>NC_137837.1:69992975-71192975 GCF_948465745.1 Chenopodium album
TCCAATTAAGGTCACGAATAGCACTAACCGGGTCCTTTGGTATAGGAGAGATGGTAGTAGTTGTCATTGTGTTTAGGTTGGAATACTTCGGGTTAGGCTTAATAATGTCGTCCTTAGCTCTAGTGGTCATGGGGTGAGGTACGGTGGGTTGCGGACTGGTGGCAGAGGTGGGGCAGAGCTGTCGGCAGTGACAGAAGTGGCGAGGCTGGCAGTCATGGTTGGGGAGTGATCCTCACTTCGTGAGGAAGTGAGGATGGGGCTGTCAAAAAACGGAGGTATGAGGATTGGGGTGTGTTGGGCCTCAGTCTGAGGAGAGCCCACCCTTGGAGTTGTGACAGTAGAGGGAGGAGTGGCGTTGGAGATAGGAGTTGGCCCAGGAGAAAGAGTGGGCTGAACTGGTGGAGTCGGCCCAGTAGGTGGCGTGGGCTAGACTGGAAAAGGAGGGAGTTGAGGTTGAGTGGTGACCAAATGGTGAATGTGATTTGATGGAGCATAGTCCAAAAAATCATAATCATCAATTTTCGGTGTGTGAACCTTTGAGAATGGGAATTCATTTTCAATAAATTTCATATGCCTACAAATAATGATTTTTCCATTTGATAAATTATAGCACTTCGAACCACCACTACTACAAAAAAGGGCAAAGAAACAATTCTAAATATGCCTAAGAGACCAATAAATGTATGGTTTATATCTCAGTGGTCTCTTAGCATAAGAAACCATAATTTTTGTATGGTTAGTTAGATTGAGGTAAGAAACCATAATTTTAAGAGATATGGTTTCTTAAATGAGCTCTTGATTCGTGAATATTAAATGATAAGAAACCATATTTTTGAGATTTATGGTGTCTAACATTAAGAGATAAGATACCATATTTCTCACTAATTTGGTTTCTTATTTCTTATTATCTGGTGATTCAGGTCGTTGTTGGATAATATTAAATATATATTATCTCACTAATTTGGTCTTATATATATTAGTAATATTAAATATATATATATATATATATATATATATATATATATATATATATATATATATATATATATATATATATATTATATTAGATGTATGGTTTCTTTGTTCTTTTTTTTTAATTAATATTTTTTCAAATAATATAATATATATATACATATATATATATATATATATATATATATATATATATATATATATATATATATATATATATATATATATTAGTAATATTAAATATCTTCATTATAAAATGAACCTGCCACGCATGCTTTATTTCCTAAAAAATGTATATACATCAAAAGTGTACTGTAGGCATAATAATAAGCATTATATAATCATTTAATATAAAAACAATGTAGTGGCTTTACAATTCATCCAAACTAACAGCATTTATCTAATAAGTACCTAATTCAAAAATTCAAACCACCAAAACTATCCACTAAAAAACGCATTGTACGTACTAACTGTTATATCAAGCAACAAAATAATCATGTTTTCTCAATCACAAATTAAAAACAAAGATAATAGTGATCAAGATCCATTTTCTCCAGACTTGTAATTGTTGACTTGTTTTTGCTTCAAAACATAAGTAACCCAAGTGTCTCGTATCTCATCAATCATTTCTTCAGAATAAGTGGTAGGAACTCGAGGAAAATACTACAAAAAAACAAGGATTAGAATTTATATCCGCAAAACGTAAATTAAGAGTGTTGCTTTCAACGTGTGAAAGGATTTACCTTTGGTGGAACTACTTGTCCTCTACTTTCAATAGTCTTTAGCATGTAACAACATACATAATATCCACATACTTTGGATCCTATAGGTTGACGAGGACACTACAATACAGAAAAAAATAAATATACAAATAAGTTAAATGTAATTGTTCATTGTTACGTAAACGATTGTAATCATACAACAAGGTCCTAAGTTTACACATTTTTCATTGTTTGGGTGTGTACTACGTTTCATTTTACTCATAGTTTGAGTGCTAGGCAAATTAAAAAAGCTAATATAGTTTAGATAGGATATGTAATGTATCACTACAGCAAGAAGATAAAAATCTAGGTTCTAACTTATATCCGCGTTTCTCTAGTGATTAATTAAGATTCACTTTTGAACACATAGTTTAAGGTATTCACAATATAGCAACAAGTGGTTAATTACATACCTGTGGGGTAATCCAAGCAATTCCAGGATTCTTCTTTAGTTTCTTGATATCCTTCCGATGAATTACGCTAAATTTTGTAAGTCCCCTATTAAATCATAAATATATATTAGGCATACGTAGAATGATAATGTTATAAAATAAAAATACAACTAAAATAGATAATAAAATGTACATACACTGCTATGGTCTTTTGTGCAAATTCACTAATGTCATCTTGTCCTGCTGAATCAAGCCAAAACACTGTACCTTTCCACGGACTTATCGCAGCTAAAGTCCAATGAAAACTGCATATTCATTCATTTTCATATGATTCCATACAAACAACAGTAGGAAATATTAGCAATTAATTTAAAAAACTTTCTCTTGAATGATAAAAACATAGGTAAATCACCTACTTTTCATAAAACGGTGCAAAAAATAGTTGATTGATATTCTTGCCTCCATTGCACCCAAAAATGTTACACAAGTAGTCAAAGCGAACCTCCTCTTCTACTGTTGGGGATAACGGAGAAACAAAATTAACATCGCAAAATCCATACATCCCTGCCACACTCTCCTTTTGACAGACTTCACTTAAGTACCTACACATAAGTATATAAAAAAATTATTTTATACATGACAGTAATAAAAGTCATCATTTTTTTTTTCTTGAATAATAAAGGTAATTTACTTAAGACATAAAAAATAGAAAGAAAAAAAAAACATTTGAAAATTATATACACTTACTTCATGAAAATCAACATGTGAGATGCTCCAACTTCTTTTTGGAAGCACCAATCAAGCATTTTAGAAAAATCAAGTCTAACATCCATCTCATTATTGAACACGCTATTTGGAATTGTTACTATGATCTTTTCATCTTTCTTTCTCAATTCCATAGCTTTACCCATAAACACTTCTAACAAACCTGAGTTCACCTTTGCTCGATCTGCATCATCAATGATATACTCTTTTTCGGATGATGCTTGTTTTGGTGAAGATTGCAAGATAGAGGTATCCTCTTTTTCTTGTTCTAGCTATTTATATACACAATACATGTAATGACGTTAAATATAATGATATTAAGACAAATTAAAATAATTAGTCACATAAATATTCATACCTTTTTTTTTGGAAAAATCAAGTGAGCCGGCCATGGAACAAATGTTTCCTTTGCTTCATAAATGTAAAGGAAATCTTGAATAGGACATGATAGTAGTGCAGTCGGTTCAATGTCATTAATTATGGAGACTCGCCGATTTTCAGTAGACACATCAAAAAAATGATTCTTGACTGCTAGGTTTTTCCCTGGTATATACACTTGTCCAGTGGCCACAATCTTGATTTCTTTGTTATCTTCAATGGCCAAGCAACAATCATGCATACCCTTGTCATTTAGGCAATAAGGCATACACTTAGTCAAAGAATAAAAAAGCGGGCATATAAAAGTTATATTCATTTACAAAAACAGATTTATGTAATTGCAACTGACGAAAAGAAGTGGAAATAATAGTAACAATAATACCTCAGGAAGGTCACTAATATGAAAATTATTGTCTATTTCAGACCAAGAAACAGCAGAGTTCTTGTGTTGTGGAGATTGATCTAGTTGTTCATTGTAGGGGACATTGTCTTTAGTGGGCCAAGACACATGATAAGGGTCAGCTTGTTCTGGCTCCTTTTCTTGCTCTTCATGTTCAAATGAAGGTAATTCAGGACTTGACACTTGTCTAACCTGACCATTAATATCACCTGATAGTAATTGGGTAAAGAAACCATTTGTATGCTCCAAATTAGCCATAGCCAAACTAGTACCTTGGGCAGTACTCTGACTACCAACTCTCATTATCTGTGATTGGTAGTCGATACCACCAAAGTTACCATTCACGTGATCATTGAATTGTACATGCTGTCCATTAGGAATGCCAAGAAACCCACCTCCACCTATAGTAGTTTGAAATTGATTCATTTGCTTTAATTGCTCGGGGTTTAGGATTAACATCATACAAGACATAAAGACATTTTGTTGGTTTTGAATCATCGCTATATGCGACTGCATAGATGTGAGTTGTGCATGCATATGGCTAGGTGGTGTAGGTTTGTTGTACCCAAAGTATTGCTTGTTTGTGATTCCAGACCCAACACCTCTGACATGTCCACCACGCTCCGGCTTTTTTAGTGCTCTTGCCAAAATATCATCACGACGACTGTGAAAAACCACTTCACCTCTTTCAGCCTGACCTTTCAATTCATTCTGACATCAACAAAGCCAACCAGTTATGAACTGACTAGTTTAGAGCCAATTAATTATCAAGTAATCAACACAACACTTACAATTGCATTTGCTGTAACTTCATCTATTGGATTACTAAAAGTGTATATTCCATCTTTCACATGTGCATGAGCTTTCAACCAGGTTTCATGTCGAGGCACCTCATCGACATGGATCCCTTTTCTCAAAAATTCTTTAGCCTGACAGTAAAATAAATAATATTATGACATTCAAAAATTATTTTGCCTAACTAAGTCTCACACAACCTTTACCAATTGAAAAAAAATAAAAGTGTATATTGAAAATTACTATCTCGTCTCTGTAATATTGATACCCAAGTCGGCCACCTCGATAGCTTGATGTCTTATGCTTTGACCGTTTTCGACCATTTTCACTCAAAACCTTTGGATGATAATGGCTCATGGTTAAAATATGCACACATCTTTTTCTTGTATGTAAATAGATTGTATAAAAATAATAATAAAAAAAAAGGCATATGCACACATCATTTTCTTGTATGTAAATAGATTGTATAAAAAAAATTTAAAAAAAAGGCATATGCTCACAACTTTTTCTTGTATGTAAATAGATTGTATAAAAATAATAATAAAAAAAAGGCAACAAACAAATACCTTGAAGTCATCAGAAGTACTCCATGTAACAAATCTGTCCCAAATTGTTTGTGTTATCCAAGGATATTTCCAACTAGGTGCCCCACTCCTTAACCTTCCAGATTGTTTATGGTACATCCATTTTTTTCTTAGTCTTGTCTTGAATGCTCTCCATCTATTATCTGCTTGCCTCATGATCCATGCTTTACGCTCTTCTAAAACTATAAAACCTTTCTACATCATTTACAAATTTATCATCATTGTTGGACACAAATTTTAACTAAGTTTTTAATAAAAGAAATAATTAGGTACATATATAGATATTTACCTTTATTAAGTCAAAGACTCCATCTTGGGTTTCTTTAGGAACTTCTTTCCAACTTTTATAGCTGATACATATTTGCTCCCGAGCAATTACACCAACATATGTGGAAAAGGTATCTTTATGATCCCCGCATGGTATTTTGGTAATTGGATCCCACTCTAAAGGAATTTTGGTTCCATTTTGAATGGCCTTTCCTACAGCAGCAAGTACAGTGCGCCCCCTCTCATCCTCACGCCTATCTCGTTCTGCATCAGAATCGTCTTCATGTTCATTATTCTCTTCACATATAGCATGTACTCTTTTAGTCATGATCCTGTAAAGATGTAAAATAATATATAAGACTTTTCAAGTGTTGTTACTTTTAAAGCGACATGAGGATAAAAGAAAGAAATTCTTAAAAATCGGTAGATAATTAAGCAAAAATTTATAGGACAACATAATTCTATTAAAGGAAATATCATAGGTCATTCACAACACATTTGATCCCTTCATACAAACTATTAGCTAACAAAAAAAAATCTATGTAATTTTCTTACAAAAAGTATGTGATTTACTGTCAATTATTTCGACGACGCTTTCTAGAAGTACCCTCCTTATAATTTCCATCAACTTCTATGCCTTCGTCATGATCTTCGCGTACATAAGCTGAAGAATTCTCACAAAAGTCATCACTGACATCATCAACTTGTACCACCTTGGCAGCAGGAAATTCCTGCAACTCCATATCATTATCATCAAAATCATCACTTTCATCAATATCATGTCGAGGCCTCGGCTTTATAACTGCTGCCTTTTTCTTATCAATTGCATCTGCTATGTAAAACACTTGTCTCGCTTGACTAAGTAATATATAAGGATCGTCTTCGTGACCAAGTTTGTCAAAATTAACCAAAGTAAACCCTATATCTTCATATTCAACTCCATTATTGTTATCGACCCATTTGCACCCAAGAATTGGTATTGTAAAATCTGTATAATGCAACTCAATAATCTGGTGAATGACTCCATAATACCACATTTTACCATAGGCTGGACAATTATCTTTAGCACTAGCAAAATGCATAGCTTCAGATTCAACAGCTACTCCACTATTCTTCATAGTACTAATATCATCCTGGTCTTTAGTGTAAAATGTACAACCATTATAAACGTATCCAGAGTAAAAGGATGCTCTAAAGTTGGGTCCTCGAGCTAAAGTTCTAACCCAATCAGAAACAGAATGTGTTGAGTTCTGAAGAGCTATAATTACTTGATCTTTCAACCAAGTACTAAAAGATCTATTATGCTCACTATGTAAAGATTTTTTATTAGCCTTACGATTCTTTGCAGCTAGGTAAGCTAAGTGTTTCTCAATATATGGTGCAACTTCCTCCTCATTAAACAAAATGTATGTGTGAGCTTTATTCCAATCTTCATAAGTTAAATCAACTTCTTTGCGACCTATGATCCTTTTTCCTTCCATTCTTCCGCTATGTCGAGACTGAGGAAGCCCGATTACCTTGGCATTTTCAAGGTATTGACTACAATGTTCAACAGCATCTTCATAAAATAGTCTTTCAGCAATACAAGCTTCTGGTCGACGAAAGTTCTTAACATATCCCTTGTATGTTTTCATTTGTCGTTCAAATGCCCATTGCGCTCTCAAATAAGATGGCCCACAATACCTTATCTCTCTTACTAAGTGAATTGGCAAATGAACCATAATATCAAAAAACGAAGGGGGGAAGAACATCTCTAATTGACCAATAATGATTGCAATTTCATTTTCCCAATCATCTAAGTCCTTAGGGTTGATGACTTTTTCATACATGGCATTGAAGAAAGAACACAATCGAATAATGGCATTTCGAACATTTTTTGGTAAAATTGATCGAATAACAATGGGTAACAAATATTGCATCAGAACATGGCAATCATGAGACTTCAGCCCTATAAGTTTCAGATTCTCCATCGAAACAAGGTTGCTGAAATTAGAAGAAAAACCCTCTGGTACTTTCACTGAAGTTAAACACTCACAAAACAATTTTTTCTCGTTCCGTGAAAGTGTATAAGCTGCGGGAGGAAGATAAGTTTTAGAATTTCGGTCGACAACATGAAGTTCACTTCTAATCCCCATTTATTTCAAGTCATTTCTGGCATTAACACCATCTTTGGTCTTCTTACGGACATCCAAAAGAGTTCCAATCAAGCTATCACAAACATTTTTCTCAATATGCATCACATCTAAGCAATGCCTCACAAATAAGAATTTCCAATAAGACAAGCGCCAAAATTCAGAACATTTCTTATATCCCTTCTTAACAAGTGTAGATTTATGCTTCTTCCCAAAAGTAATCTGAATGTATTTAACCTTTTCAAACACCTCCATGCCACTTAATACTATCGACCTTCTTTCCAATTCTTGTTCACCATCAAAAGCTTTTCTCTTTTTGCGGTATGGATGATCAGTAGGTAACCATTTTTGATTTTTTGGGTAGACCATCTTTTTAGATGCTGATAGCCATGTTCCCTTCAAATTATCCTCACATATGGGACAAGGTGTTTCCCCCTTTACTGTATACCCTGAAAGATTACCGTATGCAGGATAATCTTGTATGGTGCAAAACAACATAGCTTTCAGGTTAAACATTTCATTTCGATATGCGTCAAATACTTCTACACCTTTATCCCATAACAACTTCAAATCATCAATGAGGGGGGCCAAGTAGACATCAATATCATTTCCCGGTTGTTTTGGCCCCGAAATTAGCAAAGAAAGCATCATGTACTTCCTTTTCATAATTAATGAAGGAGGTAGGTTATAAGTAACCAAAATTACTGGCCATGTACTATGTATGCTGCTAAGGGAGCCAAAGGATTCATACCATCGGTAGACAATGCAAGGCGTAAGTTTCGATTTTCTTTACGAAATTCTGGAAATTTTCAATCTATAAACTTCCACTGTGGGGAGTCAGCTGGGTGTCTAAGTAACCCATCTTTCTTTCGACCATTGCAATGCCATGTTAATCTTTTAGCATCTTCTGCTTTCGAAAAAAGACGTCTGAATTGTGGAATTATAGGAAAATACCACAATATCTTGGTTGGGATGCCTTCTTTCTTCTTATATCGTGAGGCATTACATACCGGGCAATTCTTTAAGGACACATGCTCATTTCTATATAGTATGCAATCATTAGGGAAAGCATGGATTTTCTCGTAGGGAAAGCCCATCGTAGTCAATATTTTTTTTAGCCTGATAGGTACCACTTGGCAAGACATTCTCATCCAGAAGAATGTCTTTCACTAATTCAAGTACTGTAGTAAAACTCTTATCAGTTAATCCATGGCCAGCCTTCAAATTATATAATCTAAGTACAGCCGATAATTTTGTGTACTTATTGCAACCTGGGTATAAGGGCAATTCAGAATCTTTTAACAACCCTTCAAATGTGGCAGGATTGTCATCAAACTTATTTTGAGCTGCATGTATCATGTCCCCTAACCTATCACCCTCATCAAAATTTAACCCTTCATTAATATTATTTCTAAAATCACTAGTAGGATTAATTTAACCCTTCATTAATATTATTTCTAAAATCACTAGTAGGATTTTTCTCCAAACTCTCTCCATGCCACGTCCAACGAGTATATGTTCTATCAAAAGAATTCTTAGACAAATGACCAAGAATATCATCTATTGATCTATACAAAAAATTATGGCATTTGAAACAAGGGCATGGTAACTTAGAACGATTTCCAGCATTCTGAACAACAAAATTAATGCAATCCCTTATTCCAGCTTCATAACGTGGGTCACCCGGTTTTGAATTTGATATCCAACTTCGATCCATTTCTACGAATTAATGTAATCAAGATAAAGTAAAATAAAATAACAATACATATAAATATATTTGAAAATATGCAAGCAATTAGAAGTAACTTAGAGGAATAGCCATTTATTAACACTTTACAGGGCACTCTTATTAACTACTCTAGAAAACTAAGTGCATCAATCCTTTAGTTTCAATATACAAATTATTTTTTAAAATTATTTTTTTAAAAGTAATTGCAATCTTCCCATTTATGAGTTATAAGCATAGCAACATCAATAAACAAAGTCGAACTATTTTTTTTCTGCTTCATTCTTCTTATACTCACAACTTGTTTATTTTATTTACTTTAATAATGTGTTATTTTAAGTGAATTTTTTTAAATGGGTATATTATCATTTATGAGATTATTATCTAAACCTTGATTAGAGGAAAAACTTCAGTATAACTTGACAACTTAGGTAATTGATGTATACTAGTTAAACTTCATAATCTAGCACACATACAAACATTAATCATATATAATTATATAATTTTACAAGAAAATTAACAACACAATTATATACAAAATTCAATTTTGTATACGAAATTCAATTTTGTACGAAATTCATAATTGATTTGTATAATTAAAACTAAAAAAATAAATAAAGAAGACGACACATTATCTAACACAATTTGACTCCGTACACTTGACGAGTAGATGCGGGCTGGGTGGAAGAGCGGCAGTGAAGGTGGCTAAGTGGTGTTCGAGTGGTTCGATGGACGATTGTTAGGGTTAATACACAGAAATTCTCCAATAAAACCCACATAAATTGAACAAATTAGA
Source organism: Chenopodium album (assembly GCF_948465745.1). Taxonomy (NCBI): domain Eukaryota; kingdom Viridiplantae; phylum Streptophyta; class Magnoliopsida; order Caryophyllales; family Amaranthaceae; genus Chenopodium; species Chenopodium album. Next base: position 70,002,944 of record NC_137837.1, read on the forward strand.
AAATGGAGATGAATAAGTAGCACTGGCCGGTTGAGATTGGCTGATGATCGAAATTCGTGGTGGTGGGAAAGCGCGCGATGTGAATGGCGGCAACACTAATGGGTTTTCAATGGAGTGCGAGTACTACTGTAAAAATAAGATTTTTTTTTTTTTAGTTTTTTTGGGAGTTTGCAATATTTTAGATGGAAAACAAAGGGGTAGAATTTGTGGCTTAGATTAAACGTGGGGAGCATGTGCAATTTGTTTTCTTTATTTTTTTTTTAAAAAAAAAAAAAAAAAGTTAACATAAGAAACCATATTACATACAATCATGGTATCTTTTGTTTTCATCTTTTAGTTAGGAATAGTCATTATAGATAAGAAACCATACATAGTTAGTGAGTGGTTTCTTATATTTAATCTAAGAAACCACACTTCTCATATTTTTGGTTTCTTTATCTAAGAAACCGGATAAGTGAGTTATGTGGTTCTTTATAAATGATTCCTTAGACTTTTTTTGTAGTAGTGCACGATGATTTGGCGCTGGGCCAAGATAGACACAAGGAGTGGACCGTTCTTACAATTTATTAATAGTGGTAGAAGGGAATAGAGGAAAACATAAGCAACCAAAGACTCGTAATGTCGAATAGAGAGGATCACGTTGGTATAAAACTTGGGTTGGTGATTTATAATCTAAGACTTTAGTTGGTAGAATGTTTAGGAGATAAGTAGCCATAGCTAGAGCATGATGCCAAAAAGAGAGTGGCAAGGATGCATGAGCAAGAAGGGTCCGAATAATATTATTGATTAATTTATGTGACGTTCAACTTTACCATTTTGAGGAGAAGTGTGAGGACAAGAGAGACGATAGAGCATGCCATGGGTTTCAAAAAAAAAATTAGAGTGCCATTAACATACTCAGTGCCATTATCACATTGAAAAGTCTTTATGTTACGTTCAAATTGTGTTTGGACTTTTTATGAAAAGATTGAAAAAGATGTTTAACTTGGGATTTCTTTGAAATAGGATAAGTCCATAAAAATTTGTTGTAATCATCAAGAAATAAGAGATAATAACAATGACCAGAAGAACTAGGAGAAGTCCATAGATCACTATGAATTATATCAAAGGGTAAAGCAGTGTGCGACATAGAATCATAGAAAGGTAACTTAACGTGTTTCCCTAAAGGACACGATGAACAAAAAGAATTACAAGCCTGATTACATTCAATTAAATTTTGACTACTTAAAGATCTAAGAACAACATCTCCAGGGTGGCCCAGGCGATTATGCCAAAGATCGAAGGAAAGAGCAGTAAAATTTGAATTTTGGACAGAAGAGTTGGCTTGATCGTTTGGAAAAATTGGATATAGGTCACCGGTACTGTCACATCTCATTAGATGAGCCCCCGTCTGTAAATATGTAATCCCCATATTTTTATATATATTATAAATGAAATTTTACTTTATTTATAATATTTATTAGTATTTTTCCGAATTTTATTTTAAAAAGTTTCAAATTATTTTGGGTGGAAAATTATTTTTATTACATTATGATTTTTTTTATGAACCATCATTCTACAGTTCATGTCCAACAAACAAATTCTAACTCACTTTACTTATTTAATTGGCCCATAATTTGCATGAGGCCCAATATTCCTTCATACCCTAGAATTCTCTCTCCTATAAATACCCCATACATCCCCAAAAATTTTCCCCACACAAAAGGTTAGTCTAATTTTCTTTCTCCTTTGTTTTATTTCTTTTATTTTTATTTTTTCTTTTCCTTTTCCTTTTCTTTTATTTTTTTTTCCTTTCTTTTCCTTTTCTTTTTTTTTTTCTTTTTTTCTTTTCTTTTCCTCTTTACGTGAGTTTCACTCACCACCATTGTTCCCGCCCCTTATGCCGCCCAGCCACCACCGGTGCGCCTTCCTGCCGCCGCCACCTGACACTGGCGACCCACCAGCGGCCCAGTCGTGGCCCACTCCCCTTTCCTCCTCCTTTGTTTTATTTTTTAGTTTTGCTTAGAATTGATTTAATTGTTTTGGGTTTTGATTTTGTAGTATAAAGATTATATTTTTAGTATCAAAATCATGTTTTTGATAGCTTAAATCTATAATTTTAGATTTTAATTATGTTATAAATTTTCAGATTTTGTGATTTTAAAACCTAGGGTTTTAATTTGTTTAAATTGGGATTTTAGGGTTCTAATGATCAATTAATTTGGGGCTTTTGTTCCTATTGTATTTCTAATAATTAATTAAGCATAAAAACATGTTTTTAATGAAGGTTTAAGGACTTTTAATCAAATTTATATTGCTGGAAATTTGGTTAAGTATTAATTTATTGTTGTTGGTTGTTTTCTAGGAAGTGATTATTCACTAGGAGACTTTTAAGTGATTAAAAGTGGCACAAAGGATTGTTTACACGAGGTACGTACATGTCTACTTCGTTGTAAGTAGTATCATGTTTAGGTACCAAAGAAAATAACTTAGTTTCATGATTAGAGAACACTTGGATGAAAATTGTTTGGTTATATATTTAATTAATTCACGTGCTTAATTTTATAAGACATGTTTGGGTGAATTGATTATGTTTGTATGGAATTATGGATGCAAGCATGTTGAATTATATTGGATTAATTGTTTGTTTGGAATGTTGATACAAGCATATTTTTATTGGATTGGTTTATTAACCATGTTTGGATTATTAAAGGATTGGAATTGAATGGTTTAAGTGAAATGAATTTATTAATTATTCCACAAGGTTATTATTTATTTATTACTCAATCATGACTTGTTAGTATGTTGAGTAAAGGTGGATTATTAAGCCGAAATGGCTAGGTGGGTTGACTATGTTCAACAATTTTCGATAATTTGGAAGTTTAATGGAATTAAAGGTCAACTTTTGATGTGATCACCATTGTCCTAAATAAGATTAAAAATGAATTGATGTATGATTTTTATGTATGGTCTATTTGATTGAGTCGGCTATTAATTAAAATTGTAATCACGTAAAGTGAAACATGGATGAGCAATAAAACTCTGGAAAGCGTGCACTTCTAGAGTATTGGCAATTATGGGTTGGGGTACACGGTGGTAGCCCGTGGATTTTCGAGGCTTGTTTGATCAACATGTCCGCTTTTCTTTTGGTATTTACATTTTATTTTATAATGAAAGTTATATGGGATCCTAGACTAACTTTGTGAGAATGGAGTCGCGCCCATTCTTGCATTGCGCTAAACTTTTATTTTAAATGGTCATTTGGGACCAAAATGATTTGGTGGATTGGACAACCTCGTCTTTTGCATACTCCAAATTAAATTAATCAAATTAAATACAAATAGTCAAGTGTTTGGGATTGGTTAGTAAGTATGCTAGGTTTGGTGCTTTTGTGTGTGTTTTCTTTTGGTCATGGCCTTCGCCTTTCAATGACCTTGTGATGATCCAATTATTACACTTGTATTATTGGGGAGCAGTATTGCACAGGTTAGCTTGATGATGTGAAGTTCGGGAATTTAACATACGCATTGTCAAGAGATTGGTGTGATTGAGAGGATTCGTTCTTTATGTTGAACTTATTTATGTTTTACTATTTTAATTATGTTTTGGTATTTTTTAATATTAGTTTGATTTAATAAGGGCCTTTATGGTTCCAATTTGTAAGCTTTGACTTATTCATTTTCTAAACTATATTATTTTAAGATTTAAGTTGGATTTCCGCTGCAATACTTTGATAAAGCCTTAACCTTTTAACACGTGGCGGTAACATGCCAATGGTTCTCCTCTATTTTTATTTAAAGTAAGTGGTTTGGAAATGGAAGAATTATTGGGGTGTTACAAAATTATTGTTGTCCGTGCGATTGAGATTTGTAAGCATTTGCATAGCAGCTTCAATATTCGTCGGGGTGGGATTCGGACCATTGTCCGTACAGTATGCTTGAGGAGCGTGGCCCAAGATTCCAGGCCCACCTGGCTGAGAAACTGTTGAAGATGATGCAGGCCGAGGAGCCCAGGATTGGGCTGGGTACGGGCAAGGGGGGTTGGCCCAATACGGGGCCCAAGGTCCAAGCCAAGAGAAAGGGGCCTGCTGAAATTGCCATTGCTACTGTGGGGTTGGGCCAGTTTGCTGCTGGGCTGGGCCAGAATTGCGAGGCTTCCCTGTAGGCTTGGAGGCAGATTTCTTTTGGTTGATGTTCTTTTTGTTCGACCGTGAAGAACTCACAGAGGAGTCGGACTGGTGCTGGTTGTCGGAGGTGGAGACAAGAGCTGTCGTCGGACGACTAGTGGAACCCCCTTCCTTAGCCAGACGATTCTTAATAGTTCGCTCGGCTAATTTCAGACGAGAGCGGCAGCTTTCAAATGACGGCAATGGTTCTTGATTTTGGATAAAATCTACCGTGCCGGCATATGCCTCGGGGAGGCCGGCTGTGAACTTGAGAATGAGACGGGTATCGGGAATCGGAGCATCAACATCCGCAAGACGATCGGCAAGGGATTTGATGTGATTACAATAGCCATCAATGGAAGAGAAATTCTCGAAATCAAGGTCAGCAAGTTCTTGTTCGAGATGAGAAGCCCGGGAAGCTTTGTTGTCCTGGAACATAGACTCAAGGCGAGCCCAAGCACCCTGAGCGGTGTCATCCTTGAGAAGGATGGCAGTCAGCAGATCATGAGAAATGGAACCATAAATCCAATTAAGGACCGCGACATCTAAACGTTTCCAAAAGGCCAAGTCTGCGGTCTTAAACTTTTCATATGCAGCAAGCTCCGTCGCCTCCGTAGGAGGAATGATGTGATACGTAAGGTTGTGAACCCTACATAGCACCTTAAAAAGAGCGGCCCAAGAGTGGTACATTCCGGCGGCATCCAAAGTGATCGGAATTAGAGACTTTACATTGGTGATAACAAAGGCAGGATGATACTTGGGTGAGTCGGCCATGGAATGTGGCAGCGAAAGGTTGAATGAAAAATTGAGGAAGAGGGAGGAGATTGGCCGTGAGAAGAAGAGGAAGAGAATTAGAATCGAAACCCTACTGATACCATAAAAGATTATGATCATTGATCATTTCCATTAGCTGTGCCATGAATATATACAAAATATAGTAGCAATCTTCGGCTACAATTATGCTAACCAACTACAATTATCCTAACAAACTAGGAAAGGATATATACTCAAATATACACTTAACTAACTAAGATATATACATGAATATATTAACATATATTCTAACAATGAGATTGTAATGGCTGACTTAAGCCTTCTTCCTACTTAATAATATAAGCTCAGTTTCTGTCAAAAAAAATAAATAAAATAATGAATGGTTTACAATTACCTATAACTTACTTATACTGTATTAGTTTGATACATGAAAATATCATTATTGTCACGTCACTTCTTTTTTGAAACTTTATTTTTATGCAATATATATTATTCCTACTTTTTAAGTTTTTTTTTTTTTTTAAAAAAAAAAAAAAAAAACACTAAAACAATTCATCTTAACTTCACAAAATATCATTAAACACAATTAGTTCATTATTTTCCACAACAGCAATACGATGGACAATATCGACCTCCGATATTTTTCATTTTAGACTATCGAGTGCTATAAGATAACTAGTTTAGATAAATTTATCAATATCCATAATTATGTGTGTCAACTATTGTAATATAATATAAATATAGCTTGATGTAATTTGTTAATTAATAAATAATTTTAATGTATTTTATTTTATATATTTACGAACTGATTTATCCCTAAAAAATATACATTTTCATAATGATTTATATCTAAAAGAAAAGTGTAATTATTTTTATAATGAAATACATTGTTGTTTTGTAATTAAAATTAACTCATAACATCATTTCACTTAAACACTAATTTCATATAAAACACATTGAATAAAATAAATTTGTTTTATTTTGTAAACATTTTTCTCATGAAAATTGAAAAGCAGATGAACAAAGCATGAGCTTATTTTTATTAACTTCAAAATCTTTTCAATTCATCCACAAAATGGTAAAATTATATATTTAAAATTTTCATCAATAAAAAAATCCAACCATTAATGATTAATCTATCATTTTGTAGTTAATTATCATTTAGTAAAAATAGCAAAAAGTAAATACATTGAAAGTAAATATTGATATAATAAAACTAAAAACATTTGCACACTAACAAAGTAACAATATTTTTATATTGCCTTTGTTTTCATATATGTTGTATCACTTGTATGGATTATACTTGTATGAAAGATTAATTATATTTTAAGTGTCATTGTACAATATTGACAAAAAAAAAATAAATAAATAAATAAATTATAAGAATTATAATCAAATACAAGATATGTGAATTATCTAAATGTCAAAATGTTGGTTTTAATTTTAAATAAAGGGTACTAACTTGTTTTGCATTATTTTTGTTTAATGTATCCAATTTTTTTGAAAACTATAAACCAAAAATAAGAAACAAGAAAATAGAGTTTTCACTTTTTTCGCTGTCGATAAGAAATAAGTTTGACTAATTTTTATTCATTATATGACATATTGACATACTTACCTCCGTTTTTTTAGTTGGCATGTATTCCTTTTTAGAAAGTTTATTTTTAATTGACACGTCTCCTTTTTAAGTAAGTTTTATACATTGTATTTACTAGTGTACCTCACTTGCTTTATCATATCATTCTCTCTCATCTCCTTACTATGTGTGCCCCTAAATTTAAATGTCAACTAAATAGGAACATGAAAGTATATCTTATTATTTTGAAAAACAAATAACCAAAAAAAACACACATCAATACCAAAAGAGAACCCTTTTCTTTCTTTCTTTTATTTTTTTTTAATTCATTTTTCGAGATTGGTTTTGATTTTGCAAAGTTTATCCATAGCTTTAAACTTTCAATCATTTATAGATGTATAAATAATTAAGGATTGAAAATTATTATGGTAAGATAAGACATCCTATCTTAGGTTGTTCTCTTCAAATTATTTTCAGTTCAGTTCTTAATTTCATTCTCTCATAAAATATTCAGTTCATTTCATTTCAGCCAATCAGAAGTGTTGAAACCCATTGTAGCCCACTTATGAGTGTCCCACATTGGAGAAATATGAGAGATGATTTCACTTTATAAGGTAGAAGAGTACCTCCTACTATAGCCAATTGGTTTTAGTATGGAAGCTCCAAAGCCTAGTTTGTGGACCAAAATTTCCTCCTCCTTGTTCGGGTTGCCCAGGCCCATTTCATATTGTTTCAAAAAATTTAACAAGAAGGGCATGTTCACATTTACTAAACTAAGCTAAACTGAACTGAACTGATTAGAGCTGAACTGAACTGAAATGAATAAATTATTAGAGAAGAAAACTAAAAACTGAATTGAACTGTAATGAAATTAAGCTAAAGTGAACATGTCATTAGTCTAAATGTCTAGTTAGCGTCTAAGGTCATTAGTGCTGTCAAATTTCAAACCGAAACCGTTTAACTGTCTGAATTCAACCGACCCAAATGAAAACCGAACCGATTAAAAACCGTTTTTTTTTAAACCGACCTGAACTGCATTTTAGTAAACTCGAAACCGAACCAATCCGAATAATGTTAAACCGTTTAAGAACCGAACATGTTAACGAACCGAACCAAATATAAACCGAACTGAAAGAAAACCAAACCGAAAAAGAACCGAACCGATCTAACCCAAAACCGTTTAAACTGGCATAAAACCGCTTACACCGAACCGTTAGCAAACTGCTACCCGTTTGCACCGAACCATTTAAAAACGGAACTGATTGTAAACCGAACTGGTTATAAACCAAACCGTTTATGAACCAAACCGCTTATAAATCGAACCGTTTACAAACTTTTTTATATAATTAAATGGATTAAATATTAGAAATCTTAGAATATATTTAGCATATATTCCAAACTTATCCATTTTTCTTGAGAGCCACATTATCAAGAACTACGAGCAAAAGAAACTGGAACTTGAATAGCCAATGACACATATGATGGCTAGACTTTGTATATGACACATGTTATGCTCATATGTTTTACTAGCAGGCCAAATTTCAATATTTCAAGAGGGAATGGGGAGGGATCATTGCCATTGCCCATTGCCATCAATCATTGCCATTGCCCACTGTGATGGATTAAGGATGTTGTTTTCTGTTCATCATTGGTCACACTCTATTGGAATGTCAATTGTCAAAACCCTTAGTTTGCTCTGTTATCCTAGATGGGAAACTCCATAATCAACATGCCAGGCCTTCCACGCTTAAACCAAAAATAAACTAAAATTATATTCAGCCTTGAATAAAAAATGAAACAATTTTTTACCCACCTACCCCAAGTCCATACCTGAATTTGGAGATTTAGGGCAGCAACAACACCGATGAGAGAGAGGGAGATCAGGACAGCTTCAAGGTTTGGTATTCTGGCAGCTTCAAAGTCCTCCGTGAATGAATGTATGAGGGAGATCTGAGAGGCGCCGTGAGCTCATGAGAATAGAGTGAGAGTGGTAAAGTGAGAGTGAGAGTAAAAGGGTTTCATGTAAATCTAATCATTGATTTTTTTAATCTATGGTTCAGAATGGTGATCTGTGTGTGTTGTGGGAGAAAGAATCTAACCATTGATTTTTTAATCTATGGTTGAGAGTGGTGATCCGTGTGTGTTGTGGGAGAAAGAATCTAACCATTGATTTTTTTAATCTATGGTTGAGAGTGGTGATCCGTGTGTGTTTGTGTGTTGTATATTCATCTACAAAAATATTATTCCCTCAATTCTTAAGTATTTTTTGCCCCATTTGATCGGGATCAGATCAGTGCCCAAGACACGTATTAAAACATCTACTAGTATATCTTTATTTTCATACACGTAAAAATTATAAAAACGTTATATTAATAAAATGTATAAATAGATAAATTTAAAAAGATCACTCATGAGTCTATAACTTTGTACTAATACATATGAATAACGATGATACGAATATTTAACTATGAGATGGTTAGATGCCATGTGTTAATAAATGTGTACATATGATCGATTGAACTAATCAATATTACCTTGTTAATTAGTCATTACTGTTTTCTTTCATTATACAAATCAATGTACTTTGTAATATCTTCATAATTTCATGAAAATATATAATATATAATGATAAACGAGTCATAATTATCAGTCTTGTTGACTAATCAAGTATCGAATTACCAAATTGCAAATTTTCATTTCACAAGAACTCATCAAATCATGACTATGATAGTACGCGTAGTATATAAATGATTAAATAGGAAGCATATAATAACCTAATTGTAAAACAATAATACATTAATACACTAACTCTTATAATCTACTTCGTAATAAACTAATAAGATCAGTATGACTAAACTTGAAACAGAACATAATATGTATTTATAAAATCAATGAGAATTTGTTTATAATATACCTAAATATGAAATGATTCGTGACTTTATATAAAACTTGTGAATGCAAAAGGTTAGCAAGTACTATCAAATTTCAAACCAAAACCATTTAACTGCCCAAATCCAAACAACTCGATAAACAATTTATTTTTTGAAACCGACCCGAACCGTAATTTAGTAAACTTGAAATGAAACCGATCTGAATAACGTTAAACCATAGAAGAACCGAACCAGTTATAAACTGAACCAAAAAAGAACCGAACCAATTATAAACTGAACCAAAAAAAGAACCGGACTGTTTCTAACCCGAAATCGTTTCCAACCTGAAACTGTTTGAACCGGGATAAAAAACCGTTTACACCGCACCGTTAACAAACCGCAACCCGTCTGCACCGAACCGTTTACTACCCGGACTGTTTACAACTCGAAACCGAATTAAAACCGCTCAAGAATAAACCGAAACCGAATCGAACGGATAACTATTTAAACCGAACCAAAACCAACCCGTGAGACAATTAAACGATTTCAAACCGACCCGATTTAATACCGAACCGATTTTAAACCGAACCGAAACCGAACTGTCAAACCGTTTTGATAGTGCTAAATGTCATGGTTAGAGTAGTTGTAGACGTTATAGTGGAGTGGGCGTACAAGGGTAAAACAGGAACTGGAATCTGTTGCGGATAAGAAAACCTCCCATCTCCTTCTACTCAAAACTCAAACTGTGTCAATTGAAATCCCAAAAAAGAGTGCCAAAATATAGTGAAAAAAATAAGAGATAATGGCTGCTATAAGCATGGCCTGTGTTTCTTCACAATGCTTATCCCTTTCTTCTAAGCTTCATAATCTCTCGCTTTCTTCAACCCAATTGCCCAATTCATCTCTCAAATCACTCTCTTTCTCCGCTAATTTGTCTCACACCCTTTTTTCTCAGGGTAAGATTTTACCCCATTTACTACTTTTTTTTATGTTTCTTTCATTTTCTGGTTTTATAGTTACAAATTACTTGCTTTTGTTTTTGGATGTTTGGATTTTGTGGGTTTCAATTATTATTGTAATTTTTGCTTTTTGAATATTGGTATTACTTGTTCTGTTTTGTTTGAAGTAGTAACAATTCTTTGAATTTGAGCAGAATGATTTTCTACCCAATTTCGTTTTTATTAATTTTTTAACTAGTTTATTCGTATGTTAAACAAAAAAATGGAAATTGATGAAATGACATATTTTTTTCGGGTAGTAATGCTTAAACTTTCCCTAATCATTGAAGAAAAAATGTAAATATTGTGTATTCTTTATAATTTATGATTGAGATGCATTTGATTTGTTTGAACTATTAGTTTTGGTTCTGCAAATATTGGATTGAGGTTCATAATGTCGAAGGGAGGGTTGCATTTGCATTATTAGGGCCTGTTCAATTGCATAAATAAAATTTTGGTAATTTGAATGAATACTTAATGGCATACTGGTTTTGTTGGATCAGTTGATTTGGGTTTTATTCTTGATGATTTAGTCAATTGTGTGTGCATTTGTTTGAGAGACTTTTTTGTTTCTGGCTTGATTGCCTAGTGTGAAACTTTGGCTGGTTAAAAGCGCGATACTTGATATGTGATTTTGCAATGAAAGGCTTCTATGAGGTAGCCTTGGACTGTTTAATCTTTATTATGGAGTACATTTTCAGCAGCAATGTTCCTTAGACTCTTCACTTCACTTCAAGTACGCATGTCAAATGACTTGGACATGGATGCTTGATAGTTGAGGCTTCATTTTGAACCATAAAGTTGTATTTTTATTAACAATGAGTGAGATGCTTTTAGGTCTTGTAGCATAGCCTCTGTAATGTAGCTGGTAGCTATGAATTCGACTCGTCTTTGTCTTTCAACATGAGATATACCTGATATAAGTCTCTCAATGATATAATTTGAGTAATTTGTGTGGTTTGCTATGGCTTTTGTATTTTAGGATGCTCTTCTCTTGGCTCATTCCAGAGACGTGGCTTCTCAGTAGTCTGTGAGGCTGCCACCGAAAAGAAGGCTGATTCTGCAGCTAAAAGAACACGCCAAGCAGAGACTCGACGCCTCAGGAACAAAGCTCGCAAATCTGAGGTTAAGACTCGGATGCGGAAGGTAATTGTCTTGTTGCTTGGTGTTTCGATTTAGGGCATGAACCTTAATATTAAATTTTGAATATTGCTCTGAATCTATTTTCAGAACCTTTGGTTTACTGTGGTCTGCAATTGGTGTCGTGAATTGTGTTCTCTTGAGCAACTGTTGTGTTACCTTAAAAATAGAGCAGTACTGCAGTAGTGATTTTGGCTGTTAAGTACTTGAGTTTGATTTTCTTAACATTTGGCAGTTTCTGGTTTACCACGATTCTGTGCATAGAAAGAATATCACCTCTGTGGCTCTATGGGCTTGTTGAATGGCAAGCATGAAATAATTTCTATTCCTTTCTGCAACGATATAATATGTCCCATTTAATCATTCATATAAGAAGTGTATTGAGCAACCATGGTGTACTTCATTCACTGATTTTCTTAAGGTAGATTCTAATAGGCTAATAACTTAGACATGTGGATGTAGATTCTAAGGAATCGTTCAGTCTTAGAAGTCTGTTGCTTTATCAGAAGATTAGGGCCTTACATTCTAGATATAGTTCTCTATTTGTCCAATAATCTTGATCACCAAGTGACTTGCTTTAATACCCTATTCGTAAGAGATCATATTGCTTTTACTTGATCATGTCACGGGAGAGTGTGATTTGAGGGGAGATGAGATTGGTAGGGACATGGAATAGAATACTGTCTCCCTCATTCCAATCCCTAATGGACTAAAATGTGAAGTAATAAAAATATTCACACTGCTATTGCATGACATCAACATCTGCATTTCCCCAAGTCAGTTGCGTGGATGTAGTCTTTGGCCTGTAATCATGTTGAGGTTGTTTTCGCTAGACCACTGATCCAATAATGAAACGACCGTGCTTCTTCTTTATGATAGTAAATTAGGTATGCCAGTGCAGATTTTACCCTGCTTTTGTGTTCATTGATTTTTTCCCCTTGAATGGAAGATTCCAATTTGCCTGTCTTGAACTCTTTAAAAAACAAACTGAGCATCCATGCTTCTTCACTGTAAACAGGAAGCGTTAACAGTTCAATTAGCATTTTGATTTGGCTCATCAAATCATCGTGATTTTTTCTCCACTGGAGTAGATCAACACTCTACCTAAGCACATTATGAACCAAAAGGCATCCATGAGAGTGTTATCAGCATCCACTAGACATCTCATGTGGCCTCTCCTTATACCTCCCAAATACAATTAATATGTCTAACCATCTCTATGTCCTCTTATTCACTTAATTAACAAACTAAAAGTCTAATCAAGTTTCCTTTTTCTCAATAATAAGATTGTTGTTACTAAAAGTTAGTAGGGATAGTCTCACAGCTGTACATCTTATTTTGTCACCTTGTATGGAAAATGTCAGGAAGATAAGACAACCTTACTCTATGGGCTGTAGTCTGTGGAAGTACTGGCTAGCTGTTACAGGACTTTTCCTATGATTTCAGTTTATGCTTTGTTTGCTTGAGTTTGTTGCCAATTGTGACTGTGAATGTGACCTTGAAATATACTACGATGAAGCCCTATAATCATCTTTTAGCAGCTATTTATCTCACTGTCATATTTGTCAAAGTTATATTTAATACAGTTTTCCTGGGACATGTAAACTGAATCTTTAAACTCCACGCAGCACTAACAGGTTTTTTAGCTGAAATTTAGTGAATAACCAATGTTCTGTAACTTCCGAGTTTTATGTTTATTCAATTTCTTGATATTGGTCTATTATTAATATCATACAGGCTTATGTTTGTTGCCTGTTTGTTAACTTCAGGTTTTCGAAGCATTGGATGCACTGAGGAAGAAGACTGGTGCAGCACCTGAAGATCTTGTACCAATAGACAACCTGATCGCTGAAGCTTATTCTGCCATTGACAAGGCAGTGGTAAAGGGTACCCTACATCGGAACACTGCTGCTCGCCGCAAATCTCGGTTGGCTAGGAACAAGAAGGTTGTGGAGATCCACCACGGATGGTACACACCTGCCCCAGCACCAACTACTGTTTAGTCTTCCTTTCAATTGTAATTAGTACTCGAGTTATATGACCTCTCAGAATCACTTCATGTATTGTAGCTCAATATCATTTTTTTTGTTATGTTACTAGTGTTATTTTGTAGCCAACGAACTACTTACGAATATGATTTTCTTCCGACACCTGAGTCCTATGAATTTTGCATATGATTTTCAAGCGACTGCGTTTTGAAAGATTCAAGTTTTTACCTCTGCAGAATTCAGCCTTGAGTGTGGTAAGAGGCCCTTACACCTAAAATTAGACTTGCTATTCAAATGTTGTGACGGGGAAATTTTGGCGCCTTGAAATTGTGTTGACAAGAATAATATTGATACTACACTTGTTATTAGACAAATTAAATACACTGTAATCATAAAAGACGAGTTTCAATTTATACTTCCTCTGTAATTTTTTTAAGCGAAATGTTTTGACTTTTTATGCTATTTACATATTCCACTTTAACTAATATTGTACAATGGCAAATATTAATTTAAAAACTAACTATCCATAGCAAATATGATTTTGATATACGTACTTGCCCATTACTCACATAAGTCAAACCCATACTCGTTCTAATTGGGGATGGATGCAATATAGAATCTGCAAAATTATACCCACTTGTCATTCCTATAATCCTATAGCCAAACTTAGAAGCAATATTTATTGACATAACATTTACTAGTTAAACTAGCACTTCATTTTATTTATTTTTTTGGTGCATACATGGGCCAAGCTCGGAAACAAAAAATTACACAACTAAACGGGGAGTAGTAACTCCCATAGCATCCTCCCAAAATGCGTTCTTTATTTCAGTTGGAGGAATATCGAAATAAACAACACCAAAACAAGTCTGCCACCTTATTACTCTTCCAAAACAAAACACAAAGTCAAAATTACAACCAAAAGAATGTACCACAACTTCTAAGAATGTGCATGCATTCACCCCTAGGTGCTCTCCATCTTGAAAAGCCTCTAAGCACTTTATGCACACATTGCTTGTGTATTTTAACTGTCTAATACTGTATAATTCTATTTCTATTACATGTACAAATTTTAGGAATACATAAATATAATTTGCGAATCTAAAAATGTGAAGATAAGTAGTAGAGCTTGGTACCTCCACTAACAAAGGTAGCGTAGCGACTAGCGAGTGATTGCGATTTCAATTTATTTTTTTTTTAATGTCAAATGAAGGGTATAGATAGAATGAGTTTGATTGATCGTAATATTTGTAAAGTGTAACTAGTCTTCTAGCCCGTGCAATGCACGGGTTGTTTATAGAAAGTTGTATTGAAAGGTAATGATCGAGGAAATACCAATAAATCATTATGGGGTGTAATGTGTAATCTAAAATATAATTAAAGAAATTAGATTTTTAGGGCTCTAATTCAAAATGAGGCTTTAAAAAAAGAAGGTGAAGGGACTAAAATTAAAGAGAGAAACGGAAAAGGTTGAATTGAATAGAGGATATGAATATGAAGCGTGTATGAGAGAGATGAAAATATAAGTTTAATGAAATAATTAAGATAGTGTAATAAAAAAATTAAAATATATATATATATATATATATATATATATATATATATAAGAAGACATGTGGCACATCTAGTGTAAAAGAAGCTAGAAAAGTGTAATATAAATGGAGACATGTGTATTTTCCGGTTAGAGTTTTTAAATACTAAGTATAGATTTGTGTATTAATTAATTAAGGCAAAATTGGCCCCAATATACAGCACGAACTTTTAACCTGAAGCAAGTAGCAACATGAAATTTGAGTTTTGACCAGTAGCTATAACAAGTAACAACACAAACTTCCTTATTAGGTGCACAAAATATCATAAATGACGCTTGATATCAATTTTTTCACCGATGACATGATTTCTAATATTTTATTATCATAAACAATTGTCTGGTATTGCATGCATCGATTTTTATGCGGGGAAAAAAATGATCAAACAAGTTTTGGAGGTGAATTTAGGGTATGTTCACTTCAGCTTAATTTCAGTTCAATTCAGCTTCTAATTTTCTTCTCTCATAAAATATTCATTTCAGCTCATTTCAATTCAGCTCCAATCAAATTAGTTCAGCTCAGCTCACTTCAATAAATGTGAGCAGACCCTTGGTCAATTTTGAGATCAAATTTAGCCAAAAAAAATACAAAAAACATCGATTTATGTGCTATAAAAATGTCTCAATTAAGGTATTGGGTCAATTTGGACCTTGAGGACTAAATATGATATCAAAATTTGCAAAAAGCTAATAAAATATTAATATTTGATAAAATTTTCGATCCTGGGTTTCATTTACTCCCTCCTTGTTTTAATAAGTGTAACACTTTTTCTTTTTTTTTTTTTTTTTTGCAAAAAACTACATTTAAATATTATATCTCTGTCCTCTCATGATCCCCAACCAAATCCATTACTACTTTTTTTATTATATATTTCCTCTCACATTCATTACATTTCAATAAACATTAACCCCACTAAATTTTGTTTACAATTTATTAATACTTCAACTACCTCACTTATCTCTTATTTTATTTAAGTCAATTAAATTGTCTAAAATTATGTGTCGATTAAACTGCAACACTTATTAAAATACGGAGGAAGTGTGATATTTTGTACACCCGATGAAGAAGTTGATGTTGTTACGGCTACTAGTCAAAATTCATGCTCCTATATGCACCTTGTTAAAAGTTCGTGTTGTTAAGACCAATTTTGCCATCAATTAATTGTATTAATGGACATAAGTTAAAATACTACCTCAGATTTTTATTAGTTGTAACTTTAGAATATTTTATATCTCACTTTGGAATATTTTATATCTCATAAATAATACTCCAAAGTTGCAACTAAAAAACGGAGGTAATATGTAATTTGCTTATAATTTGACGTAATTTAAGTAATTGATTGTTATTTTTAACTAAAAAAAATCAAAGGTAGTATGCATTATTTGTTAATTGATGTTTGAGTTTTTCTTATTTATACGATTATACGAAGTATATGTTTAAAGAAAGAGGGGTGTTTTAAGTGGACACCGCAACCTTATAGGTAGTATATAATAGAGATGACCAAAACCAAAGGTAGAAGCAATATCTATGGACATTACATGAATAGTTAAATGCCCATAATTGAACTACATTACTAATAAGATGCTAATGGTTAGCAACCTATTCATTTGCTAGGTTAATACTTACTCCCTCCGTTCCCAAAAATTTGAACTTTTTGGGTTGATTTTGCGGTTATTAAGAAACTTAAATAAAAAGAAATAAAAATATATTGGAAAAATAAATTTACATGGGATTTGTAAAAAAAAGAGAGATAAAGTACTAAAAATACATGAAAAATAAAATTTTATATGGGGAAAATAATTCTGCACAAATATTGTTGTAAATTGCAAATGGGCCGATCATTTTAAGACTAAAACTAGGCTAAAAGGGTCGAAGTTTTGGGGAAGGAGGGGGTATAACAATTTGATTGGAGTAAAAGGTAAGTAATATGATTGATGACCAAGGTGATTGACATGTAGAAAAATCTAAAAACAATTTAACTTCATTAACTACTAGCATATCATCATCCCAAGAAGGAATTCAATAAAGAGCAGTACGTTTGTGGCAAAGCACAATGATGAATCTAACCAAGCCACTCCCTCCATTCCCCCCCCCCCCCCCCCAAAAAAAAAAAAAAATCCATTGGTACATTCGTGGTTTTAACTTTTCCCATTGATACACTCTTAAATTTTTGTCTTCCCATCGATACACCCATGGTTTAGTCTTTTTCTAAACCGTGACTAACACCGTTAAAAAGTATCTCATTAAGTTAAAATAATTAAGGAAAAGACTATAATACCCCTTTTAAACATCTAATGTCTCAATTTGCGTGTCGAAAATTGTTCGATTAAAGTTTTGGGAGTCATGTTAGGCCTTAGGGCATCCACAATAAGAGGTTTGTCATTGGGTTTGTGGGAACTTTTTTGAGGTTTGTTGACAAACCTCTTATTGTGGGAAAAGCAAAATAAGGAACAGGTTTGTATATACAAATCGGCTCATTTGCTCCAAATGGCCCACTTTCTCCTTTTTAAAAAAAAATAAAATAAATCTTGTTAGGGCTTATTTTATTGTTTAGATAAATTTAATGAGTTGTAAGTAGGTCCTTGTAGACACCCATTTGTGTCTCCCCAAAACCAAACCCGGTGATGAGTACCTTTCACGTCTAATCATAATCGAATGAACTGAAAGTGTGGAAAGTTTAGTGTTGCGGATAGTTTTAATTTCTTTTCTCTTCTCTCTGTTTTTGAAAACTTATTTTAAGAAAAAAGTCAATCCAGTTTGGTTGATCCATGATATGGATCCAATAGTAGTGTTGAGTGAGGCTTGACAAGAGCTTTCCAACGATATATTATAAGCCCAATTCCGATGAATATTGAGGAAGTTATGGCCAATTTACTAAACTGGGCCCGGTTTGAGCCTTATATGCGGCCCAATGATCTAGGGGAGGGCCTAATATGATTTATCATTCCTAATGCAATTAGGAATGGTTTTAGTCTTCTAGAAGGTTCTTTTCATTCCTAATTCAATTAGCATTGATAAATTGACTTTTGTTGACTTTTCAGAGTTTTAATTAAAATCAAAAAGCATTTTCGTGGAAAAGATACGATTTTATCCTCCTGAATGGCAAAACTTATCAGATTTTCGAAAACGCGTCAAAACAGGCCTGGCGCCTGACTCCAGGCATTGGCGCCTGGAGCTAGGCATGGCGTTGGTGTTGGCGCCTGGCGCCAGTTAGCCAGGGTTGGCGCCAGCTCTGTTTTAGGTGCGCCAGCTCTGTTTTAGGTGTGCCAAATGCTCTGTTTTGTAATTTTATCTTTTTGGCTGATTTTCTCTATAAATAACGTAATAAAAACTCTGTTTTCAATCATCAACAATCAGTTTTAATTAACATTCACCTACAACCAGTTTTCATTCGCAATCATCAATCCTTATTCTTCTTTAATCATTCATCTTTCTTTTTTTCTACAACTTGCTTTTACATACAAAATTCCGCATTCACAAGATCTAGAAACACCTTGCCATATTCGAAGTTGCCTTCGCCCTAGACGTGAAAGGTTTAATTTCTGAGGGTTTGGTCTCAAATATCTCTTTCAATTATTTAATTTAATTGTTTGTTTTATTATTTTCCTTGAAGTTACTAACGTGTGTATTTTGTTATTAGAAAGAGGTACGAGGCATCAAAGTAAGTACTTTAATTGATTAATTGATATTATGATGTAGAAATCATGTTTATATTGTTATTATGATATTCCTAGTATCATGTTTAGGGAAAAGGTCATAATATCAAATATGCTTATTATGATTCCTGCGATGCCTTTTATTCTCTTCCTAATATTTATGATTGTTAGTATCATGTTAGGGTTAAAGATTTGATTTTTAATGCTTAGTGACATGCTAGGGTTTGTTATTAATCTTGTTAGTATCATGCCTAGGATCTTGCTATTATTATGCTTTAACATGATTATTATTATTATTATTATTATTATTATTATTATTATTATTATTATTATTATTATTATTATTATTATTATTATTATTATTATTATTATTATTATTATTATCATTATTATTATTATTATGATGATGATGATTATTATTATGATTTTGTTTTGATGATTATGAATATGATTATTGTTATAATTTTATTTTGATGATAATAATTGTTATTTTTATTATTATTATGTTGCTTGATGATATTTATTGTTATTATTTGATCACACCTTTTATGCATGTTTAAAGGGAATTTGTACTTGTAATCACGCTTAATAAGATAATTAATAATCTTGTTTAGGGTTAATTTGATTATAATTCAAGTAATCGCCAATAATAGATTTATTTGTGCATTAATATTCAACCAACATAGATAAACAGGTTTAGGGGTTAATCCTATTGATTGCATGTTAATTGAAAAGCGCACATGAATACGATCTGAATAAAGTAGAGGTCTATTATTAGGGCAAGTTCAATCTCTTTTAGGTTGGATTTGTACCTTCATCCCCGAACCCTTATTTGGTTCTAGACCTTATGGAGTTGACGATCTCTTGGATCGTTAAGGGGTGTAACCTTCACCTTGTGAACGGTTTACAAGTTCCTAAAAAAACTTGTTGGCGACTCTTTTGCTCTATCTTCTTCCCTTTTGGACGCCACCGTACTTTAGTGTATGATCGCAGTGGGGTTCAAGCTAGGAGTTAACGCTTGAAATTTATTCCCTACAGTCCCATATACCTTTGAAGAGGTTTATTTATTGTTGATGAAAGGTTTGTCAAGTGTGGGGTTTGTATGATGATGATGTGGCAAGTAAACAAACCTCTTAGAGGTTTGTTTTATTGCTCATGCCCTTAAAGAACCAAATTAACCTCGAAATTAGCACAAAAAAAAATAACGCAAATGTCTCATATGCGTGTTAAAAAATGTCTCGATTTACGTGTTGTTACTTTTTTGTGATAATTATTGTTCGGTTAAGGTTTTAGGGGTCATTTTGACCTTTTATGGATCTAAATCAAACTCGAAATTGTCAAAAACTTAAATTAACGAAAATATCTCATTTTGCATGTCATAATATTTCTTTTTTTTTTGTCATGACATGCAAAACGAGACATTTTCGTTAATTTTTTGACAATTTTGAGTCGATTTAGGTCCATAAATAGTCAAAATGACCCATAAGACCATAACCGAACAATTACTATCATAAAAAAGTAACGGCACGCAAACCGAGATAATTTTTTTACACGCATATGAGACATTTATGTTGTTTTTTTGCTAATTTTGAGGTTCATTTGGATCATTATGGACTAACATGACTCCCAAAACTTTAACCGAACAATTTTAGATGCGCAAATCGAGACATTAGATGTTTAAAAGGGATATTATAGTCTTTTCCATAATTATTTAAACTTAATGAAACACTTTTTAACGGTGTTAGTCATGGTTGGGAAAAAGACCAAACCATGGGTGTACCGATGGGAAGGCAAAAATTTAAGAGTGTATCAATGGGAAAAGTCAAAACCACGGGTGTACCAATGAGAATTTCCAAAAAAAAAAAATTACCTTTGATGGATGTACACGGTTAATAAGGATAATAAGATAGTACTCCGTAGAAAACAATGATTAGATATTACCTGTGTCAAATATTAAGACATTAAATTAACTTTGAAAAAAAGGAACATTTACAATTTTGCATTGGAAGTATGTGAATATTTTAGTAAATAAAAATAGTTACATTTGGAATATGTAAATATCTTATTAAATAGGAATTGTTGCATGGAAAATATATATTTATAAGGGAAACGTATGAAAAAAAAATATATAAATATTGAAACGTAACGATCAAAGAGGGGAATGCCAAAAAGGGCAAACGTAACACTCTTTCAGGTTCGGAAAGAGTACATGTCAGAAGCATTTACTATACATCAACATGAAAAAACAAAACTAACATAATATTCGACGTAAGCAGCTAATCAGCTGTCAAATTACCACATAACACGTTAGTCAGAGCAGTTGGACAAAATACATAACAGTATCAGCAATTAACATGGCAGTTATCCAAAATAAATAAAATAAACTAAAGAAACGCTTTTAACTGTTATAACAACCACTAAATTATCAGCCACAATGTCTTTAAAAAAAACTCTGAATAACGATAATCGACATAGACTAGCATATTATATAAACCAAAAAAATTAACTTTTTAATTAAGCCATTGAATATAAGAAGTATTAAGTCAACACTCTACTCAACAATACCTAATATCCTAACCTTCAATTCTTCTAATACTACCTCCGCTTTTTCTCATCATATTATTTACAACGATTAGACATTTTTCCTCTCTACTTTATGTCAAATTGTCACAAAGAATATAAAACGGAGATAGTAGTAAAAATAAGAGGGTTAAAAACACCTAATCACATTACATTATCAAAGCATTTAGAATGAACCCTTCCAAAAAAAAATGAAAGGATAAGTAATTAAAGATATATTCATTTCAATTTTCATTCATTGATATTCCAATGAAAATTTGGGTTGTACCATTAAATGGCCGTCCAAAGAGATTTGACTAGACAACTCAATCCAAACATTCACGCACTCTCACGCTCACTCTTTGGAGCGTCAAGTATTCATTCCGCCAGACAAATCCACACCCCCCCACTTCTTCGCTATTTATATCCCTTCTTACCCTTGCCTCTCTTTTATCCCACAACAAAACACCCTCTTTCTCTCTCTAAAACTCCCTTCTTTCTCTCTAAAAAAAATAAAAATATAAATATGGCTCCTAAGCAAATCACTAACAATAACAATGCTCTTAACAATCCTACTCCCTCCTCCGCCGCCTATTCCGCAGTAGCCGTAACACCACAATCTGAGATTAAATACCGAGGGGTCCGGAAGCGGCCGTGGGGCCGTTACGCGGCCGAGATCCGCGACCCCTTGAAGAAGACTCGCGTGTGGCTAGGAACCTTCAACACCGCGGAAGAGGCGGCGCGTGCTTACGACAACGCCGCCCGGGAGTTCCGCGGTGCTAAGGCTAGGACCAATTTCACTTACTTTGATCAGCAGTGTCTCAGCGCCAGCGGTGATAATAACAGTCTCACAACCGTCGACTCCGGCGGCGCGTGTGTCGACGCGCCGCCGCCGCAACTGGGAATTTCTCTCTCCTCCGCCGCCGACAGTAGTGGACCGTACGTGATGTACGGAATGTTGGCGAAGAGAGTGAGTGACATACGAGAGGCGTTCAGGTGTGGGCGCGTGTTGGGTAGTAATGATGGAACGCAGAATCGAGGTGAAATATCAGCCGTTGATTCTGGTGATGGACGGCAGAGGATGGTTCTTGATCTTGATCTTAATTTGGCCCCACCTCAAGAAGTTGTATGAAGGATGAGATCATCTCATTGAAATGGGCCCCACCACTTTAAATTAGTGTTTTTTTTTTTTTAATTTTAATTTGGTGGTTTATCTTAAGATTATAATGAAAAAAAAAAAAAAGGAAAAAGAAAATGAATAGAAGACAGGAAGAATTAGGGAGGAGAGATAGTTGAATTGCGAGCCTTAATTTTGTAATTTGAAGATAAAGGCGCAGCTCTTATCTTGTCAGAGTTTTTGTAAATACAGTAGTAACAAACATCCTTTTTATTTAATTAGTAAATTATTAATCTATTTTTATTATTATTATTAGCATTTAATATTATTTTAAATATTCTCTAACAAGCATATAAGGATCTTGTTGGTTGAAGAATTATATAAATAAACATTGTTAATTAATCAATTGTCACGTTACAATATATTGAGAATTTTATTTTATTTGATTGAACCTAACTTGATTTTCATTGTTTAGAATTTAATTAAACTTAATCTAAATTAATTTAATTGCACATTAAACTTGGATTGGATAAGCTTTATTTATAGAGTAGTTATTTAAACTAGTTTGTTTTATTTATAATTAATTTATCTTTACTAGCCTATTATCAATTTTAATTTTCTACTAGAGATAAAAATGAACTGAACAAAACTGGAATCACATTTAGAGATTGATTTAATGTTTTTGACTATCTTTGTAAGATGGAATATTGCTAATTTTTTAAAACTTTTTTATTTGTTATGAACAAATTGATGAACTATCAAAAAAAAAAAAATTTGACCGATGAAATAAAAAAATAATTTTTTTTTTTAAAGAGAGTTTAAAATTAAATGATAAATTAAATTTCTTTGACCTTCAAATTACATGAAGTAGTCAAAACAGTACCTAAATAGTCACAGACTCACAGTGTTGGGAAAAATAGTAGTGAATAGTGAATAGTGATTGACGGTCATGAATCATGATGAAAGTACGATCATTTAACCTTAAAGGTAAAAAATTTGCAAAAAAGCTTTTTAAAAATTTAACAAAAGTTAATTAAATTACAGTGTAGTTCTAAGGATATTTTGAATATGGTCGGTCCCAAACATACAATACATCAACAATAAGTAGGAATATTTACCTCTTTTTTTCTTCACATTTCCCATAAAATAGTATGATAACATTATTTATTTTGGAAAATATGAGTATTTAAAAAAAAAAAAATGTTTAGGGCTATATATAAGCAATAACTTTACACTCGAAAATCTTAAAAAAGTTAAAAAATCATAAAAAATATAAACACTAATTACACTGATTTACGCGTGTTTTTGTCATTAATTCCTAATTTTATACAATTTCTAAGAGTGAATTTAATGCTTATATATAGCCCTTAGGGCTACATATAGCATTACCCTTAATTTTTTTTTTTATTATTTATTTTAGAACGAAAATTGATAGATTTCAACAAAATTTCACATAAACATGTTATTGTTAAATTATTAATTTCTTTTGCATTTAAAATCTCACATAATTTTGAACACAAACAAATGGATAGCATCAATCATTCGAAATGGTACAAATGGTACTTTCATTAGTTTCATACTTTGAAATGGCTAAATGCTTTTACTTGGTACGAGTATATGTTTAAAATAATATTTCAATTCAAAATTCATGGTTAAAATAAGGGCTTTAAAATTCCAAGTGAGAGGTTGGTACAGTTAACATCAAATATTTTTTACTCCTTTTGTGTTTTTTTAAGTGTTACACTTTGATCAAATACGCATGTCGAAACACGACTTTGACCACTAATTTATCTAATTAAATGTTAGTAAAATTATAAAAAAAAATTAATATTATGAAAGTATACATTATGACCAATCCAACAATATATTATACAATAATATTTGTTTTCTTTAGATTAGTAAAGTAACTATTTTAATCAAGTCAAAACTATTATGTGAATAGTAAAAAAAGTTAAATTATAACACTAAAAAAAATACTGAGGAAATATCATATTTTGATAGACAAAAGAAAAAATTATAAAAAAAATACCGTAAAAATAAAATGAGAACACAAATTGAATCATACTCCCTCCGTCCCCGATTGATAGTCACTTTTGAAGAAAAATCACGGGAATTAAGGAAAACTAAAGAAAGTACATTGAAAAAGTAAATTTACATTATATATATAAAAAAGTAAAGAGAGAAAGTAATTAAAGTACATGGGAAAGTAAAATTTACATGGAAAAGTTAAATTTGCACAAATATTTTTGCAAATGATAGAGAATTTTGGTAAAAAAAATAATATTAATAGTACTTGAAAAAAACAAATGTGACTAACATTTTGAGTCACCAAAAATAACAAAAGTGACTATCAATCCATGTCTGAGGGAGTAATAAATAATAAAATAAATGAGAGTTTATATTAAAGTTTAAATTCCGTGCTCATAGTCATACCAAACACCAATTATTTTTTTTGCTAAACAAGCCGTTTGGTACTTCTAGAGTATATTTCAGTTGTACTCGGTAGTCAATATCTACTAGCCTTGTAGCCTACTAGGCTACTAGGGGCAAAATAAATTAATACTGGTGTGAATATGTGTGCTGCGTTATCTTGGTTTATTGGTCTTAGTTTAAAAACATAGGATAGAAGGTGAGGTGTCAATTCAGATGATTCAATCGGGTCTGATATTGTCAAATTAGGTCAATTTTTAAAGTTGAGTCATGCTAAATTATTATAATATGTACACATGAGCTTAAATCTAAATCAAATATTTTTCGATTTGATTACGGATCGAGTCGAATTGGGTGTTCTTTTGACACCTCTAGACAAAAGTTACAAAAGTGATTTCTTTGTGGCCTAAACCCACAACCTCTGCGATTTTACCAAAATTGTATAATATACTGTAAAAGTTCTACAAGAGCTTTTATTTCAAACCATAACAGCGTATGTGCGGCTGACAACACCATATAGTCGTTTATAAAATAAAAAAGTAACCCTTATAACATTAACCAAGTAACCACTTTAATACTGAATGGATAACCCCTACAACATTAACCGAGTAATTCATATAATACCGACAAATTATCCCATGTTACGTTGACCGAGTAACCCTTATAACATTAATGAAATAGTCCCTATAATGGCCAGCGTGGCTAGCCATAGCGTTTTTGACTTTTGCACTATTCACATACTCTACATTGACTTATTATGAATTTAAATAACCCTTACTTCCTTCGTTTTTATATAATTGATCCATTTCTCCTGGACACGTATGCTAAAAAAAAAATGCTAATCTATGATCAATAATATCTTTAGGGCCTGTTTCGATTTACAAGAAAACAACTGAACTGATTGGAGCTGAACTGAACTGAATTGAAATTAAGTTAACACGGAATAGACCCTGATTATCAATAAGGCAATAAGTATAAATTCTATTACAGAGTAATTGAAAATTAATAATCTATTAATTGATACGATTAAGAAGTACCCATAAGAGTATTTTTTTTTTAATCACAAACATTAGTCAAAAGTAGAATAAATGAATAGTGAAAAAAATAGAAATAGAGCAAGTATTTAAAATCGGAGAGAGTATTATTTATTAAAAAACTTTACACAAAAGTATGAAGTTATATTACCTGAAATTATTGAATATGAATGGATGAATCCATTAACATGAATTTGAAAATGTTAAACTAATTTGTACTACTATGAATAAAAACGGAGGTGAAATCATGATTTAGGTGTTCACTAAGTTTTTACTTATTTGAATTTCTCTAATTTTATTTGAAGTTATTAGAACTCAATAAACTTAGGGTCTGTTCTCTTCAACTTATTTTCAGTTTAATTCAGTTTAACTCTAATAAGTCAGTTCAGTTAAGTTCATATCAACTCCAAAAAATTCAGTTCAATTCTCTTAATTTTCTTCTCTCATAAAATATTCACTTCATTTTAGCTCTAATAAGTTCAGTTCAGTTCAGTTTAATTCAGTCAATCAGAACAGACCTTTAATCTAAAAATTAAGAGCTTAATACAAAATTATGCAAGAAGAGAAGAGCGTGAAAGATGAAACGGTAAAAATGAGGAAAACATAAATAGAGAGGCGCAAAATTGACATATATAGAAGCAGTGACGTGTGTATAGTGCCTAGATTTACACTTTGTTGTCACATGTTCTCTTCACCGTCCAAATTAATCAACATTTTCAAACTCAACTCTTGTTTGTTTTTTTTTTTTTTTTTTTTTTTTTTTTTTTTTGATAAAATATTTATATATATATACGAAGTATATTTTTTGGCAAGATAAAATATTTATATTTATATTTGAATTCAAAAAGGTGGGGGTAACTTAATAGCGAATGCCTGCGGTGGTCTCATTGGGTCGTGCAGCGCACCATTACCTGATCGTACTATGACCGGCTTAGGAAGGAATTAATTTAATAGACACCGCTCAATAGAATTTCCTTTTCAAAGTTTGTCGTACTCAATTAGGGAACTAATAAGAAACAACTAACCTTAACCAGAAATAGTTAAACATTTTTTCTTCATTTATTATCTCTAATGGAACTTGATTTGACCCTATTCAATCGACCAACAAACTAATATTAACTTATTAAGTGGTTATTGTTGAATCAAATTGACCTGAAAACTACTGTATAATTTTCTATTTTAATATAAGTATGTGTAAATTAGTCCACCAAATAAGATTAATTTGATTAAAAATTTGATATGAATTAAACAATTCATTTACCATCTTTAATTAATTATCTACGTACTACTCGGCATAATGTATTTAGTTTATTCAGTTTAGAGTTGTTTAATACCATTCAATTTGATTTCATTTTAATCAATTTAGTTTAGTTTGGCAGTTCAATTCCGTTTAATTTGATTTATTATTAATTACTCCGTATATTCAAATAAATCAATTAAATTTAATCTGGTGTAATTTAATTTAATTTGGTTTAATTCTATTTAGTTTAGTTCAATTTAATACTCTTTAATTTTACTCAACTTAATTTTATTAATTTTACTCATTTCAGTTCAATTTATTAACGTTCATTTCACATTTATTCAACAAACCCTCATTAAAATAAAAGGAATTATGCCTCATATGTTTTAATCGTTAATAAGTACTAAATCATGTTGTATCATTTAATACAAAGTACAAATCTGTATAATTTTTACTCATGTTTATCAAACAATACATGTAATTGTCCTATATTAATAAAAAGGAAAATGTATCAAAAATAACCTTTTAAAGTGTCTACTTTATTTAAAACAACCCTTAATTTTTTTTTATTTTTTTTTAACTTCAGACCACATTATAATTTTTTTTTTTAAAAACAACCTAATCCTGTTTTCCGGCGTTGACCACTAGTGTGTGAGGCACGTGACCTCTTATATTGCTTAATACACCCTCCCCCCAATACGAGAGGTTGTTATATACTCTCGGGTGTACAATACAACCGAGTGTATGTAACAAAATTCTATTCCAATACATGCATACTAATAAAAAAAAATGAAAACTTAAAACACTTTGACTATGCATTTACTCTCATATTGTTGTATAATTTTAAAAAAACCTCCTTAAACTTGTGAAGTTTCGTCAATAATGAGCGAGAGCCCGTTTAACGTAACAAGTCTATAAATAATACTAAAGTAGCAACCACTGGTATCATACTATTTTAAAATAAGACCTATGTTATGTTGTCATTAAATATTTTCCCTCCAAAAATACAAATGATGTCATCGTTTTGTATTTTTATTTTATTTTATTAAAAATTATGGTCAATTACATTATTATTAGTATCAAATTTCAAAAATGGATCAATTCTATTTAACAATAATAATAATTTAATTTGTCTTCCTCATATACTATTTTATCATTCACTTTTTCTATGTGTTTTTTTTTTTTTATAAATATTTTATGTTTTGTATTCTAATAATAGTTTTGTTTTAATTTTGGTATGAAAAAATTATTAAATTTAGAAAATTTTATTTGATCACATTATGCATCGCACGAGACTAATCTAGTTAACAATTATAGGATCACACCAAGATAATAAAATCTAAATACTTGTATAATGAAAATTAGAGTAATAAAAAAAAGAGGATGGAGACAAAAAAGAAGGGAGCACGTGTGAAAAGGTGGGATGGAAAATGGGGGCAGAGCGAGAAAGTAAGATAAAGATGTGGCGGCCGGTTCTATTACACAATGGGCTCCACCCAATTAACCCCTTGCGTGTCTGCTGTCTAACAATTCCCATTATGTGGATCTAAGTCCAAGGTAATAAAACTATAAACTCCAAAAATAGCATAAAATTAAAATAAAAAAGTAAAATAGATAGAGAATACGACGATTAATTGAAGGATTTGACATGTACGCAACAATAAAAAGACGCGTGTAAAAAGTTCACGTGAAGCGTAGGGTAAGAGTCAGTTTGCGCCGCGTCCAGTTTGAAAGGAAAGCATGACACACTCCACTGTCCACTCTTACTAAGGGTGTCAATTTGGATCGGGTGTGATATGATTGGGTCGGATCAGATAAATTTTTATGTTAAGTCATATTAAGGGCATCCTCTCATTCAGTTCAGTTCAGCTCTTAATTTCCTTCTCTTATAAAATATTCATTTCAATTCAGTTCAGCTGATTTCAGTCTATTAAAACAGATCCTAAACTGTTATGGTTATGCGAGTCCAAAATTGAAAGGAAAACATGACACACTCCACTGTTCACTCTCATCACCACTTTTTGCGACGAGGGAGTATTCTTCTAGCGACGCCACGGCATTGGAGATAGGGAACATACTTACCTCACAACGTAGCCCCTTGTATAATTGCGAGGGGTCCCTCTACTTTTGACTATATTATCATTGTGTGCCGTCTTCACCGTTTTCTTTGGTGCGAGTTTCATCGATTCTTCTATTGTATTATGTCGGTATTGTGCATATTCTAAGGTATCTTTACTTTGGTGATTTGTATGATTTGCATCCGCGGTTATGCGGAGTTGTGATGTACTTCCTACACGTTTCTATTTTGTATTTTATGAGGGTTAAATTTTGAAAACGTTGATCAAAATTTTAAAACTAAAAGATAGAAGGAAATAGGATCTATCTAAATAGTTTTTGTTGTCAAGGTATTATTATTATTATTATTATTATTATTATTATTATTATTATTATTATTATTATTTATTTATTTTTTGTCAAAATGTCAAGGTAATATTAATAAAAAATTAGGAGTTGCGCAAGAAAACAAAACCATTAATCTATTTGAAATAGTATGGTCAACAGAGATCTAATTATTATTATTTTTTAACACAATAAGGCAATGCGTGGTTTCTGTAGGCGGGTGTACGATTCACATGGTGCATCCCTTCAAAAAAAAAAAAAACCGGAAAGAATATTGTGTAGAAATATAATGAACATTTAGTTAAAGTGAAAAGAACATGTTATAGAATTGTAAATACGTACAAAAGATGAACATTGTATAGAAATGTAAAAAATATTTAGTTAAAATGAAAAAAAATGTTATAGAATTGTAAAGGACATAACATGCTGTTAAATAATATTCTTCTTCATATTCTTTGATTGTCACTATAATGTACTTTTATTTGTAACATAATGTTAATTGTTTATTCTGAAATGTTCTTTGAATTTTGTAGTTAAATTATAGTGGTTGAATAAAAATAATGTTTATTGTATTATATTATTATGTTCTTTATTAATATTACAGATGTTCTTTAGATATATATATAAAAAATATAAGCTGAATGTTTTTTTTTCTCCACAAAATAGTTATATGTTCTTTACAAAACAACTATATGTTCATTAAAAAAATACTATATGTGATGTTCTTTATAAAATAGCTATATGTTCTTTACAAAACAACTACTACGTATATGTTCTTTAATGAACAACTAAATATTCATTCCGCCTTTAAAAAAAAACGGATGCACGGAGCATCACGCATCCGCCTCTAGCGAGAAATTTTCAATAATAAGGTTGACCGAGCCTCATTCGAGGACTCCTATGGCAGGAAACCTAATTGGCAATGCCCTAGAAAGTTAATGGGTGGGATTTGTTGCTAATGAGGCTCGAGCCTCACACCTCGAGGATGCGAGGTGACCCCTTGAGCCACTGCACCAAGAGGTCTCCCTCTAGGAGGGATCTAGTTGGATGTATTATGTGTTTTTTTTTAAAAAATATTTTATAACTTTTGTGCGTATAGATTTGGAGATATCTATGTAATTTTTTAACGCGTATTTTAGAGACCGTAAAAAGTCAAATTTAAAAATATAAGAACAGAGAGTATTTATATTTGCCTAATATGACAAGTTTATTTTATAAATAGAGGTGTAAAAAAAAATATGGAAACTCGTTTTGTTTCTTTCCAGTGTTTACTTCATCTATTTTTATTACCCCCGTTACATATTATTTGCAACGATTAGACATTTTTTCCCTCAACTTTATATCAAATCGTTGCAAATAATATGTAACGGAGGTAATATTTAATTTTATGCCTATCAGACAATCAGTATCAACTCTATTCTGTATCTCAATGGGAGTATGGGACAAGTTAAAGGAATGGTAGGAAAATGTTAACCGTTAGTTATACTCCGTATGAAGTTATTAACCATGCGGTAAAATTAAGATTTGAGGAAAAACAGAATTTCAGGAACTAAAAAAGAAAAGATTTATTAATGCCATTTGCGGTAGTGGGAAAGAGAGAGTTTCCTATGATCATCACTTTCCTAATTGATTGATTCACCAAGCAAGGACTTAACATTACTGTAGATGTGTAGAAGTTTAGGCTGGCTTCATCCTCAGGAAAAAATGACCCTAATTACCCTCACACATTCATGTATCACTTGGGCTAGGCCCACGAAATCTTGGTCAAGTACTTAAACAAAAATATCATCTTAATCCAAAACTAAAGGCCCTAAAGTCAGAGTTGTCTAATAACTTGCTCTTGCATTTAGTTTTGATCGATCTCTCTTCATGTACAATCTAATTAGCTTCACATAGGCTATAATATTAGTCAAAAGGCGAAATGTGCTCTTAATAAGTTCATATTTCATCGTGTGCGAGAAGAAGAAATAAATAAGACTAGAAGTGTTCATTTAGCAAAGGGCAATGTACAAGGAAGCTGCAAGTAACCATGAGACAATCTCTCTTGAGTCTTGACCACTAGCCGCCATCTTTAACCTCAAAAAACCGCCTTGGCTTCCATCACTCTTGGCCCCTACAGCCCCCAAAACTGGACAGTAGCACAAGACACCACCCCACTGCCACTGTTATACGGACGGACCCACCAACTTCTACTCGCACCAAGTGTCGAAATTAGCCTTGACCCACCAAGTAGCAGGGCCAGCCTCCAGATGGTCGAATAGCCAATCCTTGTTCCCAACGCTCCACCATCACTCCACCAGCTGTGTTCTTGGCAGTCGCCTCTACTCTCCCCATCCACATTCAAGGCATAATTTTGGGTTTTAACAGTATTAGGACAAATAATAAAGCTATACTTTTACCACTTCATATCAAATGTGTGTACACACAATGATACAAAAGACGGGTACATTTCCCTTTTCCAAGTTTTGAAAATGATTTAAGGTGTTTTCATCCATATTTAAAGACTTGCCTGTTTATCTAGTTAGTTAAGAAAAATTTAAGCTACAAGATCTTATTCACAAGTCTAGACTACAATAAATTATATTTGCAGTGAATGAATACGAAGTATATTTAATTCAACATCTCTAATAGATCCATCTCCTATTATTATTCATGTATAGACTATATTAAAATAAAAAAATTTCTTTGAAAAAAAAAAAAAAAAAAAAAAAGAATTAAATCAATCAGAAAACACGGGGATTAAAATTCATGCCAACCACAGAACTCAGTGATTACACCCAGCAGGAATTGTCATGCTCATATATACAGGTATGGTTTACCGAATCTATTCATACAAACGTAGATGCTAAAACATGTTTTCCACTCACAACATAGAGCACATCTTACATGTGGGATATGGAACATATCTAAACATCCTCAGCATCACTCATCAAACGAGCATCAATGTAGAACTCAGAGACGTCAGTGTCGAATCCATCAATAATCCTGCCTCTGTTTACACACATTGTAGGCTGAACTTTTTACTTGACTAATGAAATAATATAATAAAAAATAAAAAAATTGGTGTAATTGAGAGGGCCAAAAGGAGCCCATATCTAAGTACTTTATCCAAAGACTAAGGAGATGATTTTACCTTTCGAGGACAAATTTCCCTTCTTTGTATTTCTGGCTTTTCTCACAAGCTGCTTCCTAAATTGAGAACACAAAATTGTCAAAATAGGTGGATCAACGAGGTCAAAACCATAGAAAACAACTTTAGACTACCTAAATACGCAAAATAAGCTAGAATTTTTTATGTATGACCAAGTAAAAAATAGGCGTCGCTGGTCACAATCAGATTAACAGATATAGATTAAAACCAATCAATCCCAATAACCATAATCATTTGTTAAAATATTAAAAATGACACCGTAAAAACTTACATTAATATTAAAATGACACCGTATAAAGATGGCAACGAAAATTGTTAACTTAGATAAATTTCAATTCCATTGACTAAAATAAGTCAAGCCAACAGGTCAACATCAGGAAACAATCTACAATAGCCAACAGACCAGGCTATTATTCTATCCCCTTTTTCCGCAGAGATGAAAAGGTAGCAAAAGGCTGATAGATGCACATAAGCTTTGAACTTTATCCCTGGTACACACCATACAACTTCACCATCAAAGCCAGTAATATCTTCACAGAAAACAGATTGCAAGTTTTTGGTGACAACTGAGAGCCACATGACAATGGAAAATAACAAAAATGACTATCAGTGATATGCTCCCAGAGACCCAGATAAAACCATTGAAGCCACATAATTAGCTCTAATGAATGCGACATGATGAAGGTTAAAGCCAACAGACATAATTAAGCTCGTAGTGTTTCAATGGTAAGCAGCAAAATAAACAAACATATAGGCTGTTGGTGACCAGACATGCATCTTTGACAATGGCTAGTCTGGCTTAAACAATGCTTCCCTGACAACTTTCTAGCTCTAAGTGTTTCAGTGTCAGTTATATCAAGCAGCGGAGGAAAACAAGGAGAAGGATAGCAAAGGATAGAACAGTACATATTTCCATCCAACGATCTGTCCACAGCAGCAGCAAAATATATCTGCAACAGTATGCATCCCAGAAAGCATCAATCTTTCCTCTGAAGCTCCAAGGATAATATTTACCCTGAAATAGAAGCCAATTGAATTTAATTTTAATGAGATCGTATTCATTGATCAATAAGGCATAATGTTAGTGATCGAGACAACACATCCAAGGTCAGAAGATTAAAAAAAATTATCACATACAATGAGCATTTCTAAACAACAAAGAATTAAATGGTTCACTTATTGTTGGCTAAATATATTTGAAACTCTTAAAGTCACTTTCATTGATAATAGACATAGCCCTTCCAACTCTCCATAATAAATAACCAACTCTCCATAATAAATAACTCCAATATGCACATGCTTCAACTTTAAAATTTACCAGTTCTTTGACTATAAAAACGCTGATAGTGATAGAAGATGTGAATGTTGAACCTTTCCACAATGAACTTCAATTGAACCTTAGCTTTCCTCTCATTGAAATTTCAAAGGTTCGAAATATCAATGAGGAATAAAACAGTAATCTACATGGCTCAAATATTCAATGTGTATCTCTAAGCCAATAGAGGACTATGATAGCTAAAGATAATTTTGTACTCTTTTAATATTAATACCATTTCTTCCTTTTTGCATAGAACAAGAAAAGACAACTTTGTGGTCCAAATCATGGGTTCCTAGTGATAAACTTAAGATAGAAAATCACCTAGTTAATCCATAAAATAGTTTTACTACATAAAAATATCAAATACTACCTCCGTTTCATATTATTTGCAACGATTAGACATTTTTCGTCTCTACTTAATGTCAAATCGTTGCAAATAATATGAAACAGAGGCAATATTAATTTTTTCTTTTGACGCAATCATTTTATTAGGGCTTGTATTTTTTACAAATAATTTGACATTTTAATAAGCAAGTGTAGTGCTACAAATTCAAAGCTCATGTTTGTGGTAAAGGTTTTAAAAAGACCAGAATTTAATTAAGATTATATAGTCACATAAACAAGAACAAAAATAAATCACGTAACTTGGTAAGCCATCAACTTCAAAACAATAGTTGGAAGATGTCCTACTGGATCAAAGTACAAAAAACCTGGCTGATTCCTTGTGATAATATTCAAGGCTAGGGAAGTGGTGGTAATAAAACACAGTCATAAGCCGCAACCTAGACTTAAGGAACGCAATATAAAGATATTGCTTCTCATAAAGGCTCAAGTGCAAATTCGCTAATGTCCACAATATTTTCGAGTGTACCATGAGGAGTCTTGGTTGCATGGTAGTATGGTATAGTGATGAGATTGTTGTCCAACAATACACTCTTCGGTCCAAAAAAAAAAAAAATCTAAATTTTGGAGATAATGAGCAACCATTATGCATATAAATATTGAACAATAAATTGAATTCTCGACTACAAATTAAGATAAATTGAAATTTGGAGTTCATGATGAGTGAGAAAAGGAAAGAAACTCACGTATTTTTGAACAGATATGCTTTCCCTCTGCGACAGTGAAAAGTCTAGAAAAGTCGTGAGAGTAAGGTAAGTTAGAATAGTCACCACCAGCAACACAAAGTACTACTCCCTCTGTTCCTTTTTAGTTTCTCCCTTAGTAACTAATTGTTGTTCTACTTTGACGGTTTTGACATTTAGAGACAGATGATGTATAAAGATGTGCATAAATTACCAATCAAAAACTAAACAATCCTTCTTATTTTACTGGAAATTGAAAATAACACCATTGCATTTGAATCTTACATGGTGAAATAACATACACCTTTGCATGAATAGCTACCTTATTTAGTTATTGTTTACAGATTTAAACATACTCACAAGAATGTCCATGGTACAACCGGATAACACGACCTAATTAAACTTCTTTTTTCTCAAAAAAATAGCATTGGTTGTACCATGACACCTTTTGTTGTAGCACAACAACAAAAATTGTAACAGACGACATCAGTCCGGATTTAGTTCAAATTACACTATCAACGTGATCACTAGTTCTAACCGAAGGAAGTCCATAATATATCGAAACATACAAAACCTCCAATCCCAAGTCTTTCCCTGATTCAGATTACTACTACAAGCACAGAAATATATACAAAATTATAGATTATATTTGAAGGATCACAGAACCCAGTAATAACATAACATTTGGAAAAACTGATTTATACCCAGAAAAGAAAATGTAAAAATAAAACACCCCAAATTCATAAATTGATCTAATTATTAAAAACCCAGAAAAATTAAATCACTTAATAAGGAAACAAACAAATTTTGAAAACAGGGGAGATGAAAAATTAAAATTAAAATTACACAAAATAAAAAGATGAATTGAGAAAAATACACGAGCTTGAAGAAAAAATACCCGGGAAACAAGGTCGTCGGCAAGAGCAAGATGGGTTTTACAGAATTTGCATTTGTAAGTTCTGCCTTCAAGCTCAATCACGAATATTCTTCCCATTTATAATTTGATAATTTGTATAATTGAATATAGTTGGTAAATAAATATATAAATAGAAAGTTGAAGTGAAGTAAATTAATGAGAGATTAGATTAGTAAGGATAAAAACCCTAAAAGGATAGATAGATAGAAAGAAAGATATAGATGTATGAAGAGAGAGAAAGAGGTTGCAGGAATCATGCGACAGCAGCTCAGCAGAGTTTTGTACGGTTAGCTGTTATTATTATTGTGATTAAGACATCATTTTTTTATAATGGTAAGAGGTATGAAGTAGACATAACTTCTAGTCTTTTGATGATTTATTGGGAATTTTCTTTTTGGGAATAATAATTTTGATTATTAATATCTTTGATTATTTTAGGAAAAAATTAATAACAAAGGTTTTAAATATATCAGATCTATTTTAAAAGGTCTCGTCAAGGGCAGTCCCAGTTATAACAATAATTTTGATCATTAATATCTTTGATTATTTCTTCTCAAAACAGTCTAATATAACTTGTTACGTGTTAAGTCGGTAATATGTTTTAATTACAATAATTTATTCTCAATCTCTCTCCTTTCACGGTATAACCACCACAACTGCTCTTAGTCTCCACCCTCCACACTTAAACCACCATTCCACCACCCCAATTGTCACCACCATCATTCCGTTTTACCTCCAATTATCTCCTCTAATGACATTTGAGTTCACTCAGTTATAGCACACGCTACAATGGTGGCGATTCTCGGCCTTGATCCGTCTCACCCTAATCCCTCAAGCTCACTCACCATGAAGCCCGAGCCGCGGCCATGATTCTCCTCCAAAGCTGTTGGTACTTTCCCTGATTTTTTTATATTTCACCCGGTTCACCCTTTGGGCTAATCCGGATTCGGGGATCAGTTCTGGATGATTAGGTTCTAGTCCCCTCCCAATTGTTGTTGTGGGGATTGAACATGTGTCCTCCTTACCAAGTGTAGTCCCAATCACTAATACACCAACAACCAATTAGTTACTTTCCCTGATTTTGGATGATAAGATCTTTTGATTTTTGCATAATTGGCGTAGTATATTGGCGGGATTTATGGTGATGATTATGTAGTGTGGGTGGGTTAGTAGGTGGTAATTTTGGGATGAGGATGGGCTAGACAGCACGGTGGCTTCATGTCTTCTTGGTGTGCGTCGATGGGTGGTTTTGTGGTGTGGCTCGTATGGGCAGCCTGACTTGGTGGATTTGTGGGGGTGGCTTGGGTGGTGCTTTTGTGATTTAGGTAGGTTAGAAGGTGGTGATTTGTGGTGGGGTAGCTACTTCTGGTGGTTGTTCTAGCAAAGGGTTGATTGGAAAGCTTAGAGAGGAGGAGCACGCAGCAAAAAAAAAATGATGATACAATGCCACGTGGTTAATTTAACCGGTTTAGCAGGTAAGTTAAAGGTTACGGACCATTGGAAGAAAAAATGTACATAGTTGGGACTGACAGTCTGGCCTTGATTATTTGAAAGATGAGATCTTTTTAAGAAGACCGGTCATAGTTGGGACCTTTGTTGTTAATTTTTCCTTTTTTTTATTAGAATAAATTATGAGATATTGATATTATGAAAAAATACATTATAATCGATCCAATATACTAGTATGTTAAACTCCTCATGCATGATGTCGATATAAAACCCAAGATTTCATCCATCTTCATGCTCAAAAGTCTCTTCTTCCTACATAGGTTCCAAGCTCCATTTCTTGTTTCCCTTTTCCTTGGCTATGACTCTTTGAACACCACCAGCACAACCACCTCTGTTGCCACTTGCAGCACCATTGCCACTGCAACTGCAACTTTGCCAAAGATCTTCTTTTCTGTTCTCTGTTTCGTAATATTTCAACCCATTTATGTTCCAAGTCATTTTTCACTCACTTTTAATCATTTTTAGCCTTCTACCCGTGTGAGAAAAATTATTTCTCTCGAAAAATTCTTGAGGTTAGGCTCAAGAACACCCAATTCAGAGTTATATAATACGAGATACGACCTTTGCAAGATATGTCACCTTCTTTCCAACGTGTATCTAACCTTTTCCGTTAGCCTACATATACTAGTTGCTTTAAATTGTTTTGAGCTTAGTTTTCTAAAATTTTCTATTATCAATACATGATTTTTACAATTTTTTTTATATTTGATGTTTATTTAAAGTATTCCGGATAATGTTTGTTTAGGAGTTCATTCGTGATTGTAATTCTATGTGGAATTATTATATGGGGTTTTGGGGCTTTTTGTGAGTTGATTTGGACATGTTGGGTATTGTAGGGAATAATTTCAAGCCTTTAAAATCCCACTAGCTTGAACCCCACTGTGATCATACACTAAAGTACGGTGGCGTCCAAAAGGGAAGAAGATAGAGCAAAAGAGTCGCCAACAAGCTTTTAAGGAACTTGTAAACCATTCACGAGGTGAAGGCTACACCCCTTAACGATCCAAGAGATCGTCAACTCCATAAGGTCATGAACCAAATAAGGGTTCGGGGATGATGGTACAAATCCAACCTAAAAGAGATTGAACCTGCCCTAATAATAGGCCTCTACTTTATTCTGCTCGTATTCATGTGCGCTTTTTGATTAACATGCAATAATTAGGATTAACCCTAAACCTGTTTAATCTATGTTGGTTGAATATAATGCACAAATAAACTATTATTGGCGATCACTTGAATTATAATCACAATTAACCCTAACAAGATTATTAATTATCTTATTAAGCGTGATTGCAAGTACAATTTCCCTTTAAACATGCAATAAAAGGTGTGATCAAGCAATAAAGAATAAAAATCAAGCAACATAATCAATAATAATCATATCATAATAATAATCATATCATAATAATAATCATAATCATCATAAATAAAATAATCATCAAAATAATAATAAATTATAACAATTATAATCATAATCATGTTCATGTTAATATTAAAGCATAATAATAGCAAGATCCTAGGCATGATACTAACAAGATTAATAACAAACCCTAGCATGTCACTAAACAATAAAAATCAAATCTTTAACCCTAACATGATACTAACAATCATAAATATTAGGAAGAATATAGGAAGCATCGTACTTTTAATCATACTTAATATTAAAGTTACCCTAGACATGATACTAGGAATATCATAATAATAATATAAACATGATTTCTACATCATAACATCAATTAATCAATTAAAGCACTTACTTGGATGCCTCGTACCTCTTTCTAATAACAAAATACACGCGTTAGTAACTTCAAGGAAAAATAATAATCAAAGCAATTAAATTAAATAATTGAAAGAGAGATTTGGGACCAAACCCTCAGAAATCAAAACCTTTCACGTCTAGGGCGAAGGCAACTTCGAATATGGCTAGGTGTTTCTAGATCTTGCGAATGCGGAATTTTGTATTAAAAAGCAAAGTTTAGAAAAGAAAGAATGAAGGTTAATGAAAGTTGATGAAAAGAGATGAATGAAAAGGATTATTTGACTGCTAATTGATGAATAATTTGTGAATGAAGAGAGTTGATGATCGATGATGCCTGTTGATGAATGATGAAGATAGTTGGTGAATGAAAACGGAGTTTTTGATACGATATTTATGGAGAAAATCATCCAAAAAAGATAATTTAACAAAACAGAGTCTGAAAATCGAAAATCAACATTGGCGCCAGGACCAGTGGCTAGCGCCAGGCGCCAATGCTGGCGTCTGGCGCCAATCCTGGTTCCAGGCGCCAAGGCCTGGGGTTGGACGCCAAACTGGTTTTCAACGCGTTTTCGAAAATCTGATAAATTTCCCGTACTGGAAGATAAAATAATATAATTTCCATCGAAAATGCTATTTGATCTTGATTAAAACTCTGAAGAGTCCTAATTGAATTAGGAATGAAAAGAACCTTCTAGAATATTATAGAAGACTAAAACCATTCCTAATTACATTAGGAATGATAAATTATATTAGGCCCTCCCCTATATCATAGGGCCGTACTTAAAGCTCAAATCGGGCCCAGTTTAGTAAATTGGCCATAATTTCCTCAATATTCATCTAATTGGTATACACTAGACCCTAGTGTAGGTAGCTTAGGGATACCTACACCCCCCTCTAAACGATGCGTTTATCATGTTACCCACATCCCATAACCCACTAACCTATTGTAACTACCCACCATTCTCTCTAAAACCTTCTTCTTCATTTCTCTAGACTTTCTCTCTCATCAAAACCAGAAAATATGAACCAAAATTGCTTCAAAATACTACGAAATTGCTTCAAAATATTGCTAAATTCCTTCAAATGTCTACATTTGCGAAGAAATTCAACAATCGCAACAACATTCACAGAAAGAGTAAGTAATTTTACTAAAATTTTTTGTATGAACCTATTTTTTCTACTACGTATTTCATTTTGAAATTACATGTTCAGAAACATAATCTAACTTGATTAGAACTATTTTATGCAAAAATCATTAAAATCTACTATGTTTTGTTTTGTTTTGTTTTTTTTTTTTTTTTTTTTTTTTTTTTTTTTTTTTACAGAACCGAAAAATATATTTCGAAGTAGAGAGATAAAGAGAATGATGATTCAGAGAAGAATCCTGTTCGTTGAACACAACAAGGTATAGTCTGAAGAAGCGTAAGTATTATTTCAAAAACCTATTTAAACAAGAGTAGAAAAAAAAAAAAAAAAAAAAAACAGCGAACAAAAGTCTCAAGTTGTAGATCTAGAACTTTTAAAAGATATTAAAAAGTCTTATGGTATAGATGTTAATATTTCTACGATTCCGAGTTAATATATGAACATATATAGAATTATAAATGTTCATTTGTATATTTGAATTTATTTGAGTTTATATTTGACTTTATATGCCTAAATAAATAATGTTCATTTTTATGATACGTTATGCACATATATGAAATGCATAAATAATCATTCATTTGAGTTGAGAAACTGACTTATTTATTCTATCAAATCTTTTGATCATTTATGAAATTCATAATGTTCATTTACATATAAAGTAATGTTCATTTTAAAATATATGTTAATATTGGTTCATTTCAGTTTACATATATATATTTATATGCCTAAATAACGAATGTTCATTTCTTTTATACATTATGCTCATGTATAATATTGATAATGTTCATTTGTATGCATTTAAACTAATATCTTACAACCAATCTAGCTATATTGTAGTGATGTCCAAAGTTACACATTTGATATAAATTTGCACATGGAATTGAAGAATATGTAGTTGTTTTGGAGAAGATAAAATGGCTTAACAACGCTGATTATACAAACTGCGGAGTATACATTATGAAGCATATAGAAACATTCACTACTAAACTTAATGAGAGTTAGATTTGTGATTTGAAACCAAATAGTGTAAAAGTGATAAATGTTCAATAATGTAAGATATATTGTTCATTTATAAAGTAGTGTATATAATAATTAACATTCGTTAATTCATTTTGTTCAACAGGTGGACCAAATTAGGAAGCAAGGATGCGGAACTGATGCTATTTGAAGAAAAACACTAAATATAGGTTAAATAGAAGATAAGCAAAGAAGTTTGCAAAGGAATAGTACATGTTATATGTTCATTTATGAAAGTGTATATGTTCATTAATGAATGTGTATATGATCATATCTTATATATAGTTTTATAGATGTTTTTTTTTGGAGGAAAATAGACTTATAGATTTTATTTGTTAAAAAAATTATTGTAATTGATATTTCATTTTAATCTTTATTTGTATGAAAAAAATATATAATTTTTAGGTTTTATAAATTGGTTGTTGGTTCTTTACTTTTGTTCATTTTCAAATTGATAAATAATCATTTACATATGTTGAATTTTAAAAAAACAATATACTAAAAAAGGTACTATATAGAAACAAATTCTTATGTCTTTAACACTTGAAGAACTTTGAATAAGAGCACCTTGATCATTTATTGGAATCGTGGGAGGAATAAATTAAACATTTGTCGATTGAACATTTCTGGAATGGGGTTTAAACATTTCTGGATTGAAGTTTGAACAATCCTGAGTTGAAGTTGGAACAAAGCCAAGAACTACGGGTGGAACAAAATATCTAGTTTGAGATTTTGTAGACGCACTAGTACTCTTGGATTAACTTGATCATCATTTTTAACACCAACACCACCTTTATTTATAGGAACATTACATTGAGCTTGAGCAGCAGAAACACCAGCAACACTTTTATTTATAGGAATATTTAAATCCTTCGACTGCAAAACAAATTAAATGATCATATTAAAATATATAAATGTTCAATTACAAACACTTAAATAAACAGATAAGAAAAACAAAACTTTAGCAAGATATGAAATATCAGCTTTTTTTCCCAGTGCACAAAGTTTTGATATACAATTATAAATGAACATAACAAGTTTCAAAAAATGATCATATTAAATCCTTTAAACACTAAATCCTTCGCCTCCAAATAAAAGTTAAATGATCATATTAAAATATATAAATGTTCAATTTCAAACACTTAAATAAACAGATAAGATCAAAACCTTAGCAAGATATGAAATATCAGTTTTTTTTCTCACTGCACAAAGTTTTAATATACAATTATAAATGAACATAACAAGTTTCAAAAATGAACAATAATTAACAAATACAATGTTCAATAGCAAAATTGCACATGATCAATATGGAAAATTTTGACACATAATATTATCAAGAAAAAATGGTAAAAAAAAATAATCATATATGACATAAAAAAATTAAGAAGTACAAATGATAACACATAATTGATTAATTTAAAATATAAAAATGATCCAAAAAAATAAAAAAAATTAAAAGCATACAAACAAAATCACGCAATTTTCAAACATAGAGCAATGAAATAAATTGAAGCAGCGAAATATTCATAACAAAGTATGAACAATCCAAAAACGTTCATCATAATCATAATCAAAATTTGAAAATTGAAGCAACGAAAAGAATAATAATACATAAATTAAGTTGAAATAAACAGAACATTATAACACAACAATGTATTGATGATAAAAATTACAAAATTATGATTGTAACTACTCACATTGTTGATGAATAAACGAATCAATCAACCGAACTCTAGAAGACGGAAACACACTTTCGTAATCACGATCGAAATTAGCAGAGGAAGAATCAGCCATTGATGATCAACAACAATTATCAAAATCGTAGGAAAAATAAACTGCAAAATTAGTATAAAATCAAATGAAGAAGATGAATTAACCAGAGAGAATGTAGGTAGAAAAATGGAAATTGATCAATTGAGGAGAGAGAAAATATTGGGTTTAAAATCATTTATATACATAGCTTGAATAATAAGAAACAAGGAATTAAAAAAAAATAAAAAAAAAAGGAAAGAATTGAAGCATGAAGTAGCTCGTGAGTACTCCCCGCAAGCTACAAAACGACATAGCATCAGGGGGTGTAGGTAGACCATCCTACACTAGGATGTAGGGTATAATTTCCTATATTCATCGGAATTGGGCTTATAATATATCGTTGGAAAGGTCTTTGCAAACCCCATCCAACTACACCATTATTGGACCCATATCATGGACCAACCAAACTGGATTGGCTGTTTTCTTAAAATAAAGTTTTCAAAAACAGAGAGAAGAGAAAAGAAATAAAACTTTCCGCAACACTAGACCTTTCCACACTTTCGTTTCATTCGATTATGATTCGACGTGAAAGGTACTCATCACTGGGTTTGGTTTTGGGGAGACACAAATGGGTGTCTATAGGTATGTAATAGAAAAAATTATGTGTAAAGTAATAAAATTAAGGTGATCAAGAAAACATGACCATAGTCTATTATTCTTAGTCAAATCCTACAATAATATTAGAAAAAAAATAAATTTAGATTAACTTAGATCAGTAAAAGGAAAAATACACTCTAATAATCCCAACTTTGGCCAATTTACTTCGAATAAGCCCAACTATTGATTCTTCAACAATAATCCCAACTTTCACCTCTGTTTTCTTTCTTCTATCCCAAACCGGTCAACAATTTTGACATGTGTTAGTGCGTGAGTAGTTCATTTTTTTTTAAAAAAAAAAGAAAAAAAAATTGGCAGCCCCAACCACCACCTCTTGCCACAACCCCAAACCACCCCCTTCTCTAGCTAGCCATGTCGAAAATGACTCTGGATAATGTTTGTTAAGGAGTTCGTTCGTGATTGTAATTCTATGTGGAATTAATTAGGTTTTGGGCCTTTTACTTTTGTGAGTTAATTTGGACATGTTGGGTATATAATAGAGGAAAATAAGTGTATAGTAATAAAAATAAGGTGATCTAGAAAACTTGACCATAGTCTATTATTCTTAATCAAATCATACAATCATATTCGAAAAAAAAAATACTTAACCCTTGCCCATGAAACCCCCCCCCCCCCACCACCCAAAATCGCCCCGAGGTGTTTTGGCCAGTTTCGGGGGTGCGTCTGAGAGGGGGAGTATTTTTCGGCTTGGTTGGTTGGAAAAAAGGGAGTGAACTCCGGTTGCGGGAGCTAGGATTGGTGATGGCGGGATTGGAATAAGGTTTTTTTTTCCACTTGTTTTTTGTTTTTTTTTTTGAACCAGTTAATGTGTGACATGTGGCATATTAAGAAGTTAAAAAAAAAAACCTTTTCAACAAGTAACTTGGAAATAATCTCAACGTAGGGCTTGTTCACTTTAGCTTTCAGTTCAAAATTCAGTTTAGCTCTAATC
Organism: Chenopodium album; assembly: GCF_948465745.1. Classification (NCBI taxonomy): domain Eukaryota; kingdom Viridiplantae; phylum Streptophyta; class Magnoliopsida; order Caryophyllales; family Amaranthaceae; genus Chenopodium; species Chenopodium album. Next base: position 70,047,721 of record NC_137837.1, read on the forward strand.
AGTTTAGTTCAGTTCACTTCAACTCTTAATTTCCTTCTCTCACAAAATATTCATTTCAGCTCTATTAAGTTCAGCTCCAATCAGTTCAGTTCAGCTTCAATCAGTTCACTTCATTTACTGAACATACCCGTAGTTAAAAGTTGAGATTATTTCCCTACCTTATAAAAAGTGGAAGAATACTCTTATGAATAGTATGAAGACTATTATACCCTTAAAAAAAGTTAATTGACATATTTACCTCAATTAAAATTAATTTATAAGTGTTTAACCTTTCGTATATATTTCCCTACCTTATAAAAAGTGGGAGTATACTCTTATGAATAGTATGAAAACTATTATACCCTTAGAAAAGTTAATTGACATATTCACCCCCAATTAAAATTAATTTTGATGCATTTAAGTATTTAACCTTTCGTACTTTTGTCCTCTATTTTTTTTTTCTTTATCTTCCTTCTTATCATTCCACCAAAAAGGTCAAAACTCCTCATTTATCAATTTCCTCTTTTATCACGAACTCCTTTTCTGGTTGCTGAAAAATACTGCTAACATGTCAGTTTCCATTTCGGTACCCCCGGTCACCACCCACGCCGCCATGATAATTCTTAAGGATGATGATCCTGCTGGTTGTTTTTTTATACTAAAGGAAATGTAAAGTTTGTGCAATATATTTGTTAATGTTATACGAAGAGGTGAATAAGCATGCTATTCGGAGACGCCCATATCCAGTTTGAGTTGGGGATAGCTCAAGATTGGTGGAGTTGACGGATGAATGCAATAATGGTACCTTCGTAGTGGTGGAGTGTAATTGCTTGGATACCATTAAATTGATTAAAAAAAAAAGATTAATACTTTTGATGTAATCTCTTTTAATTGTGTTTATAGGGGAGTCAAATGAAGCAACTCTTTTGATGAGTTTTCTACGGAATGTAGCAATTATGTCTAAGATATGAGGTATTATAGTTTTATGCTTTTGATTAAAAGGTTGTTTGAAGATGTATTTTGCTTTAGTTACTGTGTCATTGTCTCAATTTTTATCATAGGAAAAACTTATAGTTTATGATTATAGGAAAGAGTTTAGATGTACTCATACATTATCAGTTAAATACTCGTAGCTCATAAATATTATATCTTCCATTATATGGTCCAAAGATTATCTAATTAAATATACCAATTCACATAGCCTTTGTGCCAGGGTGTTCAATAAGGGTTTTGTCCTCTCCATAACACTCCTATTGTAGTTATAGTATGATGCAATAGCTTTGATTGCCTTTTTATATAGTAATACATACATTGACGAGTTATAATATATATGATCATTTTCAAAATAAATAATCATAACACAAAACATGTTTCTACAATTAAATAAATTAAGATATAATCTCTTATTGATCGACGTAAGACAAGTATAATTCAACACCAAATCAAAGTACGTAAATTTTGAGGTTTGAATTTATAACTCCCCTACGATGGCTTGCTGTATCGCGCGCGTCCTGCGCGTAGGATTCACTAGTTATAGAATAATCGATAATTGAAATTATTCAAAATAAATTGACCAAATTTTGAGTAGTAAAAATAAAGTGAACTAAACGCGTTCGAAACAAGGGATTTGTCGCCAAATCTAGAGTGAGCAACCCGAAATTAATCTAAAGTGAGTAACCCGAAATTTTGCGGAGTATTTAAAGGATAAAACATTTTCGATGATGGATTAACCAACGTCCAAGCCAAACTCGATGCTCTCATTTTCCCCTACTTTGATTCCAACTTCTCAACTACAATTTTCCTCTAAATTTTCCCTGATTTTGCAAATAAATTTTATCAATCTTCGCCTCTAAATCTAAACTACTTAATTGTAATTCCAATTTACTAACCCTAATTTATTGCTTTTTTTTTGCTTGTGTATTTGTGTTTATTTTTTCTTCTAATTTGTTTGTTTCTCTAAATTTTCGCCATGAAAAGTAGTTCGCGTTCATCCAAAAGCAAGACAAAACGATCTCAGGTTCTCAATCTTATTGATTATTTTAATGTTTTTTTTTGGATTGATTAATTTGTGAATTAAAGACATCAATTTTATGAATTTATAATTTCTGCTGTTTATTTGTTTGATTTAGGTTTTCTTGCTATATATATTTAATTAATTATTCTGTACATATGTCTAATTATTGATAATTTAAATATTCGATTATTGGGTATTGTTGGTTTATTGCAAATTTGCAATATAGATGATATTGTTTATGAATTGGTGGTTCAATTTGATGCTTATATATGTATGTGCAACGATTGCAATCTGAGCAGAAACATAGCAAGAAGAGAACTAAGAGCAGTAGGGAGAAACCCAAGAAATTAAAACAACGGGATGATTCGGTTTCGATTTCTGATGAGGATTCGATCACTAATAAGTCGGTATCGTGTTCGAGTCCAGGGGATGATTCTAGGAGTAAGAAGAGAGGTAGGTCTAGGGACAAAAGGCGTAGGAAAGATAAGAAAAGGAGTAAGAGAAGCACTTTGTTGAGTGAGAGCAGTGAAGATGACTCTCCTTGTATTAAGAAATCGAAGAAGTTGAAGAGGAAGCGAGGTTCTGATTCTAGGAAGAAGCGGCATGTGAAGAGGCGAAAGAGGGATCGTAGTGTTAGTATTTCAAGTAGCCGGTCTAGGAGTTGCTCTGTGGGCAAACCAAGTGGTGATAGTGAGATTGGCAAGAAAGAAGAGAAGGTTGAATCGAAGGAACGAAAGGGGAGAGAAAAGGATAGGAAGAAGATTGGGAGTAAGAGGAGTAGGCGCCGGTCTAGGAGTTGCTCCTTGGGCGAACCAAGTGGTGATAGTGAGAGAGAATTGGGGAAGATGGAAGAGAAGGTGGAATCAAAGGAACGAAAGGGGAGAGAAAAGGATTGGAAAAAGAATGGGAGTAAGAGGAGTAGGCATAGCCCGCGTAGGTCAAGAAGCTGCTCTCCATGTAGCGTGCATAGTGAGAGTAGTAGTCATTTTAGCGACGAGAGGGTGTTTGAGAAGAGTAATCCTAATAGATTGAAATCTGTTATAGTTGTTATGAAGGATAGAGAGGAGGTTCCTGAAGAACAAGAGTCGAATAAGTATGATAGGCATGAAGATGAAATTGTGTTTGAGTATGATGACTATCCTAGCAAGAGCAATGATAGTATTGATGGTGTTAGTGGAAGAGAAACTGTTTCATGTATGCGTGATGTTAGTTCTAAGAAAAGGTCCTTGGATGAGCCAAATAAGGATTCTGTTGCTTCTGGTGTCAGGACTTCAGATATCCCGGGAATTCAAAGACAGGTTGTTGAGGGAAGTGGTGGATTAAGTCCAAGTTATGTCAGGTCCAGGGACAATGTTCCCTTGCTGGAAAATAGGAGTGTGAATTTAACTTCGAATGCAGGTTCAAATCATGTGGATCTTGAAGCAGTTTTAAGACAGAAGGCCTTGGAGAATCTACTCAACCGCCAAGGAAAATTATCAACCAAAATTACTTTTGATAAGAAAGATGAACATGATGTTGAAGTGAAAAGGTCTTCAATTGTGAAGGCACAACCTATTGATCAACCTACACCTCGTGATGAGGGAAATATTAAACTTGTGCCAAAAGTAGGGAAAATTGTTAATGATGTTAGATATTTTTGTAATACTACTAATTTACCTGGTCCTTCGGAAGATACTGGTCTGTCTAAAGATAATAATGCTGATCTATTGAGGGCAAAGGTTGGAACTGCTGATACAGAAGAAAAGAGTAAGGCCTCCGGTGATTTTGTCAATAGCAGACCTAATGTTGGCTTATCCATGTCTAGGAAAGTTTTTCTTGGAGCAAAGAATACCTGGAAGCGACAGCTAATCCCACAAGAATCTTCTCAGGAAATTGTGTCAACCCCTAAAGAAACCATAGTGAGGAATTCTAATGAGAAACTGATGTCACTAGATAATTCTCTGCCTAAGTTTTCTGTACCGCAAGAAACTATTAGCAAGGATTCTACTAGGGACTCTGCGTCTCATCTATTTGATAATGAAGATAGTACTATAAAAGTTGATACTTTTGCTCTTTCTGAGGCTTCGGCTTCAGCTTCAGCTTTAGCTTCAGTTTCTGATGAACAATGCACAAATGATAGTACCAATAAAGCCGATGAGGATGCGCAGTTTCAGCAGAAGACAATGTCTGTCATGCGGGGTGGTGAAATGGTGCAGGTAGGTTTTTTTTTTTTTTTTTTTTTTTAAATTTTTTTTTATTTTTATTTTATTATTATTATTATTTTTTTTATTATAGATCAATTGTTTTGAATGTTGTCATGATATGTAAGAGTATTTTATCTTATCCTTTGAGTGTTTTGCGTGTATCTGTGTAGGTAAGCTACAAGGTCTATATCCCAAAGAAAGCCCCCGCATTAGCCAGAAGGCAACTGAAGCGTTAATTCAAATATCCATAGTGCTGCTGTAGTTTGGGTTCCTCTTTGCTGATATGGAATTGAGCAGGCAAGTCGTGAACAGAATCTGATGATACACAGAAACAGGTTAAATCTTTGAATGGTCTCTTTATATTTTTCGTTTTCTTTTCATGTTGAATGATGAAGGTCATTAGCTGTCTTACTAACACTCCCTTCATTTTGAACTGCTGATGATTTTGTTCTCTTGTTGTTACCTGATGTTGTAACTTTAGTGTCTAGACTAGAAGTTATGAAAGCTCTCTGAATTGCATGGTAGCGATATGAATTTGGCAGGAAAAAAAATGCTCTACTGGTACAATCTTGTAAAACAGATAATGGAATTGTGTTTTAATTCAATAATATTTCGCCCCATTTCCTTTTACTGTCTTTTAGATATTTTTGTCCAATCTTGGCTACTGAAGGTTGGACCTTTTGTGAATAATTGCAGTTTGTACAATGAGTCTTTTTTTGCCAATTCAGTACAGAATTATACTTGCAAATGGTGTGGCCTGATCAATACTTTGATTTTTCATCAAAATTAGTTGAAAGCAGTACTCTAAAAATTCATTGAGTGTGCTGCACTCTAATTCATTGAATATGGCTTGAATAAGAGGAGGGGATGGTTTTAGATTTTTACCCGCCGCGGCGGAAATGGGGATAGATTTTGGACCCGTTACATGGAGGGAAAAGAGAATGTTAGGTGACGATGGGGATGGGGTTGGGGGTGGAAAAGCCAAAATCCCCCACCCTTTCCCGCCTCATAAACATCCCTACTTAGCCTAGATTTTACACCAATTTTTGAGCTCAATGTCAAAACTTATTACGAGAGTAAAGAATATGTACATACAAGTCAAGTAAGGCTTCAGTCAAAAACCATATGGTAATTAAGGAGAAATCCAACAATGTTGTACGAGTACTCTGCATGTTATTCATCATCTTACCAACTTTACAATGAGTTAATTTTTAACACGTCATATTGAGAAATTTTTCGGGATATGAACTTGTGCATTGGCATCCTGACCACGGTCAATTTTGAAAGTATCATACAAGGCCAAAATTTCAGTCATATGATCAAAGTCGTGCGTAATTCATTCATAGTCACACCTTTTTTTTAACACAAGCAAGAGGAAATATATTAAATAAAGATTATCCTTACATCAATATGGATACAAGAAAACTGGATGCAGGTAATCCAGCCCTTAGAGAAAACATCAAAATAAGGGAATAAGGGAAACTAAGGAGAGAAAACACATAAGCTAATAACAGACAGCAGCAATTACTAGCAATAGCTACTGCACTGTTACAACTACTAATAAAGCTACAAATACTACTATCCCAACTTAACACATTGTTCTGACATCCAACACTAGAATTGCAAAGATAGCAGATAATATCAAGCAGCCACAGCAGAGGCCATATCCCTATCATATAAGTACTTGACTCGAGCAGGCAACTCAAAGTACTCTTTAAATCCAACATGCATCTCATTTCCTTCCTCAGCAAGCTCATGGGCTATAAGATTCAGATCCCTTCTGATATGAGAGATGATCACATCATCCAACCTGTCAATAGCAGCTGCAACATCATTTATGACTGCAGCAAGTTCATGATGCACACGATCTTCGTTCTGCATATTGTCAAACATGACCTTGATAGACAGAGCATCAGTATGAAGATCAATTTTCTTGATACCATAAGCTTCTGCTCTGATGAGAGCATCCCTGATAGTGTAAAGCTCAGTAGTGAGGGCAGTAACAACATTATATTTGCAGGAAAAGCCATAATAGCAAGAGCCATCCTCATTCCTAATCACCCCCCCACCAGCTGCAACATTTATGCTTCTCCAAGAACCATAAGTGCATATCCTCTTATAGCCTGGAGGAGGAGCTTTCCAGCCAGTAGAAGGGCTAGAAATAGAGAGGGGAGGAGCAATTCCTTTTCCTTTATCCTTGAGAGAGGTACTGCTGCTAGCAACAGGAGCATTACCAAAGACAATGGCAGCAAGGGAGCTAGGAGCAGCAGTATCAATCTGTTTGCCCTTATCTTGCAGCAAAGAGTTAGAGCTCTGATAATCATAATAAAATCTAGCAAAAATGGCATGAGCATGAAACATCTTGAGCTCAAAGACAGCTATATTTCTGTTTCTCCAGATATGCCATAAAGCAATAGCAAAAACCATCTTCCAATGAGAGGTTAAGCTGAGGTTATAATTTATCCAATCAGTCCAATCCAGAGAAACAAAACTAGCAAAATTAAAACCATTAGGCAGGGGAATATTAGAGAAAATATCATTCCATAGAATATGAGATGAGAAACAATCCCGAAACAAATGCAATGAGACTCAGAATACAAACCACATCTAGAGCAAATAGGATCAATAAGGGGAAGGAAAATGGAGAGTTTCTCAGCAACAGGAAGGATGGAATGCATACAGTTCCAAAGAAGCATTCTATATTTAGCAGGCACTTGAACTTTCCAAAGATTTTTCCAAGAATTACAGAAAGTAGATTGAATGCAGCTATCTTTAATTAAAAAATGGTAAGCAGATTTGATTGAGAAAACACCATTTTTAGTTAAAGTCCAGTTAATGAAATCATCAGTGTGATAAGAAATAGAGATAGGGGTAGCAAGAATTAGATCCACAATATCCTTGGGAAGAAGATGACAAATACCATCAAGACACCATTTCCCTCCCCTAATAATATCACACACATACCAATGAGCTTTGGAGCTAGGCACATCCCTGTCAAGATAAAGATAAATGGGTTTCTCTCCCACCCAATGATGAAACCAAAGGGAGGTAGTCTTCCCATTACCTATACCAACCTTTAAGCCAGAAGCAAGTAAGAGTCTTCCTTTTAAAATATCTCTCCAAATTGGAGATTGAGAATTATTAGGAATGCAATCAAAGAGACCACAATATTTCAGATATTTATCATTGAGAATTCTTACCCATAGCTTGTCAGGTTTAGTCAAAATAGTCCAACCCAACTTGGCCATAAAGGCAATATTCCAGTCTCTAAGTCTTCTAATACCCAATCCCCCAATAGCAATAGGTTTAGTGATATGAGCCCAAGCAATTCTTGGAGAATAATGGATATTATCCACCTTATTCCAAAGGAATTTAATTTCCTGCATCTTTTATCAATTGCGGAGATAACAGAATCAGGCAAAATATTGGTATGCATATGGTAGACAGGATAGGAATTAAGAACAGCTTTAATAAGAGTGTTCCTACCAGCCAGATTAAGCATTTTAGATTGCCATCCCCTAATTTTATTCATAGTTTTGTCCAGGAGGGAATGATAGTGAGAGGCCTTAAGTCTATTAGGACTTATTTCAATACCCAAATATTTCCCAAAAGAAGAAGAAAATCTGAGGTTAAACTGCTGCCCTAGATCCTTTCTTATGTTATAACACATTTTATTAGGAAAAATGATAGAGGACTTATTCAGATTGATTCTCAAACCAGACATGTCTCCAAAGTGTTTTAAAATATCCATCATTTCCTTAATGTTACTAGAAGAAGCCTGTCCAAACAGAAAAACATCATCTGCATAGAATATATGAGAGATGCTAATAGAATGAGTCAGCTTGAGAGGCTTCCAATCTTTAGCAATGACACTTTTGTCAATAAGAGAAGACAATCTCTCAAGACATAGAACAAAAATATATGAGGATAAGGGATCTCCCTGCCTAATGCCTCGAGAAGGATTAAAATCACTAGTAATTTCACCATTCCACAAAACTGAGATTTTAGGAGTAGTAATGCAGCACATAATGAGATCAACCAAACTACCAGGAAAATTAAAATCCAGAAGAGTGGATTTGATGAAACTCCATTCCAAGCTGTCATGAGCCTTGGAAAGATCAAGTTTAAGAGCAGCAATATTTTTTCCTTTTTTAGCCTTGTTAAAAAGATGAGCAATCTCCTTAATTACTATAATATTGTCCTCAATTCCTCGACCCTTGATAAAGCTAGACTGAAGGGGACTGATAAGCTTGTTCAAAAAGGGTTTTAGTTTCTCAGAAATAAGCTTAGTGATAAGCTTATAAACAGTGTTGCACAGCCCTATTGGCCTAAAGTCAGAGATATGAGAAGGGGCATCAACTTTAGGGATCAAAGAAATATAAGACTGATTAATTTGGGGAGGAATACAACTTTGTTGAAAACAGCTTTTCACAAAATCAAAAATCTGCTGACCTAGATCATCCCAAAAATATTGAAAAAATTTAGCTTGAATTCCATCAGGTCCAGGGCATTTCATAGGCTCAATACGAAAAAGACACTCTTTAACCTCATCAAATAAGGGAATTTTACTAAGAGTTAAAGAGTCCTCCCTAGTTAAACGATAATTAGGAATAAAACTATCCTGCTGAAAAGTATCACTTAACCTGGAAGTAAAAATATCCTTGAAATAAGCAGCAGCTATATCTTTTAATTCCAACTCATTAGTTACCCAATTATCATTATTATCCTTTAGAGCTAAAATCTTACCCTTAGTTTTCTTAACCTTAGCTATAATGTGAAAATATTTGGTGTTAAGATCACTAAATTTTCTCCAATTAAATCCTGATTTATGAGCCCACACGATTCTTTCCTTTTTATAAATGCCCTCTAAATCCTTAATAAGCTCCTTCTCTAAATTAACCAAAAAAGTCGAATAATTCTTAGCTAAATAAATCTGAATACCATCAATACGAGCAAGAATTATTTTTTTTCTCTTTTTTAAGATTTCCAAACACATTATGATTCCATGATTTAACATTATTTTGGAAAGCATTTATACCAGGAATTAAATCATTATTAGGAGAAGCCCAACTATTCAAGAAAAAATCTTTGAAGAGAGGATGTTCAAGCCAAACCTCTTTGCAACGAAGAGGAAAAGGACCAGCCACCCTAGGATTAGTAACATCAATAAATACAGGGCAATGATCAGAAAAAACTCTAGGCAAGTGATGTACCTTAGTGTGCGGGAAAACATCCAACCAAGTAACATTGCCAAGAGCACGATCCAGCCTTTGTTGAATGTTATCAGCAGCTTCCCTGCAATTGGACCAAGTGAAGGGGTTTCCATTAAACCCTATATCCACTAATCCAGCATCTTCAGTGAATTCAATAAATTCTTTGCATTGACCTTGCTTGAAATCCCGACCACCAGATTTTTCACTTTGCTTAGTGACCTCATTAAGATCACCAAGAAAAAGCCAAGGAATATCCTTGGGAGGGATATTATCTCTCATTTTTTTCCAGATTGCATGTCTTGCATTAGGGATAGAGGGAGCATGCATGCTAGTAAGAAGAACCTCCGGCTTATCATTTCTGAATTTTAAGAGAGCATGAAAGGTGTTCTCAGTTGAACTAGAGAGAAGCAGATCAACATTGTTTTTCTAGAAAAACCAGATGCCACCTCTAGTACCATTAGGCTCAATAGCCCTAAAATCAGAGAAAAACAGTTGAATCATAACTTGTCTAGCACGCATGGAGCTTGCTTTAGACTCAAGAAAAATGAAAACATTAGGTTTATACACATCTACAATATGCTTTGCATGAGGAACAAACTCATCATTAACAACCCCACGAACATTCCATAAGATGATTTTCATGTTTAAATTCGGAAGTGGTCTCTGCAAAGAAACCTTAGGAACATCATCCGGACCTGCATTCAGAGGAAGGAAGAAACTCTCCCACTCCCTCCAATGCTCCATCAGATTCATCGGACCCAAATCCTCTAGCTTGATTGGCGTCAGGAGTGCATGCACTTGTCGAAAGCAATTTGGGGGATTGAAGTAAGTCACTTGGACTTGAGTTCCCACCACCTCTTCCTTGGAGTAAAACAGAGCTATACGGCGATTTGGAACCCCCATGTCGAAGCCTCGAGTTGCGAATTGCAAGGAAGTGACTAGCATTCTTCTTGGTAGAGGTAACGATTCGTGGATCACACGCTTGGGAAGGCTCCATTCCTCCTCCTTCCTCTTGAGTGCATCCAGCAAGACCAGAGCATTTGGGAATTCTTCCGCTGCTGATCGAAACTGTCTCACCTCCGTCGGGGGAGGGGGAGCAATTGATGATGGAAGAGCTGGAGAAACCAGGGGCTTGTCCGGAAACAAGGGAAGAGTTTGAGCATTGCAATCCAACATTTGTTGTCTCGCATATTTCATAAGGGGAGAGCAAATTGCTCCGTAATTGGGGAGACCTAATGTTACAGCTGGAAGTTTCGGAGAAGGAGCAAGAGGTTCCTTTGTCAATAATGGGGGGGATGACATTGAAGGTTGCCTCCTCTTGTAAGTTAGGAGGGGGGGTTGAAGCTGATTCCAGCATTGATCTGATTACTGATTTCTTGGTTGGAGATGAGGGATTTTTGGGAGCTTGGTTGCTCATTTTCACAAAGAAATGGAAGACAGGGAAGAAATTGAAGAAGGAATAATATCAGTGTTAAGAGAATTTGAAAGAGCAAGAGAAGAGGGACATGCAGAAGTGATTTTATTAGCGGTAGTAGGAGGTAAATCGACCATCATATCGTCCATTTGGCAAACAGGATCAATTGCATGCTGAGATATGGAAGGGGAAGGCAAAGGATCTTTTTCTTGAGACACACTTAATCGAAGGCTATCATTGCTATTCTCGGAAATCGAAGTGGAGGCTTGAATTTGATTATTTAAATCAACTTGCATATCCTCAGAAGACTCTTTATAATTCTTCTGTTTCCAAGCTTGAACTAAAACACCCTTCTTAGCCTGATTTTTCAAAGAGTCACTCGTGGCCTTTTTCATCACAGAAGAAAGATTAGCATTATTAACAACATTGTTATTATCAATGTTATCCTTAGAGACACTCTTAACACTGTTATTATCAGTGTCATTAAATTTCTTTTTGCCAACATTGTTATTATCAATGTTATTAATGGCAATTTTAGTATTGTTATTATCAATACCTTTTTTATTATTATTTCTTCTCTGTTTTCTTTTATTGGAGACCAAGGTCCATGGCCCATAATTTGAGCCCAACTCCAAATCTGGATCCAAAGATGGATCACGTGTAACATTTAGAACTGGAGCTTTAGATCCAACATGAGAGGGAATATCCATATTGATACCAGGAATAACAGAAGGTGAGGCCTGTTTCTCCACCAGAGCAGACTCCTTTCCATGCGGGTTACTACCAGAATTAGGAATGTGGATAGCACTTTGAGAACCCGACAAAACCATATCCGAATTCAGAGCATCAGCAACATTGCAATTCTTCTTCTCATGACCTACCCTGCCACATGCAAAACAGAGACAGTCGAGATTTTCATACACCACCTGCTGCCAGGCGCCTCCCACCCACACCTTGGTGATAAGAGGCTGATTGAGGTCGATTTCCACACAAACATGAGCATAACGCCCCCTAGTAAGACGATCTGTAGCATAATCAACACGAATCGGCTTTGCTACAACCTTTGCAATTTCGAACAGAGCATTTTTCTCATAATACTCCACCGGTAATTCCGGAAATCTGATCCAAACCGCCATACTTTCAAAGACTAATTGATTTGGTCTGAAATTTGGCTTCCATTTCGAGATCATCAGATAATGATCAAAGATAAACCACGGACCTCCAAATAAGGCCCTTTCATAATCATCCTGAAGAGAAAATCGAAAAAGAAATATATTTTTCCCCAAATAAATTGTTTCAATTGATCCTTTAATTTTCCACATAATCTGAGCTCGTTTCGCCATAAACCCAGGTCTAACATTAATTCCTACAGTTTTACCCATAAGAGTTAGATTCCAAGGTTGTCTTAATTTAGCTAAAGCATCTTTATTGAATTGCACAGAGAGATTTCCATCCGGCGCCATGTCTTCAGAATCATCCCATTCTAAAGCTGAAGCAACGATTTTTCTAGCCTGATCAAACCATTGAGAAGAGGAAAGAGGAGGAGGGAGAGTACCTCCTGGAGGAGGCAGTCCCTCATCCATGCAAAAGAGAAGATACAAGGAAGCAGAGAGATAATAGAGAGAAAACTTTAGAGAGAAAACTTTTAAAAGTATTCATAGTCACACCAATTGTGCCTTGTGAAGAAACTTATCAATCAATACAACTTGTTTAAATAAAATTAAGCCAAAATGTGAACTACATCGAAAACAATTGGTATACATGCCAACATGATTTTGTTGGCGTTCAACACGAGTCCAAACTATTGGACCCCATGATCCTTAAAGGCTTAAACCATCCGCTGGGTATTTAAGATGCACTGGATCAACCATACCAACCAATTTATATCTCCCTCCGTTATTAAATACTTGCTCCACTTTATTTTTTCGGCCGTTTTTTTAATACTTGTTCTATTTCCTTATTTGGAAGTTTTTACAATATTTAATTCATTTCTCACAGCGAGTGAACCAAATATAAATCATATTTTATTAATTTCATATTTTCTCCACTACTTTTGCTTTTTACAATTTTTTTAAAAATTCACCTACTCCATCACCTCCCTATTTTTTTCACTTTCTCCAATTTCTCATAAAATTCCCCGTATGGAGAAATGGAGCAAGTATTTAAAAACAGAAAAAGTAGTTGACAATTGAAATAAGAAAATTGATTATCGATAAAAGGGACCGTATTTTTGAAGCTAAATTTGCAACCAATTACATCCAGATAATTTATTTACTGTTTTTTTTTTCCTCAAAGATTCTTTTGCAATATATAATTTTGAAATGTTGATTAATTTTAAAAGCAATAATTGAAGAACCTTCATTTATAAAATTAGATAGCTGGTGCATGGCCTTTTATAACTAGCTAGATTGGTTGGTCAGTTGAAAGAATCTTAAATACCGATCTTTCTTTGATTTTCTCGTAGTAAAGAATGCTTATATAGTTATATATAGCGCTGCTGAGTGAGGTTGGGTGTTCATCACACACGCTTAAGGTTGGTGCATGTCTCTCATGTGTTATACATGTATGTCACACATACCAGCCTTATAAGACGCGCTTGTTGTGATTGCTCCGAAAGAAGCCATAAACATGGTGCTCCAACTACATTATACTACATCCGTTACATATTATTTGCAACGATTAGACATTTTTCCTCTCTACTTTATATCAAATCGTTGCAAATAATGTGTAATGGAGGTAGTACTTCGTAATCTACCATCAGATAATATATTGTTCCCCAACATGAGGTATCATCATCACTAACAACCAAGGGATGAAGTCTTAATTTGAACTGAGATCATACACACTTCATCGTAAATTATGTATCCTCTTGCATCCTATGCCCCTTTGATACCAAGTTATCAACTCATCATTAGTGGATCCGAAGTTGAAACTGAATTTTCTAGGGTTAAAGATACAATTTTATTGCTATATGTTTTCATAAGTTAAGCGAGATGACACATATAATGAAACACTAAGGGCTCGCTCCTTAATTAATACGAGTATACTATGGGCCTGTTCACATTTACTGAGCTGAGCTGAACTGAACTGAACTGAACCGATTGGAGCTGAACTGAACTGAATTGATCGGAGCGGAACTGAACTGAACTGAATTGAGCTGAAATGAATATTTTATAAGTGAAAGAAATTAGGAGCTGAACTGAACTGAACTGATTGAAGCTGAACTGAACTGAAATTAAGTAAATGTGAACAGACCCTATGTCATAAAAAAGGTAAAAAGAAAGGCATGAACCAAAGATTTTCTTCCAAAGACAAGAAATTTCTTGGCTGCTTGGATAGTACCACTCTCATTCGTATTGACTGGGGTGACTTATACAAGTCTTCTTGACAAAGTCGTGGTTAAAACCTTAACTACATACATTGAGTGGTTAGAAAATTCAATGCAACTACATCGATCTAGGCAGCTGTCTAGTACTTAATCAATAATATATAGATTTATAATTTTCAGTCTTTTGCATACAACTCTTTAGTTTAGTCCTTCTCAAAATCACTTAATAAGTTAGCTCCATAATACATCATTTTGTTATTCCATTAAAACTTTTGTGTTACATATTATTCATTGATCATGTCGAAGGTGACAACCGGGATTCCGATCCCCCAGCAGCCCTATGCTCCTCAGCCTCCGCCGCAGTATGGCCAGCATCAACGTACTAGCGGAAGTTTTTCTACTGGTCTTTGTGATTGTTGCTCTGATATGTCGTCATGTAAGTATTTAATCATGCAAGGCAATTAAGAGAGTTGGGTTTGAATCATATTTAACAATACTTACGTCTGTACATTATTATTTGTGTTATGCAGCATAAAAAAAAAAGTGATTCAAACGATAGTGTTAAGTTGTCTAGCTGTTTGAGCATCCAAAAAAAAAAACTCCGTTCTTTTTAAACTCGACCTATAGTTAACACGATTCTTTTATTATGTTTCTGATGCAAAAGTCCAGTCACTCACTCACTCATAGTCAATAAGTAAAGATTATGAAAAGTTGACATATTGAAATTATATATAAGGAAATTTAACAAAATTTCACCAAACTATTACATGTATTTGTTAACTATATAATCATAAAAGTTGCTCAAATTAGATTTTACAAATAATGTTTAAAAGCATGTCTACTTAAAAAAAGAGGAAGTATGATTTTTCTTTAAATAACATAATAGCCAAAAAATATAAAATTATCATTTTGATTAAATTTTGAGACGGGTACTTGAAATAGGATGGAAACCCGTGTGCAAACTTATCAACTATGGTCAGTGGCGGATCTTGGTCAAAATTATTAAGGGGTCGGGATTTGAATCTTTTATCTTTCACTAAAAATAATCACTATGTTCTAATATTTTATAAGTAAAATAAGGTTGTTTAATGTTCATTAACTAATTTATTTTAACAATTTATCGGGGGCCGGGCCCCTAATGGCCCCGGGGAAGGTCCCCCTCTGACTATGCTATCTATAGGCAGAAAATCAAAAACTTAGACCCAACTGTTAAAAATAAAAATAAAATAAAATAAATAAATGGCAAGAGCAAGTTGAATGCATATATATAAATTAAAAAATAAATTTGGTATTATAAACTAAAAAAAATTCGGATTATATTAAATTGAAAAAAATAAGTGTAGATAAAAAAAAAAATAGTTCAAATCAGATAAGTAAAATCCTGCTGAACTTAAGCAACGCCTTAGTCATATATGTTCATAAATCTCTAGCTTTCCCAGTGTATATGTCTTAGCTTGTGCACCATTTGATGTTATCTTTCTTTCTTTTGTTTGTAATTTCTAATTTTTGACAACATATGTGATGTTAGCTGATTTTGATACATAGTTATGAATTTGCCTTATTCAAAAAATCAGTTCAAAAACTATAGGTTGCCTGCTCAATTTTATCACCTAACACTCCTAATTCTACAGGTTGCCTAACGTGTTGGTGTCCTTGCATCACCTTTGGACGGATAGCAGAGATAGTTGACAGAGGCTCGACATGTAAGTGTACAATATTATATAATCCTAACCAAGACCTATGGCTAACTCTAGTACTCCCTCCATCGGGAATTAGTTAACACATTGAATTTGAACTAGTAATGTAACAACTAAATCCAGATTCCAGACAGATGAAATTAGTTATACTATGCAATCTTATACTTATCATGTTATGGTTATTATTAGTATCAAATATCAATGTATGTGACAATTTTTCTGATGGATGTACTGTGATGCAGCATGTTGTACGAGCGGAACCTTATACACTCTACTTTTATGCTTAACTGGGTGCCAATCGATATACTCGTGCACCTACCGCTCAAAGTTGAAGGCACAGCTTGGAATGCCAGATAACTGCTGTGCGGATCTCTGCTCCCACTGCTGCTGTGAGTATTGTGCCTTATGTCAAGAGTACCGTGAGCTTCAACACCGCGGCTACAATCTTGTACTTGGTAACCGGTCTTTCTTTCTCCTATATAACCGTCTTAATTTGTGCTTGTGTAGTCCATAATTATGAGGTTGTGGACAACGTGATACTCGATCAGGGAAGGGAGTTTGATTTAAGGTCAAAATACGATCTTGGGAATATGTTTGATGAATGATACTAATAGTATGTTTTTGTGTCATGGTTTTCTTTAAGACAAAATTGCAACATCCTTCTGTTGTACAAGTTTCTTCTGAACAATAGTACAAAGTAAATGCACTTATACAGTAGAAGGTTGAATGCGCGCTGATATATAATGTTAAGTTTATGAATTTGATGATTGAAAATAAATATTTGTGAACGTATTTAGGATGGCAAGGCAACATGGAAAGACAAAACCCTGGAATCGCGATGCCTCCACAAGTGCCTTCTGGAATGGCGCGGTACTAAGCATTTGCATTACCAGATTGAAAGGTCTAGGTGAAGTTGGGAGATTTCGTATGTATTACAGATTTATAGACATGTTTAATCATGCAATATGCTATAAGTAAGCAACTTTTTAGTATTATAGTAATGTATTCATGATTAAGGTGTATTATAACTTCATACACTATTCCAATGATGACATTGCTAAGAATTTTACAACTGCATGATTAATGATTTCTACTTGTTCCCATCACATTTATTTATTTATTTTTTGTTTTTTTTGAGAAAATCATCACATTAATTTATGTCCAAACATATATGTATTGTGCACGGGTTCGTTCGGATTTGAGCCATTCGTTTTCATACAAGTTTATGGCATTTTTGTAAGAAAATACAGGGTAAGAGAACAGAATTGATAACTTGTTATAGAGTGTTGAGCTTAGTACTCAAAAATATAAATTCATCATCACATAAATCAATAAACCAAATGCATGATCTTTAAATTTTATTTTCATTATAATTGAACAAAACTGAACAAAATAAAAGACCCTTGAATGTTTCTAATAAGGGAAGACAAATAGTTGAAGTTTAGAGAACATAACTTTGAGAAGTACGAAGTAGAAAACCCACAACAAGGCGATTGTGTTCATTTCCAGCATTTTTAATAGGATTTTGCTAACGAGCGCCCCGGGGCGTTAGATAAGGAATAATTATATTAGTTGAAATAGTATTAAGTTAGGAATGCATGACAAAATCACGCGTTGTTCGGTGTAATTAATGTCAGTTTTACTCTAATATTTTCACTTTTTTATTCTCTTTTCTAGCGCTCCGGGGGCGCTCATTAGAACTTTTGCCTTTTAAATATCATTGGAAGTAAAAAGGTGTTAAAACCGACCCAACCCAAAAAAAAAAATCCATTCATTTCGAACGGTAAAAGATTTGATTTGACATGAGAATTTCTAGATCCAAAACCCAATCAGTAACTGACCTAAGCTCAACCTGAATCCAGATATGAACTTAACTCAGCACCTATTTGATCTGCTTTGAACTCAATCCGAAACCAATTTGATCCCACTTGAACTCAAAGGACCCAAAATTGACTCGACAAATACCGATTCAATCTAATCTGTGTTTACCAAAACTAATATTAACTTGACCCAATTTTAATTTAGCCTAATTTTAACTCAACATTATTTCAAATTAGCCATAACTTTAACCCAACCCTTGATTTCAAACCAACCATAATATTAAACTCAACTTATCACCATTTGTGGTTATCGTCTATCAATCTGTCACTAGTTCATTACTTATTGTTTCACTAGGTATGACACGTCATAGTAAATTTGCTTGTAATGTGGCCTAAGATAAGAATGACATTAGAATTGATTAATTGAGAAAGCTAATACTACGTAATAATTAGTGACACGATATGAAAGGTGACACATGAATAACCTAATATCGACCCAATAATCAGGTAATAACTCAATAATTTTTTTAGTTTAAAAATGACCTTATTTGAATACTCAATTTTGGTCAACCTGACCAAAATTCAGCTTAACACAAAAATGATTTGAATCGGAATTGACCCAATACCAAATTAACCTTATCTTGATTAAACTAAACTTAATCGAACCAAAATCAACCGAATTGGAATCAACCCAACCGGGCTCAACCCAACTGAAAGTCATCCAATCCAAAATTAACCCAGCCAAAATTGTTTTGACCTGATCCAAATCTACCCGAACCGAATATGAAATAATCTAAAGTTGACCCAACCATGATTCGACAAACCTTGACCCAATCCAAAAGTGAGCTAAGAAGGGTTACAAGGGTAACCTTGACCTGAGCATACTCAACCCGAACACACATGATCCATCATGGGTCAATCCAAACTCTATCCGTTTCCAATAGTTAAAATTATTTATATTGAAAACTTTTCCATATCGTTGTAAGTGATTCATAATGCCAAAAATTATAACAAAACATAAATTTGACAATCTTAAAGATAAATTTGCCTATTTTTTCGATAATTAAATTAAACGACCCATTTTCTACTTCTACTTAGGAATTTTCAGTCACCAAGCTCAAGAGTACAAATATGAATTAACACTATAGAAAGAGATCTCATTACACAAATCACCAAGATAAGAGTAGAATATGATAGAGCCAACTAGACCTATATGAGCCCAACAAAATTAAAAAAATACCCCAATATAAAACTTTATGGTTTAAATTCATTCATATTATATCATCAACCAACCCTCACCAAAATCCAAAACCTTCCACGCCGTTCATCATACTCGTCAATCAACCGCCGTAAGCGATGGCAGAAGGCCAACACACCACCGACGTAATCACCGGAGACTCCGAATCGCCGCCGCAACACCAACAGAACAACCCCTTCTTCTTCTTGTCTCTTATTCCTAAGTTTTTGTTAAAACCCTTTGAAAATAAGGGTGATAAAAATGGGAAATCTGTGAACAAGGTTCATGGTGAAGAAAGTTCTGGAAGTAATTCTAAAACCCCAGATGTTGTTAGGTTTCCTGGGTCTAAACCTGAAGTTCCTCCATTGAAGGTTGAACGTGAAGATGCTCAAGAAGATACTAATCCCTTAATTCTTTGGCAGGTATTAATTTTTCTGTAGTTGTTGATTTATTTGTATTTAATCTATTTCTCATGTTATTTTTTGGTTGTTTGTTTAGGTTAATTTGTATTTTTGGGATTTGGGTTTTGTTTGTTTATGCAATTAGACTGAAATTGTGATCAAGGGTACTGTTGAATTTGCGTTTTGAGTAGAAACGATTAAATTTTTGATTTTAGGTTTGCAATTAGACAGAGGTAAGAATGTTCACTTTTTTGATGTGATGATAATTTCATGTGTAATTTGATTGGATTACATTGAAAATTAATGGTCAGCTGTGTAATTAATGAAAATGATTGTTGATTTTCTATTGGATATATATGGTTCAATTGGAGATGAAAATTCTTAGGTGATTTGTATTTTCGAGGATTGATTGCTTTGTTCAGTAGTTGAATTCACTAATAGTCGTGTTGATAGTGTAATTTGAATTTGTAACGTGACAACTAAATTCAAATGTGGAAGAAACTGAAAGGTTAATAATAAGAAGCTAATGTATCTTTTTCTTCATGGATATGCAAATTGAGTGGGTGCGAGCACGTGACAAAATGCTATCTAGTTTACTTGATAACAATCTTTGGGGTTACTCCAAATGTACGATGATTTGGAATTTGAAATCTATTTGCAATGGTTTTTAATGCATCATGTTAATTAAAATGTAGGATACTTTATACCAAGAAAACATGTTGAATATGGAGTATTTCGTAATATGTATTGGTGTTGAAGCTTGACAATGGACTGAAGTTTGTATGGTGTACATTATGGGAGCTGTCAATTAAATGAAGTCCACAATAGAAGCTGTAATCTAGACCATAAATATGTTGGTTTATGAATTACGATAATTGCTTGCCACGTAAACTTTCTTTTTGGGAAGTTTTTATGGAATCAACTGCAAGTGATCTATGTTCTAGAAAAGGAAGGTGGTGAGGTATGATGCTCACCTATTTTCTAGATGTCATGCGTCGTGACTTAAATGATGGGGATTAGTGTTCTATCACTCTAGTATATGCCCTTGGTTTTTAAGAATCTTTGTGCTCTTTTTATGCTTTGTTCTTTTCACTATATGTATAGTTTTCATAAAGTTATCACAAGTTATGTTAGTTGTGAATTTGGCTTACATGGGTAGCAGTATCTATACTATCCTGAAACTTAAATTGTCCAGGTGAAAAGAAAAGCATAAGTATTACGGACTTGACAGCTTTGTCTAATTCTGTATGGCAATATATTGTCTTCGGCAGTCTATCTATATAACTTTTGTGAGACAGACTAGAATGACTCTTAACATTTTCTTTAACGGTAATTTGTTATGATTAGTTTGTTCGAAACTGTCTCATCCCAGACCTGCTCATGAATCCTGATTGTTGGAATTTGCAATTTGGTTGTCTAATATTTAGTTCTAAGCTCTTTGGAAAATAAATGTTTATTAGTAGTTTGAGATCAAAGTTGATCCTTTGAATTCTTTGACAGATATATGCTCTTGGTGGATTCATCGTGTTGAAGTGGGCATGGGGAAAGTGGCAGGAAAGGAAGGCAAACAAGGGCTCATCTGGTGGAGATCAACCTCCAGCTTCAGATCAACCTCCGGCTTCAGCTCCTGCTCCAGCTGAGGATTAGTCTTTTTTTCTTTGTAATTTTGCATTATCAGTGTTCTATTAGTCTTTTGAATTTATAGTGATCTTTCTCAATTGTGAAGGCTTTCATTTTCGTTAAATGAAAAGATAAAGTTGCACTAGCGAAAGGGAGAGGAACAAATAAAGACTAACCCAATCCAAGAACAGATTCTCTAATAAGTTATAGGAAAAGGCAATTGACATTATTCTGGGTTTTAAAACGACCCTGCTTTTCAAAATAGATACTCCGTACTTGTAAATGTGTGATTCTCAAAATGCTGTCCACGTAAAATCGGGTAAAATCAATTCATTTTGGGCATTAAGAAGAACCACCAATGCCATTGGCATTTGTAATCCCTCTACTTTTCTTTTAATGACTATTCTCCTAGCACCTTCTTGACTTTCTTGTATTCAAAGAGTCTAAATATCGGTCTTAGGCAGATGACTAGCAATGGGATACTTGTCTGAATATTTAGTCGCTTGAGAGGGAACTGTGAATATCATCAACGGTTCTCTAACTAAATTGATCCCTGTAACTCGATCATAGCATTATGGAATTGGGAGTACTTGGGATGCGCGATCGTAGTTGTCTAGTACTCCGTATCTTATGCTTACGCGTTAAGCTTTTCTGGGTAATATAAAAGGCTAATGGTGTGTTCTTACAATTGACAAACATGTTGTCTTTCCAATGGAAGGTGTATTTTTGGGTTGGTTTTATGACTGAGTAGTGACTAGTGAGTACTCATTTGAAGAAGATTTTTAATCGCATTTTTTTTTTCCCTTTTTTTTTTTTTTTTTTTTTTTTTTTTCTATTTTTTTTTTTAAATTTTTTGTACAAATGGTCAATACTCTCCCTAAATAATAATCTGTATGTCACATCTCACATTTAATGGGTGTATGAGTGTATTCATGAAACCTGTTTTTAAAGATTTGTTTAGGATGCTTTTGTTAGATTTGCAACTCTTTTTAAGTAGAAAAGTGCTAATAATTGTCTCATTTCATTGGTTATTTTCATTTTATCTTCATTTTGTAAGGTGCAAAGAATCTTCTTTGTATAATTTAATCATTCTTTTCAGTAGGTACAAGTCATTGTCCATTATACACTGTATGAGGCTTGTAGGACTGCATACTTAATATCATTTTGATCACACATTATCTTCTAAGAAAACACACATTACTTAGCTTCAATCTGAAAAAATGGAATTGGGAGCAATACTATCTGTCGTTCAAACACTTTTTTCTGCACTCCAATGTTCAGAGCTGAAAGAGATTTGTTCCATCTTGGGATACAAATCTGAACTCGATGATCTCCAACGCACCATATCTACTATCAGAGCTGTGCTTCGTGATGCAGAGGCCAAGCAAGAGCTGTCTGATGAGGCACAGCTCTGGATTCAGGAGCTCAAGGATGCGGTGTATGATGCTGATGATCTGCTTGATGAGTTTGTCACTCTCGCTGAGCAGAAGCAACATCTCAAGGGAGGGGAAGTCTCCAAGAAGGCTCGCCTCTTCTTTTCTCGATTCAATCCTCTTGTTGTTGCTTACAATTTGTCTCGTGGGGTCAAGAAGGTCAGGAAGAAGTTGGATTCTGTTGCCAGCAATCACAGGCAGTTTGGTTTTTGTGTTGATCATCAGCCTATTAGGAAAAGAAGAGAGGAGACTTGTTCTTACGTGTATGCAGGTACTATTATTGGGAGAGAGAATGATGTCGAAAATATTGTGCATATGTTGCAAGGTAATGTCCAAGGGGCTGTATCATTTCTTACAATTGTGGGGATTGGGGGGCTGGGCAAAACAGCTCTTGCTCAGCTTGTTTTTAATGATGAAAGGATTGTAAACTCATTTCCGTTGAGGATGTGGACTTGTATCTCTGATCATGATCAGAAACAGTTGGATACAGCAGAAATTCTTGTTAAAATTCTGGCTTCTGCTACTGGTCAGAAGGATGAAGGATCCACCATGGATTGGGTGCAAAGCCAAGTTCGAGAAAAATTAGCTAGCAGTAAATTCTTACTTGTTTTAGATGATGTATGGACTGAGAATCGGAGCCACTGGCTTAAATTAGCAGAGTTTTTGATTGGAGGTCATAAAGGAAGTTGGATAGTGGTTACTACACGTTCACAGGAAACAGCAAGAATTATAGGAGATGGTCTAAAGTATGAGTTGCAAGGCTTGTCTGAAAAGAGTTCATGGTGTTTGTTTCAAAAGACGGCATTTGGATTAGAACAGCCAAACTCTAAAGATGACTTGATTGAAGTTGGGAGAGAAATTGTCAAAAGATGTGCCAGAGTCCCTCTTGCTATAAGAGTGGTTGGAAGTCTTTTGTATGGTCAAGACAAGAGTAAGTGGCTATCATTTATGGAGATTGGATTTGCTAATGTTAGAGAGAGCCATAATGATATCATGCCTATACTGAAGCTTAGTTACCATCATCTTGAATCTCCATTAAAGAGTTGCTTCAGCTATTGTGCATTGTTTCCCAAGGATTTCGAGATACAGAAGGAGATGATAATTAGCCTTTGGATGGCACAGGGCTACATTGTTCCATTAGATGAAGGTCAAAGCATGGAAGATGCCGCTGAGGAATATTTTTCAATTTTGTTGCGTAGATGTTTTTTCCAAGATATACAACAAGATGGACATGGTGAGATCACCTCATGTAAGATCCATGATCTTATGCACGATGTTGCTCAAAATGTAGCTAGCAAGGAGATCTGCAGATCAATTTCCACCACTAGCATTGTGGATAACAGAATTCGACATCTAACTCTTATAAGAAATAAATCTGCAAAATACTCTTTTATGAAGACCCGCATTCGTTCATGTCTTCAAGTTGGCTTCAGGCATTGTACCACGATGGATCAGTTTGCTTTGGGGGCCTTACTGGCAAATTGCTTGTGCTTAAGGGCATTGGACCTTAGTAATTCAAATATTACATGTCTGCCAGACTCAATAGGTGAGTTGCTACATTTAAGGTACTTAGATCTTTCACATAATGTTTTCTTGAATGTGCTTGCTAAGTCAATTGTGAAATTGCATAATTTGGAGACTTTAAAGCTAAAATGTTGCTATAGATTGAAAGAGTTGCCCAAAAATTTGAGCAAGCTGATCAAACTCAGGGTTCTGGATATAGAGGGTTGCTCTTATCTGACTTGTATGCCTAGGGGTATGGGTAAGCTGACAAATCTTCACACATTACCTCAGTTTGTGTTGGGTGAAGCAAGCTCAAGTTGGAAACAGTGGGCTGATCATCTAGAAGACCTGAAAGCTCTTGAGAAACTAAAAGGTTCTCTAATAATTAAGGTTTGGCTCCCTAAATATGGATCAAAAGCTATGGAAAGTAGTGGAAGCAAAGGCGGATACTTGAGGAGCAAGAAGCATCTCAATCATATAAACATTAGGTTTATGAGTAACCAGGAGGTTGATGGAACAACGGGTTACGAGGAAGTATTAATGGAAGAGCTACAACCACATCCTAATCTCATGGCATTAGAGGTTTCAGGATGCAAAGGTGTTAGAATGCCAGGTTGGATGACCTTTCTCCCTAATCTTGTCAGAATAGAACTTTCAGAGTGTGAGGAGTTGAAGAACATTTCTTGTTTGGGAAACTTGCGTCATTTAAAAGTCCTTGATCTTGAAAACCTGCTAAATTTGGACTGCATTGAAAATAGTACAGCATCAGTAGCTTGCTGTAATCCACCAGTTTCAGCATCAGTTGGGTTTTCAAGTGCAGAAGGCTTTTCATTCTTTCCCGCCCTTGAAAGACTTCGATTGTATGATTTGCCAAAGTTGAAAGGATGGTGGTTGGAAGTGGGAGCTGATCATCTTCTAGCTGGTAGCACCAGGCTGGTGCAATGTCCATTACTGAGTTTATCTCAATTGAAAACACTGGTAATACGCAGATGCCCTGGCTTGACGTCTTTCCCACTGTGTCCTATGGTGGAAGATTTAAATTTAATGGGTTTTAATGAAGGACTGCGAATAATAATGAGAGTGATAGATGCCCAAAGGGATAATGGAGAGCCAACTAGTACTCCCTCATTCCCTTATTATCATCCATCTTTGCAGTTTGATCCTGGAAATTTAAGCCATTGCATTCCCAGATTAAGGGTGATTAGAATAGACAATGTCGCATGGCTGAATTTATTACCAATGGGGGCTTTTATGGGTCTTACCTATTTGGACATTAACTGTGACAAAGAGGTTGAGAGTTTGGAAGAAGTTGAGGAGGTGATTCACAGTTGTTCATCTTCCCTGCAGTCCTTGTGTATTGAAAATTGTCCTAAATTGAAGAATATTTTTGGAGGATTAGAGCATCTCACTGCCTTGAAAAAGTTATATATATCCAGCACTCCTAATTTGAATATTTCAGATGTTAGAGAGGATGGTAGTGACACTGGCATGCCATGGTTTTCCCTTCCTCACAATCTTCGCTCCTTGCAAGTGAGGGATCTTCCACAGATGGTAACTTTGCCGGAGGGATTGCAGTATTTGACCGCCCTCCAAGCTCTTCAGATTTCCTGTTGCAAAGGTCTGGAGTCACTGCCGAATTGGATGCCCAAACTCACATCCCTTGTTCAACTTGATGTTCATAACTGTTCAGTATGCCTCAAAGAAAGATGCCAAGACCCAAGTGGGGAGGATTGGCCTAACATTCAACACATCCCCTGTGTTGTATTTCTTTAAGAAGGATATAATTTCATTAAGCCCTGTGCTTGCAGTATTGGCACGCTCCCTATCCTCAGCAGCGGGCAAGTGTAGCCTGTAGTGCAGGTGGATCTATTCATTTTAGTCATTGTTACTATTTCCTTAGCTTGTAATCCAATCTGCAAGAAGTATGATTTAAAGGAAAAAAAAAATGGAAACAATAAGAAGCTAGTTCTGTAGCATCTGTGTATGAATTGATATTTTTGTATATGTTTGGGTTTTTTTTTCCTGGTGTTCAGAGATGTGAATAAAACTGTAAGAAGTAAATTTTAAAAATGAATCTTCATCAGTATGTCATCATGATGTTTTACCTATCACCATAGGCAAAGTCAAATAGGAGTACTTTTTTTTTAGCATGTTCATGTATTTCAAATATCATGAAAGATAATTAATTTGAGAGGTTACAATATATACTATATACCTTAATTTTTTACTTGTTTAACTTGTACCTTGGTTATTTTAGTATCTAATGTCATGTATAAAGTTGCTAAAACATTTTAAATTTAGTCAAATGGGGTTTTCTACAGTCTTTTGCTGTGTTTAGAAATGTATAAATTTTACACAACTTAAAGTCGGCTACATTTTAAGATCTGTTTTGTTTTAGTATTTATGAAGCATTCATTAATAGCAAGTTAGCAAGTTGCTTGGTTTTCAAATTCAAGTTGAATTTTACTAAATTAAGATAAGGAGATTAAAAAATAATGCAAGTTGTAGATAGTTTGGGGTTTTCATTGAGTAATCTTCCTGATGATTAAAGATTAATCTTCATATGGGGAATTAACCTATTGTTTATATAACATTGAGCTGTATTTAGACTGGGATCTTCTCTTGATATCTTCATACTTAATGGTCAAAGTAAAATGTGCTAGTTACCCAAAAAATCGCTTTCTTCATGCCTTCATAGTGTATGAATTTCCCTTCTGTCTTATTTTTTTTTTTTTTTGATTGGGAAGTTCTTATCATATTGTATTGAATTATAACATTTTGCACTTTGGCTAATCACATCTTAAATTTCATTTTCCTTTAAAGTGGAATTGTGAGCTTTGGCCTTCGAGCTGTGTTGTTCAAGCATATATTTGATGATTTTGATTGAAACTAGTTGCTTCAAATTGCTTTCTTTTCCCTAGTTTTCACCTCTCACTGTCAGTGTTGACCCAGCAGAGTTCTTTATCTGCTAGTGTTCTTTAGATCTCATGTGTAATTCAGTGCATGAATTCTTGATTAGGTTGCTGAACAAGTGTTCATAGCTTTGATCTCTCTGATATTTTGTTGCAGATTCTCCGATTAATAGTGATAATGAGTTCTCTTACAACATTTCTGATATGGGTTTTCTTGGTTTGGTTTGCCTGTTCTGTTCCTAGATTTGAGGCATGTGATCATAACGATTTTGTCGCGCCGAAGCAACTATTCAGTAATTACACAAATGAGAAATTAATTTTAGCTTGGGCTGACACCCTTAATTGCTGTAAGTGGGATGGTGTAACCTGTAAAACTGACAATAATGCACCAGCTGCAGGTAGAGTGAGTAAGTTGATTTTGCGGAATAAGGGTCTTAGAGGAGCAATATCGCACTCCATTGGTCAATTGGACGGGCTGGAGGTTCTTGATCTTTCTGGAAATCACCTAGAAGGTGAATTGCCTATCGAGTTTTCCTATTTGCAGCATCTGGTTTTTCTTGATATTAGTCAGAACAAGCTCTCAGGATCACCTCTGGTGGCATTTTCTGGTTTGAGAAATATACAATCACTAAACATTTCCAGCAATCTTTTCAATGGACCAGCTCTTGATTTTGGGATCCTCTTCGATAACATGGTTGTGTTTAATGTTAGCAATAATTTGTTTACCGAACAAATTAATCCCCATATTTGCAGTTCAAGCAAAATCAGGGTAATTGACATATCAATGAATTATTTTACTGGCGTGCTTGACAGCTTGGAGAACTGCACATCGCTTCAGCAGTTGCATGCTGATTACAACTTACTAAATGGTGATCTTCCGAGCTTTATCTATACCATAACTTCATTGGAACAGCTCTCAATCTCTGCTAATAATTTATCTGGCAAGGTAAGTGAGGCAGTTGGTCAGCTCTCTAACCTTAGAACCTTAATGATTTCAAACAACCGTTTTTCAGGCCCTTTTCCTGATGTTCTGCATAACCTTACAAAACTGGAGCAATTAGTTGCACATTCAAATTCTTTCACTGGGTTATTGCCTGCAAGCTTGTCTCAATGCTCCATGCTTCAGGTGCTTGATCTGAAAAACAATTCTTTCGAAGGCAATATTAACCTTGATTTCACTGGACTAACAAATCTCAATGAGCTTCATCTTGCATCAAATAATCTCAATGGTACCATACCAACATTACTTTCAAGCTGTAATAAGCTGAAAATATTAGGACTTTCTAAGAACGAGTTAACTGGTGAACTACCTTGTGGTTTCAGAAATCTTTCATCTCTTGCAATCCTTTCTTTGTCAAACATCAGCTTGGTGAACTTGTCAGGAGCTTTAAACACCCTGCAACTTTGCAATAATCTTTCGATTCTTATTCTTTCGAGGAACTTTCATGGTGAAGAAATTCCAACAAATTTGTCTGGATTTGATAACTTGAAGGTTATGGCACTTGGAAATTCAGCTCTGCATGGTGAGATTCCTACTTGGTTGCTGAATTGTGGAAAGTTAGAAGTGCTTGATTTGTCATGGAACCGCTTAAGTGGCAATTTGCCATTATGGATTGAAAAACTGGAGCATTTGTTTTACCTGGATTTATCAAATAATTCTCTCTCAGGCGAAATTCCGAAGACCTTGATGCAGCTAAAAAGCTTGATCTCTTCAAGTGACATCTCATCCAATCCTTTTACATTCAACACTATTCCATTATATGTAAAAAGGGACCATAGTCCTAGCGGGTTGCAGTACAATAAAATTTCTGGTTTTCCACCATCCATATATTTGAGCAACAACAGGTTTAATGGTACTATACCGTTAGTGATCGGAAGGTTAAAACAACTCCATGTGTTAGATTTGAGCGGGAATGACATCACCGGAAATATCCCTGATACACTATCAGGTTTGCAGAGCCTTGAAGTATTGGATTTGTCCTTCAATGATTTGCATGGATCAATACCTTCATCACTTAATAGTCTCACATTTCTTTCGAAATTTAGTGTGGCACATAATCATTTACAGGGGGAAATACCTGTAAGTGTGCAGTTTCAAAGTTTTCCGAACTCAAGTTTTGAGGACAATTTAGGTCTATGTGGATCAACTCAAGCTCCTCCGTGCACCATTACAGACAATGTAAGTGGTGGCCAAGATGTTTCTTCTGGATCGAACAATAAATTTTGTCTAAGTTGCATCTTTTGGATGTTAAGCACAGCAGGTACTTATATCTGCTTGCTTTTATGTAGCACTTAGCAGTTGCTTTATGTATTACTCTAATTTTGAGTTGTGATATCTAGAAGCTCTTAAAGGCAGAGCATAGTACTATTTATATGACATTGTTGCAGTGTATTGAGTAATGTTTTGAATTTGAAGCTTTAACAATTGCAGGAAACCATGAATTGCTTGGCCGTAACCATAATCTAATGATTGATAGCCAACTATCCCTGTGAACGACAAACATGCATAGGTTAACTTACAAGCTTGTATTATTGTTAAACAAGTTACAAGTAGAGGTTTTTTTTTCCTCTCAAACAAATATTACATTTTGAGTTTACCTAATATACATAAGAATTCTAGAGTAATTAATAACACTGCCTGACTACAAAAAACAAGAGTTAGTTCTCACTAATACCTCCTTCAGTTATGGGTGTCAAAACTTAGAATTATAATCCCTGCCATATAACATGCAACGCTTCATTATATCTCAATGAAACATACAGAATCACTGCTCTTGTAATGGTTTCTTCCTCGTTGCAAAACTCTTGCTACAACCAATCTTTCACTTCTATTCATATTTTTAGCGGCTACATTCTGCAATCAAATCCCAGCCTTCTTTCTTCCCTGTATGCAAGCCCAATCTTCCATTTCTGAGACTGAAATGTCTTCCAAGAACGGAGAGTATCGCTGTATGACTGATGGAACCTGCATCAAATTCAGCAAACCAGAAGTTGTAACTTTTAAAGATCTCCAAAATGCTCTTTTACAACTGGTTTGTAGCCATTCACAGGAAAACTGCACTGAAATCATTTAAATAATTACAAACAAATCAATTATCAAATTTTTCTCAAGTAATTATTACTTGCTGGCTGCTGCCATTAACTCTTAAATTATAATGGCTATAATTTAACTGGCAGTGGGCCATGTTTGTAATTAGAAGCATTTTTAACATAGTTATTTAACTTTTGTTTAACCTTTACACTTTGTTTGGATAGAAAGAAATGGAAGGAAAAGAAGAGAAGAGAAGAGAAGAGAAAGGAGGGGGGGGGGGACAAATTCTCTTGTTTGGGTAAAGGACTGGGGGAAGGAGAGGGAGGGGTCCATTTTCCCTCTCTCTTTAATAAGCATAATCCCTCCAAATTTGGAGAGATTTGGAGGGAAAATGGAGCTCACCTCCCCTCTCCCTTTCTTTTCCCTTCCATTCCTCCTTTTTCCCTCCCCTTCCATTCCTTCCTTCTTTGCTATCCTAACAAAGCGTTAATGAGAGGTAAACTTGGCCTTTTTGTTATAGACTACTAAGACTAGGTTAGCTGCTGTAAATATTATAATTTGATTGTAAGATTAACAAGAAAGCTTGAGTCTTTTTAATTGAAACTAGCAAAAGGTTACAAAGATAAATATAACTTTAGGCTATAACTCTCAATGGTAGCTTGAGGCTACTAATCTCACATTCAAAATATCACTCAATTTCTGCCTAACTTCCTACTGCTACCCTATTCTCTTATATACTCAAGCACTACCATAATCCTAACATTAATGTATTTTGGCCCCATTATATTGGAGTATCTCAGGTCTTCTATTTCATGTTGCCTCCTCTCCTAGTGGAATGTTAATTGCATTTGTCTCCTAGTGAATAGCTGTCCCCTTCTTTTCTGAGTCAACAAATTGTCTCTCATTGTTGGTTCATCACACTTTTACAAAAACACAAAACCTTGATCTTAACCAGTACTTCACTACTGATATCGTTCTTTATGTGTTTAGTAGACCTTTTATTTTCCCTGCTAAACATTGCAGATTTGACCATCTGGCACAACACTGGGTCACAATTTTAATACTGCTATAGTCTCAAGGACAAAGATATGTGGAGTAACAGATATCTAGCAGCATCTTCTTCTAGTCTACCACAAATTAAACCAAAGATGGGAAAGGAAAAACAATAAACTCCATTTATGTTCTCCGCAGTAAGTTCAAAAGGCTTGAGATTGGTAAGTTGGTAAGTTACCTGTTCATGTATTATACCAGAGAGACCAACAGTTGCTCCTACTGTAGCATGTGAAACAATCTCATCTGCCAATGCCAGCAGTGGATTTAACAATATATTTGCAATGACTATGTCATATTTATACGTGTCTATTTGATCTACAGGCAATCCCTTAGCACAGAGATCTTCATGCACCTTTTCATCCACCAAAGAAGCACTGTCTTCTGAGGGAACTAGACACAACTTCAATTGCTCAGGTTCTATATTGTTCAGTTCAGCATTCTGACGAGCAGCTGTTATTGCTTGAGGGTCAATATCAACTCCTACTGACAAAGTACCCCCCAACTGCAATCAACAACAGAAAGACATTGTTCAGAGCTATAGACATTATGAATCAACAAAATCAATATCAACAATAAGTCGATCATACATTTACAATTTCTACACTAATAATTTTAAGAATATCACTCAGCACTAGCCCTTCCCAAAAATTCAATGTCAAGCTTGTTTGTAAGCAAGATACTGAGAGACAATCTACAAGTAGCTCAAGATAAGAGTCAAATAGAAGGTCCATTTTTTTAATGCCCTTTCCCTCTCTAATTACTATGCTCTTCTCTCGGATCAAGTATTCGTCTTCTCTTTTAAAATTGTGTAAATGCAGTTTCTTGTGAGAATGGATTAACTCCTATGCATTAAGACGTATTTCAGTGAAGATTACCCTACAATAGTTTTTGAAAGTTTTGAACAAAGGAATAAGATCTTCAACTACATAGACCATTTAGCAGCAAGAAAGGGGGAAATGAATGTTAAAAGGACAACACTACCCTTACTAAGGATGAGGAGAGAGATGGGAGTGGGGTCATTAAAGGGAAATTTGAAAGTCCATAATTTTTGTCATAATATACCTACCAAAAAAGGAAATGGTGAAATTATTATACTCCCTCCGTGTTTTTTTAAGTGTTACAGTTTGACCGGCACATAGTTTTAGGCAATTTAATTGACTTAAATAAAATAAGAGGTAAGTGGGGTAATTGGAGTATTAAAAAATTGTAAAAGAAAGATAGTGGAGTTAATAGTTTATTGAAAAGTAATAAATGTGAGAGGAGGGATAAAATAATAATAAAAAAAAAAAAGTAGTAGTGGATTTGGGTGGGGATCATGAATGGAGAGAGATATAATATTTTAATGTAGCTTTTTGCCAAAAATGGAAGTGTAACACTTATTAAAACACGGCCGGATTTGGTAAGTGTAACACCTAAAAAAACACGGAGTGAGTAACATTTTTAATAAAGGAATACGGCTCAATTATATTGAAATGGAGTATATCTTTTTACAGAATGAAGATAGAGGTCCTATACAAACGGGTTTCAAACAATAAATTTTTTCTCTTGAGTCGATGCTTTATACCTTCAGTGCCGCAATGGAGAGAATTCCAGACCCTGTGCCGTAGTCCAGGAAGTGTTCACCTCCTTTTATAGTTTGGTGTAGCAACAGTAGACACATCTTGGTTGTAGCATGCTCTCCAGTTCCAAAAGCTAAACCAGGATTTACAATTATATTTGTTGCTCGGGCATCCTGCATCAAGGAAGATAACTTCCAATAAAGATAAATGACAGCAGAACTAAGCACTATATCCTTATAAGCTTCTAAATTTATCTATATAGAATATATGTGGGAAGAAAAGCTGGCAGATGACAAGTGACAACTATTTTATTTGTTTATTTTGAGAAAGGCAGAGAAGCCTTTAGTAATTGACCATCTGATTACAAAAACAAGGCCACTTTAATTTTAAAAACCAAGCAAACAGCTGATTATTTCCAATAAGAAAACAAAGACAACAATGAACATACTGGAGCAGTTTTCCACTCGGGCACAATCCAGAGGCCCTTGGTTATTTCCAATGGATCAAATGATTCCTGCATAAAACGTAATGAAGATCTACATCAGGAACTAAGAAAAACTATTCACAAAGGAAAGGAAAAATCAAACAAATCAGCAAAACAGCATTTAGCACTTCTCTCAGGTCAATCTACTAATCATATTTCACATATGCAGACATGCAGGCTGTAGCAATCAAAATCCTGAATGGATTCTAGGTGCTTCAAATATTTTTAGGGAGAAGTTTTTCTTTTCTGAAATGAATATTGTCAGAATCTAGTTCAAAGACTATATGCATTTCTCATTTCCACGCGAATTGATACATTTGATTTAACAATCTTTTACCAAAAAGATGTTTCTAGGAATGCCATGTCTAATTCCCTTGCTATTTGATTTCACGCCTATTCAGGATTCCATTTTAGTTAAAAGAATCATCACTTTCAAGTGATCTTTTTACAAAGAAATTGACATTACTTTGAATAATAACAAATGTCAATTTCTTTGTAAAAAGATCACTTGAAAGTGATGATTCTGAACAAACACTAAACAGAAAGTCAACAACTTATACGAAGTATAACATTGTATAGGTATAAGCTGTATAACCATTAGAATCTTGATGCACTGGGAAAATAATGTGGTGCAGTATGGTATTACCATTGAGATCTCACTGTCAAATTCACTGTCATAATAATTAATAAAAGAGTACATAAATAATTTCTGACAAAATGAAAACATGATACGATAGGAACAGCGGAATATAAAAATTTAAAATGCAGTGGACAAGGAAGTGAGCATTTTAACCTGAGTTCTTTTTATCCAGTCATAGGGATCATATTTTAGGAGTTCAAAGTCTGGCATTTCTATGCCAATGGAATCAGCAGCATATGATATGGATGAAGTCACATCTCCACATCCACTGAATATTGAACAAATGCTGACCTGCATGGAAGTTTGTAGCAAGGCATCAAATCGGAAATTTCAATATCCCGTCATCTTTGAGTGACATCCATAGCAAAGTGTATCTTAGAATTGGAAATATAAGCAACAGACCAAGTAAATCTGGTAAGGGGGTAGTAAGAGTAGTGAATAGATAACATCACCAGTTCACCATCATCAATGCATTTGCTTTTTATATCATATGGGTGCTTGCATGTCTATAGCAAATGAGGAAAACTTCCCTTCAATTGAGCATCAATTTAGCAACATACGACTGATATGAGAGTAAGGCATGACCGCATGATTGTATCAAAAATCAAAAAATAAAAAAATTCAAACATTTACCTGGACGATCCACAAGGAAACTTATTCTTGATAAAATCTGGAAGTTTCCTCCAAACAAGATAATCAGACGGTATAAAGCTAGAAACTGACTTTGGTTCTTGTCTTGTTTTTCAGGTCAAAGTCAGAGCCAGAGCCATTAACAAGTTTAAAGTTTTCCTTCTCTTATCAAAATCAATTTGTAATCAATATTCAACTGAAAATATTAGTTTAGCTCTTCCATACTTCAATGGAACCATTCACTACAATGCTATCAGCACTTAAACAATGTGTAAGGAATAGCGTAAATCAATTATGAGACTAATGTGTAACAACATTATGTATATAGGGTATCATAGTTCATAGTGGAACCACAATGAAAATAGTCAAAGGAAAGCATGGTGAATGAGACATAAGGAAAAATAATTACTCATGTCAAGGTTTATATTCAATTTACCTCATCGGAGTCCTCGTAGTCATCATGCTCATCCATACTGACAGAATTTGCACCGAAGCTCATAAGAGCTTCCGTAAATGAGTCCTAAATATCAACAACAAAAGGTTCAACAACTTTTTGAAAAATATAACCGACCATCTCTGGGCAACTTTTGCATTAATACATAACACTCATCTATCCAACTTGTAAAATTTTACTAAATTTGTTCCCGATTTGCTACAATTCTACTATTGAGACTAGATAGTTCTCCAACAGGATCCTACAAGTAAAACCACCCAGTAGCCAAATCCACACACCCCATCATAGAAATGGTTAAACCACTCAAAACTAGCTACCCTCAAGTCAGCTTCTGTTTGTATAATTGAATATTATTCTAATACTCAATATACTTTTACTTTGTAATTTTGTATATATCCATACCAATCATGTCTAAGTAATCCAAAATCAATACCCAAAACCAGGCATATAATTCTCCCAAAAGAGAATTCCCCTTTTTCAAATAATTTTATAACAATCAATTGTTATGTTGAATTCATCCTTTTAACTTATCAATCATTACATACACAGTTACACATACTAAACACAAATTTATCATACAAACTGAAGATAATTCGTGCAGCATATTCCCAAAATAATCATTCAGTGGCGCAAAATTCGACATTGAAGTATCTTTCTTTGGTAATAGATGGACTGATTTTCAGACAAAATTCACCAATTCATTCCTCAATAAACCACAATTCCAACGGTTTAGACCACAATTAACGCATAAATATATCAAACAAGCTTAACAACAAAATCCCAAGTGACAATCTTTCAGTGATACGGACTAAATTCTTCAGAAATAATTCTCCTCCAACATTTAGTCATTTACCAATCAAAACCCATATAAATTCAAATGTTGTCTCAACTTCTAATGGAACCCCACTTTCTAAAATGTAAATTAATGCATAAAGCAACTTACAACGACATCTTTACGGCATTTTATGAGGACAGAATGATAAAGGGGTGCACTGGAATCCTTGGAGGTCGTTGGAGAAGAAGAGAGAGAAGCAGCAGCAGAGAAAGAACAGGGCCGCCATTGATGATTGAGGTTGAGCTTCGTGGATGAAGAGGTGTGTTCAGAGAAGTGGGAAGGTAAGGGACGATGAAGAAGACGGTGTGAGCGTCTTGGAAATTGTAGGCGCACTGTGCAGGAAAGGTGTTTGAAGAAATGACTAAGTGAAGCTGCCGCCATTTTCTGTATTTTCTTTGGTCTGCTAAAGCTCTTCAACAGTTCAAATCCCCTTAGCCTTAATCTTTTATACCATGACTTAATTTTTTCACCTCTATAAATATTATTATAATACGTATAAATGTATAATATATCATTAGATTAGTTATAATGTTTACTTTCATAATATAATTTTGTTACAATTTTTACTAATAGACAATTAAAATATTAAGGGTCAAAGTTGCGTCTCGACAAATGTGCCGGTCAAATTGATGCAAATTAAATAAAATAAACCGAGAAAGTACAATATTGTGAAAGCGTTAATCGATCCACCATATCATAGAAACGGGAGAGAAGATTTAATTGTCTTAACACGCGAGTTATCCCCCATTCTCGCATTTCATCATTCTTATTTTGACATAAAAGGGTATATTGTTAACAACTGGTTTCAAGGGTAAAACATTAGCAGTTTTAAAGGTAAAGCCATAACTGTTTTAGTGATTTTACCTTTAAATTAATTTTTTAATCATAATACAATTTACTTGTAATTATATTCAACCACCAAATTTCTTTGTTTTCTGCTTCCTATGTTTTTAAATACTTGCTCAATTTCTCCATATGCGGAGTTTTAATATAGAAGTAGTGCAGTAGGTAGAAGAATGAAAAATTGTACAAAAAAAAAAAAAAAAGTATTTGAGAGAATTGGTGGAGAGAGAATCAGAAATTAATAAAATACTTCATCTGTCCCATAAAATAGTTCCTTTTTGTGTTTTTTACGGCATTTAAGAAATACTTCTTCTGTCCCATAATATATTTCTTGTTTGTTTTTTTTCACGGTATTATTCAAAAAGGACCGAAACTGAAAAATAGATATTTAAAAATTGAGAGAGTATACCATAAAAATAATTTATGTTGAACAAACATTATTTAGGAAATACACTTTAATAACCCTAATTGTTGCCGATTTACTTTTAATAATCCCAACTATTACTGATTTACTTCTAATAATCCCAAATGAGGTTTATTTTTTAATAATCCTAACAATGACCTAACTTTGCCTCCAATAGACCTAAAAATCGATTACCTGTTGAAATGGTAAACTTTTTTTTTTTTAAATGTCACATGTCAGCACATGATTGGCCTAATAGTATAAAAAATAAAATTTTTTAAAAAAGAACCTTATCCCAGTCAACCCCACCATGAAAATTTCAGCCACCCACAGCCAACCGAAAACCACCGGCCACCTCCCTAGCCCCCCGAAAATGGCCGGAACAATTATGGGTTTTAATTTACGGTGGTTGTTGTGCAAATTAGTGCGAATTGAGGCTGAAACTGTTGCGAATTTGGTGCGAACTGGGGTCTCAATTGCAAACACAATGAAATCATTAGTAGGGGTTGCAGCTATCGCTGGAATCGCTTGTGGCTGCCGTTGCTTAGGTTGCGCCATTGCAGTGGCGGCTGCTGCTATAGTTGCCCCATTGTGGTGGCTGCCGCTGCTTTGGTTGCCCCCATAACGGTGGTTGCTGTTGTTTTCGAGGAAGGATGGGTGGTTTGGGGGTGGGTTTAGGCCGGTTAGGGTGTTTTTGGGGTTGGGATGGGACGATCGATTGTTTCCGACGAGATTGGGGTTGGGCGTGGCGTTTTGCGGTGGTTGGAAGGGAGGAGGTGGTGGCTGTTAGGGTTTTTAGTTTTATTTTACTTTTTTACTCCTTCCATTTTTAAATACATGCTCTACTTTCTTTTTCCGGCCGTTTTTAAATACTACCTACATTTTTATTTAGTTGACATGTTTTGACTTTAGCATTATTCACACACCTTCCTTTGACCGTGTTTTGTGCTTTATACGTAATGAAAAATATATTCATAAGGGATCTTGTTAGATTCGTCACTTTATATAATTTCAAAATATCAACTATTCGTAATTGTTACTTATCAATAATTAAAGATATCAATGATTGAATAAGTGCATTCGCAAATGTGACTAAAGAAACTTGTCAACTAAAAAGAAACGGAGGAAGTACTTGCTCCATTTCCTAATTTAGAATTCTTTTTAACAATATTTAATTAATTTCTCTCACTTAGGGTCTGTTCTCTTACGTTGAAATTCAGTTCAGTTCAGTTAAGTTCAGCTCAGCTCAGCTAAGTTCAGTTCAGTTCAGCTCAGCTCCTAATTTCCTTCTCTTATAAAATATTCATTTCAGTTCAGTTCAGTTCAGCTTAGCTCAGCTCAGTTCAGTTCAGTTCAGCTCAATTCAGTTTAGTTAAGTTCAATTTAGTTCAGTTCAGCTGAGTTCAGTCAATGAGAACAGGCCCTTAGTGTACCCACCTTTAATCATATTTTATTAATTTCATGTTTTCTCTCTTTCAATTTTCTCCACTACTTTTTCTTTTTACAATTTTTTATTCTTCTACCTACCCTACTAGTCTACTACCTCTATATTTTATTATTTTCTCCAATTTTTCCTAAAACTCCATGCATAGAGAAATGGAGCAAGTATTTAAAAATGGATGGAGTATTTTTTTTTTTTGAATTATAGACCAATCACGTGCTGACACATGTATTAGTTACCTATTACAACTTGATGTTGACCGGTTGGGTCTATTGGAGATTTGGCAAAGTTATGGTATAGTTAGGGCATGTTCTGATAGACTGAACTGAAATGATCTGAGCTGAGCTGAATTGAACTGAAATGAAAATTTTATAAGAGAAGGAAATTAGGAGCTGAACTGAATTGAACTGAACATAGCTGAACTGAACTGAAAATAAACGTATGAGAAAAGGCACTTAGGCCCGGTTCTTTTCACCTTAAAAAAATAATATTAAGTAAAAATAATTTCAGTTCAGTAAAAATAAGTTTAGTTCAATAAAATTAATTTCAGTTCAGTAAAAATAATTTCAGTTCAGTAAAAATAAGTTCAGTTCAGTAAAATTCAGTTTTCTTAAAGAAGAATTATAATAGAAAATCAGTAAAAATAATTTCAGTTCAGTAAAAATAATTTAAGTTTAGTAAAAATAATTTCAGTTTAGTAAAATTAAGTTCAATTCAGTAAAATTAAGTTTAGTTCAGTAAAAATTAAGGTGAATCAAACAACACCTTAGTATTATTAAAAAATAAACTTATTAAAAATAAAACAGTAATAATTAAGATTATTAAAATATATTTTTCCAAAAAAATTATTGAGTGTTTGTTGAGAAAGCAAGGAGGTACTTCGTATTTAGTTTTGGACTTTAAGTTCCCAGTAGTGTTTCTCCTCGGTGGCTCGGCCTATTCTTACAAACTACTAGCCGCAAAATCTTAGAACCCAGATCAGCAGCAATCACATTCAAACTAAAGCCTTGTGATTGATAATTCCCAGAATTCGAATTCTGCTCTCAGGTAAATCAACTGGGTTTTTTCAATCTCTTCCCTTGCTTAACTCTTTCGAACAAATTTCAAATTTTTAATTAAACCCTGAATTATTCGACCTGCATTTTTCCAGATTTTGCAGTGTTAAGATTTTTTAATAGAGCAAAGTAAAGATGCTATACATTATAGGATTGGGGTTGGGAGATGAGAAAGACATAACATTGAGAGGTTTAGAAGCTGTCAAGAAATGTGAAAATGTTTACATTGAAGCTTATACTTCACTCCTTTCTTTTGGTATTTCTTCTGATGGTCTCTCTAATTTGGTAAGAATAACCCCTTTAAATTTCAGTTTAATTTTGTGGGTATTTCTTAAAACCCTTCATTAAGTATTTAAATTTTGTAATTTGTAATTTGTAATTTGGAGTTGGTTTTTGTAGGAAAAATTGTATGGGAAACCTGTGATTGTGGCTGATAGAGAAATGGTGGAGGAAAAGGCGGATTCTATGCTTTCGCAAGCTCGTGATTCTGATGTTGCTTTCCTTGTTGTTGGGGATCCTTTTGGGTGTGTATGTTACTTGTTTTAACTACTACTATGAATAATGGCATTGGTCTTTTAAAGTATTGTGATGGTTGTATTTGCTTTTGGGTATGTATATATGTGATTATTGCTATTGTCTAAATCATATTTGGAATGTAGAGCAACTACGCACACGGACCTTGTTGTTCGGGCAAAGGAAATTGGAGTTGAGGTCAAGGTGGTGCACAATGCATCAGTGATGAATGCCATTGGAGTATGTGGATTGCAATTGTATCGTTATGGAGAGACAATTTCAATTCCTTTCTTTACCGAGACATGGAGACCTGATAGCTTCTATGAAAAGATTAAAAGAAACCGTGATCTTGGTCTGCATACTCTGTGTTTGTTAGGTGTGGTTTTCACTCTTCCCTTTCGCTTAAGCTTGTCATTGTTCAACCTTGAACTTCCCTTGCCCTTGGAGTTGCTGTTCTTATTGCAATTATGAATTGTATGTTGAACTTTGGAATAATGTACTGTGAATTGGAATTGTGTTTCTATTCATGAATTTTTTTTTACCAGACCATCTGCTCCATGCATAGTGCATATGTTGTTGATCCATATTCTACATTTCTAGCACTCTTGTATTTCTAGAAACATAGTGGGTCCAAAGCCATAGCTTGCAATGGATTTTTGGTTTTGCGTGTGATGTAGAATACAAGAGTGGTTAATAATGGCTTCTAGCGTCATGAATGCTGTTCAAGTGTCTCATGTCACAGTAAAAATGCTTTAACCATATAGTCCATCGTGTCAATATGTATGTGGTCCTATGAGCCTGACCTTCTATGGTTATGGGGGAGCATTGAACGAATAAGGCTGCTAAGTGATTATTATAGGTGTATAGATGGACCTTGACCCTCTATTGAACCAAGAAAGAGTTGCACAAACACCGTGGATTTATTCAACTTGTGGCTTCTCCTTGTGATTACTAATCTGTATAACTCCGGTTTGTTGTATTTGTCCCTTGGGCATTGGTCTTTAGGAGACTTTGTATGTAATTTTCTCCTTTAGGTGTGCATGTAGTTGCTCCTTTTGATGTGTATGTAGTTGCTCCTTTTGATGTGTATGTAAGTTGCTCCTTTGTATGTCGACTTGTTAAGAACCCTACACAAATGCTTGTGTTGAAATGTTGAGCCTTAGTGACATATTTTTTGTGTTATTAGGGCCAGACACATTTGGAGCATTGTTCAACTTAATTTGATGTTGTGTAAAAGATCGCCCTATAGCTTGAAAGCATTATTATTACTTGTATTTTTTGCTTCCCCTTTAAAGTTGAGGCTTGTTCTTGTCCCCGGCTCATACTTTTTAAGCCGGCAGCACCCCCTTTAATGTCTTTCTAATAAAATTATTGTCAATTATTATGGTTAGATTGATTATTACTAAGTATCATAAAGGCATTTAGCATAACTTCTCCCTGTGCCGGAGTCCATGTTCTATATATGGACACTATTTAACCATGATTGTATCTTTAGATTAATAATCTTCAGGCCATGTTCTTGGATCTATACCTGATATATAGACCATATATACGTCTCTTTGGATCTACTGCATTCACGCCTGAGATAGTTGTCTTCTGTTAATTGCAGATATAAAAGTGAAGGAACCCTCACTGGAATCTCTCTGCAGGTTAACATCTGGTTTCAATTGAATGTAATCTTGTCTTTTTATTTGTTGCTTTCTTAAACTTGCATTATAACATGCCAGTACTTACAACTACTTTCAGGGGAAAAAAGATTTATGAACCTCCAAGGTTCATGTCCATTGGAACTGCAATAGAACAGCTCCTTGAGGTTGAGCAGAAGTGTGGTCAATCAGGTAGGTTGTTTCTCCTCACACGATTATCTACCCCTTTGTTGTGCTTCAGAAGAATATATTCTTTTTTATGTTTATTCTTAACTGATGTTTTATTCTTAACTGGAACATTTTATTTTGTTAGTATGTAATTTTACTACTTTGATGACCTGCGATTGAGTGTATATCATGTGGATTGCAGCTTACAGTGAAGACACTCTTTGTGTGGGTTTTGCCCGGTTAGGAAGTGAGGATCAAATCATTGTTGCGGGTACAATGAAGAAACTGCAAACTGTTGATTTTGGAGATCCACTGCATTGCCTTGTCATTGTTGGCGAAACTCACCCCGTGGAGGCAGAAATGTTGCAATTTTACGCAGTCAACGAATAAAAGAGTATTCGAATATTCATCTTCAATGGGGATTAAAGAACCCAGTACTGTTTTGTTGACATGTCAAAGGTCCTACAAACTCCTAGCAGCACTGTATGTTGCTAAATGATGCTCCATAGCCCATAGTTTTCCTTTGAGGGTTGAGAATCTTCTTAAACCATCGGCGGACGATTGAGTGGCACCAAGCCATAATTTTGTTATACTTACGTTTTTTACTAGCTTGTTTAATTGTAACAATTTTGTTAAACATTAGTCAATTGTAGCGTGCTGCAATAGTCATTGCTAGTTTTTTTCTCTCTCTTGTAAAGTAACATTATTTGTCAAATGCAGCGTGCTGATGAATTCAGCAGATATTTTAGATTTTGAATCTCGTGTTTTTTTTTTTTTTTTTTTTTTTTTTCCCCTCATCCAGAGAAACAATTTTAAGAAACCCTATAAGAACACAAGGGGCTCTAAATCTATCTTTTCCGAAAGATTCGCGAAGAAAAACAAGACATACTTGTGTTTACATCCAAACTTTGATCCTAGTTCCTATATAACCATAACTTCTGTCTCTGCCTTTCAGGAATCAGCCAGAAAATGTATCTGATGTGATGAAATTAAATGGAAAGACTATCTTGGAACATGCTTAGAAAAAACGAGAAGAGTTTCATAGACCTAATAAACGTTTATAACTGCACTCACATTGTTGCTAATCTGCCATATGCAACAAATCTTGCAGTAGAATGTCATCTTTGCTATAGGTTCATAAGAATTACCATCAGCTATTCAGCTTAGAGCTAGAGGACACTTTAGTCAACAAATAGTATGACAACCTATAGCAAAGATTGATACATTGTCAACTGGGGATGCATGGTTGTGACTTGTGATGATGATCACTAATCAGCACCATCAGCAGTAATGAGCTGCATGAAATGTTTTCCTGAGCTAAACATGGACATTAATCACATTATTATCGACATAATATTTCTACTTTCTCTACGCAACCTTAATTAACCTTATTGAAACAATAGCATGGTGCAAGAATGAGGTGCACTATTTACATTACTCCATTCATTTAGTAATGCTGATGCAGTAAAATAGTACATATGTTTGTTATCACTTTATCTACTTCCATTGAATTACCCCTAGTTTGTCTTGATACTTACAAACAAATTCACTCCAATATTAGTTTATCTGTACCGAATGTGTCCAAAAATGATCTCTGGTTTGCCCTTGTACTTCAAAGCAATTAATAGTACTGCACTTCACCTGTAACCAACTCAATCTTCTGTCAACACCTTTAAGAGATATGAAGGTTTCTCTGATGTTAGGGTCATCAAACAGATCCAAAGCCGCAAAGTATAACGACTCTCCCATGTTTTCAATTTCATCCAATGCCTTGATGCAATTTGTGATAGAAAACCTCTCCTTACTTTCCGTCTTTGTAATTGTCCTCAGCTTAAAGGAGTCAATCATACCTAGCATTGCTTCTGCCATAGAATCAAGTATCTTATGGTTCCTACGTTGTTGATCATTTTGATCCACATCCGATGTATGCTTTCTCTTTTTCTCACAATCAGTCTTACCTCCCTTCAAAAAGGAAGTAGTATTGACATCCATGGATTTCATTAACAACGGAGCTTCAGGAGTTGGTGGCTCAATTTTTATACCACAGGTTGAGCCTAGAGGATTAGCATTATTAGCACTAGATTTATGCTCCACTTCTTCATAATGGCTTGACTGGGCATATCTCCCATCAGCACCATTGTCAGCGAATATAGTGCACAATTGCTCATAAATGGGGCAGTCCCTGATTTTAGCTGGCTCTGGTTTAGGATTAACCTGAAAGTCCAGTAGCATAAGCAGATTACTGCCGATTCAACAACAATGGAAATAGCAACCTCAAAGATGAGAAAGAACGCAGAAACAACTAGGGAGGATATACCTCTATGCCTTCCCATAAATCAAATCCACCACAGCATGAATCTTCCATGATGAGATCATTTTGAACTAAAGCAGACTTAACCTGGTTATACCGAGCACGAAGAACATCTAGGTGTTTTCTCAATTGGTTGTTATTGAAGTTTAGAGCCGTTCGCTTATTAAATTCATCACGTATGTAGCCCCACGCCTTCTTGTCAAAAACGTTATTTGGCCTATTTCCCAATTGTATCTGCTCCACAACCAAGTCTGCAAAGATTTTATCAAGGGCAGCTGTCCACCTTGTCCTCGAACGTTCTTTTACTTGACGTTCTGACACTTCCCTGTCCATCTGCAAGTTCACATCACCACCTTTGTAAGCTAATACCTTGTGCTTAAGGGAGAGCTGCTCAATGTAAACTACTGATGACAAAAAATCACCTAGAATATAACAATGATCCTCTACAAACATAAAAATATATAGAAAAGATTATCTTGGACTTGTATGTCTAACTATTGAAGTATATAATTGCAGCAAAGCCATAACTGCACATGAATTGATCTATGCTCAAAACCTTCAAAGGGTCAACACACATCCCAAAATATGCAGCTTAACTGATATAGGAGCATATCATTTCCAATGGTCAAAAACTTTAAGTGTCTGTGAAAGCTCTGCCAAAGAGTCCACAAAAAGAACACTACTATGAGTAATACCGTACCAAGACCAGTAGAAGTTACAAATTAAATGGGAACTGATATGTGCCCTGCACATTCGTGTATCTGGTGCACAATAACAGTTATAGTGTGCCATGCTTTTTATATTCTTTTATGTTATACAAGTGACAATTTAAGAAAGAGTAACTCAAAGCATTAAAACATTGACTTCAACTATAAAGTGGATAACTTGTAAGATAGTGACCCTATTGCACGAGTGTACGGAC
Organism: Chenopodium album; assembly: GCF_948465745.1. Taxonomy (NCBI): domain Eukaryota; kingdom Viridiplantae; phylum Streptophyta; class Magnoliopsida; order Caryophyllales; family Amaranthaceae; genus Chenopodium; species Chenopodium album. Next base: position 70,092,463 of record NC_137837.1, read on the forward strand.
CCGTGAACAGTAATCAGAGAAGGCGTCGATAATGATTTTCATTAAAAAGAACCTGCTAACTAGATAACCTTTGACATGGATGTGATTGACTCCAGCATAGAGGTGTAAGCTGAAGATCATACAAATGTGGTTCCTAGTTTTTTATCAGACATTTGCTATGGCTCCACAGGCAAACAACCAGGAAAGATCTTGTGTAGAAGACAGCCTATGCTTACACAACATTCAGTCGATTCAGATCAGGTAATCAAAGCTTGTTCACAAGAAATACAGCTTTTATTTCATTTACTGTAAGCCATGCAATATGCTTATTTATATAAAAATACCTATACCTTTAATATTTTAAGACTGATTTGGAGAAGGTCAAAAGCACTTGCAAAGTTGTAATACACAGTAGTACTGGATAGTTCTAAGAAAAAGTTCTTTCTATTAATGTATCATTTGTAGGTGGCCGATGGAGATACAAGCATCATTGTGAGCCTGAGAAACAACTTTTATGGATGGGTTCAAGCTTTCTTTCTTCCATCTATGACCTGCTTTCCACAAAAAATTATATCAGCATTTCATATATCTAGCTCATTCTCCCTCCTGGGTAGTAGAAAACAGGTAACAACTATTCCCTTCAAAGAAACAAAAATCTTACAACATTTAGATGCTCCAGAAAGAAAAATCCTCCTTTCCTTCCAGCTTAAGACACGAGTTGAAAGTTATTATGTCATTTTCTCTGTCCATCACATCAACAATTCTCCCTCTTTCACAGCACTTCTTGCGCTTGTTTTTTCCTCTCTCCATCCATTATCTCATACACATTCTATTTCTACTTTTAGAACCTGTACTAAAGTCAACCATGATGCTATTCAGATGGACACGGTAAGTGGCTAACAAGAACCACTCCCTCCCCATAAGATCCGCTAGAATAAGGCGTGAACCAAAAGGTATTACTGGAAAACTCACCAAACCTTTTCAACCATAGTTTTTTATATCCTGTTGTGGACTATGTAAAATCACTAAATAAGTTTGCAAAACTCTGCTATTCAACAGCTATAGAGTGCAGTAATTACTTTGCTGCTAGTCCACCCTAAACAAAAAGAGGGAATTCAGTTGGCCTTCTCAGGGGTACAATATTTTGATTGTGCATGATCAGGCTTAAACCCATATACCTTTAATTGATGGACGGAAAAGTGCCTATATCACGCAACAATGAAAAATTATATTTTATAATGGCAATTGGTTGAGAGGGATAATGACATTACGGTCACTAGCCAAGTACATCCTAAGTAGCTGTTGAATATTAGATGTACAGAAAGGAATCACTCAAATTTCCAATGAAAAAACATAAATTTCTCAACGGCTGGACTATTTTATACCTTCATATTTCAAACAATCGTTCTCAACGACTTTTGACTGCTAATCATACTTTAGATGGTTGATTAATCCTGATCCAGACATCCATTCCTCAAACTTATAAGTTGCAATCTAGAACAGACTTCCTCAATCATGTATTGATCAAAATACTGAAACATCATTTGCCAAAAGACATCCAGATTGGCAACTAAGAAAATCAAGATATACCACATCTAATAAACACACTAAATCAATATATTACACAAACAAACATGAAGTCTAAGGCTTGCAGACTAGGATAAGGTAACTCATACAAGCACTCTAGCTTCACTGTCTTAGGAGCATACATACCATGCGTATAAACAAAAGATATATGCTGAATATTAACTACATTTCCATGACACGATCGTTTTTGTACTAAAACTCAAAGTAGAATTGAAAATAATTAGTAAACAAATTCCACCATTCATATTATTATGCATTATACCCTTTACATAATGCCTGTCTCATTATATTACCAATGCAATATTGACAATCATGATAAAATTCCGGCGAAATTTTATATTGATTTAGGAAACAATAAAAACAACCAATGCAACAACACATTCATGTACAACTAATAGCAGTGGAAACTTAACACAATTTACATTGAAATTTCATAACCATGGACATTGAAATTTATATTTTTCGTTTATTACGGCATACCAAACAAACCGTAAAATTATTTATAAACTAAACGTAATCACTTTTATGAATATCAATTGACCTAAATTCAAAAATACGGTAAAGTGAGCAAAGATAATCCCTCTTTCCAAAATTACACCAGAAATATATTGATCAAACAAATGCAGATGAAATTAATTGAGATAAATGGTATTTGAACAAGAGAAATGCATAAAATTTCTAAATAATAAAAAAAGTAGTTAAACAAGTGTGTAATTTTTTTTTTAATATATAATCACAATTAATTCTGCAAATAAAATCTTAATTTTTGAAAACATACCAATGAACAACTGAAATATATACCTGAAGGAAAACTCCGACAGAAACTTGCGCTTTCAACCTCCGACAGAAGCTCCGACGAACGGCGGCGAATTGGGGTCTGATCTTCTTATTAGATTAGGAAGGAGGGAAAACTGATACTTTGTTTTACGAAGGTAGGAAAAAGAAGAGTAAATACAAGTTGATCTTGTTGAGAAACGGATTTTGTTTATCTCGGGGGTTATAATTGTCATTTACAATATTTTAATATTTTGCAGTAACCAACCATTGGACGCGAGTCAAAAGTTTAACTTACGGTGTTCAAGAAGGAAGCTAAACGAAACTCTAAGATTATTGAGCAACTGTAATCCGCTCCACCCGCTCTAATTAAATCATCTTCTTAAGCTACAACAATTCAAGCTATGTGTTGCTCCAATGGTTAAGCTAATTGTAAATTAATTTATTTTTAAATTAATAATAATTTTAATCTAATAAATATTTGCCAAGCTAATTAGCTCTACAAAGCTAATTTGCTTGCCAAAGCTAATCAACAAGATGTGAAACAATGGTGTAGCTACTAGCTTAAGCTTTTTAATATTTGCAAGCTAGTCCCTTTTCCCAACCATTGGAGTTGCTTTAGAGAGAGAATTGCTTAACAGAATTTATCGCGAAGCAAACATCGATTAAGGAGCACTTACTAAACCAAAAGGAAGTTGAGTAATCTGTTGAAAATCATGTCAATTGAACGGTTAGTTGGCAATAAATCTAGAGGGGTCGCGTTATTGAGACCTAGGGAGCCGGTCGCTGCGATTGATCGTGAGGTACGCATATGTCAAGTGAACGGCTAAAGGGAAAGGGGAGGGTGGTTAAGCAGCGCCGCGGAAGAGGAGAAGGGCAGCGGGTGACGCTTAGGTTGAAGATGGTTGGGTTGGCCGTTGGTGGCTGGGCGCTGGGCGTAGGTGGTTGTGTTGGTTTTTTTTTTCTTTTATTTATTTATTTTACTCCAATTATATGTTGACACGTGTCTTGAACCCTGTAATATTAGGTTGGATGATTAGTTGGGAGTGTTTTTGGCGAAAGGGATATAAAGTTTGGATTAATAAATAAATACTCCAAAGTTGAGATTACGACCACCTCCAATGGTGAAACTCATTTAGGTATTGAATACAAAATGAGTTGTCTTTTACCTCCAATGGTGATACTATACCCACTTCTCAATTTAGCAACTTATGTAAAGTCTAATTTTCCAATAATGAGACTCTTTAAAGTATACAAATATTACTTTCAATTTATGGCCCACCAAATCCATTTCTTTTTTAATATCAAATATTATAAGATTAAAAAATGTGAAAAAAGGTAAAAACTTAAATAAATTACAAAATATATTAGAATATTGACAAGGGACCCACATTTTTTATCAAAAGAAGTTGAGTATCTAAACTTAGCAACTTTCTTTTGGTCTCCCAATTTCTGCTTGGGGACATGCTATATTACATGCAGAAGCACTAATTCGCATTAGGCTAACAAGTTATCACAAGTTCTCCCCATTACAATTGGTTTATGGTCAGGAACCAAATATTTCCCATCTAAGAATTTTTGGATGTGCGGTTTATGTTCTAATAGCTCCACCACAACGCTCTAAGATGGGTCCTCAAAGGAAGTTGGGGATTTATGTTGGGTTTGATCCCCGTCAATAATTAAATATCTTAAACCTATAACAGGGGATTTATTTACGGCTCGTTTTGCAGATTGTCATTTTAACGAGTCACTTTTCCCAACATTAGGGGGAGAAAAGAGAGAGCTGGAAAAGGAAATTAAATGGAATGGATTATCATTATCCTATCTTTATCCTCGAACTAAACAATGTGAACTGGAAGTTCAAAAGATAATTCATTTACAAAGTTTAGCGAATCAATTGCCAGACTCGTTTGCTGACCCAAAAAGAGTGACCAAGTCACATATTCCAGCTGTAAATGCTCCATTTAAAATAGATGTCCCGGAAGGACAAAATAAATTTGCTAATGAGTCTAAACCACGTCAGAAACGTGGAAGACCAATAAGTTCCAAAGATAAGAATCCTTGGAAAAGAAAAGGAGCATTGATTGATGATGGTCAAATTGAAGAAACAATTTCCGAAGGATCTCCAGAAGAGACTTTAGATATGATACAAGAAGAAATTCAGGTACCTGATAATAAAGAAATTTCAACAAATTATATCATGTCTGGAATTACATGGAACCGAAATCAAATCGACGTCGATGATGTTTTTGCATGCAATGTAGCATTAGATGTTATAGATAATAATGAGGATCATGAACCAAAATCCATTGAAGAATGTAGACAAAGAAATGATTGGCCAAAATGGAAAGAAGCAATTGAAGCAGAATTAAAATCTCATGGAAAAACAGAAGTATTCGGACCTGTAGTCCGTACACCTGAAGGTGTAAAGCCAGTGGGATATAAATGGGTCTTTGTGCGAAAGAGAAATGAAAAGGGTGAAGTTGTAAGATATAAGGCACGCTTAGTTACACAAGGATTCTCACAAAGACCTGGTATTGATTATGAGGAGACATATTCTCTTGTGGTGGATGCAACTACTTTTAGATTTTTTATTAGTCTGACAATAAGAGAAGGACTTGACTTACGTTTGATGGATGTAGTCACAGCTTATTTATATGGCCCACTGGATAATGACATTTACATGAAGCTCCCAGAAGGATTCAAACTGCCAGAAGCAGCAAAATCTAGTTCTCGAGAATATATATGCACAACAAATAATGCACAATTAGTCAAGTAGGCACAATATGATGCAATGAGTTCGCAACCTAACCATGGCTCTAGTTCTCTAAAGTTCGGGATATGGTTTAGTCAAATAGGGTCCATGGTTAATTGTCCAGATGCACCGCGTAGAAGCCTAACCGTGAAGGGTTAACGCGTGTGGATAGGACACCGCGAGTTTTTAGAAAAAAACTCACTTCCATGGTTTGGTGAATTCAACCTCTCAGATGTACCCTTTGTTGCTCGGAGCGTTCAATCGGGTAGATAGAGCATGAATTCCCAGAGGGCTATGTCCATATGTAGAACACATATGGGTTTCAGAAAAGTGAGAAAAAATTCAATCAGGAAGTAGGATCGAGCAAACAATACGAAAAACCGGTCAAAATTAGAACGCATATTTCTGGCTCGGTATTGGGGGAAATTGGCGCCAGCAAACAGAGACTGGCGCCAACTTTTAACTGTAGCGCCTGGCGCCAATACTGGCGTCTGGCGCTACGGCTAAAAGTTTGGAGCCAAGCTCTGGCCCCTGACGCTACTTCCCACATGCCTCAGCAGCTTTCTGTGCTCAATAAAATCATCCTGTTTCGTGCGGTGTTATTTCAGTCCTAGTTGTGAAAGACATTTCTCAAATTTCCTACGTGTAAAATCCTATATTTTTGACTCATTACGGATGGTCTTTCCAATGAGAACCTTTTTATGCATATGACAATAATGTTAATCAAAATTACGCACATGAAATACTTAGAACTTTTCGAGTCTCATCCACTCATTCTAAATCATTGCCGAAACAAATTCAGGAATTAAAATAGAAATCCTCCCCAGTGGAGTCGCCAAAAACTGTAGGGAATAGTTTCAAGCCTTTAAAATCCCACTAGCTTGAACCCCACTGTGATCATACACTAAAGTACGGTGGCGTCCAAAAGGGAAGAAGATAGAGCAAAAGAGTCGCCAACAAGTTTTTAAGGAACTTGTAAACCGTTCACGAGGTGAAGGTTACACCCCTTAACGATCCAAGAGATCGTCAACTCCATAAGGTCATGAACCAAATAAGGGTTCGGGGATGATGGTACAAATCCAACCTAAAAGAGATTGAACCTGCCCTAATAATAGGCCTCTACTTTATTCTGCTCGTATTCATGTGCGGTTTCTGATTAACATGCAATCAATAGGATTAACCCTAAACCTGTTTAATCTATGTTGGTTGAATATTAATGCACAAATAAACTATTATTGGCGATCACTTGAATTATAATCAAAGTTAACCCTAACAAGATTATTAATTATCTTATTAAGCGTGATTGCAAGTACAAATTCCCTTTAACATACAATAAAGGTGATCAAGCAATAAAGAATAAAATAATATGCATATCAAGCAACATAATAAATAATCATAACAATAATTACAATCGTTATCAAAATAATAATAATAATAATATTCATAATCATCATAAATTATAACAATTATAATCATAATCATGTTCATGTTAATATTAAAGCATAATAATAATAGCAAGATCCTAGGCATGATACTAACAAGATTAATAACAAACCCTAGCATGTCACTAAGCAATAAAAATCAAAGCTTTAACCCTAACATGATACTAACACGAGTAAATATTAGGAAGAGAATAAAAGGCATCATAGCAATCATATTTAATATTAAAGTTAACCTAGACATGATACTAGGAATATCATAATAACAATGTAAACATGATATCTACATCGTAAATCAATTAATCAATTAAAGTACTTACTTGGATGCCTCGTACCTCTTTCTAATAACAAAATACACACGTTAGTAACTTCAAGGAAAATAATAATCAAAACAATTAAATTAAATAATTGAAAAAGAGATTTGGGACCAAACCCTCAGAAATTAAACCTTTCACGTCTAGGGCGAAGACAACTTCGAATATGGCTAGGTGTATCTAGATCTTGCGAATGCGGAATTATTTATTAAAAAGCAAAGTTTAGAAAAGAAAAGAATACCAATGAATTAATATTATTGAGAATTAATGAAAGAATGATGAATGAATAAATTGTAGACGAAGAGAATGAATGATGAATGAATGAAGAGAGTTGATGAATCTTGGTGACGGTTGATGAATGAATATTGATAATTGGTGAATGAAGAGAGTTTTATTAAAACTTAAGAATAAAGAGAATTGGTGATTAATAGATGTAGATGATGAATGAAAACGGATTTTTTGATACGATATTTATAGAGAAAATCATCCAAAAAAGATAATTTAACAAAACAGAGTTTAAAGATCGAAAAACAACCTTGGCGCCAGCCCTGACTAGTTGGCGCCAGCACCAGTGGCTAGCGTCTGGCGCCAATCCTGGTTCCAGGCGCCAAGGCCTGGGGTTGGACGCCAAAGCGGTTTTCAACGCGTTTTCGAAAATCTGATAAATTTACCGTACTAGAAGATAAAATAATATAATTTCCATCGAAAATGCTATTTGATCTTGATTAAAACTCTGAAGAGTCCCAATTAAATTAGGAATGATAAAGACCTTCTAGAATGTTCTAGAAGACTAAAACCATTCCTAATTACATTAGGAATGATAAATTATATTAGGCCCTCCCCTAGATCATTAGGCCGTACTTAAAGCTCAAACCGGGCCCAGTTTAGTAAATTGGCCATAACTTCCTCAATATTCATCGGAATTGGGCTTATAATATATCGTTGGAAAGGTCTTGCAAGCCCCATCCAACTACACCACTATTGGACCCATATCATGGACCAACCAAACTGGATTGTCTGTTTTATTAAAATAAAGTTTTCAAAATCAGGGAGAAGAGAAAAGAAATAAAACTTTCCGCAACACTAGACCTTTCCACACTTTCGTTTCATTCGATTATGATTCGACGTGAAAGGCACTCATCACCGGGTTTGGTTTTGGGGAGACACAAATGGGTGTCTACACCCATGTATTTTTATAAAGATATTTGGATCGGGATTTGTTATAATTGCAGTGTATGTTGATGATTTGAATATCATTGGAACTCCTGAAGAGATTTTAGTGACTGTCAATTATTTTAAGAAAGAGTTCGAAATGAAAGATCTAGGAAAGATAAAATTATGCTTGGGGTTATAAATAGAGCACCTAGAGAATGGAATCCTTGTGCATCAATCAACATACATAGAAAAGGTTCTTACAAGATTTTCTATGGATACAACACATCCATTGAGCAGCCCTATGGTTGTAAGATCACTTGAAGTGGAGAAAGATCCATTCCGACCTCGGGAAATTGATGAAGAAATTCTTGGTTTTGAAGTACCATATCTTAGTGCAATTGGAGCACTAATGTACCTTGCAAGCCATACACGACCCAACATATCATTTTCAGTTAATTTATTAGCAAGGTTTAGTTCATGTCCAACCCGAAGGCATTGGAATGGGATTAAACATTTACTTCGTTACCTTCAAGGTACAAAGGATATGGATTTATTTTTCCCAAAGTTGCCCAAAGAAAATTTGATTGGTTTTGCAGATGCAAGTTATTTATCTGATCCTCATAATGGTCGGTCACAAACTGGATATGTGTTCACATATGGTGGTACCGCCATTTCTTGGCATTCCATGAAACAAACCATTGCAGCTACTTCTTCCAACTGAGATTTTAGCAATTCACGAGGTTAGTCGTGAATGTGTATGGTTAAGGTCGGTAGTTCTACATATAAAAGAAGTTTGTGGTTTATCATCTGGGAAAGAGGCACCAACAACTTTATATGAGGATAACGCAGATTATATTGCTCAACTTAAGGAAGGATACATCAAAGGCGACAGAATAAAGCACATCTTACTCAAAATTTTCTTCACTCATGATCTTCAGAAGAATGGAGACATAAATGTATTGCAGATTCGTTCAAGTGAGAATTTAGCAAACTTATTTACTAAGGCTCTTCCGACAGAAACATTCAAAACGTTAGCTTACGGCATTGGATTGCGTCGTCTTAAAGATCACAAGTGATGTAGTCATAAGGGGGAGTTAATGCGCGCTGCACTTTTTTTTCTTAACCATGGTTTTTTCCTATTGGGTTTTCCTGGTAAGGTTTTTAACGAGGCAGCATCATATGCGCATTATAGTGTATTATTTTGTACGGGTTTTATAGTAAATGTTAGTTATTGTTTTATTCAATATATAGTCATCTAAGGGGGAGTGTTATGAAGATATCTAAATATGGATGACTATTATCCCATGTGCTATCTAGAATACTCTAGAGTTGGGTATTTGGTCTTATCAGTTGATGGAATCCTAGGTAATGTACATGTATATATATCCCGTACTAGATGGAATATGAAATATAACGTAACAATCTTCCCTCATCTCTCTATATTTTCTCTTCCATATTTAACACTTCTATAATAATTGCAATATTTGTAGCTCAAACTTTTAGAACTATATATGGAGTAGCAATTAGCGCTAAATCGTTTTCAAATATGGAGAAAACTATCAATCATTTGGATTTGTTTAGCAATTTAAAATTATTCAATTTATCTAAGAAAGGAAAACTTGCAAATTGCAGCCATTTAAAGTTTATAGGGAAATTCTCTTTGGTAGACTTGTATTATTCAAATTTCTCAGTGGTAAAATTAAAAAAATGTAAATATCCTTGGTAGACTATGTTTTAAAAAGTTAAGTCAATGGTAACCTTAATCCATGTAATAAGCCATTGGTTAACCATGGTTAATCATTCTAATAAAAAAAACCTGGAAGTTCCTAAAATACCCCCATTTAATTACCCCCAACCACAAATGTCAAATCATTTTGTTTCCTTGACTTGAAACGATCAGCCTTCATTCTTCATTACTTGCGCGACATTGATGAACGTTCTGAAGAAAATCGAAGGTTGAGTCTCAATTTTTTCGAGCTTTAAAAGTTTAGGCTTTATAAAACAATTGTTCTGGGTATTTTATGTAATTAGTTGTTGGGATTAAACACATTTTGAGGGAAAATTGAGGAAGGTTTGAGGGTTTTTGTTCGTGAATTACGTGGAGTGAAATTTGGTTTGTGCAAGACGATCTGCATCAAAGTTCGAATTTTTTCAGAGAATCTCACCATTTGTCCTTAATTGAAGCAAGGTATGTGTTTTTTTTTTGCATATAAGGTTTGTTCATGCTCTATTTTTTTGGTTAATGGGGTTATATATGAAATGTGGTTGATGGTATTGGTTTAATTTGTTTGCCTAGGGTTAAAGTGAACTTTTTTGTTCGTTTAGGGTTAAATTATGTGGTAATATGTTGTATTGGTATGTGATTTAGGTCAGATTCTTATACAATTGTTTTTTGGATGTTGTTTGGTTTGATGATGCAGAATGGTTGATAAAATTGTACTACAATTTCAGTACAGAGGTATTGATGTGTCTGTTGTGGTTGATGATGTAGATAAGGTTAATTTGATAGACCTCATTGTAGAGTACTGGGAAATTGCTAAGGAGAAAAATATAGAAACACCAGACCACCCCACCTTTCAGTATGTGTTCAAAATGAAGCATGTATCTCTACTTAGTGATGCTGATTTGATGAAGATGTTTAGTAATTTACCTGAAAAAACTGAGATATACATATGGGTTGGGTGTGGTGCTAAAGACTGTAAAGTTGTTGCAGCTGCAAGAGCTTTAATGAGTGGAAAGCAAAAAGTGAGTGAACCTGTTGCTAATCCAGTAGTTGAACCTAAAGATAACCTAGTAGTTGATCCAGTAGCTAAAGTAGTAGCTGATCCTAGGAAAAAACTCAAACCTAGTAAGAATAAGCAACCTGAGACTGTGGAAGCTGTAGTAGTAAGCAAGGATGACTTTGATAGACATGTAAAGATTCTAGGACAGTCAAAGAAGGTGAGTGAACCTGTGAGTAAACTTGTGAGTGAACCTGTGACTTTAAATTATGACCCAGATCAAACTTGGCCTGAGTTAGAAGCTGAATTGGAAGCAAACCCTAAACCTAAGGGTAGAGGGAGGGGGAAAGGGAATGACAGAGGGAGAGGGAGAGCATCTGAGAGAGGGAGAGGCAGAGGGAGGAGTAGAGGGAGAGGGAGAGGTAATGCCATTGAGGATTGGTTCAATATTTCCCCTACACCATGGCCAACTGAGCAAGAAATTCAACCCCAACAAAATGACCAAACTTATGAACCAAATGAAGATCAATACCAACTGCCTCATGATATCATCACACAAAATACCCAATCCCAACCATCTACACAGCCCCTGATAGCTCCTTTGCAAAACATTGGTGAGTTTGGACCTAGGGGTAACTCAGGTGAGAATCAATCATCAAATTCATCTAGAGTGTCTGCCTTTTTTCAAAAAAGAGTTCCTAGAACAACTGCTAAGAGAAAAGGTATTGTGATTAGCACAAGTACAAGTGGGGGGGATAGTGAACAACAAAATGGGGATCATAATAGGAGTAGGGAGGTTACTGTTAGCTTAGGTGAAGACAATGATACTACTAGTCTGGCTTTAGTTGGTGAGGAGGGTGACAGTGAAGATGATGGGTACAATCCTAGTAGAGGGGATTCTGGTGAAGACATGAGTGATGACTTAGAGAATGTTAGCCTAGATGATGAAGATGACTTGCCTAGGGATGAATATGGGCCAATGATTGAAGACAGTTATGATCCCTTTGAGGATGAAGAATTTGAGTGTGAGAATGAACAGGACAACTATTTAACAAAGCTATATAATAATGGAGAGGTGTATAAGGATGAGGGATTTGGGAAAATAGTTCTCAAGGAATGGCAGCTGTTCATGGACAAGCAACACCTAAGGGATGTTGTGAGGGATTACTGCATCCAGTGTGGATTTGCAGTTGTTGTTGAGTGGGCTAGCAACAAGAGATATTGTTGTAGATGCTCTGATGTGAACTGTGGCTGGAGATTAGCTGCTTCTGTCCTTCCAGATGGGTGCACTTGGGCAATCAAGAGTATACAAAACCCAGAACATACATGTGCAGGACTGGAGACAAGGAACGGTATGGTGAATGTCAAGTGGGCTATGAGAGTTTTACTTGAAGATATAAGGGCAAACAATGATGTTCCTGCCAAGGCTTTGAATGAGTTGCTGTGGAAAAGGTATGGAGTGACAATGGCACAAAGCACACTATATAGGGTGAGGACAAAGGCCTTAGTTGAAATTCATGGTGGGCATGATGTCTCTTACAAGGCACTGCCTATGTACTGTGATGTGATCAAGCAGCTTAATCAAGGTTCTTTAGCAAACTGTGCATGGAAGAGTGTAGGTCCTGATAGGCCAATGGTGTTCAGTAGTATATTCATTGCCTTTAAGGCTTCAATAGATAGGTTGAATGCTGGCTGTAGAAGCTTAATTGGAGTGGATGGAGCTCATCTCAAGGGCAATTATGGTGGGGTGTTATTGTCTGCAATTGCCATTGATGGAAATAATGAGTTATTTCCTGTAGCATGGGCAATAGTGGGAGCTGAAGATGCTGACAGCTGGAAGTTCTTTCTATATCACTTGAAGAGTGCTCTGGAACCAAGTGGCAGAGGTGATAATTGGTGCATAATCAGTGACAGACAAAAGGTTTTCATCCTAATCCCCTTGTTTGGCTGTAATTGCTCTATACTTGGTATATAATGTGAACACTAATTACTTTGTTTGTCTTTAAAGGGTATTGATCCTGCCATTAGTGACATATGGCCAAAAGTAGGCAGAAGATACTGCTGCAAGCACTTGGTCAAGAACTTCAAGAAGAAATTTCCTGGTTTGCTGATGTTCCAATTATTTTGGAAGGCTGCTGGAGCATTCAATCCATTCACCTTTAAGAAGGCAATGAAAGCATTGCAGAAGGCAAATCCATTAGCACTTGTTTGGCTGGCAGAGCTTGGACCACAATCAAGATGGTCAAAGCATGCTTTCAATCCAGAAGTCAAGTGTGATACAAACAAGTCAAACTTTGTAGAAAGCTTTAATTCTACCCTAGGCATTGATAGATGTAGACCAGTCCTGACTCTGCTAGAAGGTATTCTCACCTTACCTTACTTATTTGATGTTTAGTGAATTCAATATCAATAATTGCTTATCTGTTCATCCTTGTTGCTGTTTGAGGTATTAGAAGAGTGACAATGGTGAGAATGGCCACCAGAAGGGAGGCATGTGAGAATTGGAGGGATGATGTGTGTCCTAATATCATGATAAGGATGCATGTTATTAGCCATGAATCAAGGACATGCAAGAGTTTGAAGTCTGGAGATGGTGAATTTGAAATACTTGATGGAAGATCTGTGCTTCCAGTGAACCTAAGAGAGAAGACATGTGTATGTAATGCTTGGCAACTTACTGGATTGCCTTGTAAACATGCCATGAGAGCCATTTTGCACTCAAATGAAGACCCTAGGTTCTACATAAGTGAGTGGTATTCTGTCACAAGGTATAAGTTGGCTTATGCCAACTCTATCAAGGCCATACCAGATGTGGATCAGTGGCCTGACAGTCCTTATCCAGAGATTGGCCCACCAACTATGAAAAGAGGAATAGGGAGACCTGCAAGGAATAGGAGGAGGGAAGAGGGTGAGCAAGCCAAAGGGAAGAGGTCCAGAACTGTCAAGTGCAGCAAATGCCAACAGTTTGGCCATAATGCACAAACCTGCCAAGGTGGCTTGACTGGTAAACAAAAGGTGGCCCTAGGTGAAAGCTCTGCAGGTCAGACCAACAAAAAGCAAACAAACAGGAAGGGAAAAGGGGCATCTATGAGCCAACCTGAACCAACAACAGTGGCATCACAACCATTAAGAGTTTCACCAAGGAAACATAGAGCAAAGGGTCCTATCTCAGCATCACAGCCATTAAGAGTCTCACCTAGGTCTAAGAGAGCTAAAGGAGGGGTCTTAGCTTCACAGCCTGCATGATGTTTGTCTAGGAGTAGATAGATGAGAAAAGTGCTTATTTTTTTGCTTCTTAGTTGACTGTATGTGTCAAACTTGAAGATGATCTGTTCATGATGTCAAATTCTGTTTTTTTTTTTGACAAGACATTTAGATTATGGGTTGATGTAATATCAGCATTATTGACTCTTAATGCAGTACCAATTTCATGTGTCAAAAATGCTTGCAAAAATTGTGTAAAAAATGTGTAAAAAATGCTTGCAAAAATTGACAAAAGTAGTACCAATTTCATTCATCATCATGCATTTAACAAACCAAATTACATCAGTTCCATAACTAATACATAACATCCAACATCAAAATTCTACTTCATACTAATACACCAAAGTCATCACTTACAAACAACAAATAACATAATAAAATACATTATCAAAGCAATCTTCACGATTAGTTTGATGAAATTCATCAAATCATCCAACCTTGAAGTAACACCAGCAACACCATCTTGTTCAACTTCCAATTCATCACCAACCCTTATTATATCCTCCTCCTTCAACCACGCAAAATAATCGCACCCTCTGCACTTGAAAAAGAGTCTTTTAGGGTTCTTCACGGTTCCTGAAATCTTCACAGCAGCCACTTGAGGGGGAGAACAGTCGCAGCGCATATGCTTAACCCAAGCAATCCTATCGTCCATGGTGATTGGCTTCAAGGAAGAAGAAGAACGACTGTTCTTCATTGCCTCTTAGACAGAATTTGAATTGGGGAAATCGATTTCTAGGGTTCTTACAAAAAGGGGGAAATCGATTTTCATTTATATAAAAAGGGGGGAAATCGATTTGGAGGGAAATCAGGTCTGCCATTAGAGTTAAGTTAGTCATTAGATGCTTAGTTAACCACAGTTAAGCTTAAAATGGCTTATTACATGGATTAAGGTTACCGTTGACTTAACTTTTTAAAACATAGTCTACCAAGGATATTTACGTTTTTTTAATTTTACCACTGAGAATTTTGAATAATACAGGTCTACCAAAGAGAATTTCCCAAGTTTATATTTTGCAAATATTAGCCATTTAAAAAATTGCAAATTGCGGCATAAAAGTCGTTATAAATTGTAAATTGCAGCTCGATTTAACTTTTTCATCGATTTACGTATTGAAAAATATTTGGTTAAGATTTTATGGGTCATTTAGTCCTTAAGTTCTGAATTGAGGTCGGAATTAGCAAAAACATAACGTAAGTGCCTCGTTTTTACAGCAAAAAAAAATAGTTGCCCACAAATCGATACTTTTTTTTAAGCAAAACATAACACTTACGTTATTTTTTTTTTGCTGATTTCGAGTCAATTCGGTCCCTTAAGAACTAAAATGGCCCATTAAACCTTAACTGAATTTTTTCAACATGTTAACCGATGAAAAAGTTAAATCGGGATGCAATTTACAATTTATAACAACTTTTGGGCTGCAATTTGCAATATTTTTTTAAAATAGCTGCAATTTGCAAAATACAAACTTTAAATGACTGCAATTTACAAATTTTCCACTAAGAAATGTGCTAAAGAAAAAGCGCACAAATATTCTCCTCCTCCAAACTTTATTCCATTCTATAAAAAAAAAATGGTAGCTTCTATAGCAAAGTTTGACATAATTTGAGCTTGATTAACAATTATATAATAACATTACAAATAACTCAACATGATTGAAATAAAATTTGTCAAAGGTTAAGTGACAATCACAAAAGCCCATCGAATACATGTACCAAAAACATTAATATATGAAAAAAAAATCTCTAATTTTCTAGGTTACTTGTTTTTCTACATACCTTTTAAAAACTTTTAGCTAAGAAGAATCTTACTTAAATAAAGTATATTGCACAATCCACATTTGCATTCCAAAATTCCTTTCCTACAACCTTTATTCTATTCCATTATTATGTATTAATGTATTATAGATCGAGAACCTAGCAAAAACTTACCTAACTCAAAGCCAATCATTATACTATCAACAAAAACTAATTTGATATCTCAAAATCTTATGTAAAAATTACCCATAAGATGCATTTCAAACACAAAGAGATTGGAATTAAATACAAATACTGGACTAAATTGCTACAAAAAAACTTAACATGACCTTAAAGAAAATCCAACATAAATTAAGGCTTGTTTTCAGGTATTGACGCACCTACCCAATCCCCCGCCACCACATGACCACCTAAAAATAAAGATAGGAAAAAAAAACACACAGACACACACAATCCATGATCTGATTAAATATCTTTTTAAAGCACTTGGGGTGTGACAAAAAAAAATACATGTTTAACTTTCCACAAATATGCTCTTTTGGAGGACTTATTAGACTTGTCACAATTCATTCATACAATTATTTTTTATTTAATTTTATTGGAAAATTCTCTTTGGTGAACTCTAACTTTTTAAGTTTCTAAGTGATAAATGTTTTAAAATTTTATTATCAATAGTAAACCTAAATTTTTTTAATTAAGTCAACTATAACATTAATGATTATATTATAGTTGACTTAATTTATATGAGGTATTCATATTTTTATAGTTAAAAAAAAAATATTTTTACAGGTTTTTTCTCTTGAAAAAAATCTCGTGTGATTCATATGAGAGACAAGCACCCGGACATGAATTTCGAGTGCTTGTTTCTCGAGAGCAAATAGGAGGACATGATAGATAAAGAAGACATAGAATGAGGAAAACTTTTAATTGTGGCAGGTTAGTTACAAATTCATAAATTATTATTATCATTTTTTTAATCGAATTAATTTATTAATAATTTCATATTACATATCTAATTTTGGAACAAAAAACTTTTCTAGATAGAGACAAAAAAAAAATATTTCAAAAATATTGAGTGTGATCAGTAAATTTGATTTTTATATTTATAATATTAATTTAACTTTCAGTGTTAATATTAATATATTATTACATAAACCTATTTAAGAATTTATAATTTACATGAAACTATTTACGAATTAACAATTTACATAAAATGATTTACGAACAATAGATTATTATATAAAACTAATAGATGATAATCAATCAAAAAAAGTACCGTATATTTTATTATTTTTGTGATTTCTTTATTCTTTTTTATTTAATGCATTTCAAGTCTTTTCTATTTATTTTCCAACGCCTTATATAATTCTAAAATTTATGGTAAATTCAATACAAACTTGTGATGATACAACGATATAGAAATATCGTTTGCAGCCTTTTGTTCGGATAAGTCATTTATAATATTTTATTAAATTATTGTTATATATATATTTTTAATAAACATATATAGTATTATTTTTTATCGAATTTATTTTTAATTTCAGATTTCATCATTGGATAAAAAGAGTTCATGTGCTAGATTGACAAAATATGAATTAAGTAATAAATAAGTTGATTTTTATACTTATAAATTCATAAATTAATAATAAAAAATGCATTATTTAAAACTAAAATAATTGAATTAATTTTACTGCTTACCATTTAAATTTAAAATAAATTATAAAAATAGTGTATCATTTATTGAAAAATAATAATAATAATAATAATAATAATAATTATTATTATAATAATAATAATAATAAAAAAATCACCTAATTATATGGAGTTTGTATTAATATGCAGAAGTTTTGATAATTCATGATATTTTTTAATATTAAAACAATGTTTTTTTTAGATTGGGTCCTAGTGCTTGTCATGCCTGTGAGTCTGACAGTTGATTAACTGATCATTCTGAGTTGATGAAATTGTAAATCTAATCAATTGTCAATTAGGATAATCAGGTGCCTCCTTTTTAGAAAAAAGGTTTTGAAGATTTTTAACAGTTCTCTCTCAATAATGACTTTATTTTAATTTCTTTTTATTAGCTGACATGTGTTGCCTACTACATACATGAAAATTATATAAAAAATCTGATTAAAATATAATCAACTACAAGTCAACGCAAATGTAAAACCTTAAAAAGAATAGGAAGAAAGAATAAATAAGATGGACATGGACTAAAAATTATTGGACAAAGATAGGCATGGACTGTGTCGTGTAGGCCCATATGTTGTGTCAACTCAATATGGGTTCAAGTGAGTCGTGTCTAGATCAGGCCATAAAATAGTCATGTCGTGTTGGTCTTGTGCCAATTTTTAATAAAACGAGTCATGCACAGTCTAATTCACGTGTCGTGCCATGCCCGTCCATCACCCCCCTAATAAATTTTATACTCTTATTTTTATATTAACTGGTAAAAAATAAGTGTGATGTACCTAAACAACCCTTATACAGTGTCAACATCGATCGACCATTTCCATCTTTTAAGAATAAAAAGATCAAGGAAGCTCGAAGGAAACTAAACGATACGTCGATCTAACTACTAGTCTGATTCGAATTGGATTGGTTTGATCCGAGAAAATTAGATCCAAACCCATTTAATTTACTACTCCAAAGTAAAACTGAAATCGGTCCATTGATCTACGAAGTGTTTAATGTTGTTCAGAGGCTTGAGTGATTTTTTTACTAGTACACTTCATAGTCGTTATTGTTAAGACTTTTATAATTGGTTTACAAACTTGAAGTGTGTGATAATCACTAGTAGAAAAATAGAAATTGACACCGCCAAATGGCCACCGGTTCGGTTAAACCGGTGGGAAAAAATTGGGGGAAATGGGCGGGATTTTGTGGGGTGGGTATTGCCACCGGTTCGGTTTGAACCGATGGGAAAAAAAATAAAACCCATCGGTTCAAAATCGGTGGCTTTCTTTTTTTTTAAAAAAAAGCCCCCCCTTATAAACCCCTAACCCTAACATTCCCCTTTCTCCAGCCTCTCACCTCACTTCGTCCCCTTTCCTCTCTCTCTCCTGCTCGTCCTTTCACTCCTCCCTCATTTTCTCCGCCCCCTCTTCTCTCTCCTCATTCTCCCTGATCTCCTCCTTCGTTCCTCTATTCTCTCGTCTCCTCCTTCCTTTTCTTTCCCTCTTCTCTTCCTTTTCCTCTTTTGTCTACTCCTCCCTCCTCTTCCCCTCTTTCGACCACCATCGCCGCCGCCACTAACCATTGCCGTCAAGGGTTTTCTAGTCAAATTTGACCATGAAAACTCTAGTTCTAGAGTTTTCATGGTCGAATTTGACCTTTATAACCCAAATTCAAGCAAATTTCGAGGGTGTTGGTGAAATTCGAGGTAAAATCTATTTTTCTTACTTTTTTTATATAGATTTTTGGTGGAATTTTGGGGGTGTTTGTGAATTTCGGGGGTGGTGGTTGTTGGTGGTGTTGACGGTTTGTGGTGGTTGCTAGTGGTGTTGGACGATTT
The DNA here is from genome assembly GCF_948465745.1 of Chenopodium album. Lineage (NCBI taxonomy): Eukaryota > Viridiplantae > Streptophyta > Magnoliopsida > Caryophyllales > Amaranthaceae > Chenopodium > Chenopodium album. The sequence goes on from NC_137837.1 coordinate 70,111,725, forward strand.
GTGGTGGTTTTTGGTGGTGTTGGACGGTTTGTGGTGGGTATTTTTCGTGGGTAGGGTGACAAATCTGGGTTAGTTGGGTGGTTTCAGGTGGGTGGTAGTTGGGTTCGGTGCAGGTGGGATGTGGGTGGGTCGTGGGTTGTGGGTGCATGTGGCCTGGGTTCTGGTAGGCGGATTTGGTGTAGGTGGGTGGGATTGGTGGGTTAAGGTGGTGCGGATGGTGGGCTGGTGGTGGGTGGGGTTGGTGGGTTAAGGACTTAAGGTGGTGCGGATGGTGGTTGGTGGTGGTGTAGGTGTTTGATACTTAAAAAAAAATTTGGACATTAATTTAAAAAAAAAATGGACATTAATTTTAAATAAAAATTTTGACATTAATTTTAAATAAAAATTTTGACATTAATTTTAAAAAAGAAATTTGGACATTAATTTTAAATAAAAATTTTGACATTAATTTTAAATAAAAATTTTGACATTAATTTTAAATAAAAATTTTGACATTAATTTTAAATAAAAATTTTGACATTAATTTTAAAAAAGAAATTTGGACATTAATTTGACAGATAATATGGAACATTATTTTGAATTTTTGACAGAAAATCGTCTTTTTAAAAATTTAAATGAAGAAAAAAAATTTGGACAGTAATGGCACCGGTTAACCGGTGCTAATAACAACAATATGCCACCGGTTAACCGGTGCCATTAGCTCTTTTTCTCACCGGTTTTGAATCAATGGCATATGTGGAGGAATTGGCACCCCCCATAAACTCAGCGGTTCAAACCGGTGGGTTTGTGGGGGTTTGAACCGTTGCCAATTTCTCTTTTTCTACAAGTGAATGACGGAACAATAACAATGATAATCATGATGTGGAAGTATAATCCTTTGGTATAGTTGGCTTAACCCAAGAAACTTATATCCAAACTCTGCCTAGAACTAAGATTTAACCTTAATATTAAGGAAAAATTCATTTTATTCCAACTTTGAATTATTATTTAATAATCCCAACTTTAACATCAATTTGCTTTCAGCAATCCCATGTTGGGGTTTGGTGAGTCCGACTCACCGTAGAAACAAACCCAAAACAAGATTGCACTCGCAATAAATAAAATCATGAAGCATAATTAATTTAAAGACAAGATTAGGATAGTAATTATACCTTTGATGGTGCTTCACCCGACCTCAAGGGGCTCTTACTTCGAAAGCAATTCTCGAAAGTATGACGACCTCCAATGGAAGTCCACCCACAACCCGACCACCGACAAGGGTCCAATGCATTGGAGTTAGTAAGGCCCGACCTAAACCCGAGTAATTGATGAGATCAAAGGTTGTCACAATGGTGATGCCTTTTTCAACTCTTACTCAAGTGCTTTTCCCAATACCCCAAATTGGGTATTTATAGGGAAATGCAAGAGTGTGAAAACATCTCCCATTAATGTGGGAGAATTTGATTTTCCCATTTTATTTTAAAGCTAAAATAAAATTAATAATCAAACTAGTATTAAATCAACAAGTGGCAAGCTCATAAGGAGGAGTAGGTGAGGACCATTTGGAGGAGGGGGGCCGGGACCAAACTTAGCTTGCTCCCCACTCTCACTCCCATAACCGGCCACCTCATTCCCATAGCCCCCAATTAAATTGTGCAGCTCACTTGGGCACCAAGGCACCCTTGTGGGCTACCACGATGTTGTTGTGGGTGCCTCGGCCTAGCACACCACGCACCAAAGGTGCGGGCTGCTAGCATTGGCCGCGCCCCTAGCACTCGGTATTCCAATGCTAGGGGTATTTTGGTCATTGTTGATTTATTATTATTTCCACGTCTTGTCTTTTTACTATTTTCGACTCGACTTCCGACGCTTGGTTTCGACGCTCCAAGCTAGAATTTCCGATGTCTAAATATTAATTACTCGGTCGACTTATTAATTAATTCCTAATTAATTCGTCGCTTTGGCTCGTTAGTTGCTTGGGTGTGACCCGAAGAGTTCAGTCAAGATTAAGCTGTAACATTAATTGTACATTAATAGTACTGATCGAAAGCGGCCTCCACCCAGGCATTCCGATCACTTGACCTCACTGGAAAAATTAGCTTTCTAATAATTTCGAACCCCCTATCGGAATAATACACTTGTTCGAAGGACACCATTCCTTTCATCCCAACCAGTCAATAGGTGGTCCTTAACTTTAGGCACTCCCGCAACTTTAAGCTAGCGCTAGTAGATAACTGCTATTCTGACGACCAAAATCTACTTGCTACTGCTAGTTTTGCCAAATAAAGTATAAATGTACATTACAAAACCCATCCATATATACTCCCTCCGCCCCTATTTATAGTTCCCATTTGGACTGTGCACATTTGTCAATGCAACACTTTGACCGTAAATATCGTTAGTTGTTTATTAGTAAAAAAAAATATAACAATTGAATATTAATAATCTATTCATCGAGACGAATCAAATAAGACCCAACATGACTATATTATATCTTTTACATTAAGAGTAATTTAGAAAATTCTCTTACATTATAAAAAGTGTCAAAAATTACAAATGAGAACTATAAAAAGGGCGGAGGGAGTATTTGCCAATCATTAGACGGATCCAGGGGCGGGCCTACCCAAGCCATGGCCCGCCCCACATGCGTAGAATTTTAGGGTTTTTTTTTTTTTAAAGTGATCCTGAGGGGTAAGCCCCAAAAAGGAGATAACAAGCTAGTTAAACTACAAGGGAAAAGAAAAAACAAAACAACAACAGAAACTAAAAGCAACAAAAATAAAACACAAAAACACCAGAGCAAAGGAAAACAACTACAAGCTAGCCTCCTCGAAGCAACATCTTCAAGGCACTTGTGGTGGCACCATCTTAGCTCTTGTCATTCCCCGAGGGTCCTTTAATAAAACTGTTCAAAGATCCTCCGGGACCGCCTCAAAGATAGTAATCCTCTCAGTGGACGTTACCCCAAAGTTGGCTAATCAATTTGCAGCTCGATTGGTCTCTCTGTGGCAATATCCCAGTGTAATCTCCTAGAATTTAGTATAATTTACTTAAATGTTGTATTTGTAAATCAAAAGAAAGCTTGGGTATTCCTTCCGTGTTTAAATAAATGAAATGTATTGACTTTTTGCACTATTCATCTAATTCATTTTGAGTAATGTTTGTGATTTATATATAAGAATAAATGTAGTCTTGTGGATAATTGTTGGAATTTTTAATAATTTTTTTTTTATATTCAATTGTTATACTTTTTACTTTTTTTTATAATTAATGATATTATCCGTCAAGATATTGAATTGGTATACGTGCATAAGGCAAACGTTTCATTTATTTAAACAAGGAGGGAGTATTTAATATTTATTACTGACAGGGTAAAGTCGTATCCCCTAATCAAAAGTAAATACCTTAGTCCTCTAACTAAAGTAGATAGGAAAGTAGGGTCAATCTCCACAGGGAAACAAGTCTTTTTACTCCTAATTAATTATTATAATCTAAATTATCTGAGTAACCAATATTTATATTCGAATAAGAAACTAAACTACTAAGATTGAGAATAGAGAGAGAACAATATATGAAAGGATCTACACTACTAGAAAAGCCTAATTCCGACGGATTCGTTCCGACGGACGTATAATTCCGTCGGAAAATACATAATTTTTGACGGATTTAAATTCCGTCGGAAATTTACGACGGATTATTTTAATCCGTCGTAAATTTCCGACGGAATTTAAATCCGTCGGAAATTATGTATTTTCCGACGGAATTTTCCGTCGTAATTCAAAATTTCCGACGGAATTTAAATCCGTCGGAAATTTCCGACCGAAAATTCCGTCGGAAGACAATTTTTTTTAAAGCCCTTTATTTTTATAAACCCTAACCGACACTCTTACCCTTTTATTCCATCTGTGAGAAAGAGGCGCCTCTTTCTCTCTCTTCTCCTCTCCTCTCCTCTATATGCGCCTCTTTCTCTCTCCTCTATGCGCCTCTTTCTCTCTCCTCTCCTCTCTTCTTCTCTGGTAATCTCCTCTACTTGTTCTACCCTCTCCTCATTTCTATCTTCTCCTTCTCTTTCTATCTCCTCATTTATCTTCTCTTTCTCTGTTTTTTTTCGGCGATTGATGTGGTGGCTAGTGGTGTGGCGGCAACGCGGTGGTGCTTCTCAAATATTTCAGAAATTAATGGTTTTTTTGGTCAAATTCGACCATAAAAAGACTAGATCTAGGCTTTTTGTGGTCGAATTTGGCCTATTTAAACCAAATTCAACAATTCAAAGCCAATTTCTATTATTGAGGTATGTTTTTCGACATTTTTTTGTATTGTTTTTATGTTTTTTTTTTCAAATTTTTTTCGGTTGGTGGCGCTGTGGTGGACTGGTGGGGGGTGACTGGTGTCGTGGTGATTTTTTTTTGTTTTCATTTTTTAAAAAATTATTTTCGGGTGGCTGGTGTTTTTAGGTGGGTGGGTTTGGGTGGGTTCGATTAGGGGGTTGGGTTAGGTTGGTGGGTGGGTTCGATTAGTGGGTCGGTTAGGTGGGTAGGGGTTCAGGTGGGTGGTGGATCGGGTTAGGGTTCTAGTGGGTGAGGCTGTGGGTGTAGGTGGTGGATCGGGTTAGGGGGGCTGGTGAAACGGGTTAGGGGTGGGCTGTGGGTGTGAGTGGTGGATTGGGTTAGGGGCTGGTGGTGGGGGGTGGTAGCTAGTGGTTTGGGCTGGTGGTGCAGTGGGGGGTGGTAGCTGGGTGTGTGGTGTGTCTGGTCGGTTTTAGGTGGGTGGGTGAGGGTTGGTTTTAGGTGTTGGTGGGTGGATCTGGGTTAGTTTAGGTTTAGGTGGTCGGTGGTGGTTCGCTTAGGGTGGCCGGTGGTGGTTGTGACGGATATTTTAGGAGTTTTTGTATTTAATTTGTTGCGGTGGAGGTGGCGGTTTAGCGGTGGTGGCTGACGGTGGTGGGGGTGGTGCGGGCTTTTTTTTTTGTTTTTTTAAAAGGATTTTTCCGTCGGAAATTTCCGACGGACTTTCCCGTACCTTGAAAACCTCTTCCGATGCTAAAATCCGTCGGAATTTCCGTCGGAAAAGTGTTTCCGACGGAAATTCTGTCAGAAAAGGTCGATTTTCCGACAAATACTATTACGACGACACGTTCCGACGGAATTCCGTCAGAAACACCATTTCCGACGGAAAACAGGGTGTTTCCGACGGAAAAATTCCGTCGTAATTAAGCTGTTTTCTTGTAGTGCTAGGATATAGGTTCACCAATAAATAATACTCCAGGGTAAAACATAGCAATCAATCATTGACATTGCATAAATAACACGATTAACAGGCTCTCGCAATTTACTAATCACCATAGATCTAACAGACTCTCTCAATTTACTAGATCTAAGTTCTTATTGAAAATAGCCTTTAATACCAAATTAACATCTGCTCAATTCATCAATTCAATATTGCTATACTTTTACAAGCCGCAATTGTAAACGTTAAAACAATTCAATAAGAAATTATCATGCAATACCAATAATAAATAATAGTCAATCATCAATGCATCAATTAACCAGATTGTAAAGGGCTTTCGCTACGTATTACAATCACACAATTAATTTACCGGTATTAAATCTCATCTTTCGAATCTCGACCTAACCATTTATAAATTAACCTGCCTATTGAAACTAGACCTAAACATCAATTCTCATCTGTCGAATCTCGAATCAATATTGTTAAACTCATGCATAAAAGATCTGCGCAAATCTAGTCACAGAGCATTAAATCAATCAATAGGAAATTAATCTAGCATTGATAATCAACAATAAATTACCCCTTCATATTATTTATGGATCCCCATAAACCCTAGAAATAGAACTACTCACACATATTAAAAACTAAACAAATCAAAGCAATAAAATAAGTCATGATGAAGGGAAATAAAATTAAGAGAAGAGAAATCGTTACCAAACTAATCTGTATTAATGGAAATAATCAAGAACAAGAGTTGAGAGAAGAGTTAAGAGAGAGAAAAGATCCTAAGTAGAGAGAGAAAGTCTAAGAAAGAAGATAAGTGAAATTAATCGTCCTCAAGCGTACTTAAACAAAACTAAAACAACTTCCTAATTAGAAACTAATTGTTCGACAAAAGAGCTCTTCCAGAAACACGCGCCCGATCGGGCTAGAGGCCGCCCGATCGGGCGCGCCTTTTTCTCGCACTGCTCTTCTCAACAGCCGCGCCCGATCGAGCTAGCAGATCACCTGATCGGGTGTGCCTTTGGCCACGCACCAGCGTACTCTTGTGCGCCTTGCCCGATCGAGCTAAGCTTGCCCGATCGGGCCCTTGCTTCACCTCAAGGCTTGGAACTTCGATTGGGCTTATTTCTTCGGCCCAATCCGGATGTCCACTTAGGGTCTCGATCACTCGGTCCAAATGTCTCGGGATCCCGATTACCGAGCCCTTAATCACCGGCTCTCACCGATCCTGGGCTCCAAAAGTGGTTGTGTCCTTCTAGCTTCCGTAGTTGGTCCATAAAGCCCGGGAAAATGCTCCAAGAGTGCAATTTCCTGTAAAATACAACTAAAACTACGAAAACACTAGAAAACACAAATTAGTAATAAAAGTGGCCCGAAAGAGCCAAAAAACACTACTAATAACGACCAAGGGACGGGGGTAAAACACTATATAAAATGGACATATCAATTACCCCATTCAAGTACAATAGGTCGGGGGTTCGAATGCACTGACTTGTAATTTTGTGTTTACTCGCTTGACTAAAGTTTCCTTAGACTATTGTATAAAATACGGTTATTTCACCAAATACCCCTAAGTAATTCGTTTATTCACAATATACCGACGAAACTTTTCATATACACTATATACCCCTGAGTTTAACAAAAATACCCCATATATCCAAATAACTAATGAACGTCAACTTTGTTAGTAATTAAGGATTTATTGTGCCACGTGCCATTTGCTTATTGATTTTTTTTAAAAAATCTTTATAATTAATTGTTATAATAAAGTTTTTAAAATAAATAAAAAAAAACCCTAGCCCAAACCCTAGCCACCACCACCCGCCCCACCAAGCCTATTCCGACGCCGGCCACACTCCCCCTCGCCAGTGCCAAGCTTCCCCCACTCAGGAGACTGCTCCACGGTGTCACTAAACCAGAAAATCGAAACCTTAGGGTTCGTTTGGCATCACTGTGGTTTTTTGTTTTTTGGTTTTTTATTTTTTGAAATCATATGATATATGTCATATAATGAATAAAAAAGCAGTCAAACTTATGAAGATCATGATAATTTTGAAAATTGGCAACACAAAAGTGGAAGCACCTTTTTCTTGTTTTCTGTTTTTAGTTTTTTGTTTTAAAAAAAAAAACGATGCCAAACAAGTCCTTAAATTTTGATTTTGGGGTTTTAAGGTTTTGAGGTGGTGGTTCAAGGGGATAGGGGCGAATTGCATTCATCGATACATGGGAAGGGGGTATGCGAGTAGGTGGGGAGGGAGGTTTTTTAGAGGGAGGTAGGGGTTTCTAGTGTTGCGAGAATGGTGGTTTGGGTCGAGGGAAAGGGAAGGTCGATTTCAAGGGGTCGGGGTGACACCGGTGCTGGGGTTCAGGGGGGATTTGCATCGTTTCGATGCCGGGGTGGGGTTCAGGGGAGGCAGCGGTGGTTGGGGTTTGGGCTTGGTTTTTTGTAGTTTTTTAAAAAAAATTTTGATTTTTTTCTTTTTAATAATTACTTAAATAGATTAACCCTTAATGACTAACGGAGCTGACGTCGTAAGTCCGTTAGTCATTTGGATGTATAAGGCATTTTTGTTAAACTCGGAGATACATGGTGTATTTGAAAATTTTCAAAATATATTGTGATTAAGCGAATTACTCAAAAAGGGTATTGGGTGAAATAACGGTATAAAAATACTCACATTAAAATTGTTGACAAAATCACAACTTATTTTTTTTTTTATTGACAAATGACAAAATCACAACCTACACATACATAACTTTCTCACTTTCTCCACCAACACACTACACATCCATTTTCCCGGTGAAAAAAAATGGCGTTCGCAACCAACCCCTTATCTTTAAGCGTCCCAGAACAAGCCTTCGAGTCATGGCTCCGCGACTCCGGCTACCTCGAAATCCTCGACCACCGCACCACCCAACTCCACAACCTCAACTCCTCCGCACCCACTGCAGCAACCACCGCACCATCCGCCGCACCAACCCCATCAACCGCCCCCAGAAGAACCCCAACAACCACTATCACTGCCATAGCTTATGGCCTTATTATGTCCCTCATTTCATCGTTTGCCACCATTTTCTCTCTCCTAACTCTCAACCCTTTTGCTAAACTTACTTCGTCTGATTTTTCTCAGCAGAATTCTCCCTCTTGGACTTCTTCTGGGTTTCTGGGTTCTGTTGATTCTTACTCTTTTCCTTCTTCTTCTACTCAAGCTAGGATGCGTGTTCATGAGAATGTTAAGCGTTTTGCTAAGAATTATGCTACGCTTCTTATTCTCTTCTTTGCGTGCTCTTTGTATGTTTAATTTCTTCTCTTTTCTCTCTTTTTTTTTTTTGGTTGTTTTGATTTAGTAATTGGGTTGCTCTCTAATTTGATTAATTTTGGGAATAATCTGTGTTTGTTGTTAATTTCTGTTGATTTATGCAATTGGGTTGTTTTCTAATTCCGCTAATTTGCTATAAAGTTTCTGTTGATTTGTAATTTCTGTCAATTCTTCAAATTGGGGTTTCATTGATTTTCATTTTCTGTCGATATATTGCCCAAATTTCGGTCAATTGAGAACCTTTATGTATGTCTTAATGATTGTTGGGGGAGATTGGAAGTAATTTCACTTGGGAATTGAAGGCAACTCTTGTTGTTTTCCCTTTTCACACCAAAATCTGTATTTTAATGACATGTATAAATTGGGGATTTCTGCGGTGTGTTTATAATCATCCTACTTGTGCTGGTCAAGTGCTCAGTATGATGTATTAATGAACCATGGTTTATGAATTCACCACATTGAACTCTTGATCGAGTTTGATCAATTTGAGTAAACATTCTGCACATCAATTATGCTGGCTTTAGTGTGTAACCACTTTAAGTCTTTAATCATGACAAAATTTTAGATTGTTATTTTCTTATTATTGCTGTTGTTGGATGTTAGGTATCAAATGCCACTTGCTTTGGTCGGCTTGGTATCTTGTTTAGCGACATGGGAAGTATTTAGGTTCTGTGACAACAGATGGGCACTCGATAGGTTTTCCGCTATTCGACAAGTTCTAATTCGTGTTGCTCAATGTGGTGAGTCTCTGTGACAAATTTGCTTGTATATATTACTGTACATTTTAGTCTTTAGTTATCAAACTCTATGTTTTACAAGGAACTTGTATCCAATATCAAGCATATGCAAGTAAGCTAACAAAATTCACGCACATAACTGAAAATGTGTGTGGAGGCTTCCTTTTAGAACCATTTACGAAGTGACGGATATGCAGTAGCTTGTTCTGCAGATATGGCATGGCATCCACTTTAGGCTGATTCATTGCTAATGCTTTCTGATTCATAGCAGTCAATCAGTCATATATTGTAGAAATTTCTATTAATTTTGATTACTAGCATTTGCAGTATTAGATAGATGGCTATCCTGGTTAATGAGTTTTGGGAGCCTTATGATTAGCGGATAATTGAAGTTCACTTTCCACGTATTAGCATATTAAGATGCCTAACTGTACTCTTTAAACCCCATTATGCTCCTTGAGATGAATGCCAAGCTTATTTTAGCAGCTTGGTTAGCATTAATTGGTGATTAGCACCCTGGTTAGCATTAATTCAGTCATATCTTTAATTGTTCCTCCTTAATCTCTCTTCTTCTTCTTCCCTTAATCTCTCATTTCTGTCCTTATACTCTTTGTTTTGGTCACTGATCTGAGCTAATTCAAAGCAGAGAATTATACTCTGTTGGAAGTGTGAGATTTATTTTAGGATGGAGGTGGCACATAGGGTAGTTTCTTTTTCATGTGTGCTTTCGTTCGAAAGCTCTTCAGATTTCTCGTCATAGTGCATAACTATTTTTTCACTGTTTAGTTAGTCTTTTATGCTGGTTATACTTATACTGTTTCAGAATGGTAGCTGCTATCGATTTGCCTATTATGTTTGCATGGTTTAACAAGGTATTTAGAACTACTTTTTCTAGGATTATAGACCATTTTGATACCACCAATATCTCTCATAAGGTAAAGCTATTCTCATATGGAAGTGTGTCAGAAAAATGAATAGGACAAATAGGTGCTGTTACACACTTACAACTTACAAGTCGTGCTGAATATGAATCTTGGGAGGTGTCCCATGGTAGATTGATACATACCCTAATCTCTTGCATTGTGTTGCACTTGGTTTGCAAGCTCAACCTCTTTTCGATGAAATTGTGTGAGACCTGTGAGCTTTGGAAAAACATTATGAATTGCTCCTGATCTGCTGCATATGGTGGTTGTAAGTTCTAATGAACTACATACTAAAAATGCATTTTTGTGCCTTGCAGCAGTTGCAGTCATTTTATTCTGGTCCAATGTTCAGATGGCAGTCTTCTTCACTTTAGGAGTTGGTTACATAGGTATGCATTGGCTCTCTGGTACTGATTGTCTCTTTTACAATAGAGGTTAAACTCTTTTTTTCTGATTTGTTTATCTGCTTCTGTATTCAGTTATGATGTTACATGCTTCTTTTCGCAAGCTCACTCCTGCCAAGCAACTTTCGAAAGGAAGAAGAAGATGAGGATCTCACCAATCGACAATCTTGGATTTTTTCATCATTTCATCTGTGTATATATAATTGCTTCAAAAATTGAAGCTCCTAATTTTGACAGTATTGTGAAAATAGGCCACTCACCTGTAGAAGTCTGGTATTTGCTGAATTCAGTTTAAGTTAAGCTTTCAATAACAAGCTATGAAACAACCTTGGATGAAGACAAGGCTAATCAGTAATCTACTGCTGAAATTGTTATTTCTATTCTTATAGGATTGCTGAATTTTGAGGCCGTGAGCACTTCTGATTATGGGGTATTAGGGTTTAATGATACTGAATTAATAATAGGAAATTTAGTGATGAACTATCTATTTTTGTACAAACAAACAACATTTATAATCTATTTAGACTGCTTTTAACGACATGGTATTCCGAGGATGAGGAATAGCTCAAGTGGTTAGAGCTTTTTTCCCGATTGGAGGAGGTTGATTCTCTCCACCTGGTCCCATTCCACAATCACTATTATCGTGGAACCTTGTCCTCTAAATTTCACAAAATTCAATTTCAAATTTCTGGTAAGAAAATCTCTGTCATGGCCAGCACCGTCCTTAGAGATTACAAAGCCAATATCATTTCGGTCGGCACTTTCTTCGTTAGTACTGTACCACTCAATCCTTTATGGCTTAAGGTATAATGGTCCTCATATCCAACTAGCACTATTACAAGATATCACCAATATTCACATTGAAGATGCCAATTTTTTTGGTTAATTTTATTTGGCCATGACCCATGACTCCATGAGTCCCCTCTTAGGAGCTACACGTGATTGTTTAAAACATGCGCGCAAGTGCGTGTTCCTTCAAAATTTGCAAACTTGTGAGATGAAACATGTATTTGATGTAGTAATAAAAGCAAGTTATCAAATTGGATAGACAATAGTGAACCAAGACTTGATCCAGTGAAAAATTTGGATAGACAATATTATTAATTTAATCTCGTTTAATTTATGTCTTTAATTAATATGTGTTATTTACGAGTACTTTTTTTAATTACGAGTATTATTTGATATTTTTTTCCCTAAATTATTAATCTCTCCGTTTTTAAATACTTGTTCCACTTTTCTTTTTACGGCCATTTCAAATTACTTGCTCTATTTCCTTATTGAAAAGCTTTTATAGTATTTATAATTCATTTCGCTCAACCAATGGGCCCCAAATTCATTACTTTTTAAATTGTCTCTCTTCCAATTTGCCTTCTAATAACCCCAATACATCTACGCAGTATATTTTATTACTTTTTCCTAAAACTCCACGCATATATAAATGAAGCAAGTATTTAAAAATGTAGGTAGTATTCTGTAAATGACATGCCTCGTAGTTGACAAAAAATAATTGGCAATACGCCGTATATTTTAACTCACGTCAAATCTACATATCGTATGTACAATTGTACATTTCCCATGAATCAAAATATACCCTTTGGGTTAAAAAAAAACTGAAAACATCTTCCAAATAGTATTTACATAGTCAAAAATTCACCAAGTAAAAACAAACCCAAAAAAGAAGAGAGGCTTCGTTCAATTCCATCTTGTTATTGCCAGCTTCGTTCGTTCTCCTAGGAGGAGAGAGAAAATATACACAAATTTTCATGGCTTCTTCATCTTCTTCCTCTCTACTTCTCCATTAATCCACTTCACTACTTCTTCATCGATCGCTTTATCATCTTTTTGTGGTTCGGTTATACTTCAATTTTGTTATTCAATCAGGTAATTGTTGTTAATTTCATTTCAATTTTCAAATTTTCCGCTGGAGATTTTTGTTGAAAACCCTAGGATTTCATTGAATTACACGGATTAATGTTGGAGTTTCCCTTTCAATTTCGTTGTATTGTGTAAGTTATAGTTGATTTTTTTAATTTTTTGATTTGTTGGTGTGTCACATTTCTTTGTATTTTGATGTGTAACGATTTCTAGTCTTTACGCATTGTTGTTGGGTTTTGATTTTTTGGTGTTTATAAGCTTGATTTTTATGGAATTTGGGTTGTGTGATTTGCAGATTTCGGTGTTCGAGAGAGAAGAGTACATTGTGGGATTATTTTTGTAGATTTAGGGTGTTGGGAATTAGGGAATGGATGTTTGTGTTGATGAATGTGATGATTGTGAGGATGTATGATTGAAGAAAGTAGGGTGTTTGTTGAATTGCAAGTGGGGTGAGGAGTTTCTGTTGAAATGGCGGATGTGGCGGCTTTTATTGAAGCTGCAGGGTCGAGATTTGGCGATTTGGAGCTGATTGGAAGAGGTTCATTCGGCGACGTCTATAAAGGGTATGAACCTAGTTGTTCTGTAGCTTGTAAATAAGTAGTTGATTGTCTTGATACTTGTAGCATTACCCTTTAGTTTGCCATTAAGTAACATTTTTGGATGCAACTTTGTTTGTGAAAGTTTAAGTGGCATTCTGATAAATCTTTGCTTTTTATACTTGTTTCTAATGTTGATTAGTGAGAAGCAATCTGGTTTTAGGTTTAAACTCTGATGCAATATGTTTTTATAGTTCCATACTCTATTGGTTAGTGGCAAGAAAAGGCGTATCTATATTTTACTTCCCAGCCTCTTGATGCTATGCTTCTATCTGCGCTGAAGTGTTAGTTGTTTAGAAATGGAAGAACCTTTACACTATACGTACCATTTTATCGACTTTTAGATTCATCGTTTGTGCTGCTGGATGCATCATATTATGATAGTAACAGAAGTAGAATGTAAATTCTATACTATTAATTTAAGTGTGTGTAAGTTGCAATCTAGTTTTATAAGCCTGGTGTTTTAAACTGCTAATATCTTTTGATCATTTGCAATGATCTATCATCTGTTGCTTTTTTTTTTTTTTTTTTTTTAATTTTATTTTTTTATTTGCAGCTTTGACAAGGAGCTCAATAAAGTAGTTGCAATTAAGGTTATTGACCTTGAGGAATCGTGAGTCTTCATTCACTTCTCTTATGTGAAGTTTTTTAGCATCATTAAAGCTTTGACTATTCGTTTTAATTGCTAAGCTTGAGATACTCTCCTTCTGCTATAGCTAGTTGATAACTGAATTGTACATTGTGTTGCTTTGGTTGCATAATAGTTTTGGAATTTCAGTGTCATTGATATGACAATTTGTTTGTCTTGCAAAGATCGAATGAGGTGATATAATGCACTTTGTCATCTAGATCTTAATATTTCTGCAAATATCATTAGAAATGATCCATGGCAGCCATCGATTGTTTGTATTTATATCTATATTGTGGACTATAGTGCAAAGTAAATGATTGGTTATTGGAAGGTGATATAATATTGACCTTACTCTCTTGTTTCCTAGATGGCCAGAAATTCAAAACTACTATCATCAGTTGGCTTATGGGAATTTGATCAGTTTCTTTTATTTCTTTGTCTATGTCATTTTCTTAATCATGGATATGGTTGTGATCCTTTGGTGTTTAAATGTTTAATATTATCAATCATAGGTGCTTGGACAAAGCCCCTAACCCTGAAGGGTTTGAATATTACTCATTTTGTGTGCTAAAAGAGGGGCCTTTATGTTTGTTGGATTTATCTGAATCAGCTGCCTTCTCAACCTCCCTGTCAAACTTTTAATACTCTGTAGTTTTTAACAGGGGGAGGGGGCAAAGTTTAGCAGGGGCTGTTCGATTTCATAAAATGGGCCCTTATCGAGTCCAAAAAACATCACGGTGTACAAGTGCAATCCTACATTTTCATTAAATACAAACTCATCTATAACCCAGTTAGCATCTCTTGTGACATAGTAGTGTGTAAGTATGACTTTAACAACTTAATTTACAAAAAGATGCAACAGTAATAGGAATTGTTAATAATATTCTAAACTTCTAATTAACTTTTATATATATATATATATATATATATATATATATATATATATAAAGAAAGAAAGAGAGAAAAGACAACACCAGTATTATTGGAAAGCCAAGGATTAAACATTTGTTGACCATTGATGCAAGTTGAATTTTATACAAAGTAATTAGTTTAAGCAAAACAACCTAATTTTATTTTATATAATTTGATGATCAGATCTTAGAGCAAAGGGTAAAAACATAAAAATAAAAAAAGATTGGTGTAGGAAAATAAAGAGGAGAGAGAATATTAGTTAGTAAAAGTTATGTTGAGTGTTGAATGCCAGAATTCGCCAAAGTATTACTCCCTCCGTCCCATAATACTGACATAGTTTCCATTTTCGTCTGTCCTAAAATACTTGACACGTTATTAGGTATGGAATGAGACCACTAATAAAAAAATATTTTCATATACTCTTTTTGGGATGAAAAACCCCAAAACCCAATTAAATCCTACATTTTCTCTCTCCTCACTACGCCCATCTCCCCCACTTTTTGTTTTCTTACAATATAAAAATATAAAAGAAAATCCTTTATATAATAAATAAATGTTTTAAATAAACCCCCTTGTAGTTTTCTTAAATTATGTGTCGGGATGGAGGGGGTACTTTATAGGGAAGGAGAAAAAATGAAGGACAACTACTTCACTTATATATATATATACTAGTCACACCGCCCCTGGTACTAGTTATATGGTGAGCTAAACAAAGCCTTTATTAGGATAGTTTTTAGGAACTTATAAGCTTTTAACCTGTAATCTGCTTTTGGGAGAGTATGCTGTTGGAAACCTGGTTAAATGTAATGCCCTCAAGACAGAGATTTCAAAATTTGGTCTGATACCTTGGATGAAAGCTACTGTTAGGACTTTAGGAGGAATCTTATGTAAGAGTGCTTAAATGCCAAGTTGGTTGAGTGGTTTTAATAGTTAATACTTGTGGAAAATGTAGCTGGTTTACCTTTTTTTTATGGGTGCGTGGTACTTTGATGATTTTCTTTCTTCTGTTCTATTCATTAATTTTGTTTCACTAATGAAAAGGCCTAGATGGGAAATTGTGCTGCTTTTTTCTGCATAATTAAAATTTCATACTACCAGTTGACTCTGTTTCCTTTTTGATGTATATTGCTTTAGCAACCATTTCAATTTTTATTCAATATTCTGCTCTATATTTCACAAATTGATTTTTCCCTCTTATATTTTGATTTTCAGCGAAGATGATATTGAAGACATTCAGAAGGTATGGTGGGCCTGGTGGCATTTACATTGTTGTTGCATCACTTTTTATTTATTTATTTATTTTGTACCTTATCATATTTTTTGGCAAAGCAGGAAATTTCAGTTCTGTCACAATGCCGCTCACAGTATATCACTGAGTACTATGGTTCTTATCTCCATCAAACAAAATTATGGATAATAATGGAGTATATGGCTGGTGGCTCAGTTGCTGATTTAGTAAGTTACTTTTATATGTTTCTTGCTTCATGATCTCATCTTCTCTTTTCTAGTTCATATTTATCCATGTTGTTGAGCTCACAATATGTTAAATAAGTTTAGTTAAAGTTATTGCAATGATGGGCATGCATTATTTGCCTATATCAATTTAAACAAGCAAGTGCATGTCCCTTTATATAGTTACAGTCCGTACAGATGTCGTTGTGGTCAGATGTTTCTGTGATTTAGGTCTAATTTTTCATTGTCTTTGGAATTCTTTGTTGCTTCAGCTTTCTAATTGACTGTTAGTTGTACATGCACACTAATCATAGGTAAGATTGATATTAAAAGCTACTTTTGCAAATAAAATACAGGAATGAGGCTCAAATAAAAACAAGTTTGAGCACCAGTAATGATGGAAAACAAAGAGCTTTTAGCTGGTAGGCAACCTTCCATTTGCAATTTTTCATTCAAACCCAGGGAGTCACATTTAATATATTGAAGAACATTTGGGGAGGCTTCTACATTGAGCAGACTGCTTTTGATTTTTTTGGAGCTAAGGTCAATTTTAATGTTGAGAAATATACCTTTGAGCAATTTTTTAACTCCCCTGGTCCCGAACTTATTGTCCTCCTAGTCTTGGGCATGCCTATCTAGTGTAAGTAATAGGGTTGTATAGGTATTGGGTGAGGTTGTTTTAGAAGAATAGAGAAGATCGGACTGTAGGAGAGATTCAACAAGGGGTCCTTTCATCACCTTGTTTTAGGGGGGGGGGGTGGTGGGAGGGAGGGAGAGAGAGTAAGAGAGAGAGAGAGAAAGAGTGAGTGAGCGGTGGATTGGGTAAGGTAAATTTTCCATCTATGTTACTCCCTTTGTCCCGTATTGATGTGCTTATTTTCCTAATCGGGCATCCCAAAATGATGTGCATGTTTCTAAAAATAGCCCATAATCATTACTTACTTTTTATCTTTCCAATACAAAAGACATGTACCCAAAAAATCATTACTTCCCATAAAATTTCCTCTACTTTTCATTATTCCCATAAAATATTCTTCTACTCCCTCTATTCTTCTTAGTTTTAAAAAGTGCGCTGTTGAGGTGCAGGCCAAAACGCCTCAGCCTTCCTAGACGTCACGCATTCAGAAGGCGCTCGCCTCAACTGCCTCCACCAAGGCGTAAGGCGCAGCACTGCATCTGCCTTATGTTTAAAAGCGGGAGAAAGGGGGATTTGGATCAATTTTTGTATTAAAAAGACACATTTTTTTACAAATTGAAGCTTACCCAGTCTTTAGAGTGAAGATTCGAGCTAAAGCCCTTTGTTAATTGAATGAAATCATTTCAATTTGACCCCCAATTTAAAAACCCCAATTTACGGGTTGCTTTGCAATTCAAAAATTGGTGGGTTATGCTACGGCAAACATTGCCGGAGATCAATCCCCGGTGGTTTCTGGCAGCAGATATACTGGCGGCCGGCACCCGTGAAGCAACCCAAGTAGGTTTTTTTCTTCTATTCTCTCTTCGATCCTGCTCCATTCTTTCTTTTTCTACTTTTTCGTAATCTCTCTCCTCTGCGATTTACAATGACATAAAGTTTTGTTTTTTCTTTATTATTTTTTCAGTTTTATAACTGGTTCCTGCTCCTCCTAACTTGTTAATCACGTGAACAGTCTGAACCAACTTCTTCTTTTTTTTATAAAAATAAAAAAAAAGGATGTAAAATAAAAATAAATTAAAATTTAAAAAAATGCGCCTCATATCCAAGAAGCGTGCGCTTTCGCTTTGCGCCTCGCGCTATTTAAAACTAAGCTCTTAATTAACTGTGAAATTTGAGAAACGAGCACATCAATACGGGGCGGAGGGAGTAACAAGTTATAGGGGCTGGTCACAGTGGTTAGAAGAGTATGCACTATACTTGGGATAATTAGGAATAACATTTAATTAATGGAATGGTAAGGGTATTATTTAGATTTTCCACAAGAATTACTGCATTATTTGCAGTGTTGATCTATTATTACTGCATTTATTTACACCCCCCCCCCCCCCCCCCCACTCTTCCCCAACCCTCCCCTTTTTAAAAACTTGGTAAGGTTTTGATTAATCAACCTATTTCAAAGTTTACCATGCGCCTTAAGAGAATAGTGGCACCCTTGTTGTGTTCACCCTCGGTGCCTTGTGTGCTTCAGCATCTGTGGTGTGCGGTTAGCTCACCTATTAGTACACGGCTTTTCAACCTGACTCAAGGTTAAATGATTTTTTTTTTTTTTTCCACTATTTGGTTTTGAATAGACCTGTAGCATCGGGAACCCTCACTTTCTCTCTTTGCTTCTTCAATGAACCTTCCCATCTCCCACTCCCTGATGCAGCTTCCTTTGATATCATTTCGGGTATCCAATGTGTGACTGGAAGGGCTCTCGTTGCAGCAAACTTTTTCCTTTATGAATTACTTATAAATGCAATCCCATTACCACTTCAGGGAAATAGGAGATTTAATTTTATATTATTATTTTTAAAAAATATGTCATGAAGGTGTTTATATTTACAAAACACATTTTTAAATAGTTCATATCATCAGCTTTCTAACTGTCATAAGGTCAAGTTAGTAGGAAAATTTTAAGTTTATGTCTATTTCGGAGGATGCGATAAGTTATGTTTTAAGTGGGCCTACGAGGTTACCATTGATTATTTCCCATTTATTATTTGGTATACTGGACAGGGTCATTAGAATAATCACAGGGGGTTAAGCTTTGAAGTCTGAAGTGAATGATACTTTATGGTATCAACTAATGGTTGGCTGAGGGTACAAATCTTGTAGTGGGGTTTCCTCTCGCTGGTCTGTTTGTTGATTTTGCTTTTGTTACTATCATCAGTTTTATGACTTGTTCTTCCTATTGAAAGCATACTTTGTTTGGCTGCTAATTATATAATTCTTCTGCAGCTGCAGTCAGGTCCCCCTCTTGATGAAATATCAATAGCCTGCATCTTACGTGACTTACTGCATGCTATTGATTATCTTCATGCTGAAGGAAAAATACACAGAGATATTAAAGGTTAGTGCTCTATTAATTGCATTTGATCTTTATTTCCTCCTTTTTTCCTCAAAATTTTTCCCTAAACTTTTTTTTTTCAAATATATTCTCATGTAATTCATAGATTTATTATTACTACTAGTTAGAGACCTGATGCTATGTGCATTTTTCTTTGCTATATGTTGTAATAAAGTGGTGATTTTGATTTTGCAGCGGCAAATATATTGCTGACTGAGAATGGTGATGTTAAGGTATCACTTCTCAGATACTTGTAATTGTTCAATGGCTTTGTTCTGTCACAGAGTACCTGATCCAATTAGTTTTTACTTTCTTTTGTTTCTTTAGGTTGCAGATTTTGGTGTTTCTGCTCAATTGACTAAGACTATATCACGAAGAAAGGTATCATGTACACTAATTACTTACCTCGGTATAATCATTTAGCTGATTTTTGCCTGCCTGCTGATAGTGGCTAATTGACTATGACACTTAATAAAGCACTATCCAGTGCAAGAGTTTTAGGAGATAAAACTGTGGTTAACTTATCTGTTATTACTCACATAGAGTACAAGCAATAGCCAGCTTTATGGTTTACCCCCCTCCATCCTACATTTGTTTGAACACTTGTCAGTGCAAGAGTTTTAGGAGATATGATGTGGTTGAATCATCTATTGTTATTTTATGGAATAGAATATTTGATGGAAGTTAGTAGGGTATTTGTATTATTGCATAAATGAGATAATAGACGTGAAAGCAGATACTGAGTCCAAACAGAGGGATTTTTAATAATAACAAAAGTTTGTGGGACCTTGAAAGAAAGGAAAGTATTAAAATTATTATGGGGAAGATTGAAAAAGGAAGTATACGATTTTATTTGATACAGAGAGACTACTAGTTACAGCAGAAATGTCTGTTTTTATCATGAAGGCATCAGATTGACTTTCAGCAGTAGTTAGTGGAATTGTAAGTATAAGTCATATGAGGGTATTATAATATCTGGATGTGTTTGATATGTACATGTAATATTGTCATCTCATCTGGTACTCTGGTAGCATAACATTCAGGAAGTCTTATGGGAATCCACTTTGGTTGGTACTTGCTATGAACCCATTTAGTTATTACATGTATACACACACATTTGCTTACATGGTACACTCACCCATACCCTCACATCTACACACACTGTCTTACCCATATACTTCCTCCACACTCTTTTGATTGCAACGTTGTGCTTTTTAGGCTTGCCAATCCACGTTTTATACCAGTAATATCTTTAATGGTGTTTTGTAGCCATATATCAAGACGAATTTAACACTGGGCGAGCAGATCTGCTTTCATCCAGCAAGATCCCTCATCACTACTTGCTCTGTTTTTGTGTCCCATTGGGGTGTGCGCGGAGTTTTAGGTAAAGGAGTAAAATAATATATAAGTGGGTATGGATGGGAATAAAAAACTTGGAAAAGTAAGAGTGAGAAATATAAATGTGGGACCACTAGGTATAATGTGAGAGAATAAATGATTGCGGGTTCAAAAGGAAGAAAAAGAAATAATATATTATGTGAATGGGGTTTCTAATTTGGCAATACAGCCGTTTTTGGAAAGTGGGGCACTAAAAAAAACATGGAGTATGTTTATCCTGACATATAAATCACAAAAGATAGTCAAAAGAGTGTGTGAATAGTGAAAAAGTCCAACGTTGTGATTTAAAGAGAATCGGGGATTTTTTTTTTTGAAAAAAAAAAAAAGTACCTGCAAAGCATCTTTGTATACGTAGTATAACTTTGCCATATCAAATTCAACTTTACCGATTTTCCAGTGGATTTATGGCCTTCTTTGGTGGAAATACACGTATAATGTCCTTTACACTTATTATATAAGCATTTCAAGCCATTGTACCCTCTGTATCATGACTTTAAATGCTTGTATTGTGACTTCACATCCAAATGCCCAGATTTTTTAGGGAATCATGGCTTGTAATGATGGATATGCAGTATCAGTGTTTCAAGTATTACCTTAATCACGATTTGCATAGACTCACAAGGATTGATTAGCATTTTAAATCATAATAGGCAAAGGTTTGGGTGACATAAATAAAATAAATAATGAACTATGTTCCATGAATATACTTTTTATACTAGTTGGTTCTTCTCAAACTGTCTAATAATAGTATTGTGTAGGTGGTAGCCCGTAGATATTCCCTATACTGAAAACATGATACGGATTGAGGCCATATATATAGAAGCAAAAATAGTATATAGAGTAAGTGTTACAAGTAGTTTAAGTTGGAATTAGTGTTTAAGGTGCTCTTCTCCTTTGTTAAAAGAACCCAATATCATGGTTTTGAGAAAACGTTAAGCTAGTTGGGCATCAAGATTATTAGAGGGGTCAGACTAGTTAAGCAAGCTCTAGAAGCTTTTGTTCAGGGGTCGGATAAGTGATTTGATTGTGATTTGAAGCTGTAATTGCGTGTCCTGATTTTGAATTCCTAAGCGATAGGTTTTACTAGAGCCTTTAGTTAATCTTAGTGTACGTTTTTTTTTTTTTTTTTTTTTTTTTTTTGACGGGATATGAAATTGTTTGTTAGTGAACCTAGGGCTGTCTTCTATTTGTATTAAATCAAATCCAAGTCAAGTCAAGCCAAATTACTACAAAGTGATCTGGAGTGGGTTTATATATATTGTTTTTTACAAGATTAGATGGGATGGAATTGAAATTTTTTTGAAAACTAACCATTTTTGTTTTTGGGCCTTTTTTGTAAATACTTAATTTTATAATTTTGGTCTTTTGGACACCCTCTATCTTAGATTACTTGTAACATTTTAAGTGGACTCGCATGCCAATGCACCATTTTGATTGTCATTTTTTTTTTAATTATATATTAGAAAAATTATAAAAATGTTGATATTTTTATAGTGTGAAGTATGTATATATCAAGATAGACTCAACATCTTACATACTAACATTTGATTTATATATTAGCTAAAAATTGTGGTCAAATTGAGGTGTGTGAATAGTGCAAAAAGTCAGAATGTAGCGAGCAATTGGAACGGAACTAACATTTGATTTATATATTAGCTACAAATTGTGGTCTAAATTTCTTTAAACCATCAAACAAACATATGGTATGGTCTTTAAACCATTCTAAACTCATATCTTATACCAAGCTTTACTTGGGGGGTGTTTGGTTAGCATTATTTTGGAATGAGGTAAAACACATACCTAGTGTTTGTTTAAGGGGGGGTGTGGATATGGCTTATACCGTAAATGCCCATTCCCTAACAAAATCAAACACGTAGTAGAATCAAGTTCCACCTATACCTACACTTGAACCAAACACCTCCTAAGTGAACTAATTATATATTTCCACTTTTTTCTTGCTTTATACTTTTCGTCAGCAATATAGAGAACAAAAAGGTTTCAGTGGAAACTTGTGCATCTTAGAGGTTTCATAGTTGTCACCCTTTCATGTTTGCAATTTGAGGACATTCTTCAGCTATCATAAAAGCATATTGTTTAAATCAGCTCGGATTTTTGCATGTTTATTACTTTATTTTTTTAGATTACCCCTTGTGTTAGTTGTTTTTCGGTCTTTGGCTAGTTGTATATGTTGATTAATTATCTTTTTAAATGTTTTTGTTTATGGTAGACATTTGTTGGAACTCCATTTTGGATGGCTCCAGAGGTAATACAGAACTCTGAAGGCTACAATGAAAAGGTTAACATCATAGATTCACTTTGCTTGATGTATTATTTTTCTTCTATTGTTTATATATATATGCAAACTGCTCACGTGCACACTTTGTTTTTCTTCATTTGTCTCCTTTTTTTCTAGATTTTCCATCCATCTTTTAAATACTTGCCATCTTACGTCCGCCTTGACTTAATTTTGGTATTTTTTATGTAGGCGGATATTTGGTCCATGGGTATTACTGCAATTGAAATGGCAAAAGGAGAGCCTCCCCTTGCTGATCTGCACCCCATGAGAGTTCTTTTTATAATACCTCGGGAAAACCCACCTCAGGTTGGCCAGTGTCTTTTAACTATATGAATGTATTAGATAATTGTACAAAATTACTTCCTCTTCCCCAACTTTTAGTCCATTCTGTCTGGATATCACAAAATGTAGTACATAGGAATTAATTTTATATTTGTTTTGTACTTCTAGGGGAAGTGCCTCTTTTTTTTCTTTTTTTTTTTTTTGGTGCAGACTAGAATTGCATGTGGCCTTATTTTTATTTTACCATCTGTTATATGATTTTTGACTTGCAATTATCTTTTCTATTAAAACATTGGGTTTTTCACAGTGGACAAATTGTTGATGAGTTTTTTTTTTTTTTTTTTTTTTTTTTTTGAAGATTTACAAAGTTTAATCTTTATGTTTCTGATGCACAGCTGGATGAACATTTCTCTCGTCCCATGAAAGAATTTGTTTCTTTGTGTTTGCGGAAAGTTCCTGCTGAGGCAAGTTCCTTTGAGCACCAGATACTTTCTGTTGGGCTTAGCTTTGATATATTTTTATATTCTAAGAATTACTTTATTGGTGAGGCTGGTAACGTTTGCTGATTGCTCTTTCCCTTTTGATTCCAGAGGCCTAGTGCCAAAGAACTATTAAAGCACAGGTTTATTAGAAATCCCAGGAGAAGTCCCAGGCTCCTTGAAAGAATAAGGTGTGTTTAACAATTAATGCTGTATCCCTGTATGAGTGCATATATTTTACAAGGTTTCTTCCTGTACCATTCTAACTCACTAAGCTAGACATGGAATCATATTAAATGAATCTGGTAATCTGATTTGCTTTGCTTAGGGGGTACATTAATTAACTTTTGTTTTTTTTGTTGTAGAGAACGTCCAAAATATCTTGTAAAGGATGATATTGAAAATGTTAGAAATGGTCTCAAAGCTTTTGCTGAAGGATCCGGCACTGTTAAGGTGACCAAAGAGCCAAGAAAAGACGAAACTGTCCGAGCAAGGTGGGCTGAATGTTTAGGTCATGAACTTTGACTTTTTCATTGTACCAGTTGACTGACTTTGATTACCTCAGTAATCAGGGAAAAACATTAAGGAATGCGGGATGGGACTTCAGTATTGGAGGATCACAGAGTACTGGCACGGTTCGAAGTGCAGTGAGACTACCTCCGGTGAGGGCAAAACGTGAAGAAAGTTTAAATAATGACGCTAGTCCGAGAAAAACTTCTGATGGCGACAACCAATGGATATCTGCATCTGGAAATGGACTGTATGAATCATCAGAAGTTTCCCTTGGGAGATACTCCAGAGACGACGAAAAACAGAATAATTTTCATGAATATGTATGGCAGCTACTCTCTTTTAATCACCCACTTTTTTCTATTCTACAATTATGTTTTCTCTGGTTGCTTGAAGCTAATATGAAAGGTCAATAAGATTTTGTCTTCCAATGCAACTGGTTGTGTTCTGGGATTTGGCACTCAGTTATATAGATGTACTGATTCAGTTTTTCGAACTCACTTTGATCAAATTTAATAAAACTTTGAAGTGTTTAATGCTCTGTCTGTAATCTGTATCATTGTGTCCTCGGAAATGCACTTTGAGAAGGTTTTTAACTTTTTCCTCATAAATTGATACCTTTTACAGTTGTTTCTGTTTGTCTTAAATTGATGTTAGTACTGGCCTCAATTCCTCAAATTGTTGTTGGATCTCCAAATGAAGTTTACACATCTTTAATGAATTTTATGGAGCTTTTGTCCTCTGAATTAGATGTGTATTGATTCCTGCAGCAAATAATTCAGGAATGGGAGTCTAGATATTTTCTATAACTAAGATTAAGGTACCCTATGTTGATTAATTAGTCATCAAAGTAAGAGTCTACATAGTTGTGCCTTTGATGTTTGAAATGATGTAAAGGTGTAAGAAGGCAATATTAAAAGCTCCCTGCAGTTACCCTTGATCTTTTTTAGAATCGAGTAGAGTTCCATATGATTATGGGTTCTATGTGTGATTTCACCTCCTGTTTTCCCGTGTCATCATACAGTGTTAATGCACCTTTTTTACAGGAAGATGGGTCTTCTACTGGATCAGGAACTGTTGTTGTACGATCTTCTGGAGTACCCCAGACATCTTCATTTCGCAGTGATCAAAGCACTACTGTAATATTGGTCATTCTTTATAAGTGTTAATCTTCAGTTTTTTCTCTTGTACTTATCAGAGACTGAATTTTTTTTTTCCCATCATCATGCAGTCTGGCAGCACATATGCATCTCCTGAGGATGCCTCCACTAGTGGGACTATGGTTGTCCGTGGTCAACGTGATGACCCAGAATCTCCTCAAACTCCTAAGTCAAAACTTGGGATGCCAGAAAGAAGTTCTACTTCCTCTTTTGAAGACAGTGCTACTAACTTGTCTGAGGTTGCTTTATTTATCATTTAAGGCTCATGTAATACATTTAATTGTATATCTTTTAGTGCATTTAATACATATTATCAAAAGAAGCATGGCACTTTGAACCTATGCATTTTTGTAATTTGTGGTTTACTTTTTAGGAATTAGTTTTTGATTTTTGATGATTTTTTTTTTACTGCTCTCTTGGCTTACTGCCTGATCTATTGTTGTTTCTTAGGCAAGGGCAGCCATGCAAAAAGGGTTGCGGAAAGGTTTTTCTCGGGAAAGGCCTGCTGTAAACAAAGCCAGTAGAGATACCCAAGAAAACAGACGAACCGATCAAATGTCAAATAGTTCCGAATCTCCTAGGTATTGCTGGTAGTTACTGATTATTATAGTTAGCGTGACTGAATTCTTACAACTATCATTTCTGTTGTAGCAGTCGAGAATATCTAGATGCTCAGAAAGCTTTCTTGAGGTCACGTCCAACAAGTGATGATGAGGAAAATGCAAAAATCTCTATAGTGACATCATCTGCTTCATTATCTACTCTGCTCATCCCTTCAGTGAAGGAGGTTGATTCAGCTTACATATTTAATCTTTTCTATTGTCATTATCTGCTTTGGTGATTGCTTAAGTATCAATTTACTGGTACGCCTGAAAGTGATCTGGCTAAATTTCAGCCCACTGTGGGTTACAGGCTTACAGAAGCCACTTTGAGTTTGTCTACTAAGGTGTCTTTGTAGAATGGGCATAAAACCTATTCTTTTTATCATAGATTCTACAACTTCCATCCCATATCAAGTGTTAAATAATCTTTTATAATGTCTGATCCCAAATTCTTACTGTTAATCATCTGGTTTCAAAAGAGAAACTATTTTGTAATCATAATTGAAGAATTAGTGATCAGATTCCAAAAGTATATCCTAGAAACCTTGAAAAAACTTACTATGTTACATTTTTAATATAAAAGAGCCAAGGAAGATTATGTCCATGTTCAAGTTACTCTGAATTTGGACCTTGATAAGGTTTGAAGTAGGAGTAATGGAAAGCATGCTTATATCGATTATGCAGAAGAGACTAGATAATTTTAGCATTCGTCAATTATGAGAAGCCTTACAAATTAATTTGATTACATGAGTTAGGTAGTTTCTGAAGACTCTGAAGGGTATGCTCTTGCTGTAAGAAATGCCCTTATTGATATGGAGCGAACAAAGCCCGGTTCTTCTGAAGTTCTTATCAGCAGGCTACTTCATCGACTTGGAAGGTATAGCTGTTGAATATTTTGTACTGCTTTTAGTATCTGATTGGATTTGCTTTAGTAATGAATCATTCAATTGTGTGGAAATTTTGCAGTTCAAGGGATCCTTCATTAAAGGATTTGCAGGAGTTGGCTGTTCACATCTTTTCAAGGAGTGACAAAGCTCTTGATCATAGTACGAATATGATATCTGAAGATGATAGCAATAAAAAAACACAGAGCAAAGAGTTTCTTTCCAATCCTAATATAAGCCCTCTTGCGAGATTTCTGCTTTCAAGGTGAGCTTAGATTTTATAGTTCCCATACTTTTTTCTTTCTTTTTTATCACTATGTGTGTGTGTGTGTGTGTGTGTGAGAGAGAGAGAGAGAGAGAGACTGGGGGATTTTGTAAATGCAGAACTAGTCCTTTGATAAATCAGCTCAGGCATGATATATAAGATGTTGGTCACAGAGGAGCTCTGAAAGACTCCCTTGTGATCTGAAGATTGTGTTACACTGTGTTTCTTTCCTTTTATTGAAAAGAAAAGGAATATATAAGGGTAATATGGAGTAAGGAAAAAAGATTATTAGGAGAACCTCCTCACGAGGAAACCTTCTTGTGCAAATGCAGTATTTTCTGTTGGTATGACAACTTTTAATGATCTTGCCTCTTATATAATTTGTTTGGACTGGGTGTCCGCTCTACCCTCTTTTTTGTAAATGGATATCTGCAATATGTGTTAACCGAATTTCACCTCCTAAATGCAGATGGCATGGCCAAGCTTCTCGCGACCTGAATCCAACATAAGAGAAAATTTTGGCCATATTTGCACATAGGCATTTTGTTGTGCTTTTCTTGATACAGTTTATTCTTGATGATGTACATATCGAGTTATGGTTTTCTGTTCTTTTGGTTCCCTTTTCATCATTAATTTTATTTACACAGCAAATATATATTTTTCATTTTAAGCTAGCCTTGTGTTGCATTCTTAATATAGATATTTATTGATGTATATGTTTGTGATAGAACTTTATTTCTTTGCACAATAGATGTATCTTTTAACACTTGAGAAGCTATATTTCTAAATCCAAGAGTTTTGACCTGGATTGCTCGGCAAATTACTGGAGTTTTGAACGAATATGAAACTCCATGTTGGTATACTGTTGTCCTATACTCCTAATAAGTATTTTTCTTATTTTTTCATCGTTTATTTTTTATAATTATTATTGTTACACATTCCGCCCCTCCGAATTTTGTTGGAGGATCAATATTGTAAGCAATCCTTCAATTCAATATGAATGAGAAAATTGAAGTAGAGGTGGTAGAGTTGCGGCATTGCTCTTCACTTCATATCTTTGAGGTTTAGAGATCAAATTTCATGGGACTTGAGGGAGATCTTTGTTGTCTCTCTTCACAAGAGAGCCCCCTCGTCTTTAATAAAGGGGGGGGGGGGGGGTGTTATATAATTATGGTGACTAAGATATCTTATTTTGTACGAAGTATGAATTGAGAGGTTGAGTTGGTGAATGGAACTGGCATGAACTACCTTAGAATTTTAAATCCTAACCCTTTAGCTTTAGTGTTAGAATCCATCTTCCTTTCTTTATATATGTTCTTGTCAACTTAGTGTTTACCGTAAAAACTATATAACACCGGAATAAAGCTTTTACCCATTGTCGTACTACTCCCTCCGTTTTTAAATACTTGTTACACTTTTCATTTCCGGCTGCTTTTAAATACTTGTTATGTTTCCTTATTTGGAAAGGTATTATAATAATTAATTTTTCTCTCACCTAGTGAACCCAATAAAAATCATATTATATTAATTTTATATTTTCTCTCCTTCGATTCTCTCAACTACTTTTGCTTTTTATGGAGTACAATTTTTTATTCTCCCAACTACCCCACCACCTTCATATTTTATTACTTTCTCAAATTTCTCCTAAAACTCCGCGAATAGAGAAATGAAACGAATATTTAAAAAGGAAGGAGTACTTTATTACTCGTTTGTTGTAGTAGGTCTTTCCGTCTTTATAGATATTATATTGCAATGTGTGGTTCCTACAGGCGTTGGTACCTTGCATCGTACAGCCGTTTCGCGAAAAGAACATATTACACACATGTAAAGAACATACTGTTGTAATGAAAAGAACATACTATTAAAAAGTAATGAACACATATCTAAAGTAAAAAGAACATATTTATATTAAAAAAGAGTGAAAAGAACATATGTTCATGTTCTTTAATTGTCAGTGTAATGTACTTTTATTTGTTATATAATGTTAATTACTTATTGTGAAATGTTCTTTTAAATTATGGTAAATATACATAAATCATGTTCATTACATAATATTTTCATGTTCTTTATAAATATTAGGGATGTTCTTTAGATGTATAAAAAAACATAAAATTGGATGTTCTTTACAAAACAGTTATATGTTCTTTACAAAACAACTTTATGTTCTTTAAAAAACTGCTACATGTTCTTTTCGCGTTTTTGCCTGTACCTTGCTAGGTACAGGCGACTGTACCTTAAAATTTTCAATTATATTGCCACATGGTTTAAAAACACACAAAATAGATGGAATACAAGCCTCAAAACTATTAAGGTTTATAGGGTCTGTTCTCTTCAGATTATTTTCAGTTTATTTCATTTCTTAATTTCCTTCTCACATAAAATAGTTAGTTTAGTTCAGTTCAATTTAGTTTAGTTCAGTTAAGTCAATCAGAACAGACCCGTAGTCACCTCGTCGAACCAACTTGTGCCCACCTCGACATCCTCATGACCCCATCATAAGCTCTATTCAACTCCAGTTTTCATTCTTGTTGCCAATAGGCAGTAGTGTCCATCAAACACGTCAATAATAAGAAGTGTATTGCAAGCACTTTTCCATACTATCTTCATTTCTTATTATTGCAACAAATGAGTATTTTTAGTGAGACATAAAAGTTTCTTTGTTGCAAATAGTTATCAACAGAGTTAGTATATCTTTTGGACACACAATCTCATTTTTATACTTATTTTGTCATTAAAATTAGAAAAATTTGCAAATTACAGTCATTTAAAGTTCGTATTTTGCAAATTGCAGCCATTTAAAAAAATTGCATATTGCAGTCCAAAAGTTCTTATAAATTGTAAATTGCAGCCCGATTCAACTTTTTTATCAGTTCACATGTCGAAAAATCTTCGGTTAAGGTTTTAGTGGTCATTTTAGTCCTTAAGCATCCGATTTGAGCTCGAAATTAGCAAAAAAATTAACCTAAGTGCCTTATTTTTACAACTTCCCACAAATTGATAAAGATATTGATATATGAAATATAACATTACTAAAGAAATGAATCGATTAAAATAAAACAAATGAAGTATATTAGTGTGTGAATTTTTTTTTTTTTTTGGGTAAGGAGAAGGACCTTGAACGAACCTCAACCTTCAAAGCTTTTTTGGTCCAATATTTGCGGGACAGACGCTTTGAGAGTGAGGAGGAAGGGGAAGGGGTAAGGGATTCCCCACCCTCAAGTGTTACTAGTGGGGATTGAACCATCAACCTCAAGGTTGGAAGGTACAATCCTTACCACTAGATCAAGCTCAGCTTGGTAATGAAGTATATTACTTCCTCCGTTTCTTTTTAGTTGGCGTTTCTTTAGTCACATTGACTTTAACAATTTATATCTTTAATTAATGATAAGTAAAAATTATGAAAATTTGATATTTTGAAAATATATGTCGTGACGAATCTAATAAGATTCCACGTGACTATTTTTTTCATTACGCATAAAGCACAAAACACGGTCAAAAGAAAATGTGTGAATAGTGCTAGAGTTAAAACGTGTCAACTAAAAAAACGGAGTAATAGTACATAAACAATTTGGATTGTATAACATAACCGCGTACTCCAATAATATTCCTAATAATTGGTTTTCTAAGAATTAGGTAACATCAAGTTGACACTTGAATACCTTAGATTACCTAATAGAGAAGGAAAAGGGACATAAGTATATCCAAGATCCAAATTAGATGGGCCTTATTAAAAGATGATGACATATCAAACTAACATTTACATATCAACATTTTGTCATACTTTCCCTTTCCCCACCAAATTAATACTAGTAGGTTCTAGTAAACATCCAAAAACATTAGACTACTAATTTGATATTATTTGATTTTTTCACATACTATTAATTCTTTTTGCTCTGAATTCCATGCTCAAATGTTATAGAAATAGCCTAGTTGCAAAAATTAATCTATTTATTTATGGATGCTGCAAAAGTGCAAATGCCCTGCCTTTTTTCTTACTTTTATTTATTTATTTTCATAAATTTATAAAAATTAATACTAGTACATTGATTAAGAAATACTGGGTATAAAATGAATTTATGTTATCAGAGAAAAATATTAAATTAATTTAGGTTACTAAATAGACTGTGTTTAAGTCAGGAGATAATATTATTTTAAAAAAAAAAAAAAAAAATTAGCGAAAAGTGGGGCCCACAAAGATACGGTCGTGAGACCAAGTCCGGTCAATGCGGAGGGAGCACAGCAGTTCAGATTGACGAGCATATTCAGAAATCTAATTTCACCTATCTTTTCCCACGCGCTTTCTTTCACGCGCTCAAAATAGAAACTTTTAGGTACTGTAGTATTGTATTTTACTTCCTTTCTAAAATTGACTAATTTGTCTATGCTAGGTTGGTGGTGTAGGCTGTAGTGTACGCATTAGGCAAATAATTGAGCCGAATCTAATGGAATTGATGCTACGAGTAATAATAATACTCCCTTTATACTTTATTACTCCCTCCGTTTCGTATTAATCTCAACACTAGGGTATTTACAAAGTTAAAGAAAATTTATACGGTGAAATCTAAAAGTGATTTTTTTTTTTTTTTTTTATGTACTCGTAATATAAAATATTTGTTGGAATATTTTTCTATGTGGTTGGCCACAGTGTATGCCCAAGGTTATCCGAGTTACTTAGTAGTAACCCCTCAATTAACCTCTAACCGAGTAACCCCGGCCTTAACTAAATTCCTCAACTTCTCCTGATCGAGTTACTCAAGTAACCCCTGACCAAATAAATTGTCAAGTAACCTCTGACCGAATAACTCAAGTAATTATGAACGAATAAATCGTGTAACCCCTAACCGATTAAACCCTCAAGTAACTCTTGAACGAATAACTCGTATAACCCCAGATCGGCTAAACCCTCAATTAACCCTTGACCAAGTAACCCCTAACCGAGTAATCCTTGACCAAACCCCTTAAGTGCGAAAAAACTCAAGTAACCCCTGATCGAAGAACTCGAATAACCTCTAACTAAATAACTCGAGTAACCCCTGCAACATGATGTAGCCGGCTACATAAAAAAATAAATTCAATATTGTTAGTTAGAAAGTGAAATAATAAAAAGGAAATTTTGTCAAAAACTACCTATTATACTCAAG
The DNA here is from genome assembly GCF_948465745.1 of Chenopodium album. Classification (NCBI taxonomy): domain Eukaryota; kingdom Viridiplantae; phylum Streptophyta; class Magnoliopsida; order Caryophyllales; family Amaranthaceae; genus Chenopodium; species Chenopodium album. The sequence continues at coordinate 70,143,826 of NC_137837.1, forward strand.
AATTTGCGAGAAACTACCTATTAAAAAAAATGTTGTAAATGACTACCTATTTTTTGAAAAATGTTGTAATTTACTACCTGTTGCCGGATTTTGAAGTTTGACCATATTTCTCCGGCGTTGACTTAGGCACTTGCTACTCACGTGAGACTTAATGTTCATTTTTTTCCCAAATTTCCCCCAAATTTTGAAACTTGCACTGTTCATCTTCTTCATCAATTGACAAAATTTCCCTTCTTCTTCTAATCCAATGGTTAAAACTTCCTCCTTGGGTTTTCATGAGTCCATGATGTCACCCTAGCAATGGGAATTCCACACTTGCACTTGGCTTTGGACAAAGAAGACATTCGCACACCTGCAATTCACAATTTTCGTTATAAAAAACCATAATTTCATGGGAACGAATTCTTTGAGAACAAAACCAGCAATTGATAGAGGGTTTCAATCGAAATCTATTACGCAAAACTAAATTAAAGAACAATTAGCTCAATCGTGCACTACAGAGGAAGAGATTGACGCAAAACAATCAACTTCGAACTGAAATTGGGGGTTCTGGGAAAAAGTCGTGAAATTAGGGGTTAGTGGGAAGCAATTTGGGGGAAATTTGGGGAAGAAATGGTCATTAAGTCTCACGTGAGTAGCACGTGACTAAGTCAACGCCGGAGAATTATGGTCAAACTACAAAATCCGGCAACAGGTAGTAAATTACAATATTTTTCAAAAAATAGGTAGTTAATTACAACATTTTTTTTAATAGGTAGTTTCTCGCAAATTCTTGAGTATAATAGGTAGTTTTTGACAAAATTTCCTAATAAAAAAGTAATATAAGTGAACTTGGTAGGAAAGAGAAATAATAAAAAAAAATAAAAAAAAGATTATAAAAGTAGAGTTAGTGGGAGAGAGAAATTATAAATTAAAAAAAAAAGATGGTTTCTTTCTAAATAAAGAAGTGTTGCAATTAATATAAAACAGATGTAAAAGGAAAGTGTTGCGAATATTAAGAAACGAAGGGAGTACTTGTTATATCATTTTTCTACGTAGTATTTTCTTACTTGTTGCATTGATATTTTTTACAATATTTTACAATTTTTTCCTCTTCTAGTGGATCCCAATATTTACATATTCTCTCTCCTTCCAAGTACCAGTGTCATACTTTATTCTTCTACCGGCCTTAAATCTTTTATATTTTATTATTTTATACTATGTACTATCTCTCCTACAACTCCGAGGGTGGAGAAAATACAAAGGGAGTAACAAGGGGTGACAAGTTGTATTATGGTCTAATTGGTGTGGAATTGTGCAACTTGAATTAGCGAGGAGGTGACGGGTGCGTAGAGGCGCTAAAGATTAATTAGATTCAAGAACTTGATATGGATCGAAAATACTCATATTTGACTCAAATCTGATTAGCGATTGACTCTAATTGAACTCTTTTTAATATTAATTGACAATTATTTGACCTGATACTCGATGACATTTACATGCACCAGACCTAATATGAATCAACATTTGTTAATGATTGTAGAATTTTTATCTGTTAGGGCCTGTTCTCATTGACTGGACTGAACTGAACTGAACTGAACTGAAATGAATATGTTATAAGAGAAGGAAATTAAGAGTTGAGCTGAACTGAACTGAACTGAATTTCAACGTAAGAGGACAGGCCCTTAATGACATTTACATGCACCAGACCTAATATGAATCTAGCTCTAATTGAACTCGCTCTTTTTTTTTTTTTTTTTTTTTTTTATGTTAATTCACACTTCCTATAGATTCATTTGTTATCATTTTTATTTGTAATTGTCACTATTAATTTTTGACAAGTAAATACAAAATTAAGTGAATGATTGAAAATAGCATACAAATGACAATATGAGCCCCAAATGGCACATAGTATTCAATTAGTAAGACAATTAGAAAATTCTTAGACTAAGTTCAATGATTAGAATAAACGTGATATCAGCAACACGATCACATTCATAGAACCCACTTCTTGAAATTTCATTTTCAAAATTACGGTGCAAATCACCTCATGAAACTTGTAGAAAATGTCAAAATTAAGCATGATAAACGTTTTTAAAAGGTCCAATTATTAGAAAAAACTCTATAAAGGGAAAGTTCTATATGGCTAATGAGAAAGCGAGTGAAATTTGAGATGGAAGTTGGCGCGTGGGGTTGTTAAGGGACAGGACGATTGCCAATATCCGCAATTCGTGCGGGTACTACTTTTTCTTTATTGCTAACGATGCACCGACTCCTCTGCCATCTCACGTGCTCACGTGATACCTTTGTTGAGTACTTATCAAACTTATGTAGGGTATGTTCTCTTCATCTTATTTTCACTTCAATTCAGTTAATTAAGTTCATCCTAATTCAGTTGAGCTCAGTTCACTTCAATTCCTAATTTTCTTCTCTCATAAAATATTCAGTTCAAATCAGTTTAATTCACTTCAGTTCAACTTAGAGCAAGATTAGCTCTGAGTTTTAAGATTCTAGATGACATCATCAATTTCTAATTTTAGAGTCTTAAGACAAGACTTTATTATTTAATTATTTTTAAGCATTTATCAAGTTTGGTCTTAATAAAACCCGAAGTGAAGTGTTGAAAATTCAAGACTCAATATAACACTTGATTATTATTTTTTTATTTTTAAAAAACTTTAATAATTTTATTTATATGTAAAAAAATGAGTCTGAGCGATTGAAGAGATAAATTTTATCGAGTCTTAAGGAGTCTTAACATAATTATAAATTAAAAAAATAATTAAATTTAATCTAAAAAGCTGATGTGGCAATGGATTAAAGTCTTAAAATGAGACTGCGCTAATCTTGCTCTTAGTTCAGTAAATCAGAACATGCCCGTAATACGGAGTAACCCCCTATTCGATCTATTGAGTTGTTCTTCTATGTTATGTTCTGTCTTGCTCTGCTATGCCCTGCTTTGCTTAAATATGTTCTGCTCTGCCGTGGTTTATAAAGTCTTTGAAGTCCTGTTCTGCTATGCTGAAATCTACTCTACTCTACTCTACTAAGTCCTGCGCTATCAGAAGCTCAAAAGAACAAGACCTAATAATACTTCCTCCGCCCCAAATTACTCGCAACGTTGTGACTTTTTGCACTATCCACATATCTCACTTTGACAATCTTTTTAGCTATATATGTAAGTCAATATAATCATGTAAAATGTTGTTACATCTATTTTAATGTATAGTTTCTTAATACAAACTTTTTATAGTTTTGATAGATAAATATATAATAAAATATATTGACGGTCAAACATGTGCATCGGCAAGCGTATTCAGTCAAAATATTGCAAGTAAACTGGGACTGAGGAAGTACTCCGCAATATACATTACAATTGAGTGTGAGGACATTTTAATCATTGACTTATATATTTTCTCTGTTTCTTTATAGTTGCAATACTTTTGAAATAAAAATATTACAATAGTTACAACAAACTATAAAAGGAAGGTTTTATAATGAAAATTTTACTATGAAGTATTATCTTTATTTAAAGCTCATGACCCACTTAATCATACTCATAGCAACCTCTTAACCTCATTTTAAGTGTATTATATCATGTGAGGTTCACTTTTCTACAATATTGTGATAAGGTGTGTGTTGTAAGTCTTGTAACTATACATAAATGAAGGAAGTAGATACAATCACTCTCAGCCTTAGCCTTAGCCTTAGCCTTAGCCTCAGCCTCAGCCTCTCAAGCCTTGTTTAGTAAAGAGCTGATTGAAAATATTTAACTTTTTGTGAACAATTAGATGGTTTAACTACAAAATACAAACTATCATTGGTGTTGGTAAATAGATGATATAAAAGGGCTTATGAGAGCTTAATAAGATAATTTGAAAAGCTACTTAATCCAGCTTTTTGTAGGAGTTCTTTGAAAAATTCTTACACTAAGCTATTAGGCAAAATTGGTATAAACCATCTTTTTTGTCCAACAAAAAAAACCACCTTTTATGTTTTTTTATTTACTAAACCACCTTTTTAAGTACCTAAATTCTTGATTGCACCACCCCTATTTCAAATTTTGACGAAAAATTTAACAAAGACGTCAAAGGGCCCACAACTTGTGCCTTTCACTCCTAAATCATGTATTTTTTCAACCCCAAAAACATTTGACCCTTCCCTCTATATAAATTCATGACTAAATTGAGTAAAGCTCTTAAAAAAAACAAACCTAATTTTGCTACAAAAATTTAATTGTAGTATTTGTTTATTCTCAAACCCTAAATTGAGGTAATTGAAGTGATGGTTGAGATGGAAGGGAAGGTTTTGCTATGGTTGATGATTTGGAAGTGGATTGTTGAGATGCCGCAATCTGTTAGATTTGAAATAGGGGTGGTGCAATATAAAATTTAGGTTATTTAAAAGGTGGTTTAGTAAATAAAAAAACATAAAAGGAGATTTTTAAAAAAAAGTTGGACAAAAAAGGTGGTTTATACCAATTTTACCTTTTTGTGTTTTGTAAACTTAATGAGTAAAGAGGTAATCAAATTAGTTAATACAAACTAGTTAAATTAGTTAATACAATCAATTATATCAATCAACTAATAGTTAACTAGTCCTCTCATTTCACATTAGTTTTAAGGTCTTAACCACTAAGGCCCTGTTCTTTTGAGCTTCTGTGCAGATCAGATTTCAGCAGAGCAGAGCCGAGCCGAGTAGAGCAGAGCAAATTTTATTATTATTATTATTATTATTGTTGTTGTTGTTGTTGTTGTTGTTGTTGTTGTTGTTGTTGTTGTTGTTGTTGTTGTTGTTGTTGTTGTTGTTGTTGTTGTTGTTGTTGTTGTTGTTGTTGTTACTACTACTACTACTACTACTACTACTACTACTACTACTACTACTACTACTACTATTATTATTATTATTATTATTAATACTACTACTACTACTACTACTACTAATATTATCGCATTATTATTATAATCATTAAATTTTTAAATTTAAATATTAATTATTTATTAAATATTATTATTATTAAATATTATTTAATTATTATTATTATTATTAAAAATTAATAATTAGTATTATCTTTAAATATTAGTTATTATCTTAATATTAATTGTTATTATAAAAATCAATTATTGTTATTATAATTAATATTATTAGTTATAAGTATTATTATTACTATTAGTATAATTACTACTATTATTATTATTTTTAATATTATTATTAATTTATTATTATTATTATTAAATATTAATAATTAATTATTATTTTTATTTTTATTAAATATCAATAATTAATTATTGTTATTATTATTATTAAGTATTAATTATTATTATTAAATATTATTTATTTATTATTATTAAATATTAATTATTAATTATTAATTATTTATCATTATTATTAAATATTAATTATTATTATAATAATTTAATATTAAGTATTAATTTTAAGTAGAGCAGAGCAGAGCAAGGCAGAGCAGAACAAATTGAAGCAGAGCAGAGCAGATTGAAACAGAGCAGAGCAGAGCAGAGCATATTTCAGCAAAGCAGAGCAGAGCAAAGCAAAACAAATTTCAGCAGAGCAGAGCAGCTCTAAAGAACGGGGCCTAAGTCATGACCATAAATAAGGCCTTAACCAATAAGTCATGACCTCGTTGTCAGCTTATACTAATTTTATTAGTTATACTCCATTAGTCCTCTCATTTCACATTAGTTTTATAATTATATTTTGTACATATCCCATATCATTTTTTTATTTTTTATTTTTTTTGACGGGCTCATATCAACTTAACTCTTCTATTTTAAGATTGATAAATATCACTTTTATTTAAAAGTACAATTTTTATTTTACTATCAAAAGTTAGAGTCTCACATTCTCTAGCTCCAATAAGATTTTTTTTTTTTTTTAATTAACGTAGTACATAATTCTTTTCTTTTACAATAACATTTGAATGAAACATGAAAGGTGATAACTAAATAGATATACATTGATTACTTAAAATTACATATGCCATTACTTCATAACGAAGAGAATACTGTAGAGTAGTTTTCAAATACTCCCTCCGTTCCCAAATATAGTTTATGTTTGAATTTTCATAGTCGTCAAGACGTGCCCTAAAACGTTTATATTTCTACGTTTACACGTTTAAAAATTATAAAAACATAATATTAATAAAATATATAATGTAACGAATCCAACAAGATTTCACATGAACGTATAATCTCTTATAATTTAACGAAAATTTAGTCAAAATTTTCAAATTTCGACCCAAATAAATCAAATGAAAAGTATATTTAGGGATAGAGAGAGTATGTCTTACTTTCTCCCTAAATAATAAATGAGAGAAGTTAATGTGGCATATTGTACTAATTTTTGTGAGCCTAGGTAAGGTAAGCTTCATCGTCGAACATGTGTCACTCAAATATAGATTATTTTTAGAGATGATTTCTGTTAAATAATTAAACAATCTAGTGAGTAGAGTTCAAATGAACCTTAACTTTAAAAATGAATATACAGGTCTTGTATGGCAATTGGCTGTTGGATGTTGGCTATCGGCTGGTTTGATTGGCTGGTTTGACTAACTGTTTGTATTGACTTTTTTTATTAGCTGTTTGACTTATTATTAGTATTAAAACATACGAAGTATTTGGTAAAATTGGCTGTTGAATGTTATTAGTAACTTAGGTAGCCAAAAGCTACTTCAAGTAGCTTTTTTATTTTGGCTTAAAAGCCAGCTTTTCAACTACCTATAAAAGCCATTTACAAAACACAAATTTTAGATGTTTGACCAAATAAAAAAGCCAAAAGCCAATCAAAAAATCAATGAAAAGTCAAGTCCGTAAAAATAAAGCGTAGGTGGTTGATGATGTGAGGCTTAACGATGATTGGGAAACTATGGAGGGATAAAAGATATAAATGATAATATGTGGATCAATGTTAATATCTTGATGACCAAAATGTAAGATATTTGTGGACTTGTGCTATTGACATCTTCTACTACGAAGAATACAATGGAATAATTTAATCTTCGATCTTTGGTGTGGTGAATCTGGTTATTGTATATTGTATATTGACATCAATGTTATTGGATACATTGTTGACTTCATTCAATTCAAAGAGATTATATTGACATCAATGTTATTGGATACATTGTTGACTTCATTCAATTCAAAGAGATATTGTTAGACATTGGTCCAATTATATTTCAAGTTAGAATATGAAATTTTTTATTAGCTCCTTTCAAGTGACTAATACGGAGTCTCATTTTGTTTAAAGGTGAAAGTTCGAAATTATAGCCAAAATAAAAATTATCCATATTAATTTGATTTTGAATTTCTCAAACCGAATCTAAATCGAATTAAGATTTAATCCAATTCAAACTAAACTGAATTAATTTGGATTTTTTTAAAATTAGAATCCAATCTAAATTGATATTTGTTGCCTTCTTTTACAACATTAATCGAACTTTACCCACATGATTGCTTCAATTATTTAACTTTTTCTCGTTTACTATATTCACTTTTATTGTCCACTAACAACGTCGAAGAAATTGAGAGAGGAGGAAAAATCGGAGAAGATGTGGTCGGTGAGCCGTGACTTTGTGAAAGAGTAAGAGACTAAGGAAGTCAGGAAGGGGAAATGAGAATTAGAGTTTTTATTTTTATTTTGGTTTATATATGAACTAGGTTAGAACCCGTGCGATGCACTGTTTATATAAAGCCTATTTTTAATTTGTACATTTTAAAAATAAATCGCTATTATACATGAATATAAATAAGAATTACGTATATTTTGTAATATTAAATTTTTTTACTTTAATCAAAATTATGATATAATACCGGTTCAACCTTGTCTAATTCATAGTTCAATATAGGAGGTCATTTTTTTTTGAAATCATATAGGAGGTCATTTATTAGTGTGCAGTGTGATATTTAAAATTGTTTCAATTTCCTACAATAAATTGATAGATTTTAGTTGTAATGTAGAATATTCCAATATTTAAATTTCAAAAATGTTAAATATGGTAGCTTCCCCCCCCCCCCCCCCCAAAAAAAAGAGATGACATAATCATTGCATTTAGGTGGGAAATTTTTTATTGAAAAAGCGACACGTGGGCAATGATGTCAGAAACTTTTGTTTTAGTAATAGTTAATAGAAGAGGAAAAAGGATCAAGATATTTTTTGAAGGAAGATATGGGCTTAATGTAATGGTCCAAAATTTTGGCTTATAATTCGGCTTTCAATTTTTTTAAACCCAAACCGAATTCAAATTTAATATATATATATATATATATATATATATATATATATATATATATATATATATATATATATATATATATATATATATATATATATATATATATATATATATATATATATATATATATATATATTGTCAAACTGAATTACTAATTCAGTCCGAATTACTTTCACCCTTTAGTTAGGCGGCCAGTTAATGAGTTGGGGGATAATATAGCCCTGTAACTTACGATATTTATTATATGGTTTTTTTTTTTTTAAATTAATTAGTAGCCTATTCCTTTTCAATTTGAGGGTACTATATAAACACCCTTAGATTTTAACCTAATCACTATTATGTAAATTCTAATATTCTCAAAATCGATAAAACTGTAATTTTATATGAATTCTTTGCTAACTCATCATTAGTGAACCATGCAAAATCTGTGTTCTTATTTGTGAATTTTTTTTTTCTAAAAAAAATTCTTGCATCTATTACAACAATATAAATAAAAATTCATTACCCTTATTAAATTTGGTATTATTATATGGGCTGTTTTTTTTTAAATTAATTATTAGCCTGCCTATTCCTTTTCATTTTGAGGGTACTATATAAACACCCTTAGATTTTAACCTAATCACTATTATGTAAATTCTAATATTCTCAAAATCGATAAAACTGTAATTTTATATGAATTCTTATGCTAACTCATCATTAGTGAACCATGCAAAATTTGTGTTCTTATTTGGTAATTTTTTTTTTTTAAAAAAAAAATCTTGCATCTATTACAACAATATAAATAAAAATTCATTACCTTTATTAAATTTGGTATTATTGATGAATGCATGACAAAGTCATATGTTGATTGATGTAATTCATATTCGTTTGCGAGTATCTCACTTATTATTTTCCTTATAGCCCTTATATGCAACCGTAATTTTTTTATTTTTTATTTTATTTTTTTATGTAGAAAGATATACAAAAGTTAGAAAAGTATTTTTTTTTTCAAGACTATTGTATGCAACTGTAATGTATATAAATTAAAGAATACTAAAGTGACGGGATGTGAACTTTATTTATTTATTTATTTATTTATTTATTTGTGTTCCCACCCGGTTCATCCCTAGGGCTAATCCAAATTCAGGCTTGTTTGTGATTTAGTTGTGGTCCCCTTCCAATTGTTGTTGTCGGGGATCTACCAATATGATATTCCCTACCAAATGTAACTCCAGTCACTACACCACCAACAAATTGGAGATTGTGACTGTAAGAGAAAATGCAAGTTGATCCTTTTGATCAATCAACTTAGGATCAATAGGAGTTGCCCGAAAATAAATGAAATTCATTAATGTTTAAATTAAGCTAGATCAATTTTAAAGGGAGGTCTTACAGTCTTACATAAATGTTTCTATATAAAATAATTATGAAAATAGATCAGATAATCCATATGTAATAGATTAAGCTAAGTCAATTTTTATTCAACCATATTCTGATCAATCGATTTTTTCGTTTGGATAGAGATTTATATGGTCCAACTTTAATGGTTAACCTTTAAATCATGAGGCCAAGTATTACTTGAATCGTTTGGTTATGAGCCGGGCTATTTTTTTTTAGTCTTGTACGCATATTCGACTCTTAAAAAGCTACTCAGTTTCATAGTTTAGGGGTATTTGACAAATAGTTTTTTGCCTGCATATTTTTTTGGCTTTTTAGTTTGATAAAACAGCCAAAAAAAAAATATGTTAGATTATTGACTATTTTTTTTTTGTTGGATTTTAAGCAAAAAGCTAATCAATAAGCGTAGCTTTTTCTATTAGCTTTTGCATTTTGGCTTGTTAACCCACTTTAGTTTTGCCAAACGCTTTTGTAAACCGCTGATTTAAACAACCAGCTAAAAAAGACAATTCATATACACCGCTAATACTTCTAGTTGTTTAAAACTTTAAACTGTTGAAACAAGTCAAGTAAATTAGTCATCACAGAACACCAAAAAACCAACCGCCAATTGCCAAACAACCCTTTTGTATTACATAACACCCACAAGTCCACAAAGCTACACCTACACAACCTTTCTTTGATTAACAGGATGTGCATGGATAGCTAAATCAAGCATATGTAATGAGGCTGATTACTTAATCATGAAGTATGAAATACGCATCAATATTCCATTACTCACTGTATATTATAAGAGGAACTAGTTGAACCGCAGTCCATATTTTCAGGTACTTTTATATCTTGTTTATTAAATATCTTTTTCTCTGTTAATATAGTAAACTTATATGCTTATTAGTATGATTATCATTTCGTTTGTCTAATATCATACTGGTTAAGATCTTATACCAAATCTAACACACAGAATTTTTTTCTCAACTTTGACCTGAAAAGATTCCATGCCAACCCTTTATGAGGCTGTGAATTGCAGACGTCACACTATTCTTGTACTCTTTTATTTTATTTTTTTTATAAAAATCTTATGATCAAGTATATTAAATAATTATCTCTAGAACTTTAATTAGTTGCAAAGTCATCTATAATTGATTATATTCATAAATTGGTGACGGTACAAGATATTTTTTTACACGTTGTTTAAAATTATTATCATTAATAGGTAAGGAGAAGTTATTAAGAGATCGGAACTTTTTACAAGTTAACCTGATCTTAGTTAGTGGACAAAATCTTTTGAGTGTAAAAGGAAAGGGTAAGAAAATTTAAATCTCAAAATGCCCTACGAAGTATGAAATTGAGCTTTGATCCTATAAGTGACCACAAGGGTCTGCGGTCCTCTTGAATGTGAGATGCAAACATTTTTACAAGGCCACATTTTTGTCATGACCATTTATGCCTACGCTGTAGACATTAGTATGTAATTGCATCTCCTCCTTTGATTAGTCGTTGCTAGTACCATTAATGTGACAATGCATCATTGGGCCATAACTTTTTGCTCTTTTTACAAGACTAGAGTCATTAGGGGTGTGCACAACTTGGTATCCGGCCAAAAATATATTGACCAAACTTAAAAAAATTGGTTAGGACGGTTCTTAAAATAAGAATCTAGTCAACTACTAATATTTAAAATTCAAACTTAATTAAAATCCCGAGTTCCAGCTCAAAATTAGTTGCAACTTGTTCTGAATTTTATTACCCACAATTGATCAACCCCCCAAATCCAATTTTGTTTCAAAAATCACGAGTTCGATGATTTCAATTCTAAAATTGTTCTAGTTATGATTTCGTGCTCAAAATATTTGCTCACTCCTAAGCATGACTATGACAATTTGTGATATTGTAATGTTACCATTGAAATTTCTTACCACTTTTGGTATTATTTTTTGATTTTGATTAACTGATTTTGTAGTTAGCCGGAGTCATTGGTGGATTTGGAGTTGGAGGGTTGGTAAATATTGTTGCTTATGAACCAATCAAATGGATGTTGAAGGGTAATAAAGAAAAAAAAAAAATCCTTGAATATACGAAAGGTAATAAATAAAAACAAAAATGATCTAGAATATATTATATATATATATATAAGAGATCCAATGAGAGCCATAACTTAAAATGAGACTAGACCTATTCTAATTTACTGAATTGAGCTTAATTAAACTGAAATGAATTTATTGGAGCTGAGCTGAACCGAATTGAGTTGAACTGAATTGTTTATGAGAGAAGGAAATTAAAAACTGAACTGAACTTAACTGATTGAAGTTGAATTGAACTGAAATTAACCTATAAAGAACATGCCCTAAAGAACCAATATGAGCTAATGTCTATGATGTAGAAAGGGGGATAAACTGTTTAAGTGTTGTTTTTAATTTATTTTTTTAATTGTTGTTTTTAATTATATTGTTCCCACTTAAAAGAAATAGGTATTTATTTATTTATTTTTTTTAAAAGTAAACACTGATTTACAATGGACTATGACCAAAGATTAATCCACGGTTTAAAAGGCCGTTTCCGAAATATGATAAAGGTTTATTTCTCGTGAACACTAAGGGGGTGTTTGGGTCCCTCCGTGTTTTTTTAAGTGTCACACTTTTTATTTTTAGCCGTGTTTTTAAAAGTGTTATACTTTTTTTTTTGGCAAAAAACTACATTGAAATATTTTATCTCTCTTCTTTTATGACCCCCACTCAAACCCACTACTATTTTTTTATTATATCTTTTCTCTCACATTCATTACTTTTCAATAAACTATTAAACCCAATATCTTTCTTTTATAATTTTTTTAATACTCTAACTAGCCCACTTACCTCTTATTTTATTTAAGTCAATTGAATTGCCTAAAACTATGTGTCGGTCAAAGTGTGACATTTAAAAAAACACGGAGGGAGTATAAATTAAACATTTGTAAATGAAACGGAAATGATTCAAATAAGTAAGGAAAAAAGTAATGATAGACGCTACCTTTACTATATGTTTGGTATTCCAATGGAATGGAAACAATTTGACGAGATTGTGATTGAGTAAGGAAACATATTTTGTTTCCACTAGTTTGTCAAGGGTAACAAATTGGGGGATTTTGTTACCCTTCGAAAATGGTATTTATTACCCAATCTGTTACCCTTCGGAAATGGTATTTATTACTTTTAACCCATATTAAACAACTAGAAATGAAACCACTTAATTAAATCCGTTTTTTATATCTTTTTTTTTTTGAAACAAACCCTCAAAAGGCTTATATTATTAAATCATTCGAAGCTACATCAGAAACACGAGGTGAGATTACATCATTCCACACTCTCCGACCAAATTCCCAAGGTTGGAAATGGGCCAAATCATGTGCTACTTTATTCCCACAACGCTTAACAAAAGACCAAGAGCAAGAATCGAATGAATTACAAAAATCTAAGATATCTTCAATAATTAAATGAAAATCCGTTTTTTATATCTAAAATTACTATACCAAACACTGAACTTATACCCTTGTCTAAATACAAGAGAGAGAGATATATAATGTCGCATAACACTTACTTGTAAGTGGTAACAATCACAAAAATTTCGATGCACATATATAATTAGTAACAACAGTGAGAATGATATTTTACTACTCCCTCCGTCCCTAAAAGAACGATTTTTTTTGCTAAATTTTATTTCCAAAATGTTCATCCCATTTGCATTAAATACCCTTTAATTTACGAAGTACAATAATATTTATGCAAAATTAGTTTCTCTATGTAATTTTTGCTTTTTCCATGTATTTTTATTACATACTTTCTCTACTTTTTTACAAATTCCATATAAATTTACCTTTTTAATGTACTTTTAGTAGTTTCCCCATGCACTTGTATTTCCCACTTAAGTTTCTTAATACCCGTGAAAAATGCTCAAAAGAATTGTTGTTTTAAAGACGAAGGGAATATATAACTTGAAAATAATATAAGTTAATTGTTCTAATGCTTGATGGACATCCAATGATGATGAGTGAACCTTTTTACTTTCTATTTTGTAAAAATAATACTAATAATAATAATAAAGAAAGAGAGTAAGGGCCTGTTCTCATTGATTGAAATGAGCTGAGCTGAATTGAACTGAATTTATTAGAGCAGAACAGAACTTATTAGAGCTGAACTGAACTGAAATGAAAATAATCATATGAGAATAGGCCTTAAGCCTTGCAATTCAGATCAAAAGACACATATACTTTGTAATTCATCGTATGTTAATACACAATATAATGCACATTTAATCTACAACCTAAGATCTATTTCCATAGCATTATTAGCATTTATAATTAACTTTACCCCTCTAAAGTTTAATGGAAACAAAATAAAAACAAACACCATCAAACACAAGTACACAACGGACTTCACCATTGACTTAATGGATAAAATAAGGAAAATCACCATTGACTTAGTGACATTTATACTAGCAAATGGATAAAATAAGGAAAATCACCATTGACTTAGTGACATTTATACTAGCTCTAAAGAGCACGCAGCATGTTACATGTCACCACTTAACTTGGACAACTAGACAATACAAAAACAACACCAATTAAATGGTGCAAAACAACACCAATCCATCCATCCATCCAACTCTACTTTTTCACTCAAAGTGTTGCAAGAATGTCTATGCCATTTGCCAATTAAACCAAAAGAAACTCATCTCTATTGTTTGACACCTCCTTAGCCAAACAAAACCCACTTGGTTGTTGGATCTTATACATTTAACCAAAAAGATCCTAACAGACAAAAGGGCATAATGGTCATTTTACTACCCCCACCCACCCCCCTATCCCCACCCCCAAATGTGAGCAAAAAATACCTCTCTTTTGCCCCCCTATCCCTCCTTTCCCAAAGTCTCATCTCAAACTCACTGCCTCTCTTACAACAAGGGGGGCTTTTTTCTTGGAGGATAGGATAAAAGTTGTCCCCACTTTTCCTTTTTGTCTTAATAATATTATTATTATACTCGCAAATTCTTGTATTAGACGGCTGACTGACGGTAACATTAGATACCTTGTTAAATTGATTATTTGATATAGGACGTAGTTTGACACTAATTATATAGAATCATTAAAGGTTAAACAAGCTACACACAAATTTAAAATAACTTTTTACACGATATTAAGTTAATTGTGTAACTAATACCTAGTCAGACCGACTATCCCATACAAAATATACACTACTTTGAATAATTAAATATGCCTACCAACTTTACTTAAATAAATAACATTGCAAAATAATCCAAAATTATTTTTACCAAATCCTCTCTTCTCTCTCTTTCTCTCTCCTCCCCTCACCCCCACACACACCTCTTTTGCTTATTGCTTGGGAGAATCGAAGTCTCTTTAAAAAGAAATTATAAAATTAAAAAAAAATTAAAAAAAACAGAGAAAAAACAAAAGGAGGAAGTGAGAGTGATGAAGAAAGCAGTCACCTTTGTGGTTGCTATTTTGCTAAACATTTGAAGCTTTGTTTTGCTAAAGCCTAAAAGTGATATATATGAGTAAAAAACAACCATTTTCCTCTGTTTTTAAGTCCAATTTTTTGCCCAAGTCTTTCACTCCTAACCCTTAGAAACATATAGAGAGATAGAGAGAGAAAGTAAAATAAAATCTAGAGTGAGAAAGTGTATTGATTTTAGAGAGAGAAAGTGATTTTTAGAGAGAGATGGTGGGCTCAGGAGCAGGAGGAGGAGGTGGAGGAGATAGGAGCAAAGAGGCAGTTGGGATGATGGCCCTTCATGAGGCCCTCAGAAGCGTCTGTCTTAACTCAGACTGGACTTACTCTGTCTTCTGGACCATCCGTCCTCGGCCGTAAGTATTTTTCGTAATGTAGACGAGATTTGATCCCACGTCTTTATTACATTGGCCTAACCTAAACTTAGCTAGCTGACACCCATTAATAGGATGTGGGTTTTTAGTGATTTGGGTGAATTAGTGAATAGTGATTATTGGGTGTACCCCAAAAAAATAAAAATCCAACCTTTATTTTTTCATTTTTTTGGGTGTTTATTCCTTAAAACTCCCATTATTGGTTGCTAATTTTCTTACTTATGGTAATTAAAATTAAATGGGTTTTTGATTAATAGGATGAATTAGTGATTAACTTGAATTGGGTGCTCTAAAAATCTAACCTTTTCTTTTTATTTCCCCTCTTTTTGTATGTTTCTCTCAAAACCCCACCTTTGTCCTTTTATTTTATTTTTGTCTCTCTTGAACTCGAAAGTAGTCCACCAAGTACAAAGCTTATAGAAGAAGATGATGAAGAAATTGTTCTTTCATTTTTATGATTATTATTTATCTAAAAATGGGTATTTTTGATTTTAATTTTATCATTTTCCATTATTGCAGGAGAGTTAGAGGTGGAAATGGTTGCAAAGTTGGTGATGATAATGGAAGCTTGTAAGTATTCCTCTTTCGTCCACACTCTATAACAGAGCTGTTACAGGGGACCATTATTTTTAGTGATTTTTTTGGTGCATTTAATGATGATTAGCTTGAAATTAATTTTTGCTAACTTTTATTTTTCTTCAAATTTTCTTTTGTTCTATGATTAGTGTTGATTTGATTAGATTAGCAAACTAATTTGATTGATAAATTTTTATGATTAGGATGAACTTAGGTTTTAGGTGCTACAATGATTAATGCCATATTGAAGTGTTTATAATAAGTGAACTTATTAATTAAGGAATTTTTTTGCATTAATAAAGTTGCTATTATATGGTTATCATGTACTCCGTAAGAGTTGACCAGGCTAATTTTCTGTATAAAGCAAGAGTTTAATCTTAAAAATCTTTCCTCTTTACTCCCTTGCTCCCCTTTTTCATGTTACTTCCTTTGTTTGTTTTTTAATCTTAATTGTTATAGTATTTATTACATGGCTGATAGTCTCAAGCTTGCGTATAACTTTAACCATTAATATTTAAATTATATTTAAATTAAAAAAACTCATTGAGGATTTGAAAGTATATATCGAAAAAATCAAATAAGGTCTCACACGATTATAAAGATGGTTAAAAGGGAGTGTGAATCATGTAGAAGTGCCTATGATGGAAATAAAAAATGTGGAGGAAGATTACTTTATAACTTGTATACTATGGAGTTCAAAAAGAGTTTTAAATATTTTAATGCTAGATGTATACTTCATATGGTTTTTTTTACTTGCAACATAATCCTTGGGCTTTGGCAATTTGGCATGTACTCCATACACCACAATATATAAACAAATTTTGTTGTTAGTCATAAACTCCTAGATTCCTAGCTTGTTCTTGAATCTTGATTACTAATGCTATTAGTGTATTGCTTGCGCTACAATTTCTAGGCGAAGTAGTTGTGCTGTTTTAGTTTATTACACTTCATTTTGGTTATTTATTCTGTGGATGTTGAGCTGATTTTTGTATGATTGAATGGTGAAGGATGTTGATGTGGGAAGATGGGTTTTGCCGAGGAAGAGTTGCAGATTGCTTGGAAGAGATGGATAGTGAAGATCCTGTCAGGAAGGCATTCAGCAAGATGTCAATTCAGTTATATAATTATGGAGAAGGGTGGGTACTTGGTAGGTGTTGTTATTATACTATGTGCTACTCCATTTCCCTGCCTTTGTCACCCCAGCCCCGTGCCTTGACCCCTTCACGATTAGTAATGGATAATGAATAACTTTGGTTGTTATATTGGTAATTTGTTGAAATATGTGAATGTTTACTGTCTGCTCATCGATGGGAAATATGTTCCTTGTTAAGGCTTTATTGGGCTGTTGATTTCATGTATTTTTGATTCATTTATAGTGAATTTGAGTTGTTTTGAATTCATGCAGGTTAATGGGGAAAGTTGCTTCTGATAAATGTCACAAATGGGTTTTCAAAGAGCCTTCAGAATGCGAACCAAATATATCAAACTACTGGCAGAGCTCCTTTGATGCTGTATGTAGCAATGATATTACTAAAATCATAAGCATTTTAATTTTTTTATTAGACCTATCTTTTGTATGATTTGTTTGTTGTTCTGTTCTCTTCAGCATATTAAAGTCTGTTTTTAATCGGTTCAAAATCAGTTTTGATCCGTAAATGTTAGCTTTGATATAGACCAAGTTTTAAGTAGCAAAAATCAGTTCGTTTTCGCAAATATCAACTGTAGAGAACTCATCCCTTGTTACATCTTAGTCTACTTTTATGCTCTTCATAGGAGGCACTATGGCCAGTACAACGCTTAAAAAGTGGTAGAGAAACTCAAATTTGAAACTTATGTACCCAATATCTCAGTTTTACCAATATGCATGCAAAGAATTTTCTATAGATATATGCGTAAATCTGCAAGTTTTTGTCTTATATGGTCTACTTGGAAGACATAAGGATAATATATTAGAAAGTAATGGAGATTAGGACACACTATGGCTCACTTTGCTGCTAGTTCTTGTTACTTGGCCCCTCCTTAATGAGAAAGTTTATGTTACCATAATTTCATGGTATAATAAAAATAGGGTTTTGCGCCGATATGCTTAATGATTATGTTTAGGGCCAATAACTGTTTATATGATTAAGCGACTATTTCCACCTTTTCATTGATGTTTTTATTTTTTGGTTGCAGCTTCCTACTGAGTGGACTGACCAATTTGAATCGGGTATTCAGGTTAGAGTTGATACTAGTTACATTACCTGCATACATTCTACTTTGAAAAATGTATCTAATAACTGTATCTTTTGCTGTTGTCTTGTTGTTTGAACAGACGATTGCTGTAATCCAAGCTGGTCATGGACTCCTTCAATTAGGCTCCTGCAAGATCGTGAGTCAATTCTCATTTTCTTGCTCTGTATTGAATTTATATCTCATTTCCACCCTTATATTCTAATGGTTCAATTACTTATAATTAGCAATTTTAGATACACCATGAGTATTACAGTTTACTAAAGTACGTTAGACAATTGATTGTGGGGCATAGTGTTAGATTAAAGCAACGTTTAGGTGGATTTTGAACTTGATTAGCACAATTAATATAAAAACACCTTTATTTTGATTAGACTGCTTAAAAAAATTGGTTAGCATCTTTTAACTAAAAGTAGCTTTTGATGCGCTTATACCTATGTAGCTGGTTCGGCAAGGTGCCATCATGTTTATATTTGCTATGATGCTCGATTTGAATATAAGAACTTATTATTTAACTTTCTGTTTGAAACTAGACAAAAGTTTTGACAAAAAATATTTTTTTGGCATAAGAAAAATATTGCTCATGGTCTTACTAAAATGTGTTAACTGTGTTTCAGATACCTGAAGACTTGCATTTCGTGCTACGAATGAGGCATACCTTTGAATCTTTAGGCTATCAATCTGGCTTCTATCTTTCACAACTTTTTTCCTCAACAAGAAATGCTTCCTCTTCTTCTAGTATCCCCACAAAGCAGCCTGGCCCTACACTAGGCCCTCCCCCGCTTTTCAACTGGGGCCCACGCCCCCTATCGTCTCCGGGTTCAATGCTTACACCTCACAATTTCCAGAGGCCTCTCGGCTATGCACCTACAAAAGACGAGCCCCACATGTTTTTGATGCCTCATTCAGCAGAAAATCGAATGGATGAGATGATGGGAGAGCACGAATCCGATATCAAGTGGCCTAATGGCCTTTCATTCTTCAATGCTCTTACAGGAAGGGCTGATGAAGCCAAGCTGTTGTTCAACCCTGATAGCTTGGGTCACAAGCCTGATCCAAACTCTAACCCCGAGGGCCCAAATCAGAATATGCAAGGTACTGGTGGGGCGAACTCAAACGAGTACTTGAGCTTGGATAATCATCAAGAGCAAATGAGGAAGAGTATTGAGAACAAATTCAAGAGGAGCTATACATTACCAGCTAGAATGACTTCTTCAGGCTCGTCGACTTCACTTGATCACCATCCTCAGCACCCTCAGGAATACCGAAATCCTGAGGCCGGAATGTACTCTGATGTAATGGAGACATTCTTAGAGTAATGAGGTAGATGGTGGAAAACTTTGTAACTAGATTATGCTAGTTTTCTTTTCTTTCTTTTTTTCCTAGTTCTATTAGTTTTAACTGTTGATGTTCTTGTACTTTTTTTCTCTGATCTTTTTTAGGCCTTTGTTTTTTTTTTTGCTTGTGATGTTTAACTGAACTTTGTTCACCAATTTATTGTAGCTTATGGAAACATAAGTTCTAGTTGAAGTTTCCTTTTTTTTACCTTCTTTTTTTTTTGCACCTTAAATTTTTTTTGAAAAAGGAAAAAACCATCTCTAGGTAATTATTTTTTGTCCCATTTTACATTAACAGTGTCAATTGATGTAGTCTTAGCACGATTTGTAGTCTCATTGATGAAGTTTAAAGTACAGTTGCAGGTTTATTAAGCAAGTTTAGACAATGCTTCTTGACATGAGCTAAGTATTGATTTGAGACGTCATTATTAAGATCGATACAAGCTTAAAGATTATAGTGAGACACTCTTTATGTTCTCTTCATCCGGAATTATTTGTCATTTTGGTTCAATATCTTGTGATCAAGGTTCTAACATGATACAATTGGAATACCGAATACGCCTTGTAGTTGTCTCTTTCCCATCTTAACTTACGCTACTTTTGGTGGATGTATGTTTGGATATATAGTTGAGTTGACAATTTCTTACACGGTAACATGAAATAACATGAATATGACAAGGTTATGGGAAAAAACATGAACTTGACATGACACAAACAAGAATTAATTAGAGATTAAATTATTTAGATTATACAGTTATCTCAGTTTTCATAATGTTTGATATATTTGGCGAGCAAGCAAGAAATCGACACAAAATCAAAGGCAACCCCCACTTGTATATATGCTTTTCCAACACTAAATATAATCATAAAATACCTTGCGATGTTTTGAACATGTGAAACTATTCTCAACATCTTAAAACACCATACGTGACTAATTCTGGACTAGAAAGTGCACTACAGAAGTATTATAACTTGATTGTGTTCTTAAATCATGATGTGCAACATAATTGAAGTAGCATTCACAATATGAGTTAGAACTTAGAAGTAGTACATACTAATTAGCTTCATATCATAAGACTCTTTCTTTGACCTTCAGTTCATTTTGACCATATAGTTTGGGCGACAATATTGATGAATTTTGTGGGTATGCATATTAAGCTGCTTGGGTAGTTGGGTCTTGAGAATTGCTGCATAAGTAGGTCCCTCTGAAGAGCCTCATGGGCCTAGGATGGACGGGTCTCCATTAACTGCTTATTTCTTAGAGTTTATTTCTTCAATTATTGGCCAATCGACTAGATTGGTTTAAAAAAAAAAAAAAAAAGACCTATAGCGATAAATTGGTAAAAAATTCACTCTACTGACTAATAAAATAAGTTAAATCAATAGACAATTTGATAGTAAAGATAATTTCATTCAGCGGTTGGTTGAAATTATTTTTTATCAAATTATTAATCACAAATTCTTATATGTGGCTAGCCACTTTCATAATCACATATAAGGCAATTAATTAAATAATAGGAGGTTACAGTGATGAGCAAATGGTGTTATCTTAAATCTTAATACTTAAATGAAAAATTGGGTTATCTTGAAATGTGGATGCAACACAGGCCCACCCATACTTGGTGCGAATTAATTCCACTTTAAAAGAGGGGCGGATGAGATTCGAACCTGTGACCTTTGTGTCATGTTGGCTCCAATATCATTTTAATTTTTAAACCTAGGATGAGAATATTCTATAGATATTCTCTATCAATATACACTCAGCGATGCATTTAAAGTATTCTTTGCTTATTTTGATGATTAAATTAAAGAATAACTATTGCTCATTAAACATTAAATGAGGGAGCAAAAAATAACCTTATGATGCATTTTACACCCAAGTGTACATAAAATTTCAATGCAATTTCATTAATTGTAGTATCACTTAGACCTGAGAATCCTGACCCAGACCCGATGACCCGACCCGAATGACCCGACCCATGACCCGAAATCGACCCGAAACCAGTGACCCGAAATTAACCCAAAACCCGAATCAACCCGACCCGACCCATACCCGACCCGAAGTGGAATTGACCCGACCTTGACCCGAAACCCGAAATGACCCAACCCGAAACGACCCGACCCGAAGTTGACCCGAGACCCAAAGTTGACCCGACCCGAAAATGACCCGACCTTTAACTTCTTTTAGTAAATAATTATATAAGTTACTACCTCTGTTAACTTTTATTTGCAATTTTGGAATATTTTATATCTCACAAATAATACCCCAAAGTTACAAATAAAAGTTAACGGAGGTAGTATAAAAAGTTTATATTAGGAAATTATACATTAAAATAGACCCAACAACATCTTACATGACTACATTGACTTTCATATAAGAGCATTGCCACTAGTGGGCATTTTTTTGGTTGCCCAATCTCTCTCTAACCACTTTCTCACTCCTCCTCCCCATGGGCATTTTCTTGGTCATTTTTATTCTACACCAATGGTCATAAATTATAATCCCCACCATTCTCTCTCCTATTTTTAACCCTATACCCCACCAATATTTATCTCTCCTACACATCATTAAATTTGTAATTTAGTATTTCTTAATTTTATTGTTAACAAAATTTTGTATTGATTAAATTATTTATGAATAGTACAATATTAATTATTTTTAATATTAATTTTTGCAAAATGTATTTTTTAATAAAATAATAATATTTATTCTTAACTAAATTTTTTTATTGATTAAATTATTTATGAGTACAATATTAATTATTTGTGTCATTATTTTATGTGAAATTTCATTTTTCATTAGTACAACATTAACGATTACAACATTGGAACATAATGATCGTACACCAATCAAACAAACCAAATAAATTAACGATTACAAAACTATTTATTCATTACGACCGTATTTTTGCCAAATATGCTCAACTAAATCATCTTTCAAAGAAAAATGGGTTTGGCTATCACGCAGGGTAATTCTTCTTTGAATATACACGTCAAAATCAACGTTTGGTGGTCGGCCAACGTCAAATTCGAAAGGCTCGTTGTTATTCACTGTGGCACTTGTACTCGGACCGGACCTTGCTCTATGAAGCTGAGGGCGATCTTCTTCGTAATACCTTCTCAAAACTTCGGCACAAGTGTAATTGTGTCGTTCATCCTCGACAATCATGTTGTGCATAATGATACAAGCTTTCATTATGTCGCTCAAAATGTCTTCGTCGAAAGCAAGTGAAGGTTGTCGTAATATGGCAAACCTAGCCTGTAGAACTCCAAACGCACGTTCAACGTCTTTCCGAGCTGCAGCTTGTTTATCTGCAAATAACTTGTCCTTTTGGAGTTGAGGATATGTGATACCTTGTATAAATGTTGCCCAGTTCGGATATATACCATCTGTTAAGTAGTATCCCATGTTGTACTCATGGCCGTTTACCATAAAACTAATTGGTGGTGCCCGACCTTTCAAAACATCGTCAAACACCGGAGAGCGGTATAGGACGTTCAGATCATTACAAGAGCCGGGTATTCCAAAAAATGCATGCCAAATCCATAAATCTTGATCCGCAACAGCTTCGAGGATAAGGGTTGCATTCTTGCTACGACCTGCGTATTGTGCTTTCCAAGCCATAGGACAATTCTTCCACTCCCAGTGCATGCAGTCGATGCTACCGATCATGCCCGGGAATCCACGCATTTCATTTTGGTGAAGGATTCTCCTTAAATCTTCATCTGTTGGACTTCTTAAGTACTCGGCCTCAAAATGCTTGATCACCCCTTGAGTAAAATGTTGCATTGATTTTCTAGATGTTGTTTGACCCATGCGTATGTATTCATCTACGGCATCCGGAGCAACACCGTACGCTAACATTCTTATTGCAGCGGTGCATTTCTGCAGAGGTGATAAGCCAAGCCTACCAGCTGCATTCCTACGCTGCTGGAAGAACGGATCGCCCTCAACCACTTTATTCATAATCCGACAGAAT
The DNA here is from genome assembly GCF_948465745.1 of Chenopodium album. Lineage (NCBI taxonomy): Eukaryota > Viridiplantae > Streptophyta > Magnoliopsida > Caryophyllales > Amaranthaceae > Chenopodium > Chenopodium album. Next base: position 70,167,433 of record NC_137837.1, read on the forward strand.
AAAGGTTTGTGCATTCGAAATCGACGACGAAACTGATTTTCGGAATACACAGGATTTATTGCAAAGTAATCATTGTACAATTGCAAATGCCCTTTCTCCCTTTCTCTATCTCCCCTATGCTGCGGGACTGTTTCATCTTCATTTACAATTTCGGTCTCGGATGGAGGTGGTTGAGGAAGCATTATGTTAGGTAAGTGATTTGTGACAAATTCGTCAACTAGATTATCAAATTCCGCATATTGATCTGAATCAGAAGAATTTGAGCTTGAGGTTGAGCTTATGGAAAACATTTTTTGTGTTTGGTTTTTGAATGTTTTGGTGTTGTGGATCAATTTATGGATTTCACACCTTTAAATAGGAAATGTTATCAGTGCATGTCCTTCAACTGAGTGTGAACTGACTACTCAATGGTTGTATAAAACAAAAACTGCAATTGGACTTGACTACTCAATGGTTGTATAAAACAAAAACTGCAATTGGACTTGACTACTCAATGGTTGTATAAAACAAAAACTACAATTGGACTTCACTCATAAATGAACAAAATATATGAAAATGTAATATAATTTGATAAATTTTTGGAACATAATTAATAATAAAAATTAATTCATTGCAACATAAAATAAAGGGAATACTTGAAATCATAATGCATAATAAACTACTCTACTTTCCACCATACACTTCTTGAATTAGTTCCTCCTTCCACGCTTCTTCAGTTGGTGTAAGTGGCGTCGTTTTGGACATAATTGCTTGCAACATATCAAATTTCATCTTCTTCTCTTGTAATTCGACCTGTTTGTTTTTCCTCTTTTCCTTTTCCCTTTCAAGCTCCAACCTTTGCTGCCGTAAATTTGCCTCAAAGCTTCTTACTTCAGTACAAGCCTGTATCTGTTCACCAATACTTAAAATTGCACTATCATGAGCAATAGCTTTTCCCTTACGCTTAGCCTTTGCTTTTTTTACCCCGTCGGGTCTGGGTATACCTCCTGATGAAAACCCACCAACGGGAATATCTCCTTCAGCTTCACTGTCAGTTCTCGATCTCTTTCCACTTCCACTGCTATCCTCGGTGTCCCCTTCCGGACGCAGTTGACAATCCTGTCGTTCCTTTAGTGACAATGCCCATCTGAGTTTCGGCCTCCACTTTGGGTCATTCTTTATCATTTCCCAAGCGTGGGGAAAAACAAAATTGTGTGGTGGTTTGGCTGATATATGGAACAACTTCGAGGCCTTTTGAATTCGATCAACTTCGTTGAATCCACTTCCAGTTAACGGACCCGCTTCATCATAACAACTTGTCCATAACAGTACATCTGCCGCCATCCTTCTCCAACGGTTCTCCAAACTCTTCGCATTTCTGGGTGGTAGTATTTCTGGCTTCTTAGCTTGAACCATGTCGTACGCCGCAGATATTTGTCGCCAAAGTTCAGCTGCTTTCATGCCCGTACCCACTATCGCATTTCCACTGTATTTTAAATATAGCCCAATAAGAGCTTCATCTTCTGCGACTGACCAAATACGACTAGCTTTAGCGAGTTGTTGGTTGGAACCCACCCGCATTCTTTGAGTCGACGGAGGGTATTGAGGTGTCTCAGGCACATTTTCTTCTTGGCTATCATCGTACTGAGAGTTACTTCCTTGGTAGACAGGAGGTGATTGTTCGTAATCAGTGTTTTCAGTTGGAATTTGTGGAGGTATTTCAAGTTGTGGAGGTATTTGTTGTTGTGGAGGATTTTGCAGAGAGGTGTTGCTCAATCTTTGTAGGAAAAGTTGGAATTGAGGTTGATTCATGAAATTCTCATCAAAATCATTACAATTTTGAGAAAGTATTGAGTAAAAGGGGTTATTGGGATCCATATTTTTTTTTTTTTGGATTAATTTCAAAAACTAACACAATAATAACAATAATAATAATAACTATTATAAAAATAATAATAATAATAATAATAATAATAGTAATAACAACAATAATAACGAACAAGAATAATAATATTAATAAGCTAAAATAATAACAATAATAATTATACTTCCAATATTAATAATAATAATAATATTTATTGTAATAATAATAATAATATTTATTTTAATAATAATAATAATAATAATAATAATAATAATAATAATAATAATAATAATAATAATAATAATAATAATAATACTAATATTAAAAGGATGACTAATTATGAGGGAGAAATTGAGAGAAAATGTAAATACAACAAATTTATGTGAATTTTGAAAATATGAAAATATAGGCAAAATGGGTCTCTATTTGTAGAGAATTTTTTTTTCTAGCCGTTGGTATATTTTTTTTTTTTTTTTTTTTTAATTTTATAAGCACAAAATACCCGTTACAAAATTATTACCGTTGCAATTATCAGAAATTACGTGATTGGTCCAAATAACCTGACAGGACGCGTGGCAGCGCCTGATTGGGCGTGCTGACGCGCCTGTCAGGGCTGCCTTTATAATTTTTTTTTGCTTTTCGAACCCTCAAAACGCAGCGTTTTGAGGTGAAGCAAAGCGTAAGCTTCCTCAAAACGCTGCGTTTTGAGGTGTGCTTAGCAAAAAAAAATTATTGTTGCAGCTTGCACGTGGGGCCCACTTCTTCTTGGTTAGTTTTTTAATTTTGCCCAAACTTTGATCAAAAACTGATTTGCCCATGGGCATTTCTCATTTTGACCATTGATGGGGAGTTATTTTTTTTTATTAAAACCCAAAAAACACCCATGGGCATTTTTCTCCCCATTGGTGAGAGTGCTCTAATAGCTAAAAAAGATGGTCAAAGTGAGATGTGTGAATAGTGCAAAATGTCAAATCGTTAAGAGTAATTTGGGACGAAGGGAGTACAAGAATAATTCAAAGAAATTATTACAACAATGACAATGATAATAAGAGTACGTATTAAAACTAAGATCAATAAGAGAGTGAGGTATAACTCAATTAGTTCTTCTTAGTTTCAAGAGATCCTGAAAGTGATTCTTAGCCTAAAGTTCTAAACACAAAAAAAAAAAAAAGTTAATAAAAGTCAAACAATTACTATAATCCATGAAAAAAATAGCCTTAATAAATATAATGAGTTTTTCGTCAATAAATAAATAAATATATATACAGAGTTGAATTTAACCCAATGAATCACCCGAATATGACTCGACTAGAAGTTGACCCGACCCGAAGTTGACCCGGAAATTGGACCCGAAAATTGACCTGACCCGAACTGACCCGACCCGAAAATTGACCCGACCCAAACTTGACTCGACCCGAACTGTTGACCCGATACCCGACCCGATTATCAGTCGACCCAAAATCAACCCGAAACCCGAAATGACCCGACCCGAACTTGACCCAATAATCTTTTGACCCGAAATGACCCGACCCGAAATGACCCGACCCATACCAGACCCGAATGACCCATTTGCCAGGTCTAGTATCACTAGTGTGTGTTAATACTAATGTATGCTAGCTGTTTTTTTTTTTTATTTTTTTTTTTTATTTTATTTTTATTTTTATTTTTAATTTTTTTTATTATTTGTTTTTTCAATTGACACATGTTAAAATAGGGTTCCTAAGCCAGCAACCTGATGATTTGATCTCTTTAAGAGAACAGTAACAAATATGCATAATCCTACTGATTAGTATCTTTCCTTTAGGTAACAGAATAATTTGTTATCAATACGAACTACTCATCTAATCATAGCTTAGTTTGGAAATGTTTGACCAACAATGTGATGATTGTGTAGAAGCAAACAGAGGTAATTAAGCATAATATAGGTCCCTAAACTTTTGGAGAAGTTGCGAATTAGTTGACACGTTTTGGCTTTTGATATTATTTACAATAGTGCGTTTCTGGTGTGGCCAGCCGCACGGTGTGGCAAGGTGCCACATTAGTAACCCCTAAAGTAACCCCTCGAAGTAACCCTTAAATTAACCGCTGTTTAGTAACCCCCAAAGTAACCCCTAAAGTAACCCCTGAAGTAACCCCACTAGTAACCCCTGTCTAGTAACCCCCGAAGTAACCCCGAAAAAACCCCCGAAGTAACCCCACTAGTAACCCCCGAAGTAACCTCTGTCTAGTAACCCCCGAAGTAACCCCTGAAGTAACCCCTAAAGTAACCCCTGTCTAGTAACCCCCGAAGTAACCCCTAAAGTATCCCCTGAAGTATCCCTTGAAGTAACCCCTGTCTAATAACCCCTCTAGTAACCCCTAAAGTAACCCCTATCCGACCTAGTAACCCCTGGTCGAATCTATTAACCCCTAACCGGATATGATAACCCCTGACCTAACCATCAATTCCACCGATAAAGCCGCCACAAAACCACCAATTCCAACCACCACAACAATCGACCACCACCCATTCCAACCAAAAAGGATCAAAACAAACTATAAATCAATTTGGTGTATGAAGCATATGATGTCTACTAATGTAGAAATTACAGATCTAGGATTTGATGATTGCCTACTTTTTGTGCCTCTGAACAAATGGCGAGTTCTTCGCTTACTCCTCCGCAAAAACAACAAATTAAAATCAATGAGATAATGATAAAATAAAAATCCTCTACAAAAACATCAAACTAAAATCAATGAGAGATCATGATAAAATCAAAACCGATTATCAATGCAATCAAATTGGCTAATTAGGGAAGACTGAGATGATGATAGGAGAGAGAAAATAATAATTTGGTGATGATGGTGCCAATGACAGCGAAACCGACTAGAAAAGGCCAGTTACGATTCCATTTTTCTTGAAGAATTTCGCTGAAAATGATGATTAGGGAAGATGAAGAAGAAGAGTGGAGGTGTTTTGCTGCCATTGCTGTAAGATAGGAGAGAGAAAGTGAGCAAAAGGAAGGGGAAATACAGTAGAAGTGGGAAAATAAAAAAAAAATGCAAAAAATGTGGCTGGCCATATGGTGTGGCCAGCCACATATGAAAGTTTGTGTATTTACAAACTCTTATTTGTGTAGCTTTTGTGATTTAATTAATAAAAAGTATTTATCTTTGGAAAAAATAATTTGAAACATAAAAAGTACATAATGTTTGTCTTCATATACTACTACAAGGTCTACAACATATATGTTTTTAGATATTTTTATTTTACAAATACAATGTAATTTAGTAATTCTTTGCAACTATTCCATGCGCATGTTACATAATTGCAGTTATTTATAACAACATAAAATTTAATACTTCATGTGAAAATATTTCTTAATCAACTAATAATATGTGAATTGAACCGTGTAATTCAAATACTACCTTCATTAATTTTAGGTTGCAATAATGGGATACGTGGCATTATTTGTGAGACATAAAAAATTTATTTGTTGCAACTAAAAATTAACGGAAGTAGCAGAAAGGGTGTCGACCCTTGTGCAACAACGACCCTGTGTTGAGTTTCAATACAAACCCTACGGCGAGTTCAATGCAAAGGTTTGGGCAATGAGCCAATGATATCTTCCGTCGTCGCTTGATCTATGTAGCATCTAGCATGCATTTAGCTGCACGCTTGGTTCGGAACCCTGGTTTAGAGGGTACATACATCGTTTAATCCTAACAAGTTACTCAATTATATAATTCAATATACAAGAGAAAATCAAAGTCATAATCATCAATTAATTATCTTAATATATATCTCCATCGTATTCATCAATTCAACTTTCATGGTGCATACAAGTTCTAACCAACTAGTAGTTGATCGATATGGTTTGATTCCCTATAACCATATCTTATCTAATCTCATAAATATTAACACTAGCCAATTAAATCCCTATTAATTATCTTTAATTGATTTAATTTTGTGGACATCAATGTATGTATTATGTAATTTAATAATTTATGAACATATGCTATCTATCTACATCAATCCAATATTTGCTAAGAGAATGCCATTACGAAAAGCAACTACATCAATAGAAAGAACCACGAAGCCTCAATTTTTAGTTTGTTACAAGTATAATAATTAAAATTGTACTTCTGTTGTAATTTTTACTATAAGCAATGTATGGTGTTAGTTGGTAAATAAAAGTTGTAGAATCCTCCCTAAAAAAAAAAAAAAGTTGTAGAATCCAAGAAATAATAATAATACTTTTATGTGAAGGAGAATATACTACTTGTATGTGATTGTAGATCTCAAGATACTTGTATAGGAATTGTGCCATGATAATATGGATCGATCGGGAAAAAAAAAAAAACAATTAGAGTTTACTGTCTTTTTTTTTTTTTGTCAAGCAAAGCTTGATAGAGTTGGTGGAGAATTCATCTTGTAACTTTGAGGTCACGAGTTTGAGCCCCATTAAGAACAAAATGCTTGGAAGTAGGGGGATTCCTTACCTTCCCGTCTACTCTCAAGCGTTGTTTTGCGGACCTAGGCTAGCTAAACTTGTGAGAGGTATCAGTTCATTAGGGTCCTTCGGTACCAGTTCAATAGGGTCCTTCATCTTACCCAAAAAATATGTGTCGATGGATCACTGTCTTGAAAACAAAATTCCTTAGTAACCACTACTTATGTATATGGCTTTTGGTGATCTCCACCAGAATCTTACTCGAAGGGTTTTAAATTTGCTTATGTGTTTAGGCTAGGTCTTGATAGGAGTGGAGGCTAAATATAGAAGATAAGCCAACAAAATAAACAAATTAAAAATCATGTTTCAACGTCAAAAGACCATCAAGTTTGTCTACTAGGGTGCAGCTCGATTGACCTAATTGGCCACAAACTCGTAGTCGCCATATTAAGCGAACATAGGTAGATAAATTCTCTTTATATTCTCCGGACAAACACCTTTGTCTTATCTCATAGGGCGAACAAGGAACAATTCGATTGCATTATTAATTATATTTCATACAACACTCATCGATAAAAGGTGTACGCAACATGTAATTCTTATAATTATGCTGTAGCACAACCAATTAAGTTATAACCAATTTCAAAGGATATTATCATTTGAGAGAATTAGTTTATTAATAAGATATACGAGAGTTACATTTCCTTTAGGTTACTACGGGTTCGTTTGGCATCGTTGTGGTTTTCTGTTTTTTGGTTTTCAAACTCATATGATATATGTCATATAATAAAACAAAAATTAGAAAAACCCATTAAAATCATGATAATATTAAAAACTGACACAGAAAAGTGAAAACACCTTTTTCTTGTTTCATGTTTTTGGTTTTTTGTTAAAAAAAAAAAAAAAAAACAAAAAACAAAAAACAAAAAACAATGCCAAACAAGCCCTACATTTTTTGTTTTGTCTTAAATAGTCCTTTAGGTTACTACATTTGAGCCCTATGAAATTGTATACGGTATACCTATAGAGTACTCCTCGCGAATCTTACAGATACGTATTCCGTAGTTTTTCTCTAGCTTTTTGAGTAATTAATTCTAAAACAATTCAATAAACAAAAGCATTATAATCCTTTATGAGTGATCATTCCATCATTAACAATGTACTTAATCAGATACTCAAGCCAGATAGTTGTTTCTTAAAGCAAACTTTTTTTTTTTCCCCTTTTCTTTTTCTAATAGACCGAGTACGTACATTATTAAACTTCTCATAATCATAACAAACCATCTTCCAAAAAAAAAAAAAAAAAAAAAAAAAAAAAAAAAAATCCAAGAAATAAGGAATTTAAAAAAAAAGAAGCAATGTATGAAATTTGAAATCCATATTTATTAATGTCCTAACACATCATTTGTTGCATCCAACTCAAACTCATTTTCTTGACCTTCCATAGCATGGCAAGCTTTACATGTCGCCACAACTGACCTCAATATTTTGTACAAAAAACTTCCATTATTATTATCACCACCACGCTTCTCTTTACTCCCGACATCCCTCATCATCCTCGGGCTCGTACCGGTCCCACTGCCATTTTCTCTCCTCCCTCGCCGCGACTGGCTTGGCCCTAGCACGGGCACTGCCGTGATGAATTGCCATCTTTGAGACGACCCTGATGCGCCAAACTTGTAATATTTTCCCAAGGGTGAATTCGAAACGTTTTTTTCCTTTACACTATGCATTCTCTTTGGAAATGTTTTCCTGTCAGAAGTAACTTCGCTGGAGCTGATCCTAGCGTTACTGGTGCATGTGCTACACGTGCTGCCTCTGCTGCTGTTGGTGCTATTACTCCTAGACGACACCAGGGAGTAGTCTTTGCTACTATACTGGCTACTACCACAACTGCCACTCCTGTTACTCCCTGCGCTAGTCCCCCTAGACAGGGTGACACTAGCACCCGGGCCCATGTTCTCTCGTCCAGAGAATGAGGCCCGGGTGCTACTACTCGTCGTGTGCACGACAGGAAAGTCATGGGGGAGGAGTCGGCCATTAAGGAAAAATTGATCAGCTGGTGAAGTAGTAGAGAAGTCATCGACTAAATTGTTTTTTGTCACGTCACTAGAAGACATGATAGGAGAATCCGGTGTAACGCACGAGCCAAACTCGAATTCGGATTGATCATCGGCCGGTGTCCCCGGGAAGGAGAACATTTCAGGTGAAGAGGAGGTTGGGGTGTCAATGTGGTGAACTATTTGATCAAGCCTAGGAGACTCCATGCTTTTTTTCTTTTTCTTTTGTGTGTGTATTTGTTTATTTTTGTGAATTATTGTGTGACTTACCAAGTGAAGTGTGTTATATTTATATGAACCAAGTTGGTCGGTTTATTTCATTAAAATAGGAAATGATTTATGAGTGGAACCGGGGAACAGGGAAAAAAAGAAGATGGGCCCAATGTTGGGCCGGTTTATAAAGGTAAAAATGGGTCCAAGAAAATCATACCGGTCTTACTTGCCAACTCATTGGCTCAACTTCAATAAAACGCCAACGTTTCGCTTTTTTCCATTCCCGCTCTATATTTATAAAATAATTATAACAATAATAAAAACTTTTGACTATAATTATTTTAATCAAATGTATTAAGTGTTCTTTAAAAAAAAATAAAATAATGTACTAATCCATAACTATTTTTAAAATTAGGGATTTTTTGAATTAACATCTGAAAATTTAATAATGTGATACATGTACAATAATCCTCAAAAGAAAATTCATATGATCATTAATAATTAATAAATTTATAACTTAGTGAACATAAGATCAAAGTGAAGTAAAAGTCCATCCAAGAAATCGTAATTACAGCAATTTACAGGAAAATTTGTCCAAAATCCCTCAATAAACTAATTAATTAATATTTTTAAAGTCGTGTACAATAATCTTGTTTGGTGGCTCCCCTCAGTCATTTGTGATGGTAGATTTTGAATCTTTGTTTGGTAGTATTTATGTTTGGTAAAATAAATGAATATGATTGTAATCTAACAAATTGTCAATTACAATACATGGAATAGAACTTGTGCTTTTAATTTGTTTTCTTATATATACCGTAACTGGTTTTGTAAGGAGTACACTAAACAAGTCTTTTTTCCTAAGAACCAAAGCAATAAGTCTTTTTTTTTCTTTTTTTCTTTTTTTCTTTTTCGGTTTTGAATCAGAGTCTTTTACTCTTGTTATTGGCTTCCTGCAAGTATTTCGGTTCAAAATTGGAGCAAATGCCTCCATTTTAACCGAAGCAAAATAAGTTTTTTTTCACTAGTGTAATTAGCTTGTCAATTAAGTGAAAAACATAGCAACTTAGCTTACCAAATATGATAATCATTTATTACAATTTCATTTAAAATTAATTTTAAGATTAGGGCTTGAGACAAAATTTTAGATTATAATACTTCTATATAGTGTATATATGAAGTACACTTTAATTGATGGTTGATAAATTTTTTGTTTAGGTTAAAGGCCTGTTCACATTTGCTGAAATGAGCTGAACTGATTGAAGCTGAATTGAACTGAACTGAACAAATTGGAGCTGAACTAAACTGAGCTGAACTGAATAATTTATGAGAGAGGGAAATAAGGAGCTGAACTGAACTAAACTGAACTGAACTAAACTGATTAGAGCTGAACTGAACTGAAATTAAGTAAATGTGAACAAATTCTAAACAACTCAAAAGATGGAGATTTCACGCGGCCTATATCCATCACTAGACTCTCTTTAATACTACCTCCGTAATGATTATCTGCAACTTTGAAATTTTTAATATCTCACAAATAATGCCCTAAAGTTGCAGATAACCATTAAAGGAGGTAATAACTTCAATGAGAATTATTCAGCCAAAAGTGTCAAAATAAACCTTGGTGCTTACATTAATGAGTATCATTAGGAAACAAATTAGTCGTTAGAGGATTTTAGCAAACATTTTTAGCAAGGGTTGATTTTGAGAACAAGAGCTGGATTTAAGAGTGTATTTTGACAGATTTTACTTATTAAAAATTTGTAAAATTAGGATTGAAATCAAAATAGAGACATGAAAAATCTTGATTCTATAAATGGTTTTGGGATATGACACAACAAATCACTATTGTTTTTGGGATATGACTCTACAAACATGTGTTTTTCAATAGGAGATAAAAAATAAGGGGGCGTTTGGTTCGCGGATTATAGGTATTAGGTATGGCTTTAGAATGACCAAAACCCATACCATATGTTTGGTTGTCAAAAATATGATTTTTAAACCCATACCTCAAACTCATGAGGTATGGGGTTTAGAAACCTTGGGGAGAGGGTGGGTTTGGCTCATTCTATTCCTTTAGGTATTAAATATATGAAATTAAGGGGATGATATTTCATTTTTAGAATTGAACCAAACACATGGTATTAAGTATTAAGTTCCAACCCGATACTACCTTAACCCTATTCCTGATTCCAAACCTAAACCACTCTGCGAACCAAACGCCCCCTAAAGGGTTTGAAGGTTTTATTGTTAGGAAAAAAAATTTAAACTCATTTGTGGATTGAATTGAGGAGTCTATTTTATATATGTTGTATTTCGTATATATTATATGAAAAATTCTGTTTGACGTTGTTAAACCTTAGCTATTTGTTGTTTTAAAACAAATCATTTACTATCATACCCCAAAAGAGAATACATAAAACATTCGATTAAAGCAAACAATCTACCAAGAGTCAGTTTATGCAAAACTAAGATTTCTCTTAAGGCGCTTCTTAAGGTGTTTATTCATCAATCAAACAAATATAGAATTGTTTAGTAAGTGAAATGAGTGAGATCTGGCACAAGTTAATTAATAATAAAATGTGTATAAACATGTCATAAGCCATGTTAAGCGATCTTAGGCTTCCTTTTGAGAGACAATTTTAAATAAGCATGTGACAGCTTCCTAAATCTTATTCGAAGTACAATTTCACAACATCAATTACTACTTGAACTTGATGATCATTGGTGTTGTAAAATTAGTGCGTAAGAAATTGTTGTTGTGTGTTCCCTAGTAGGGTCCCTTGGCTATAGTATATATGCTATTCATATGTACATTTGTTGTGCATAGAGAATTACAAAGGACAATAATAATATAGATGAAGTAGATGAAACTCTATCTCAAATTTTACATTCCAACTCCTAATACTATGAATTACTTAACTACTCGACATTCACTACTCATATATACTTACATGGACATATTCATTTTAGCCTAAGATAATTACGGTTCGCATAAGCCGAATGGGTAATTAGAGCCTCATAAGGCCAAATAAAGAGCTCAAAACACTACTAAGGCCTAAATTGACTGCATACATGGTGAATTGGTGACTAGTTATCCCCTGGAGGGATAAGGTTAAGGGAGCCAAGGTCATTCTTTGATCACAAATAGAGGACCAAATTAAATCTCGCTCAGGCTTTTTTACCTAATATTTCCAAATTAAACATTATTTGGGTAATAGTTTAGGGTCTGTTCTCTTCAGCTTAATTTCAGTTAAGTTCAATTCAATTCCTAATTTCCTTCTCTCATAAAAATTCATTTCAGCTCTATTTTGTTCAATTTAGTTCAGTTCAATTCAGTTTAGTTCGGTAAATCAGAACAAGTTCTTAGACTTCAAAGGCTCAGCCTTAAAGATTTGGGGTTCATCTTGCAGGTCCCTTAGGCGATAAAAAGCCAAGACCCATGGATGCTCACACCATAATCAAGACCATCATTTTACATCTGAAACAAGTATTATACTCTTTTAATTTAATAACGTTTTTTTTTTAAAAAAAAAAAAACTTCTTAAGAAGCCAATTTTTTAGACTTGTCGAAACTTTATGAAAGAAATTTTTACATCTATATTAGAAAGTTAGTGCTAGTACTTAATTGTTTAATTAAATGGTTTAGTGGGATATACATGATTAACATTTCCCTCAATCTGGCACTAAATATTAATGATACTTTTTTTTTTTTTTTTTTTTTTTTTAAATGTTAGAAGATTTTGCTTTATTGTTTTCATCTCCCTCTTTTTCCTAAAGGGCGCCGTACTCATTTTAAAATATAGCCACCTTTTATTTTCTTTTTGTATATTTAAATACTAGATTAACTTGTACACAGTGTATAATTTGATCCAATTTATCGACGTGTCACTTGAATTAATCCAGATCTATCACAATATGAAAGCATTTGTTTAACCTAAAAAGCAAATAAAAGGTGTTTGGAATATGATCTCACGCAATAGGAGGCGCCTTAATGAAGGAACAATTCATGTTAAAAGAATAATTGTGCTCCATTTATCAAGATTTAATGTACTTTGAGCTTCTTATAACATATGTATGTCTACAAACCTCATAAATACGGAGGAGTAAAATGATGTTTTTAAAAAACTTTATTTAACTACGGAGTGTTATATGCTAATTTTCCTACTTTCTCCTCCATTCCATTAATAGAATTAGTGTGATTCGAGCGTTGCACCAGATTGTGAGTTGTACCAGATTGTGATCATATGTATTTAATATTTATGGTGTCTTATTTTCCTTTTTAATTAGATTTTGTATTTTGCAATTATTACATTTATTTTTATTTTCATAACATGGTTGATAATTGATTTAAATGGATAAATAATCATCTTATAAGAGGCTAGGTGTTCAAATCTCTTTACCCTTATGCTTTATATGAAGTATAGTTGATTAACTGGTGATGTGGCGTAATGAGATTTTGAGTAGGTGATGTGGCATAATGCAAGAGAATCTACGTGACATAGGCGTTCTTAGAAACGCCTTTTTTTATTTTTATTTTTTTTATTCGTTCAAAAATCAAACCATAACCTGGTGTAATTTTATCAACTTAAAAAGTGACTATTATTCCCTTTTAAAAAAAAGTGACTATTATTCTGAACATCTCAAAATAACTTACGACATGGCTTATAGCCATGGAAGGAAGTGTAAACAACATCTAGAGAAACATCCTCATCTCATTCACTTCAATCACATTTAATAATTTAAACTAGATTAGAAGTCTCTCACAAGACCTTGTAATGATGGCTTAAGCATAAGCTTTATCTTTGTTGTGGAAGCAAAGACTATAAAATAAAACAATGAAACATTTGAAAAGCAGACCAAATCTCTTTATCTCAAGGTTACAATCCCTAAAGTTTTGTGACAAAGTCACAAAACAGTTATAGAAAAATTCAAGTGTCTCCCAAAGAGGTTTCAAAGAGGACCCTTCCATGTTATGATGTTATAGGGACCACCGGTCAAACTAGTTTGGAATACTTCCTAAGCTTATACCTTCATCATGCGTAAATTTGGTTCTCTATGATTCAATTAATTAGTCACTACTTGGTCAAGGAATATGTGGTTTTGGACATTAATTAAACAAGGAAGCATTGCTTGAGAAGCTTCATTAAGTATGCTATTACAATGACAGGAGTAGGACTACTGTTTTTATTTTAATTTATTTATTTATTTGTTGTGTGTGTTTGTGTTAGGATGCCCTCCTTACGAGGGATACTCCTAATGTAAATACTGTTTTTTTTAGTGCATCTAGTACTTTGGTGTATATTTCAAAGTTGGGTACATTCATCTAAATGTATAATATTAGTTCACATATTGATATTATATTCATTTTTTTATTTTCTATAGAGTGAGTACTTGAACTAAAATTAAGTCTTAAAATGTACTCTTTTCTATGTACACTTGAATGTAATATTGAGAGTATTAGCATTTGAAAAAGAAGATCTAAAATTAGAGGGGTCAACAAGGATTTTCAAAGAAACTTATCATATACTTCCTCTATTACACTATAGAGATTAACGATCGTTAAATAATTATAACTAGAGTAGTACTCATACGATGCACGATTTAAGAATTTAAAAGATATTTTAATTTATTAATATTATATTATTAATTAAGTGAAAAGCTAAACGTCGTCCTCATTTTACATACTAACGCCCACATTTTGACTTAAAAAGACTATTTTGCCCCTTTTCTTTCTTACTCTCATCCATGAAGCAGCTACTCTATTTTCTCCATTAAAATGGCTTTGGAACTTTCCCCTAAAATTGGTAATAAACGCATTACATTGGACACACAATCAACCCAATACACTAATTTTATTTATATGACTAATATTTGCAAACAACTTATTTTGCTTATTTTTCACATATACAAGTATATAATTGTAAGGAATCTTTAATTAACCATAAATTTGAAAATAGTAGTAATTTAATTGGGATTAAAATCACCACCTCTTCACAGAGACGTTTAATGGAGACATGAGGCAGCGAAAATCAGAGAAAGAAGGTGGTCAGAAACACCTAAAGATATCGTAACCCGCAGGTGGAAACGCTTGATTTTTTCGTTCCCACCATCGGGTTACGAGATCTCTAGGCGTTTTGTTGGAAACGCCTGAAATTTTCGTAACCCGTAGGTGGGAACGAAAAATTCAGGCGTTTCCACCTACGGAATACGATTTATTTAGGCGTTTCTCTAATTTTATTTGTAAAAAAAAAAAAAAAACGGTGATGGTGGTGCGCTGGTGCCGCGATGGTGGGTCTGATGGCAGGTGGTGCTTGTGGTGGTGGTAGGTGGTGCTTGTGGTGGTGATAGCAAGGGGGAGTTCTTTTTGAAAGACGAACTGGAATAGCAAGGCATGCAATGGCAGAGAAAGCTTGGAGTTGCATCAATGGAGGACAGCTCATAAGCCACTTAATTTATCTTTTTTTTATTTGAAGATCATAACCCACTTTTTTTTTAAAGGAGAAAAGATCATAAGCCACTTAATCTCATGGAGAATTAAGAGTAGTTGCTTATCGGATGAGAGTGAGAACGAGAGGGGGCATAATGGTCCGTTTAAGATAAATTGTGGGCATTAGTATGTAAAATAAGGGCGACGTTCAACAACACCCTTAATTAATTAATAATTTGTGCATAAAAAAATTAATTAATAATTTAGCAACAAATCATATGAAAGAAAACTTTTAGGAAGAAAAAGTTCATTAATGCATTTTTAGTAATTGATACTCGTACTTTTATTTATTTTTTACAAAATAATATTCCTAAATTTAAATTTATTTGTTGGAAAGATAAAAAAATATAAAAAAAATGATGTCATAGTCAATTTTGGAGGGAAGTTTTTTAATTAGAAAATGACATGTGTATAACGATGATGTCAGCGGTTATAACTTTAGTAATAGTTATAGATGGCAAAAAAATAAACATTATTAAAAACAAAGATTTGACACACCTATTTATTTAAAAAGTATGAAGTATAATAAAAATAACCAAATATAAAAGGCAAAATTGGCCTCAACACTTTGAAATATGGCTTGGGTGCACCTAACACCCTGTACTTTGTTTAGTGGCCAAAACACCACAAACTAATGACTTGGGTGCAAAGCACACCTTTAGTGAGTTTTCCGACCACCATTCTCACCGGAGCCGGTGAAGTTTTTCGATGATGGAAGCCGAAAAACTCACTAAAGATGAGCTTTGCACCCAAATCATTAGTTTGTGATGTTTTGGCCACTAAGCAAAGTATAGAGTGGTGCATCCAAGCCATACTTCAGAGTGTTGAAGCTGATGAGACAACATTGTGGCTAAAATAGGCCTCTACTTTGTTCTTTTCATATTCATGTGCGCCCTCTGACTAACATAAAATCAATATACGGAGTATTAATTCTAAACATGTTTAATCTATGTTGGTTGAATATTAATGCACAAACAAACCTATTATTGGCGATCACTTGAATTAAAATCATATTAGCCTAAATAAAAATTATTAATTCTCTTATAAAGCGTGATTTCAAGTACAAATTCCCTTTAAACCTGCAAGAGAGGGCGTAATCAAGCAATAATAATAATATATCAAACAACATAATAACACATAGACACAACAAATCATCATCATAACAATAATCGCATCAAAGTATAATAATATTAGCAAGATCCTAGGGGCATGATACTAACAAGATTAATAACAAATCCTAGCATGTCACTAAACATTAAAGATCAAACCTTTAATCCTAATATGATACTAACATGATAGAAGAAAATAGGAAGCAATCTAAACATGATAATCGAAAACAATAAATAACATCCTAACATGATAATAGGAATTAATATAATCTAAGCATGCTTTCTAAAGATACAGAGCAATGAAACTAGTTACTTTGTTGCCTCGCTTCTCTTTCTATAAAAACAATACACTCGTTAGCAACTGCAATGAAAATATTAAATCAAACAATTAATTTAAATAATTGAAATAGGGATTTGGGACCAAACCTTCAGAAATTATCAACCTTTCACGTCTAGGGCGAAGGCAACTTCGAGCTTGGCTATGTGTGTCTAAGACTCGTGAATGCGGTATTGTATTTTAAAAAGGGAAGGCTTAGAAAGAGGGAGAAAGAATAAACTTCTAGCTTTAAGAAAGAGAAGAAAATTAGAATTAGATGATCATTGATGATTTAAAACGGGGAAATAACGCCCCTATTTATAGAGAAAACGTCTAGAACACTTCGAAAAGAGTCAAAATTCAACTCGAAGTAAAATAGACCCTATCGCGACGCGACAGACCATATCGCGACGCGATAGGCCTATTGCGGCGCGATAGGCTTTCCGCAGTGCGATGGCTTGATCAGGATAAAAATCCTATATGGAGTCCTTTTCCTAATATATTCAGGTAATTAGACTCCGTAATTATCTTTATTTAAAATCAGTTTTATCTTCTAAAACACTTGATCTATTCCAAATTAAATTCCTTATCTTTTCTAAATAATATAAAAATATAATTATTAATTCTAACTCTATTAGAATTTAAAATAATCTTCTAGATTATTCTAGAAAATTAAAGTAAATCCTAATAAATTTAGGAATGATAATTAATGGGCCTTGCACTTGATCATTGGGCCACATAAAACCATTTGGGCCCAATTTAATATTTTGGCCATAACTTCCTCATTATTAATCAGAATTGGGCTTATAATATATCGTTGTAAAGCTCTTTTCAAACCCTATCCAACTACACTATTACCGGACCCATATAATGGACCAAACTAAATTGGACTGGACGTTTTCCATAAATAAGGCATAAAAAGAAATATTTTCGAAAACAGAAAGAAGTATTTTTATTAAAAACAGGTGCATCACGAGACTCTTTCACATTTCACCTCATTCAATAATCAAATGACGTGAAAGTTATTCATCACTGGGTTTGGGTTTTGGGGAGACACAATTAGGTGTCTACAGTAAGGCTTTCGCGCGATGCATCCTTGAACTTGTGCATCTCATTGCATCATATTGTGCTTACTTGACTACTTGTGCACCTCTTGCTTGTGCATAGCTTATATGTGTTTACACTAACCGTTTGGTTTGACTTGTGATTATGAATATGCTTAAATAAACTAACCAATGACTAAAGGAATCTGCTTAATTAATTGATTAATTAATTTGAGCGAATAAATATGTCTAAAATCGAGTCATAGTTTCTTTGAGTCTACCCGGATTTTTATTCCCGTATATTGCACAAGCGTCAACTTGTTTTGGTCATAATCTGAGTTCTAGAAAGAATTACAAGTCGTACAACCTATGGATCTGTAGCCCCGAGGTTTATCTTTCATTTGGAGTTAGAGTCGTCCAATTCGGAGTCACAAATAAAAAAATTATGACTAAAATACTACAGCCTGTCCAGTTTAGTGCATATACATGTGGTCTTAACTTAGTCTTTGTTCGGGTATAATCACATGTTTAGTCACATTGTCATGACACGTGTCTTAAACATATCACTTTCACTCACTAGTAAAAAGCACACACTTTGTATATGCGTCACCATGACCATGTCTTAGGTTCATGCATGAGTCACCCTTTCCGTCATTTGAGTTGGGGGTCCACTCTATTCCTAATATCTTCCACATCTCTCCATCTACATCATCTTTCAATTCTCCACATGCTTTCTCCATACATATCATTTCCCTTATTTTTCCATGATCTCTTCTCATCTATGCATGTTGAATGAGTTTGAGTCAAACAATTAAAAATAAGTATCCATGACTTCCCTTTCCACAACACTTGGTCAAGGAGAGAAGGGCGCTTAATCAAGGACAACACTTTCGTTCAAGCTCTACTCTTCGATAAACCCATCAGACACCAGAAAAAGTTTGTATTAATGGCTTACTAACAAGAAGTTGATGAGTTGAGGCAAAACACGAACAATCTGGCTAAGATGTTCAAAATTCTCGCTCTTCAAGTCAACGACCCTAGTAAGCAAGAACAACTTGAGCGCATGGAAGAAAGCCGTAAGAAAGTTTCCAACAATTATAAGTATCAGGGAATCAGTTCCCAAGGGGTCTTAGTGGACAAGGAACTTCTTCTGCAGAAGTTCAATGCCAATGACATTTTTAGATTCAAGCCAACTGACAATCCCTATTTTCATTTAAGAGCTTTTGAAACTATAATGAATATTAAGGGGATTTATAGGAAAGCTTTCCGTTTGCTGTTTTCGCTATCTCTAGAAATCGTTTGTCAACAATTGTACTTTTCCCTAGACAAAGAGAAGATTGCTTCTTGGGAAACTATTACAAACGCCTTCATTGATAGATACAAATGCAACATCCAAGTTGAAATTGGCCATAGGGAACATGAGATTTAAAAAAAAAGGATTTACTTCCTTTTTCAACAAGTGGAGGGAAAGTTTTTCTATGATGGTAGAAGTTCCTACTAAAAAGGAATCTATGAGGATGTTCATCAAAAACTTCCAAGACAAGTACCAAAAGCATCTGAAATATCAATGCAATTTAAATACTTTCAAAGCTGTCTATGACATAGGTATTGATATTAAAGACAATCTTGAAAAACATAAAGCTAGTAACATAGTAACAACAATGGCTAGAAAGGAAAGAAGAACGACAATTCTTCTTCTTCCAAAAACACCTACTCTAGTAACAATGTTAGTACCTTTGACCTTAACGAAGTCTTAGCCATAGATAACCAAAAACCTAAAAAGAAACTAAGGAAAGAATTCACCCCTACTAGGATAAACTACGATACTGCTTTTAATCGACTTCATGCGAAAGGACTCATCACTCATATTGGACTTCTTCAAGATCCAGTACCCGAAAATAGCTCACCCAACTGGGATTCTAACGCTCATTGCAAGTACCATCAAGGTAGGGGGAATACTACCGAGAGTTGTTGGAATCTAAAAGAGGCCATCCAATATTTGATCAATAATAACAAGCTTCCCATACCTCCAGCTGGCAAGAAGACCGAACGATGATAGAGCACAAGACACGAGGCGAGCTTCAACGACAACATTTCTTGACCTCCTTTTCTTTTTATTTTATTTCTCCTTTCCCCAATAAGCCTAGCATAGGCATTCCTCATCTCCTTCATTAGATTTATTAAGAGTTTGTTATTTATCACTAGCAGAAAAAATGCTATTTGTAACACCCTATTTGTAACTGGCGTATGTTATGCTAGTTATGAAAGCATCAATAGTAACCGACTAAGATAATGTCAGTTACTAATTTTATGACATTAGTAACTGACGTAGTAAATGTCAGTTACTAATATGTGGTTTATAATTATTTGAAGTTTTATTAGGAACTGACTAAATAAATGTCAGTTACAAATATTAAGTCAAATAAACTTTGACCAAAATGTTTGTAACTAGCTTACAAACGCTAGTTACAAATATTAAGTCAAAAAACTTTGACCAAGACCAGTGACAAATATTAAGTTAACGAAACTTTGACCAAAAAGTTTGTAACTAGCTTACAAACGTCAGTTACAAATATTAAGAAAATAATTTATTTTTATTTTTTTAAAGAAAGGAAACAATTCTCATTGAAATACAAACAAAATACTTAATTTTTTTTCTTTGTTATTCAATTTTGCTCCAAGTTCTCACGCTTAGCTTTTAGTTTCACTCCTCCTTCCTCCTACAGTTTCATGATTTCACTCCAACAAACTCCATTCAGTTTGCATAATTTTTTTATTTTGGGTTCAGCTTTATTGGTCTATATCAAGGTTTTAAGGTATGTAATTTTTCAAATTGGGGTTCTGTAGACACCCATTTGTGTCTCCCCAAAACCAAACCCAGTGATGAGTACCTTTCACGTCGAATCATAATCGAATGAAGCGAAAGTGTGGAAAGTTTAGTGTTGCGGATAGTTTCTTTTTTTGAAAACTTATTTTAAGAAAACAGCCAATCCAGTTTGGTTGGTCCATGATATGGGTCCAATAGTAGTGTAGTTGGATGGGGCTTGACAAGAGCTTTCCAACGATATATTATAAGCCCAATTCCGATGAATATTGAGGAAGTTATGGACAATTTACTAAACTGGGCCCGGTTTGAGCTTTATATGCGGCCCAATGATCTAGGGGAGGGCCTAATATAGATTTATCATTCCTAATGCAATTAGAAATGGTTTTAGTCTTCTAGATTCTTCTAGAAGGTTCTTTTCATTCCTAATTCAATTAGCATTGATAAATTGACTTTTGTTGACTTTTCAGAGTTTTAATTAAAATCAAAGAGCATTTTTGAGGAAAATACGATTTTATCCTCCTGTACGGTAATTTTATCTGATTTTAGGAAAACGCGTAATTTTCCAAATCAGCGCCAAACGCCAGCTGTAGCGCCTGGCGCCAGCTTTGGCGCTTGGCGCCAACAGCTAGCGTTGGCGCCAATCTCGTTTTACGTGCGCCAGAACTCTATTTTGTTTATTTTATCTTTTTGGCTGATTTTCTCTATAAATAACGTCGTAAAAACTCCGTTTTCATTCACCTACAACCAGTTTCCAATTCTCTCTATTTTCATTCACCATCTTTCTCTCTCTTTTTCTAAACTAGCTTTTCAAATACAAAATTCCGCATTCATTAGACTTAGAAGCACCTAGCCATATTCGAAGTTGCCTTCGCCCTAGACGTGAAAGGTTTAATTTCCGAGGGTTTGGTCCCAAATCTCTCTTTCAATTATTTAATTTAATTGTTGATTATTATTTTCCTTGAAGTTACTAACGTGTTGTAGACACCCATTTGTGTCTCCCCAAAACCAAACCCAGTGATGAGTGCCTTTCACGTCAAATCATAATCGAATAAAGTGAAAGTGTGGAAAGTCTAGTGTTGCGGAAAGTTTTAATTTCTTTTCTCTTCTCTCTGTTTTTGAAAACTTAGTTTTAAGAAAACAACCAATCCTGTTTGGTTGGTCCATGATATGGGTCCAATAGTAGTATAGTTGGATAGGGTTTGCAAAGACCTTTCCAACGATATATTATAAGCCCAATTCCGATGAATATTGAGGAAGTTATGACCAATTTACTAAACTAGGCCCGGTTTGAGCTTTATATACGGCCCAATGATCTAGGGGAGGGCCTAATATGATTTATCATTCCTAATGCAATTAGGAATGGCTTTGGTCTTCTAGAATCTTCTAGAAGGTTCTTTTTCATTCCTAATTCAATTAGCATTGATAAATTGACTTTTGACTTTTCAGAGTTTTAATTAAAATCAAATAGCATTTTCGAGGAAATTATATGATTTTATCCTCCAGTACGGTAAATTTATCTGATTTTCGAAAACGCGTTAAAATCAGGCTTGGCGCCTAACCCCAGGCCTGACGCTAGCCATTGGCGCCTGGCGCTAGTGTTGGTGTCTGGCGCCAGTTAGCCAAGGGTGGCGCCAGCTCTGTTTTTTGTGCGTCAGACTCTGTTTTGTTTAATTTATCTTTTTGGCTGATTTTCTCTATAAATATCGTATTAAAAACCAATTTTCAATCATCTACATCCATCATTCACCTACAATCAGTTTTAATTAGCATTCTCTTAATCATTCAATTCTTTCTTCTTACTTTGCTTTTTTACATACAAAATTCCGCATTCACAAGATCTAGAAACACCTAGCCATATTCGAAATTGCCTTCACCCTAGACGTGAAAGGTTTAATTTCTGAGGGTTTGGTCCCAAATCTCTCTTTCAATTATTTAATTTAATTGTTTGATTATTATTTTCCTTGAAGTTACTAACGTGTGTATTTTGTTATTAGAAAGAGGTACGAGGCATCAAAGTAAGTGCTTTAATTGGTTTTAATTGATTTATTGATGTAGAAATCATGTTTATATTGTTATTATGATATTCCTAGTATCATGTCTAGGGTAATTTTAATATTAAATATGATTCCTGCGATGCTTCCTATGTTCTTCCTAATATTTATGATTGCTAGTATCATGTTAGGGTTAAAGATTTGATTTTTATTGCTTAGTGACATGCTAGGGTTTGTTATTAATCTTGTTAGTATCATGCCTAGGATCTTGCTATTTTTATTATGCTTTAACATGATTTATGATTATTTTTATAATTGTTTTGATTATGATTATAATTTTATAATTATTATTATCATGGTTAATATGATTGTTATTATGATGATTATTTCATTGTTATAATTTTATGATCATGATTATATTTATACTTTGATTATGTTGCTTGATTTTTATTGCTTGATCACACTTTATGCATGTTTAAAGGGAATTGGTACTTGTAATCACGCTTAATAAGATAATTAATAAATTTGTTAGGGTTAATGTGATTATAATTCAAGTGATCGCCAATAATAGATTTGTTTGTGCATTAAATTCAACCCACATAGATTAAACAGGTTTAGGGTTAATCCTATTGATTGCATGTTAATCAGAAAGCGCACATGAATATGATCAGAATAAAGTAAAGGCCTATTATTAGGGCAGGTTCAATCTCTTTTAGGTTGGATTTGTACCTTCATCCCCGAACCCTTATTTGGTTCTAGACCTTATGGAGTTGACGATCTCTTGGATCGTTAAGGGGTGTAACCTTCACTTCGTGAACGGTTTACAAGTTCCTTAAAAACTTGTTGGCGACTCTTTTGCTCTATCTTCTTCCCTTTTGGACGCCACCGTACTTTAGTGTATGATCACAGTGGGGTTCAAACTAGTGGGATTTAAAGGCTTGAAATTATTCCCTACACGTGTGTATTTTGTTATTAGAAAGAGGTACGAGACATCAAAGTAAGTGCTTTAATGGTTTCATTGTTATTATAATATAGAAATCATGTTTAGGATGTTTATTGCTTCCTAAGTATCATGTTTAGGGTAAAGGATATAATGTTAATTATGATTTCTATGATGCCTTCTATTCCCTATCTAATATTTATGATTGTTAGTATCATGTTAGGGTTAAAGATTTGATTTTTAATGTTTAGTGACATGCTAGGGTTTGTTATTAATCTTGTTAGTATCATGCCTAGGATCTTGCTATGCTTTCACATGATTATTATTATTAATTATGATTGTTATTATGATGATTATTGTTATGATTATGATTATAATTATTATTTTGATTATTGTTATGATGATTGTTATTATCATGATATTGATTATTATTATGTTGCTTGATATTTATTATTTATTGCTTGATCACGCCTTTATTGCATGTTTAAGGGAATTGGTACTTGTAATCACGCTTAATAAGATATTAATAATCTTGTTAGGGTTAATTATGATTATAATTCAAGTGATCGCCAATAATAGTTTTATTTGTGCATTATATTCAACCAACATAGATAAAGAGGTTTAGGGTTAATCCTATTGATTGCATGTTTATCAGAAAGCGCACATGAATACGATCAGAATAATGTAGAGGCCTATTATTAGGGCAGGTTCAATATCTTTTAGGTTGGATTTGTACCTTCATTCCCGAACCCTTATTTGGTTCAAGACCTTATGGAGTTGACGATCACTTGGATCGTTAAGTGGTGTAACCTTCACCCTGTGAACGGTTTACAAGTTCCTAAAACTTGTTGGCGACTCTTTTGCTCTATCTTCTTCCCTTTTGGACGCCACCGTACTTTAGTGTATGATCATAGTGGGGTTCAAGCTAGGGTATTAACGCTTGAAAAATATTCCCTACAGGTTCTTGTAATTTTCCCTTTCTTAAATTCAATAATAGCCCTAAAAATCGAAAACTTTATTCTTGATCTGAGTAATTTTGATTGTGATTGTGTTCGTACTCCTCTACCAACGAAGAGCGTCTTCCTCCTCAAACTTCGATCTCCAACGTTGTTCTATCAGAATTTTTTTTTTTTTTTTTTTTTTTTTTTTTTTTTTTTTTTTTTCTGATTTTCGAATTTGGGTTCTTGAAATTATTCATTTTCTTAATTAAATAAGAGCCCAAAATTCGAATTGAATTTCGAATTGAATTTGTGGTGTTGTTGTGTTGATTAATTTTGATTTGATTAGGAGATATGGTATTTACTTGTGTGCTGCCGATTTTAGGTTTAATTTGCTTAGTTTTGTTAATGGAATTACTATGCATTATATGAGTAGGATTACTCTGTAATTTTTTTGTTAGTTTTTGTTGTGAAACTTAATATGCAGTATCAGTTTGCATAATGTCAGTCTGTGTGATTACCTAGTTGAAGTTAATGTGATTTGTTTACTGATATTTTTATTTGTACTATAGAAATTTTTTAAAGCATAACTTCCCTCCTATACCTATCTTTATTCTGAAACTATTCAATAATTGTAGCTACATACTTAGTAAATTTTTAGTCAAATAAACTTCGTTCCACTTATCAAATTAAGGATATTGATGATGGGTTTTTATTGCATATTGATTAATAAATGTTTTTCGTAAGCGTAATTGATCAACTTTTTGATGGTACGACACAATTTTGTCAAATTAAAATTGTTAAAGGAAGAGTTCATGATATATTTGAAGGATTTGTTGACCCATTGAAGTAATTATGTATGATTTCATTATTATTTTTTGTTCAATTCACTGCATTTGATCGCTGGATTCCAGTTAATTTCTTATGTTAATCTGATCATTGGTTACAAATTAAGGATATTGATGATGGGTTTAATTCATATTGATTAGTAAAGGTTGATGGGAACTTGGGAAGACATTGAGTGGCTAGGTAGAATGCTTTCCTTAAGTATTTGCATCTGCTCTTTTTCTACTGTAGGTGCTCTTGGCATGTGCACTCTTTGTTTTTGTGTATGATATTTCTATGAGGGTTTTCCAGCTTTGTTTTCTCCCCGGCCAAGATATTATCTTGCTGTTGTCTGAGACATTTTCACTAATCTTGACTCTAAATTGCTTGGGATTTAGTGTGTACGCCAGCTACGACTTGACCATTTTGAAGTTAGCTAGTGGTGAAGTTATTCATTGAGCTATTATTGTGGGGAAGTTTTCTCTGATAGCCATAGGCATAGGTAGTAGTAGTATTATAGCAATACAACATATGCATGTACATCAGTACCTCTGCAAGTAAACAGAACTACCTTGTACAAGTGTATGAGTTCACTGTGATCGTAATACTAGGTTGTATCAAATGTTAACCACGAAGCCTAAACTGCAACATCTTAGAAATTAAAGCTGAAATTCATAACTAAAGCTCAGAACTAAATTTAGAACTAAAATTCAGAACTAAGATAAGTTTGAAATTCAGAACTGAAGCTCAAAAGTGAAAGTCAGATTTAAAATCAGTCTGAAATTCAGAACTAAAGCTCAAAAACAAAATTCAGAACTGAGCTAAGTCTGAAATTCAGAACTGAAATAAGTTTGAAATTCAAAACTGAAGCTTAGAACTGAAATTCAGAACTGAAATTAGTTTGAAATTCAAAACTAAAGCTTAGAACTTGAATTTCAAAACTAAAGCTTAGAACTGAAATTCAGAACTTTGATTAGTCTGAAATTCAGAACTGAAGCTTAGAACTGAATTTCAGAAATTCGAATCCCTTTATTCATAAATGTGGTTGTTGTGATTCCCAGAACACGTTCTATTAAGTATTTGATACATCTTATTGTAATGAATACATGAAAGAGAGAATACAGGTGAAAGAAAAAAGGACTAAACAATATAAAGGGCAATCTATTTATCAGCCACAAGTTGATAGCCTTCTGTCTGCTGCTCCTGCTGATAAATATGCATCAAATAAGCAGTGCAGTAGGTCATATAGAGGTGATTGTGCGTTTTTCTTTCTAATTTTCATGTGCATTTCGCTATATAAAAATAGGGTAAGAAAAGAAATATTTTCAAAAAACAGAAAGAAGAGATATTTTAATAAAAACATCCTCATCACTAGACTTTTCACACTTTCGCTTTGTTCGATATCAAATGACATGAAAGGTATTCATCACTGGGTTTGGTTTTGGGGAGACACATTTTGGTGTCTACAGAAGCCCCCACTTTGACTGAGTTTGGAGAAACGCAATTTTTGAAAACAAAAGTCAAAGTATCGATAGGTACGGAGAATGATTCAGAACGTTCTGCGATCCTAAATCATTCTTGTGACGCCGATACCTGCAAAACTAGCATTAGTTAAATAGATTAAAGAGTTAAGAAATGCTTATCTTACACCGTCGAGCACACGTCTTTGAAATAACTGATTTGTTGCTGCATTGTTGTATTACTGTATTTTTGATAACCTTCCGCAAGCCAGGGAATGCCATCCCGCTGTTTGTTTTGACGACCTCCTGCAAGCTAGAGAATGACGCCTGAAGACTGCTACGCTTGTAACTGCCTCCAATTCTTCCATGATAGACTTCTGCAAGCTAGAGAACCCCATCGAAGATTGCTTCGCTTGAAACCACCTTCTAGCACTTTGTGACCATCTTCCGCAA
Source organism: Chenopodium album (assembly GCF_948465745.1). NCBI lineage: Eukaryota > Viridiplantae > Streptophyta > Magnoliopsida > Caryophyllales > Amaranthaceae > Chenopodium > Chenopodium album. The sequence goes on from NC_137837.1 coordinate 70,194,371, forward strand.
GCCAGGGAACATGATCGAAGACAACTTTGCTTGAAATCACCTCCAACTGTTTGTGACAACTCTCCGCAAGCTAGGGAACGCTGCTGAAGATATCCTCGCCTGAAGCTATCCTCATTTGCTGCGATAATATTCCGGGAAAAATTACCGAAGACCCACGCTTGTCGATCTTTAAAAAGCTCGCTTGAACTTTGCTTCCGCTATGCCAGTACGTCGGCGCTTCTGCTGCTTTTGAACCTGTATGTCGGTGCTTTCTGAATTGTGAACCTGTATGTCGGTGCCTCTGCTGTATGAACCATTATGTCGGTGCTTTGCGATGAGCCAATGCTTAGGCGCTTTAAGCTAAGTGAGATGATCATTCATCAGGTTGATCACTTTATGCAATTGTAATCAAGCCGATTACTAAATCATGTCAAATTGCTTAGAGGGGCTAACTGGCGTGCCAGGAACCCAAAATGTTGTAAGTGGTCAAAATAAACGCACTGAGTGGCTGAACCTTCTATCGCCACATATATGACTCTAGCGCCAGGCGCTGGAACTAGAGTCATGCGCTAAACCTTATCGTCTGGCGCCAAGGCCTGTCGCTTGGTGCTAGAGTCGGGATTTCCATATATACCCCTTTCTTCATCATTTTCGCTGCTGTTGCTCATTTTGCTCGAGAATCGCCCGTGAACTTCAATTCACTCGTTCTTGCTCGTTTCTCTACCAAATTCGCTCAAGTTTGTTGCAAATCAAAGCATATTTCATCCATTTTCCCGATCTATGTAAGTTTTCTCCAAACTCACTCCGGTTTTGATGAAGTTTGCACATGTTTGTTCATGAATTTCTTGAAAATTTGAAACTTGAATTGCTTAATTCACTTTGTTTGTCAAATTTTATGCCATGAAATTGCTTGATTTTGTTTATATATTTCCTTGGGAGTAATTTGAGACTTGTTTGACTCAATTTGGTGAAGAAACGAACAAATTACTATTGTTGGACCTCTTAAGGTCAGGAATACAATGTAGCTTGTTCTTGGTGTTCTAGCTAGCAATTCTTGTCCAATTTGTCACAATAATTACCATAGTATTGCAAGAAATTGTTTGGATGCTTGAAAAATGTCGTGTATGCTCAATTTGAAATTGTGCTCTGTTTTAGTACTACATACTCTGTTTTTTGCGAACATAGTATCATGCGGCTAGGCGAACCTTAGATACTATAAAACCTTAATTTATGATGATTTTATACAATGTAGCATGGCTAGACAGCGAGGTTCGGATTCAAGGTCCCGAGACACGCGACGGGAGCATGAGCTCGTAGAGGAGGACGCCGACTCGTCCACTTCTCTTGGTCCCCTCCCTGAGTGGGATGAGCGGACTCTGTACTTCTTCCCCGTCCACCATATTTCTGAGAGGGTGCGACGTGGGATCACGGTTGGTAGGACGCGCTACCATGGCTCAGGCTGCAATACCTGAAGGAATTGTGTCTTCGATAAGTGCAATTACTAGATATATCAAGGATCACTATGATGGAGATAATAAGTTCGTTCTTTTGGGTCGTCATTATTTGTTGCTAGATGACAGGGTAAAGTCGTATCCCCTAATAAAAAATAATTACCTAAGTCCTCTAACTAAAGTAGATAGGGAAGTAGGGTCGAACTCCACAGGGAAACAAGTCTTTTTACTCCTAATTAATTATTATAATCTAAATTATCTAAGTAACCAATATTTTTGTGAATAAAATCTATACTACGGAGAAAAAGGTCGAAAGGAATAAAGTAGGGGAAAATCAAATATTAAAAGACCTAGGGCATAGGTTCACTAATAAAAAATATTCCAGGGCAAATCATAATAAGCAATCATCAAGCATTGGTTAATCAGATTATAAAGGGCTTTCGCTACGTATTATAATCACAGAGTTAATTTACCGGTATTAAATCTCATCTATCGAATCTCGACTTAACCATTTATAAAATAGTCCGCCTATTGAAACTAAGCCTAAACATCAATTCTCATCTGTCGAATCTCGAATTAATATTGCTAAACTCATACAATTAAATCTGGCCAAACCTAATTGCATAGCATTAAATCAATCAATAGGAAATTAACCAAGCATTGATAATTAACAATCATAAAATTACCCCTTCATATCATTTATTAGATCCCCATAAACCCTAGAAATAAAACTACTCAAGCATCATCATAACTAAACTAATCAAATAAATAAAGCAAAGCATAATCAAAGAAGTAAGTAAAATAGCTGAAATTAAAAGAGAAGAAATTCTTACCAAAAGAAATCTGGATTAATGGAAGTAATTAAGAATAAAAGTTAAGAGAGAATTTAAGAGAGAAATATTCTAAGTAGAGAGAGAAAGTCTAAGAAAGAAGGTAATAAAAAATTACGTACAAATCTCGTAGTTAAACATTCCCTAAATAAAAATTTAAAACTAACTAATCAGGTCTTGAGAAAACACGCTCCCGATCGGGCGAAGTGCCGCCCGATCGGGCCCGCCTTTTTCTTCACGATCCATCGGGGCAGCCGCGCCCGATCGAGCTAACGCTCACCCGATCGGGCCCGGTCTTCTTCTTCAAGGCTCGGATTTCGATTGGGCTCGATTTCTCGGCCCAATCTAAGTTTCCTCATCGGGTCTTGTTTAAACGATCCAATAGCCTCGGTGTCTCATACTGAGCCCTTAATCATCGGCTCTCACCGATCCTGGGCGTCAAAAGTGGTCGTGTCCTTCTAGCTTCCGTATTTGATCCATAAAGCCCAGGAAAATGCTCCAAGAGTGCAATTTCCTGTAAAATACAACTAAAACTACGAAAACACTAGAAAACACAAATTAGTAATAAAAGTGGCTCGAAAGAGCCAAAAACACTACTAATTATGACCAAGGGACGGGGGTAAATCACTATGTAAAATGGACATATCAAACTCCCCTAAGCCAAACCTTTGCTTGTCCATAAGCAAAGAGCTCATCAATGAACATATAAAACATACTTCACTCCAATAATCAAATCAAGCAAAAACGATTCAAGGCAAATCTAATGAACATGCTTCAACATCAATCAATCTTATTCATCTAATCACCCTTTCTCCCTAACAATTGTCAAATAGAGCAAACCACAAGAGCATATAGAATTCAAGACTAGTGCTCACACACTCAACTCTTATTTATGTGGTGAGTAAAAGATGTACTCGATCGCTCTCCAAACAACCCTTTTACTTGTGAATAATGCCCACTCATCTCACACTCTCGTGTGTTTAAAACAATGAACGCTCAACCTACTAGTCGACTCGAAATATGTCAAGTCATAACTTGCATTGATAAACAACACTTTCACATTTACACAACTTCTATGCACAAGGTCGGAAGGTCTTTAAAGCTTGTAATGTAAGGCTAGGGTAAAGGGTAGGATAAATTTGGGAGTATGTGAGAGAATAGCTATGCATTAAGGGAGCCAAATCCTAATAAACCCATGATCAAAAATAAATGATGATCATACATCTCCAACAACATAACTAACTCCAACAAAAATCCACCAAATACAACTCCAAACAATATAAACAATCCCATTACTTACAAAATTCACTCATAAAAATATGATAATGTAGAACTTGAGTGAAATACAAACTTTGAACTCATTCCTTTTTTTTCTTTTCAAACTTGAATTCTTTTTTTTTTCTTGAACAACCTTCAACTAGAACACTTGAGCATTAATTTTTTTCTTTTGCTTTTTTTTTTTCTTTTTAACTCATATTGGAAATTTCAACCTTGAAACACAACATATCAATATTTTCCAATCAAAAATCAAAGAACAATCACTCTTATTTTATTCCCACATTGTGCAAATAATGTGCACACCACAACTCCCTCACCTCACCAACTAATAGCTCCCCCAAGCCAAGCTTGGGACTAGTAACCAATGGGGCTCATATAGGCTTGTAATGTGGCTAAATAAACAATAAAAGGGCACAAGCAACAACATGGGTAACAAGAAGGGAACAAATGTATCTAAATACTCTGAAGGCTACCTAAAAGAATGAACTCCTTCGTCCTCCTCATGTGCATAATAATAAGTCATGAAACACTACTCATAGTTGCAAATCAATACTCAAATTCATTGACATACCAGGAATTATGGAACTATCACACATTTCCTAACCAAATCAATTAGTCAAGCACTATATTCACAAATAGTTGGCAAAATTGACGCATGTTTAGGAATCCAAACAATTAGACTTCAAATCATGACCAACAAATCCACAATGCTCATTATCAATAACCAAGAATCAAAACAAATTTTCTCAAGTAAGGGGGACAGGGAAGCATGATTTACAATTCATTGGAACATATTTTTGGATTTTTTATTTTTCAATTTTTTTTTGTATTTTTCATAAATAAGAAAGCAACAAAAACTACACTAGGAAAACAAATAAAAAGAGAAAAGGAAGAGAATTACCAAGCGAAAGATCACCCCCCCAAGCTAAATCAAGCAATGCCCTCATTGACTTGGGAGTGTAGCCTACTCCTCATCCTCATCCATCCTCGAATAGCCCCCTCCATGGCTAGAATCGGCTCCTCCATGGCTCGAACCAGCACCTCCATAACCTGAACCACCTGCAGAGTAGTTAGGGTCCACACATTCCCCCAAGCCCGCCAAAAGGTACATCGGTCCCATAACCATGGACTGATGAGTAGTCCCCATAGGTACCGTAGGCACTTGGGTCCGTGTATCCGCCTTGCGGATATTGGAACCAATCGGGAACAAGTGAATCGGGGGGAATAGCCCCCCGACGGGCATAATCATCATACATGGGATACAAACCCCTCCCGACGTTCCTCTCCACATACCCCACCCGTCTATGCAGAGACCCAACTCTAGTGTCCAAATCCCTAACCATAATCTCAACTCTCCCTTGCCCCATCTCAATCCTATCCAATTGGCTCCTAAAAGTCGAAAAGTCATAAGGGGCGTTGGGGTCAATGTTGTAGTTGGTTGAGGAAGTGGGAATGTCATATGTAAAGGGTGGAGGTGGTGGGTAGTGTGGTGAATGGTGATGAGGAGAGTGGTCTATGGGAGATTGGTGGGGTTGTGGTGAAGGGTGAGGTGGTTGAACCTCACCTTGACCGTTAATCTCGAAAGTATAAGAAGGCTTCCCCTTCTCAAATTTGGTCAAGGTGGGGTTGGGTAAAGTAAAAGCATTGTCCCTTCTACCCGATTCCCTTTGAATCACCCACCAAGTCTCACCTCCCATGACATTAATCCAATTAAGGCCACCTAAATAGGGTAGGTCCATAATAGTTGGGCCGACTACCTTACCGTCGTTGTTAGGGACAAAGTTAAGGTGTTTGACCGCTATGTGAGTTACTAGGCCACCAAAATAAATGGGTACCCTAGACCTACCCACCTCGGCTGCATTGGCCACCCTTTGGAAGTGGTTGGCCATCTTGTGGACTATGTTGAGCTTATCACTCCCAGGTATCATATATGACCCTAACAATTCTAGCTCATCCCGCCTAACATTGGCGGGTTCATGCCTTCCAAAGATGGTAAGGCCAACAAACCGTTGCCAAAACTTTGGCACGGGATGTTGTATCCAAGTGCCCTTGGCATGTTGGAGGTTCAAATTAGCATCCCCCGTAAGGGATTGATAGACAACGACAATGTTGTCTTGAGGAGGTTCAATTGGCCTATCCAATTTTAACTCAAAAATTTTGCCAAATTCTTTCAAAGACAATCTAACATCATTATTAAGTAATCTAAATTGAACATGAGAAATTAAAGCATTAGATTTTATGACATTAAAACTAGAAATGAATTCCAAGGTTAAGTAATCATAAGTATCATAATGCATGTTAAACAAACCACTCATGCCAATTCCCTTAAACAACTTTTCTACAGGTTTATCAATTCCTAATTTAATAAGGGTGGGGTGATGAACAAAACGCGTAGGAATTACCTGCCTCGATGTGAGATTGATTATCCTTTGCTTTTGCTCTTGGGTGGTGATGACCACCCTCTCCCATCCCGGAACTTGCAATTCCGGGTCAATTCTAGGCTCTTGTTGCCTTGAGCTTTCCCCCCTTACAGTCCTTGATCTCTTGAGAGCCATTTGTAATGAGAAAAGGTAGGAATTAGAGACTTTCTCTCTCTTAGGGTTTGAGAAAATTGAGAGAAAGTGGTAGAAATTAGGTGTAGATTGTTGAGAAAGATGAAAGGATCAAGAATATGCAAAGATTTTTGAGTTTTGATTGAAGAACGGGAGAAGATCTTAAAAATAAGGGAGTTTGAAGGTGTAGAAATGGAGGTTTTAGAGAGAGAAAGTAATGGTGAAGAAGATGAAAGAAGAAGAAAGTGAGGAAAGAATTAAAAGGGTCGGCCTAAAATAGGCGCGCCCGATCGGGCGAATTATGTTGAAATCCAGAAGCTTGGTTGCGCGCCCGATCGGGAGAGTTCCGCCCGTTCGGGCGTGAATACGAACGAAAATTTCGCCCTTTGACTCGCCCGGTCAGGCAAGCTTTGCCTGACATTTCTTTTCCTTCACTCGATTTGCGCCCGATCGGGCGAAATAAGCTCGAATTTCTAACTTCACTTGCGCGCCCGATCGGGCAGCCTTGCCTGATCGGGCTACTTTGGCTCCAATTTCCAACTCTATTAGCGCGCCCGATCGGGCAAGGTTGCTGAAAATTATCCTTGCTTGCGCGCCCGATCGGGCGAGATCCGCCCGATCGGGCCCGTGTCTAGTCGGATTTCCGTAGCTTTTCTACGATTTCTTTTCTTCTTCAAATTTTTCTAAGTCTCTTTTCCTCCCAAACCTATACTTGTACAAAAACACTTATAAAAGGTAAAATTTCACTCTCCTCGCCTCTCTAAAATAAAAATAAAAATAAAGAAAAAGGAAAACTAGTCTAGAAAGCAAGAAATACGGGTTGCCTCCCGCAAAGCGCTGGTTTATCTAGGTCCCGCACGACCCTCTTACCACAGTGAAACTCAGAGTGAATCGGAACCGCTTAGGTGAGGTATATCAACTGCACCAATTGTATCCCCCTCATGATATAGCTTGAGTCTTTGGCCATTAACCTTAAACTCGTTACCATGTTCGTCGAAAACCTCCACAGAACCGAATTTATTGGCCTTTTTTACGATAAAAGGACCCGACCACCTTGACCTTAACTTTCCTGGGAAAAGTTTAAGTCGTGAGTTGAATAGTAACACTTTATCACCCTCCTTGAATTCTCTCGGAAGGATCATCTTGTCGCGCCACTTCTTCGTCTTCTCTTTGTAGACTGGAGCACTATCATAGGCCGTCAACCTAAACTCATCGAGTTGATTAAGTTGAAGTAACCTGTTTTCTCCCGCTAGTTTGGCATCTAGATTGAGCTCCTTAATAGCCCAATATGCCTTGTATTCCAATTCGACCGGGAGATGACATGCTTTTCCGTACACGAGTCTATACGGAGTAGTACCTATAGGGGTCTTGAATGCAGTTCTGTACGCCCAAAGAGTGTCGTCCAACTTGTCGCTCCAATCTTTCCTTGACTTTGCCACCACCTTCTCTAGAATGGCCTTGATCTCACGGTTAGAAACCTCAACTTGGCCACTAGTTTGGGGGTGGTAGGCCAAACCTGTCCTATGGTAGACACCATACTTTTTGAGGAGGGTGTCCAACTTTCGTTCATGAAAGTGAGATCCTCCGTCACTTATTATAGCTCTGGGTACACCAAATCTTGGAAAGATGGTCTTCTTGAAAAGTTTGTGGACGACCTTGGCGTCATTGGTAGGAGTGGCGATGGCCTCAACCCACTTGGATACATAGTCTACGGCGACAAGAATATAACGGTTCCCATTTGAAGAAGGGAACGGTCCCATGTAATCAACACCCCAAACGTCAAAAATTTCAACTTCTAAAATTCCTGTTTGGGGCATCTCATGCCTCCGCGAGATGTTGCTAGTCCTCTGGCAAGAGTCACAAGCCTGCACAAAAATGTTAGCATCCTTAAACATCGTACGCCAATAAAAACATGACTCATTAATCTTGGCCACCGTTTTAGTGGGGCCATGATGTCCTCCATATGGTGAGGTGTGTCAACTAGTAAGCACACCGTGGACTTCCCATTCGGGAATACACCTGCGAAATAATCCATCTGCACACTCACGAAACAAAAAAGGATCATCCCAAAAATAATGTTTAACATCAGAAAGGAATTTCTTTTTTTGTTGGTAGGACAAGTCAAGAGGTAGAGTACCACCCACTAAATAATTAGAAAAATCCGCATACCATGGGTGTTGCTCTACAACTGCATAAAGGTTGTCATCAGGGAAAGAATCATCTATAGGTAGAGAATCCTTACCCTCATCATACCTGATACGTGACAAGTGGTCTGCCACTACGTTCTCTGCTCCCTTTTTATCTTTTATTTCTATGTTAAAATCTTGGAGCAAAAGAACCCATCGGAGTAGCCTTGGCTTCGATTCCGCCTTAGCTATCAAGTACTTCAATGTTGCATGGTCAGTAAAAACAATGACTTTAGAACCAGCAAGATATGATCTAAATTTTTCTAAAGCATAGATAACATCAAGAAACTCCTTTTCCGTAGTGTCATAGTTGACTTGAGCTTCATCTAAGGTTTTGCATGCATAATAAATAGCATGCAAAACCTTGTTCTTTCTTTGTCCGAGCACGGCTCCTAACGCAAAGTCACTTGCATCACACATGATCTCGAAAGGAAGGTTCCAATCGCGAGCACATATGATGGGTGCCGATATCAAAGCCTGCTTAATCATGTTGAAAGCCTCAAGACACTCGTCAGTAAAAATAAAGGGGGCATCCTTGAGCAAAAGCTGCGTCAGTGGTTTAGCAATTTTTGAAAAATCTTTGATAAAGCGGCGATAAAACCTCGCATGACCCAAGAAACTTCTAACTCTGTTGTTCCAAAGAATACTACAAGAAGGGGGGGTTGAATTGTAGTATGAGAATTTAGCCTAACTTTTTGCGGAATTAAAATTAAGTTAGCTAAAGGAACTGAAAGATAAACTAAAGGAACTAAAGAATGCAAGAGAGATTTTACGTGGAAAACTCCTTGGCCCTAACAAGGAGAAAAACCACGACCACTTGGGATTTTAGGAAAAGAATCTTCACTATAATAGGGAAAATGATCCTATTACAAGCTAAAGACTCAAACTCAAGTTCCTCAACGAACTTGAGACCCTGAGGAACAAGTCACCCAACTTGTTACTCTTCTCTTCTCTTTCTCTCTTCTCACTTCTCTGTTCTCTCTTCTCTTTCTCTTCTCTTTCTCTTCTCTTTCTCTTCTCTCTCTCTTCTCTTTCTCATACACAAACGTTCACTCGAACTTCCCCATTCCCCAATTACAACTCGAAAGAAAAACAAACTCTAATATAAGGACATTAAGAACACTCTAATGAACTTGTGTGGAATTTGACTCTTAACTCGTTTAAAGCTTGAAAACTTATGTGAGCAAGGGTAAGTTTTTCCATCTGAAATCAACAGCTATTTATAGACCAAAATTCGTTTAAGAAAAACTTCTTTGTGCAGCAAATCCACAACGCCACTACTCCAACCCACTAAGAAGATCATGTTCCTAAAATTAAGGAAACATGAACTCCTTAATGTGCACGACCATGACTTGAAGAAAATCATGGAGGAGTAGGTCGCAAGTTTTTAGAAAACGTGGGAGATTTTATTTGCAAAAGATATTTTTAGAAAATCAGAAATAAAATCTTTTTGGTTAAGAAAAAGATAATCGTTAAAAGACTTAACCACTTACCTAAAAACTAGCATGCACAATTTTATCTCTTTAGACCAATTCCACACAGATTTTTCGAGTGCCATTTAATATCTTATACTTACATAATTCCTAAAATATAAAAATATATTTAGTCTTCATGTTCTCTGATGAAGCTTCTACTCCAAGGCTTCTGATCCTTGGGAGGAACTTCTCTTCTCTGATGAGGCTTCTTCTCTGAAGCTTCTGTTCCCTGAGGGAACCTTCTCTTCTCCAGTCTTCATTTCTGAAGCGCCAGTTCCTGTGAGGGAACTCTTCTATATGGCTAGCTCTGCTTCTGGCCTTCTTATTCCTCATGGTATTTTTACAAGACACTTAATTCTCCTGGTCTTTATAACTGAGTACACACTTAAACAATCAAGAACTTATTAGTTTGTAAGTAAGTGAGGTTGTGTCATCATCAAAATCATTAAGTCCAACAAACTCCCTTGACATTAACTGGGGGAGGTAATTGCTCAATCACTGATATCTTAGCTTTGTCTACTTGTATGCCCTTATCAGATATAATGTGACGTAGGACTACTCCCTCTGTCACCATGAAGTGACATTTTTCCCAATTAAGAACTAAATTGCACTCTTCACGTCTTTTCAAAATTTTAGCGAGATTAGTTAAGCATGAATCAAATGAAGAACCATATACACTAAAATCATCCATAAAGACCTCCATAATAGACTCTATGAAATAAAAAAAAATGCTCATCATACAACGTTGAAAGGTAGCGGGTGCATTACGTAAACCAAAGGGCATTCTACGATATGCAAAAGTGCCATAAGGGCATGTAAAAGTAGTCTTTTCCTGATCTTCAAGGTGAATCGGAATTTGAAAAAATCCCGAATACCCATCCAAATAGCAAAAGAATTTCATGATTGACTAACCTCTCAAGCATTTGATCTATAAAGGGAAGAGGGAAGTGGTCCTTTTTAGTGGCGATATTTAATCTACGATAGTCAATGCACATAAGCCACCCTGTAACAGTTCTAGTGGGAATTACTTCATTTTTTTCATTTGTTATCACAGTCATCCCACCTTTCTTCGGCACTACCTGCACAGGACTTACCCATTTGGAGTCAGAAATAGGATAGATAATATCTGCATCAAGTAATTTCATAACCTCCTTCTTGACTACTTCCTGCATATTGGGATTTAATCTTTGTTGGGGTTGAATGCAGGGCTTATAATTGTCCTCTAGATGTATCCTGTGCATACAAAAGTCATGGCTAATACGCTTGAGATCATCAATACTGTACCCAATAGCTGTCTTATGGGTTTTGAGAACCCCTAGAAGTTGGGAAGTTTGTAGGTCAGTAAGTGCAGTACTGATGATCACGGGGTGTAGTTCCTGTTCATCCAGAAAAATATATTTTAAATGAGAAGGGAGAGGTTTTAGCTCAGGTTTCTTGACCTCTGCAGGTTTTGATTACTGAACTAAATTTACTACCTTCATTGTTTCCTTGGGGCTTAACTCTTTTAAGGAAAGAGCCTTTTCAATATCTTGTACCTCATTACCCCAAACGCTTGCATTGTCTCTAGATAAATTCCCGTAGAGAACTTCCTCTAGGGGATCCTTACCAAGAACCTGTGGCAAGCTATCATCACAAATATCATCCATTATATCAATTACATCAATATAGCAACAATTTTCCTCCAGCATAGGCCCTTTCAAAACCTTCCCTCAATTAAAAGTAACATTGTCGTCACCTACAGAAAGGGTTAGTTTACCATTTTTAACATCAATAATTGCTCCTGCAGTATGGAGAAAAGGCCAACCCAATATAATGGGTATTTGTGTATCCTCTGCCATGTCTAACACAACAAAATCAACAGGAATAAAAAATTTACCAACTCTGACAGGGACGTCCTCTAAAATACCTAAAGGGTATTTTACCGAACGATCTGCCATTTGCAAAGTTATATTAGTAACTTTTAATTCTCCCATATTAAGTTTAACACAGACAGACGATGGCATGACACTGACACTAGCACCCAAATCACACAAAGCTTTATCAATAAAAACATTCCCTATATGACAAGGGATAGAAAAACTATCGGGATCCTTTAATTTAGGAGGGGATTTGTTTTGCAATAAAGCGCTACACTCCTCTGTGAAAGCTACAGTTTCTACTTCATTAAAGGCCCTTTTCCTAGTCTAAATGTCTTTCATAAATTTCGCATAAGCAGGAACTTGAGTGATTAAGTCAGTAAAAGGAACTGTTACCTGCAGGTTTTTCACAACCTCTAAAAACTTACCGAATTGTTTATCAAGCTTACTCTTCAGTTGCCTATTAGGGAATGGAAGTTTGATAACCGGTCTCTGCACATCTCCTCCCTTATCCTGCGATTTACCCTGCAGAGAAACATTAGTAGAGTTAGTATCTATTTGTAGCCCTGCAGGGCTAGCAGGATTAGCGTTTGGTATAAAGGAATCTAGATCAGGAACTGGTCTATCATCCTTTGGCATAGGAGGTCCATCATAATGTGAACCACTCCTTAGAGTGATTGCATTGGCATGATCTGTAGGATGGATGGGTTGTGATGGAAGAGCTCCCTGCTGACGGGATAGTAGGGTAGATGAAAGTTGTGCAATTTGATTGTCCATGATTTTATTATGGGCTAGGATAGAATCAATTTGCGCATCCCTACTCTCCATATGCTTTTTCATATTGGCAAGTATTGCTCTAATTTCTGTCATGGCAGGGTCGGAAGATGATGAGGGTGATGCTTGGCTTTTCTGGACGGAATTAGGATGATAATATTTTTGCTATGGTGGGGTTTGCTGTTGTGGTTGTTGTGGAGGTGGAGGGTTTTGTACATTGGTGCTCCGGTATGAAAGGTATGGATGGTTCTTATAACCGACATTGTAGGAATTGGAATATGGGTTATTCTGCCTATAGGTTTGAAAGACATTAACTTGTTCCATAGGGCTCCTACAATCTTGCTCCCAATGACCTACAATTCCACAATTTTCACAAAAAACTTCATTGTTAGCAACAGTAGAAACATTAGCTACAGAGTTAGGAGCAACAGTAAGATTATCTAATTTTTGGCATATAGAGGTCAGTTGAGCTTGCAAAAAAGATACAGAGTCAACACTATGTTTCCCCTTGTTATCAAATCCTCTAGGATTCCCATATTGGGAATTATGTATCACCATATCTTCAATAACCTGATCTGCATCATCAACATCAATATTCATAAATCTCCCACTCGCTGCAGAATCTTGAATTATTCTAGAAGAATTTCCAATGCCATTATAGAAGGCTTGGATTAACTGCCATTGTGCTAAATTATAGTGGGGGCATTCTCTTTGTAGGTCCTTGAACCTCTCCCAAGCCTCATATAAAGATTCATCAGCTTCTTGGGCAAAGTTCTGAATTGCACTCCGTAATACGGTTGTTCTCTCTGCAGGATAATACTAGTTATAAAAATTCAGAACAAGGGTTTCCCAGTCAGTTATACCAAGTGATGTTCTATTTAAGCCATTAAACCACAATTTAGCTTTTCCAGTTAAAAGAAAGGGAAAAAGAATCTCCCTGATTTGGTCTTGAATGACCCCGGCTTGACTGATGGTATTACAATATTGACAATAGTCGGCAATGTGTAGATTCGGGTCTTCACCCTTGGCTCACTGAGTTAATTCCTCTCTATCATCGTTATAAATTGAGGTTTAATTTCGAATTGAACCCCATCAAGAGCCGGAGTGGGAGTGAGATGTGGAAAATCTGAAAGCTTTGGTTGTGAGTAATCACTAAGCTTCTTTGGAACCGCCATCTCTGATTATGGATCTGATGATACCTCTAAATCGCTAGAACCGATTGGAGGATCGCGGTGATTATTATTATTATTACCAGAATCCGCCAGGATTTGCTTGTAGAGATTTTTCTATCTATGAAAGGAGCGCTCGATCTCAGGATCGAATGGGATGTACCCTGATCTGGAACACCTAGGCATAAACAAAAAACTAGAAGCAAATATGAGATTTGCCTCAGAGAACTAACGTTCTCTAAGACAAGAAAAAAATAACCTAGACTACAAAAATAATCAGAAATAAAATCGTTTCCCCGGCAACGACGCCAAATTTTGACAGGGTAAAGTCGTATCCCCTAATAAAAAATAATTACCTAAGTCCTCTAACTAAAGTAGATAGGGAAGTAGGGTCGAACTCCACAAGGAAACAAGTCTTTTTGCTCCTAATTAATTATTATAATCTAAATTATCTAAGTAACCAATATTTTTGTGAATAAAATCTATACTACGGAGAAAAAGGTAGAAAGGAATAAAGTAGGGGAAAATCAGATATTAAAAGACCTAGGGCATAGGTTCACTAATAAAAAATATTCCAGGGCAAATCATAATAAGCAATCATCAAGCATTGGTTAATCAGATTATAAAGGGCTTTCGCTACGTATTATAATCACATAGTTAATTTACCGGTATTAAATCTCATCTGTCGAATCTCGACTTAACCATTTATAAAATAGTCCGCCTATTGAAACTAAGCCTAAACATCAATTCTCATATGTCGAATCTCAAATTAATTTTGCTAAACTCATACAATTAAATCTGGCCAAACCTAATTGCATAGCATTAAATCAATCAATAGGAAATTAACCAAGCAGTGATAATTAACAATCATAAAATTACCCCTTCATATCATTTATTAGATCCCCATAAACCCTAAAAATAAAACAAATAAAACTACTCAAGCATCATCATAACTAAACTAATCAAATAAATAAAGCAAAGCATAATCAAAGAAGTAAGTAAAATAGCTGAAATTAAAAGAGAAGAAATTGTTACCAAAAGAAATTTGGATTAATGGAAGTAATTAAGAACAAAAGTTGAGAGAGAATTTAAGAGAGAAATATTCTAAGTAGAGAGAGAAAGTCTAAGAAAGAAGGTAATAAAACATTACGTACAAATCTCGTACTTAAACATTCCCTAAATCAAAAATTAAAACTAACTAATCAGGTCTTGAGAAAACACGCGCCCGATCGGGCCCGCCTTTTTCTTCACGATCCATCTGGGCAGCCGCGCCCGATCGAGCTAACGCCCACCCGATCGGGCGCGCCTTCTTGCTGGTGCTCTCTTATACGCGCCCGCCCGATCGGGCGCAAGCTTGCCCGATCGGGCCCGGTCTTCTTCTTCGAGGCTTGGATTTCGATTGGGCTCGATTTCTCGGCCCAATCTAAGTTTCCTCATCGGGTCTTGTTTAAACGATCCAATAGCCTCGGTGTCTCATACCGAGCCCTTAATCATCGGCTCTCACCGATCCTGGGCTTCAAAAATGGTCGTGTCCTTCTAGCTTCCGTAGTTGATCCATAAAGCCCGGGAAAATGCTCCAAGAGTGCAATTTCCTGTAAAATACAACTAAAACTACGAAAACACAAATTAGTAATAAAAGTGGCTCGAAAGAGCCAAAAACACTACTAATTATGATCAAGGGACGGGGGTAAATCACTATATAAAATGGACATATCACTAGACTATGATCAATAATCTTTGGGATAATCAAATAGTCCAAAGCCCACTAGAATGGATCCTATGAGGTCACACAACAAAGGTATTGGGTTAAGCAAGTTAGAGGCCCATTTATGGGCTCATGAACAAGTAACCAATCATGAATTGGATTGGGCTAGTATAGTTAGATTAGAGTTAGGATTTGGGCTTTGTCATGTACTCTTATTTAGAGATGAGATCTATAAATAAAGTCCATGCCTAGGGTTGTATGAAACAACACAATTAATAGTTAATTGTGCACCAAGTAACCAGTATCCAAAACCTCTCTATCTCTCTCTACCACACGCCTATCCCTTCCCTTCGTGGTGGTTCGTGATTTGTTCGTTGCTCGTTCTACTCCATAGAAGGTCAATTGAACTGTTCTATTGCAACTAACTAGCATTAGTGGAGGACTTAATCTGTGCCTGTGGACCAAGTAGAGGAATCACGCTTGAGGTTCTTTATCTCCCATTGTTCTTGCTCGATCGCACGTGGAATCACGCTTCACAGGTACGATTATATGTTCTTTATGTGTTATACATTAGATCTTGGGATTAGGTACTGTATGAATATGATTCATGATTTTCCGCTGCGTAGTACCTATATAACCCTACAATACTCTGGGCGACCTATACAAGATGTATATCGGTGTCGATGGAAAGGTGAGACTGCTCTGGGAGTCTTGCGGGTTGACTGCACTGTTTGAGACCTCAGAGGCCATGATTGCCTCTAGCGGGGGTCAGCACGTGGCTCGTGCCCTGGTGGAGTTCTTTTGGGACACCACCAACACTTTCCACTTCCCTTACGGTGAGATGATGGTCACCCCGACCGATTTCAGTCTTATTACGGGACTGGAGTTTAGTTTCTGCTGCGTTTCCGTTCGACAACGAGATCAGCGTCTTTTCTCCTGAGGTTGAGGAGCTGTTGGGTCCGATTGCTGTTCGGGCTCGTGATGAGGTAGAGTCGACTCAGTTCAGCGCCAAGGGCATTCACCGTTTGACTCTGGCGGCGGATTTCGAGGATGATGCGACCACCCAAGAGCAGCGGGTGCGCATATTTGTGCTTATCTTGCTGTTAGGGACGTTTTCCCCTGACAAGGGTAGTAGAGTGCTGCTTTACTACCTACCCGCGGTCCGTGATCTACACTTGATCGGGACTTATGACTAGGCCAGCTTGGCCTATGCTGACTTCGTTGGAGCGTTACGAGACTCGTGTCGACACCGCTCCTTCACGGGGAACGTTGCTATGTCCGGCTTCTGGAGAGTAGTAGAGGTATACTTTATCTCCCATAAAGTTTAGATCTAAGTTTTGGTTATCACTTGCTGATACTTTTTTCCTTTTGTAGATCTGGTTCTACGAGTACTTTCCCTCAGTTGCGCTGGCGAGACTGTCGCCGCGCAGGTTTCCAGTGAGCGCCTGTTGGGGAGGCCGCCGCGCTGGGATGTCTACTGCTTATGTCCGAGATCAAATCATCTCGGTATGGTTCTTTGCATAGTTGAACATTTTCGTATTACCTTTGGTAGATTCTTATCTGATAGGCGTTCTTTGTAGGAGCCTGACGTGCAGTACCGGCCGTAGATCGGCTTGGTTGTCCCTGGGTTAGCTGCGCAGTATATCGCTGAGCGTCGCTATTTCTTAGGGACATATGGAGCAGTTGTATATCTTAGAGAGAGGGTTTCTATTTAACATTCCTCAGACACTTTCATTGTTCCTGCTCCTCCGCCACGTCATATGTTCAATGGCGCGAGGTTGGTGAGCATGTCAGAGAGAGCCGATACCCCTTGGCAATCTTATACGATCCCTAGGCGGTGATAAGAGGAGGAGCTGCTGCCGTTGTTAGCTCCAGTCCCTGTACTAGTTGAGGAGGTGGCGGTATAATTTTCATCTTTTACCTTCCGTTAAGTAGCCCCCAAGTAATATTTTACTGATTTTGATTTGCTTTTGTCAGGCTGGACCTACTGAGTTTGTGCCACCTCGTATGTCCATCAATTACCAGGGGACATACGGGCCGATCGAGGAGATGATTCCTCTGGCTCATGAGGATCAGCGCTTCGTGGAGTGGTCGATTCCTCGTCACCAGACTTGGGTAAGATTTATTTATTTGCAATTTTGTTCGTGCATGTTATGCATCATTACTAAATTTATTTCCTTGACAGTTCTCGCGTGAGGTGGTCATGGCGATGGCACGGTGTATAGATGCCTTCCGGATCCAGCTCGTTCGGATGAGGAATGTGGCTACGTGTCGTCGCGCTGACGCCGTTCAGGAGGTAGTTTCCCTTCTTATTTTTGCATTACTTCTTCTATTTTGATTGTTTCTGACTTCTTTTTTCAGGGTCAGCCCATTCCTTCTCGTACCTGGACGAGACCTGAGGTGCGGACAGACCCGGCGAGGTCTAGCTCGAGACGTTGCCGTACTGGCTCTGGAGGTCGGGGTGGTCGTTCTGAGGCTGCTCGGACCGAGGCGGTGGAGGGCTCGGGCTCTTCATCTGAGGGTGCACACACGCTGCGCCGGTAGTGTAACACCCTAGAAATTCCTTTTCTTTGAAATACCTGTTTTGCCCTGTATAAAACTTTTAATAGGAATATCTAAGACATTACCGCCACCGTGATAACGGCTAAGGCAATTATCAAAGACACACAGCGGAAGACTAATTTCAAAACCTTTCAAAACAAGTCAACTTGAAAAGTCAATCAGCGAAAGTAAAGTCAAACCAAAGTCAAACGAAGTAAAATAAAATCAACCTACAACTTGGAACCATTGTAGGCCCTTATTAAAACCGAACCAAACTCAAAACCCTTTTCGTTAGTCACGCATAGTAATATTATCATAAATAGTTAAAGCGATAAACACATCATATACTTATGGAAACTAGCATAATACGCTCTTCACTCATGCCCATTAATGAATATGCTTCAACACCTGAAAAGTTTATCTCTACCTATTTCCACTACTCTCCATTAAACATGGGTCTTCATAGGGCCAAGATAAAGACAAGGCCAACAAACACACAAAACACTCAATCAACAAAGCTGAGTAAATAAGCGCAATTAACACAATAGCATACAATTCTCTATCAACACACTACTTACCTTGTACCTGTTTTTCAAGCATACCACATTCAATAAAAATTCTCACTAGACACTAAATAATTTATTTAGCGTTGATTATGCATTGAACGGGTTTCCCACTAACCTCCCCTAATAAATTGAGGTTATTGACACGGGAGCAAACCGTGCCAGCATCAAAAACCAAACATAGGTGGCGGAATTCCTGCGCATAATAATAATAAAAGGAATGTACATCTTCCTGTACTCCATTAGAAGTTATGGTTAAATATAAAACACCATAACTCCCCCCATATGTTCATACTCAAGGTATATACGTTCCAAGAGTTTTGGTGTGTTATCTCTTTCACTTTACGTTATTTACATATTATTAGACTTGGTGATGACTCTCAAAGCATAAAGATTCAATCAACAACAATGATTCAATTAACAAACATATCAATTTAATTCTTGAATATTTAGTGACCAGGTAATATTAAATGTTGAACCCTTTTTAATTCTGCCTCAGTGTCAAAGACACCTTAAACGCATAAAGCGCCAAAAATCCTATCCCTCGGTGTTAAAAACACCTTAAGTTCACAAAGGAACCAACATACAATTTATTCCTCGTGTACATAGACACTTATATAGCTCCTTCCTCATGCTTAAAGCATCAATAAAATTATATGAACCATAATAAAATTCCTTTTCGATATTCCAAACCAAATTAAACATTTAGTTTAATTAAACACGCTCTCTAACATGCCATGAATAAATATGTGGCCCATAAATAATATTCCAAACTATTATTTTCCATTCAATAATCCATCACAGATAAATCATGCTTCATAATCCAATCACCAATAACATCCGAATCATAATTTCCAAACCAAACCTAGCATGATACTATTTATAATCAATCAAACACATTTAGCAGCCTATTACATCAGCATAATTATGCTAAGTACGCGAACGTACCTTGAATACGATCTTAATATCGCCACAATTAATAGAAATTACTCACTTCAAAGTCTCCTACAATTTAAAATCATAAAAGAATATTAAAATCCACTCTACACAATTTCCAGCAATATATACTATTATAAAACCCCTCATAATTTATTTAAAATAAGCTAAAATTATATTTAAAACATCATAATTCAATCTCAATTAATTGGTAATTAAAATTCCTTAAAGAAACTTGATTTTTAATGCTTTACCAAAAATTCCAGCACTATATTTTAATTAAATCTTGCTGTAATTTAGTCTTGAAATACTTTAATCAAAGGTTTACACCATTATATATCATAATCCTTCAATAATTTATAAATCAAGAACCTAGGGTTTCAAAAATTGGGGCTTTTTAATTAAAAATATAATCTGAAAATTTATTAACATAATACTTATAATCAAACATAAAAAAATCAAATCACAAAACCCATAATTAATATTTAGATCTAGGATTAAATTGATTTTTAAAACAAAGATTATTTTTTTTATTCGAAAAAGAGGGAGGAAGGGCAGCGGCAGCACCACGCCGGCTGCCAGCGCCGGTGGCCGCCTGCTGGCGGCGGCAGCCACCTGCTACCGGTGGCTGGCAGTGGTGGTGGTGGTGGGCAACCAAAAAAAGAAGGGGAAAAGAAGGAGAAAGAAAAAAAAAGAAAGAAAATAAGGAAAAAGGAAAGAGAAGTTTACCTTGGGTTTTCTCCACTCTGGGCAAAGTTTGATTTGCCTCATATGTGGGATATTTATACCCCTTCTCTAAAGCTCTTCTCCCTAAACTTTCCCTTTTTAATTTTCCTAATCCCATCCCTAATAAAACTTTACTAAAATAAACTTTCCTAAATTAAACCCCAACTTAATTAAAATAATTAATTAAATAAACTTTCCTTTTATAAAATATTTCCAACTTATTAAAATAAATAACTAAAATAATTTAAATAAGACATTTCAATTCAATTAAATACTTCTCAAAATAATTATTTTAAATCAAATACGTATAAAAATACGAGGTATTACAGGTAGGCCAGGGAGAGGCTACCTCGGCTCTTAGAGGTGGTGGGATGTACGAGGTCGGCTCTTCATCGCAGCAGCCTATGCAGCCTCAGCCTCAGGTTGATCTTGGGTGGACAGGTCCTGAGCTGAGTTTTCCGCCTCCCGAGGAGACTGGAGCTGGAGCTGGTGGAGAGGTTACTCCTCGTACTACGCAGTTTTATGACATGATGGGCGTACGACCTCCGGCGTCGTAGTTTATACTTGTGCTTTTTTATTTTGACTTTGTATAGAACTTTACCTTTATTAGACTCATTCTGTATATATATACTACTATGAATTTATTTATTTAACATTTATTTTTCATTTTTATGTGCATGTTTGTGTGTGCAAAGGATTGTCATAATTTTGCGCAAAAATTCCGTCATTTTAATTATTGATGGAGGGTATCTGACTTTTGCCCCCAAAAGAAAAAATGAAAAAAATAAAAATATTGGATTTACAAAAAACTTAAAAATTAAGTCTAAATAAAATCCAAAAAATATAATTAATATAATTGATAAGAGTATAAAAAGAATAAAAGATCGTAAAGTCATTGTTCAGACTCGAATCAGCCAAAAAACGCGGTTTTTGAAAATCTCGTATGATAAGACATGTCAGCGCCATCTGGCGCCACGCGTTTTGGGTTAGCGCCAGATGCTAACTCTTAGCGTTTGGCGCCAGGCTCTGGTGTCAGGCGCCAAGGTCCGACGTCTGGCGCTGATGAGCGCTGACTCCAAATCCTTTCCGGATTGAAACTGTGCCGATTTTGTGTATAAATAGCCCCCTGATCAGCCGATTTTCTTCATAATTTCAGCAGATTATATATAACCTTAACTTTTGAAAAAATAATAATCATGTTTTTAGTCTCTAAGAGTTTTACCAACTTCACTCATGAATGGTGTCGGTCTCTAAATGCCAAGGAGAGAAAAGAGTTAGACTTTTTTCAAATGGGGGGTATTTATGGTGTCAAGGGGGTAGATTTTGATGTAGACTTTATTCATACCGCCTTAAAATATTGGGATGTGGATACTCATTGTTTTAGACTAGGGTGTGATGAAATTAGCCCTTTGCCGGAAGAATTCAGTGCTATCTTAGGCTTCCCTGCATTAGATCTTGCAGTAATCCTTAGAATAAATGAATATTATTATAAGGAACGCTTGGGTGAAAAAGTTGAGTTCAAAACTCTTACAATGCCTAGGAAGAAGAGCTCTACGAAGGATAAAGGGAAGAGAAAAAAGCTGACACTTCAGAGAAGAAGGCTTGGGTAGAAAAGAAACATGGGGTCCTAGCTAAGGGAGAAACTATTTACTCCAAAATTGAATGTAGGTCCTCTAAAAGATGCCTACTAGCTAAAGTTATGGAAGATGAAGAGGATACAGACAAAAATTGGAAGAGAGCAAAGAAAGAGAAAAAAGATTAAAGCATTGCTTAACTTTCAATTATTAGACTTAATTTTAAATTTAAAGTTAATTTTTTTAAGCTTTATTTAAATTCCATCAATAATGTAATTGTTAGTTTATTTTATTAATGAAATTGTAGCTTTTTTAAATTAAATTATCTTCTCTAAATTTAATTTATTAAAGCAATGAAAACTGAAAATTTAATTTTCCGAAAATTTTTTCAAGTACGGAAGTCGAAAATATTCCGAAAATCACCGAAATATTCCCAGGTACTCCCAGAAAAATAGCACCGCTCTTTTATGACTGGCGCCTGCTGCGGCAATCTAGCGCTAGGCGACGGACATTGTCGTCTGGCGCTAAAGTTAATCGTCTAGCGACGGAACTCTTTCTGTGACGCCGATGCTTCTTCGAGTTTTTGTCAAATTTATTTGTAAGTCTGGGATGCGAGGTTTGCAAAAAGTAAAGTGGCCGCACTCGTAAAGGGTTGCCTACGTATCCTTTCTTAAGGAATCAGGCCAAACGTAGCTCTCATGAGTATCCTACTCAACTAATTATGGGTAGTACTTTTTAAGTTGGTCAATATTTTTCATGTTCGAGAACTCATTGCCATCCATATCAGTTAATTTTGTTGCACCTCCTGATAGGATTGTTTTGACAATATAGTATCCAGACCAATTAGGCCTAAATTTCCCCCTTGGATCTAAAATATTTTTCCTTAATGCTTTTAACACCAAGTCTCCTACTTTGATGTTTCTTATCTTGACCTTCTTATTAAAATGTCTAGCCATACGAGTTTGGTAGCATTGAGTATGATGTAGAGCTTCTAGTCGTTTTTCATCAAGTAAAATTAGCTCCTAATATCTCGCCTTAGTCCATTCAACTTCATCGATTTTGCTTTCTAATGCAATGCGTAGAGATGGTATCTCTAGCTCTACAGGTTGTACGACATCTATTCCATAAACCAAGGAAAATGGCGTATTTCCTGATGATGTGCGAATTGACGTGCGATAACCCCATAATGCGAAGTGGAGTTTGTCAGGCCAATCCTTGTAATTTTCTATCATTTTCTCGATGATAGTATTTTAAATTTTTATTAGCCGCTTCGACTGCTTCATTTGCCTGAGGTCTATAAGGAGAAGAATGATGGTGTTGAATGCCATATTTTTGTAACAATTCTTCACACTCAGCTTGAAAGTGAGTTCCATTATCACTTATCATTTCATGTGGGACTCCATATCGACAAATAATATTTCTTTCGATAAAGAGTGCTACATGATTTGCAGTGAGTTTAGCGTATGATTGTGCTTCGACCCACTTTGTGAAGTAATTAATTGCTACTAGGATATATTCGTGACCTCCTGTTCCTGGGGGAGTGATTTTACCAGTAATGTCAATTCCCCATGTAGAGAATGGCGATGGTGAAGTGTAGGTGTAGAGTAGGGATGGAGGAACATGTTGTAAATTGGCGTAGATTTGGCACTTAGGGCATCTTTTTACGTATTGATGACAATCCCTTTTCATGGTAGTCCAATAGTATCCTTCTCGCATTATCTTTTGGACTAGCATCTTGCCGTGCACGTGAGTTCCAAAAATGCCTTTGTGGACTATCCTCATTGCTCTTTGAGCATCCTTTTTTCCTACACATAAGAGAGCTCGACCCTTAGGTACCCTTTTGTGTAACTCGTTGTCTATGAGTACGTATTGGGAAGCCAAGAGTCTTAATGCTTGTTTTGCTCTTTTGTCAGCATGGGGAGGGTATTCTCCTTTGGTGACATAGTTAAGTATATCTGTATACAACGGTTCTTCTTCTTCTTCTTCTTCTTCATCTTGGATCACTTCATCGTCTTCTATAGCTTGAATATAAGCCGGTTTATGCCTTTTTTCTATAGTTAGAGGCATTTGCTCGATTTCCGCAAGAATCCTAACCATTGAGGCTAGTCTTGCTAAGGCATCAGCAAATGGATTCTCTTCTCTAGGTAGATACGTGTATTCCACCTTCTCTAACTGATTAGTGAGAGTTTCCAGATAAGTTTGGTAAGGGGCTAGACTTTCGCTCCTTACTTTCCATCTCTTAGAGATCTGATTGATGATCAATGAAGAGTCCTCAAATATTCGTATTTCTTCACTCCCAATGCCAAAGCTGTCTCAAGGTCTACCATGCATGCTTCGTATTCAGCAGCGTTGTTGGTAATGTCGAAATCTAGCTTTATGGAGATTGAAACATGCTCTTCTTTAGGTGATACTAGTAGTACTCCAACGCCACATCCTTTTTGGTTTGAGGCTCCATCGAAGTATAAGGTCCAAGTATCATCTTCCGTGACCATCAAGTCTTCGTCTGGAAATTCATTGTCGTGTATTAGCGTTGAATCTTCTATTGGAAAGTCCGCTAGAAAATCTGAAACCATAGATCCTTTGATAGCTTTTTGAGGCATGAATCTTACATCGAACTGGGCTAAGTTGTCTATCCATCTTGATATGCGCCCATTGGGTGTAGACTTCTCGAATAAATACTTGAGTGGATCCAATCGGGAAACTACAAAGACTGTATGCACGAGCATGTAATGTCTTAACTTGGTTGTGGCCCATACCAATGCGAGGCACAATTTCTCAAGTGGTGTATAGCATACCTCATACTCGAGCATCTTTTTACTTAGATAGTAGATTGCATTTTCTTTGCCTTCTACTTCTTGTGCGAGCATGGCTCCCATTGTTTCTTTGGTGACTGTTAAGTACAACCTAAGAGGTATTCCTAGAAGTGCTGGTGCCAATACGGGAGGATTTGCGAGATAGGCTTTGATCTTTTTAAGCTTTTTTAATATTGGTTCGCATATTGTTGTCAATTTTGATATGAACCTGCTTATGTATTGCAACCGGCCAATAAATCCTCAAATTTGTTTCTCGGTTTTGGGCAGTGGCTTTGACATGATTGCCTTGATCTTGGTTGGGTCTATCTCTATTCCTCTAGAGCTTATGACATAACCCAAAAGCTTGCCTGAGGTGACTTCAAAAGCACACTTGGATGGGTTCAACCTCATGTTGTATTTTCTTAGCCTTTCGAAGAATTTTCTCAAGGCTATTTGATGGCCTAGGCGATCTTTTGACTTCACAATCATATCGTCCATATATACTTCAACTTCTTTGTGCATCATGCCATGGAGCAAGGAAGTCGCTGCTCGTTGATAAGTAGCACCCGCATTTTTCAACCCGAATGACATTACCGTGTAGCAGTAAGTACCCCATGGTGTTATGAAGGTTGTTTTCTCCATGTCTTCTTTTTCCATGAGAATTTGATTGTACCCCGCGTATCCATCCATGAACGAGAGAAGTGCATGATTCGCTGTATTATCTACCAGAATATCGATGTGTGGTAAAGGGAAGTTGTCCTTTGGACTTGCCTTATTTAGATCTCGATAGTCGACACACATTCTTACCCTTCCATCCTTTTTCGGAACTAGGACGACATTGGCGACCCATTCGGGGTATTTGGATACCTTGATAAAGCTGCAGTTATTTGTTTTTGAACTTATTCTTTTATTTTTAGAGCTACGTCGGGTTTCACTCGACGCAACTTTTGTTTTACAGGTTTCATTCCTGGAATTAGTGGTATGGTGTGTTGAGCTATTTCTCTATTAATACCTGGCATATCTTCATATGACCAAGCAAATACATCGATGAATTCTTTAAGCAGATTGATTAAATCGGTTCTTTCTTGTTCATTAAGTGTTAATCCGATTTTAACTTCTCTTTTATTGGTTGAATCATTTGAGATATCAACCGTCTTAGTTTCCTCAATTATCGGTGTTTTCTTTTCAAGTGTTTCCATTGCTTTAATAAGTTCTTTGTCATTTTCATTGTTAGTTAACCAATGCTCGTCATCTTGGGTTAAAGAAAAACACGAGGAGTAAGAGGAAGAAGACATATTATTAAACTCAGAAATCATTACATCGAAAAGAGATATGTCCTCAGGGACTTGATTGCTAACTATTCTAGGGGAAGAGATAGAAGAAGGGGGTGCTACAACTAAAGACTTAGATGTCTCTACAGGAAAAGACTCTGACTCCAACTCTAACTTAGACGACTCTTCGAACATCGTTCCTTGCCCCGTTGTAATGGAGATTCTCCTTCCGCTTGGAGTAGTCACCTTGACTGTCTTGCGCCACCCTTGTAGTGATCCTTCCGCTGGAGTGATGAGCCTTGAGGGATCAAAGCTTTCGCTTTGTATGACCGTTTGGATGAGCGAGGAGTTATCCTCTATGTACGTCGGCTCATCTTTTTCTCACCCAAATAGTAATCCCATGACATTAAAGTCAAAGCATGGGGGTGCTTTCTCCTTGTGGATAGGAGTTGGGATTTTATCTAGAAAATAGCAATCTAGGAAAATTTCGAATCCCGGTTGCCTTATGCCATTTACGACAAAAGGTTTGGGAAATTCGTAGCATGGATAGTCCTCTCCTTCTTTTATGAATTGTCCATTGAGAGTAAGAGGATATTGATCCATTGGGATTGCTTTCTTTTGGATGCGAGCGTTCCTACGCGCCTTTGATTTTTCCTGGGCTCGCTTGAGATCTTTCCGAGTCGATTCGAAACCAAGTCCGAAAGTGTTTAATTTAGGGAGGCCATGTGATTCCTGCGATTTTGCTATTCCTTTCTTCTTTCCTAGAGTCATCCCAGGAAAATGTCCTTATTTCTTCATAATAGCGTTCACTATCATATTGGAGTGGTGGTCGTGGCAGAGATGGGTCCTTTCATCCTCCTTGATTAAGGAGACTTCTTTATTAAAGCCCCACAAATCTTCATCATCTTCATCGTGCTCCACATTAATTATTGGATTTTCTATAGCCTTAATCCTCATGGGTGAAGCATCGATCGTAATGGGAATTCCTCTAACTATGGGTTTTACCTGTTGGTGGAGAGATGAAGGGACGACCTTTAGGTCATGAAGCCAACGGCGTCCCAACAATAAATTGAATGAAGCCTTAATATCTACTACTTGAAATGTAGTAGCATGTTCTATCACTCCCGCCGTTATATTCATGGTAATCTTGCCAAGAGCTTGACGCCGAGTGTTATCATAAGCTCTTATTCCTTGTGTTGACGGGGTTAAGTCTTCATCCCTTATGCCTAGTATCCTTGCAGTTCTGAGTGGACAGACATTGATGGCCGACCCATTGTCTACAAGAGTCATAGGGACGTTCATTCTCTTGCAAACTACTGTGAGGTTTAGTGCCTTATAATGCTTGTCACCTTCTGGAGGTAAATCCTTGTCGGAAAAAGGTGATCAAGTTGATAGGACTAGGGAGATCACTCGTAAGGAAGTTACCCAACCCCTCAGGAGTAGTATCAGAATCTATCCCTATCTTATCCAAGGCATTCATTACTTCCAACCTATGCTCTCGAGATGTTGCTAAAAGCTTCCATACGTTCATTTCAACTTTGGTTTTCTTGAACTGTTTGACAATATCATTGTCTTCTATGATAGGTATGGGAACTTGCTGCGTAGTCGGTATAGGTTGTGTCGAAATAGGAGGTTGTATTCTCCCGGATCTTGTGAGGACGTCTATAGATGAATCTTTTTCAACCCAAAAGTCATCCATGGCATATGACACTGAAGGTGGAGGTCCTTCCATGTCTTTTAAGTAAACCCCTTCTTCATCACTGTCCCAAACTCCATTAATGCTTCTTTCTTCCTCTTGTGGAATTTGGACTAACTTTTTGTCATCAATCATTTTCTGAATTAAATCTTTAAATTTAAAATAGTTTTCAATAGTGTGACCTCCTGATTGATGATATTGACAGTAGAACCTATTTGTCCTTTTTAGCGATTCAAATGATCTCGGCTCGAGAGGTTTGACCTTGCCACTCTCGGAGAGCATGTTTAACATTTTAGTATATGAAATCCCAATTGGAGGATAGAGTCTATTACTCTTATTGGGTCTGTCAATTACTTGTAGAGAGAAGGGTTTCTTCTTTGTGGATGGGACCCTGTCACATTTTTTCTGAAGCTCTTCTAATTGTTTCTTCGCAACTTCGAGAGCTTCACGTAGCAAGTTTGATCCCTCCAACATGGAAAATGTAATTAATTGTATATCCTCTTTACTTGCTAGTTCAGGAAAGTCATCCATAGCATCGAAAAAGATCTCCTCCTCTTCTTTAATAGCATGGATTTCTTCAATAGGTTTGATGAGAGATGGGGAATCAACCTCATTTTCCTCATCAGAAATGGCCAAGGAGTGAGAGAGAGGTTCATTATCAATGCTCGGCTTCTTACTGGCAGGAGGCAATGGCAGTTTCTTGTTATCGATTAAATCTTGGATAGCTTCCTTAAGCTTCCAACAATTTCGGTAAGATGGCCCCTACCTTGGTGATATTTGCAGTGTGCATTGGGGTTCCAGTTAGCTGTCCTCTTCTCGACCGGTGGGTCCCCAAATGGTCCAATAGGAGTTATAAGACCTTTTGCATTTAGTCGGTCAAATGCGGTGTCATAACTCATACCTATAGGAGTAAAGTTCCTCCTAAATGGTTTCTTTTGTCCTTGATTATTCATAGCAAGGACTTCACTTAAGTTAAAGGTATTAACATTGTTTGAGTGGGTCGTTTTGGAAGAAGAAGGATTGTTGTTCTTCTTGCCTTTCTAGGCACTGTTGGAGTTCCTGTTAGCAACTTTCAGCTTAGCCAGGTCGTCTTCAATATTGATTTCAATGCCATAGACGACCTTGAAGGTATGGAGATTATTCTGGTATTTGAAATGCTTGGAGTACTTCTCTTGAAGGTTTTTGATGAATGACCTCACATATTCTTTTTCACTTGGTACTTCAATCATCTTAGCAGAGGTTTCTCTCCATTTATTGAAGAAAGAAGTGAAACCTTCATTCTCCTTCTAATTGAGGATTTCAAGTTCCCTAAAGTCAGTTTCAACTTGAATGTTGCACTTGTACCTATCAATGAAAACGTTTACTATAGACTCCCAAGTAGAGGTTCTTTCTTTCTCAAGAGAGAAGAACAATTGTTGGCAAACAGTTTCAAGAGATAAAGAGAACAAAGAGGGAAACACCTTCTTGTCAATACCCTTAATGCTCATGATTGTTTCA
This sequence comes from Chenopodium album, assembly GCF_948465745.1. Lineage (NCBI taxonomy): Eukaryota > Viridiplantae > Streptophyta > Magnoliopsida > Caryophyllales > Amaranthaceae > Chenopodium > Chenopodium album. The sequence goes on from NC_137837.1 coordinate 70,223,222, forward strand.
AAGGCTCTTAGGTGAAAATAAGGGTTGTCAGTCGCTTTGAATTTCGGGATGTCGTTGGCATTGAACTTCTGCGGAAGAAGATCCTTGTCCACTAAGACCCCTTGTGAGCTAATTCCTTGAAACTTATATTCACTAGACAGTTTGCTCAGACTTTCTTGCATGAGGTCCATCTGTTGTTGCTTCACTGGATCATCGATTTTGAGGGTTAAAACCTTTAAAGCCTCAGTCACAGTAATCAATTGGTTCCTGAGCTCATTAACTTCCTCTTGAGTTGCCATTATTGTCTTAGCTTTCCTTTTACGAGCGATCGGTTTGTCGAAAAGTTGAACTTGAATAAAAAGGCTGTCTTTGATCAAACGCCCTTCCTTTCTTGACCGCGCGCTGTAAATTAAACCATTTTTGTTTTAATGACTTGACTTAAATTGACTTTGACTTTACGGGTTTTGAAAAAGAAAAAATAGCAAAAATAGGGTGCATATTTTTGGCAAAAATAAGGTGTATATTTTTGGGAATTAAGTATAGGGTTCAAAAAATTGGTTCAATTGGAGGATTAATATCCGACTTACCCCCCCTAAAAAAATGACAGAAAATATGCGTATACAGAACTCTTTTAGACATGGTCAAAGTGTGCATTAGTGTGTGCTTTATATGGTGAGTGTAAGTAACATGCTTTGACTCTTGTGTAAGACTATGGGACGTAGTGCTTAGACTCGATTAATGACTTGACAAGGTATTATTACCAGTAAAAATTAACCAAATTGACTAGCCAATTGTTCAATTAGACATAAGGTGATGACTCAAGCAATAAACCGAACTGTCGTTAAAATGAAAGGACTGGCACCTCTCTTTGCAATGTAGCGCCAGACGACAGGACTGTCGCCAGGCGCTACGCTCCACAGAGTGGCGCTGCAGTTTTAATCTTGGCGCCATTACTGAAACGTCGATCTGGAACTGCTTTTGGTATTATTACTCTAAAGGGTATGCCTAAAGTCGTACTAAGTCAACTCTGATTAAATTATTAGACTTTAATTACTCTAATTAATTAATTAATTAATTAGGCAAAGTTCTTTTAGTCATAAATCAGTTTATTTAATCTTAACACAAGTCAAACAAACGGTTAGGAAAAACACATAGAGTATGCACAACCAATAATGCACAATTAGTCAAGTAGGCACAATCATGATGCAATGAGTTTGCAACCTAACCATGGCTCGCTCTAGTTCTCTAAAGTTCGGGATATGGGTTATTAGTCAAAAGAGGGTCCATGGTTAATTGTCCAGATGCATCGCGCGGAAGCCTAACCGTTAAGGGTTGGCGCGAGTAGCTGGGATAACGCGAGGTTAGAAAAACTCGCTTCCATGGTTTGGTGAATTCAACATTCTCGGATGTACCCTTTGTCGCTCAGAGCGTTCAATCAGGTAGATGGAGCATGAATTCCCAGAGGGTTATGTCCATATGTAGAACACATATGGGTTTCGGAAAAGTGAGAAAAACTCAATCAGGAAGTAGGATCGAGCTAACAGTGCTAAAAACTAGTCGAAATTAGAACGCATATTTCTGGCTCGGTATTGGAATAATTTAGCGCCAGCAAACAGAGGCCATCGCCATAATTTCGATTTAGCGCCTGGCGACAGAAGTTGTCGCCTGGCGCTAACGTCAAATAAATGGCGCTAGACTTTGTTCTCTGACGCTAGTTCCTACATGGCTCAGCAGCTTTCTGTGCTCGATCAAATTTTCCAGTTTCGCGCAGCATTATTTCGATCCTAGTTGTGAAAGATATTCCACAAATTTCCTACGTGTAAAAATCCTATGTTTTTAACTCATTACGGATGGTCTTTCCAATGAGATCTTTTTTATGCATATGACAATAATGTTAATCAAAATTACGCACATGAAATACTTAGAACTTTTCAAGTCTCATCCACTCATTCTAAATCATTGCCGAAATAAATTTCAAGAATTAAAATAGAAATCCTCCCTAGTGAAGTCGCCAAAAACTGTAGGGAATATTTCAAGCATTACCCCAAACTTGAACCCCACTGTGATCATACACTAAATTACGGTGGCGTCCAATGGGAAAGAAGATAGAGCAAAAGAGTCGCCAACAAGTTTTAGGAACTTGTAAACCGTTCACGAGGTGAAGGTTACACCCTTTAACGATCCAGGATATCGTCAACTCCAATAGGTCTGGAACCATGACTGATAGTTCGGGGATGAAGGTACAAATCCAACCTAAAAGAGATTGAACCTGCCCTAATAATAGGCCTCTACTTTATTCTGATCGTATTCATGTGCGCTTTCTGACTAACATGCAATCAATAAGTTTACCCTAAACTTGTTTATCTATGTTGGTTGAATATTAATGCACAAATAAATCTATTATTGGAGATCACTTGAATTATAAGCAAATTAACCCTAAACAAGATTATTAATTATCTTATTAAGCGTGATTACAAGTACCAATTCCCTTCATGCATAAAAGGCGTGATCAAGCAATAACAATAATATAAATCAAGCAACATAATAATAATCATAAAAACAATAATAATAAATCATAATCATGTTAAAGCATAATAATAATAGTAAGATCCTAGGCAGAATACTAACAAGATTAATAACAAACCCTAGCATATCACTAAACAATAAAAATCAAAGCGTTAACCCTAACATGATACTAACATGCCATTAGGAAGAAAATAGGAAGCATCACAATTGTCATATTTGATATTAAAGTTACCCTAAACATGATACTAGGAAGATCAAAACACCCTAACATGACGCTAGGAATCATAATAACAACCTAAACATGATTTCTATATCATAATACCAATAAAGCAATTAAAGCACTTACTTGGATGCCTTGTACCTCTTTCTAATAACAAAATACACGTGTTAGTAACTTCAAGGAAAATATAAACAACAATTAAATTAAATAATTGAAAGAGAGATTTGGGACCAAACCCTCAGAAATTAAAACCTTTCACGTCTATGGCGAAGGCAACTTCGAATTATGCTAGGTGCTTCTAGGTCTTGTGAATGCAGAATTTTGAATAGAAAGTTAAAGAGAGAAAAATTCTTAAAAATTAGAGAGAATAATAAAACTGGAGAATATATGATATTTGATGATTGTTGATGATGAAAAACGGAGGTTTTAGGAGGCTATTTATAGAGAAAATTAGTCGGATGGATAAAAAAACGAATCAGAGTTTCAACGAGAATAAAACTCAATTAGCGCCAGACGCTGGTCATTAGCACCAGGCGCAGAAGGTTAGCGCCAGGCGCAGAAGGTTAGCGCCAGGCGCCAAGCCTTAGCACCAGGCGCCAATACTTGTCATCAGGCGCTAATAATCAGTTTCACGTGTTTTTTTTTATCATATCTTTTGATCCGGAAGTCCAAATAAGGCATATAGTATGTAGTTGGAAAGATCTTGAAGTATACTTTCCAACCAAATTATAATCAGATTAAAATCTTTTGTAGATAAAAAGATATGGCCGAAATAGTGGAAGGGTGTCAGTTTTGGATAGAGTTTCATATCTCATTCATATCTTTTTCGTTATAGCTTGGATTTAATATTATAATATATCAATAGAAAGATAATTTCAAGATATATCCAACCATATAAAATTTGTATAAAGATTATGAGGCACAAAAATAAAATCTGAATATATTCCACTTCGTACAAAACAAGGATTCTAAAAGGGAGTAGTTTTATTCAATTTCAAACTCTTTAAAACATAATTATCAATCCTAACTCCATTAGGATTTAAAAGAAACTTCTAGAGTATTCTAGAAGACTATAATCAATCCTAATAGCTTTAGGAATGATAATTAATAATAGGCCATCCTCTAGATCATTGGGCCGCACATAAAAACCAAACCGGACCCAATTTAGTATTTTGGCCATAACTTCCTCATTATTAATCGGAATTGGGCTTATAATATATCATTGGAAAGGTATTTTCAAACCCTATCCAACTACAATATTATTGGACCCTTATCACGGACTAAACTAAACTAGGATGCACGTTTTTCAAAAAAGGATAAGAAAAGAAATATTTTCAAAAACAGAAAGAAGAGATATTTTAATAAAAACATCCTCATCACTAGACTTTTCACACTTTCGCTTTGTTCGATAATCAAATGACATGAAAGGTATTCATCACTGGGTTTGGTTTTGGGGAGACACATTTGGGTGTCTACAATTACTTTGTTACTTAATAATTTAGATTGCTTAGATTAATTAGGAATAAAAAGACTAGTTTCCCGGCCTGTGGATTTGACCCTACTTCCCTATCTGCATTAGTTAGAGATTTAGGAGTTACTTTTGATTGGGTGATATAACTTTATCTGTCAAAATTTGGCGTTGTTGCCAGGGAAACAATTTTATTTTTATTTCTAATTGTTTTTTTGTAGTCTAGATTATTCCCTCTTGTCTCAGAGAACGTTAGTTCTTTGAGGCAATTCTCAAATTTGTCTTTTAGTTCTTTTTTTATGGATAGGTGTTCCAGATCAGGTTATATTCCATTCAATCCTTAGATCGAGCGCTCTTTCCATAGACAAAAGAATCTTTACAGACAAATCTTGGCTGGTTCGGGGGATAACGATAATCACAGAGACCCTCCATCTGATTCTACTAATTCAGAAGTTCCTTCAGATTCAGAATCAGAGATGACAACACCTAAGAAGCTCTGCGATTATTCGCAGTCGTCCTTGACAGATTTTCCACACCTTACTTCTACTCCGGCCCTTGATGGAGTGCAATTTGAAATCAAACCCCAATTTATCACAATGATAGAGATGAAGCAATTTAGTAGAGCTAAGGGTGAAGATCCTAATCTTCACATTATGCCAATATTGCAACACCATTAGACAAGCTGGGGTCACGCAAGACCAAATTAGGGAGATTCTTTTTCCCTTTTCTTTATGTAGAAAAGCTAAATTATGGTTTATTGGTTTGAATAGAACCGCACTTGGTATTACTAACTAGGAAACTCTTGCCTTGAATTTTTATAATAAATATTACCCTGCAGAGAGAACAACTTTACTAAGGAGTGGTATTCAGAACTTTGCCAAAGAGCCAGATGAAACTTTAATTAATTAATTAATGTTGCTTGATCACCTTGAAAGTATTAATTAATCAATTCCACATAGTATTCTGCGTTAAATAAGATTAGAATTGGATAATTAATTGTTGGTTGATCACTTAAGCCAAGGCAAATATTGTTTACTTTCTTGTCCTATTCACGAATTTGATTGAATAAAGAATAACGACGTTGCAATGTGTAGGGAATAATTTCAAGCCTTTAAAATCCCACTAGCTTGAACCCCACTATGATCATACACTAAAGTACGGTGGCGTCCAAAAGGGAAGAAGATAGAGCAAAAGAGTCGCCAACAAGTTTTTAAGGAACTTGTAAACCGTTCACGAGGTGAAGGTTACACCCCTTAACGATCCAAGAGATCGTCAACTCCATAAGGTCATGAACCAAATAAGGGTTCGGGGATGATGGTACAAATCCAACCTAAAAGAGATTGAACCTGCCCTAATAATAGGCCTCTACTTTATTCTGCTCGTATTCATGTGCGCTTTCTGACTAACATACAATCAATAGGATTAACCCTAAACCTGTTTAATCTATATTGGTTGAATATTAATGCACAAATAAATCTATTATTGGCGATCACTTGAAATTATAATCACAATTAACCCTAAACAAGATTATTAAATATCTTATTAAGCGTGGTTGCAAGTACCAAGTTCCCTTTAAACATGCAATAAAAAGGTGTGATCAAGCAATAAATAAATAAATAATCAAGCAACATAATCAATAATCAACATCATTAATAATAATAATAATAATCATAATCAATAATCATGTTAAAGCATAGCAAGATCCTAGGCATGATACTAACAAGATTAATAACAAACCCTAGCATGTCACTAAGCAATAAAAATCAAATCTTTAACCCTAACATGATACTAACAATCATAAATATTAGGAAGAGAATAAAAGGCATCATAGCAATCATATTTAATATTAAAAATACCCTAGACATGATACTAGGAATATCATAATAACAATATAAACATGATATCTACATCATAATATCAATTAATCAATTAAAGTACTTACTTGGATGCCTCGTACCTCTTTCTAATAACAAAATACACACGTTAGTAACTTCAAGGAAAATAATAATCAAAACAATTAAATTAAATAATTGAAAGAGAGATTTGGGACCAAACCCTCAGAAATTAAACCTTTCACGTCTAGGGCGAAGGCAACTTCGAATATGGCTAGCTAGGTGTTTCTAGATCTAATGAATGCGGAATTATTTATTTGAGAAAAGGCTAGTTTAGAAAAAGAGAGAGAGAGAATAATCAAGAAAATCTTGATGAGACTTGGTGAATTGAAATAAGGGGAGATATGACCTCTATTTATAGGAAAAAAGAGGGTCGAAGAATTAAGAAAAGAATCCAAATTCGAATCGAAATAAAACTCGTAGACAGGCAGTTTTTGCAGATTTTGTTTTTATCATATCTTTTGATACAAGAATCGGAATATAATGAATAAGATGTCGTTGGAAAGATCTTGAAGTCTACTTTCTAACCCAATTGGAATCAGATTAAAATATATTGTAGAATAAAATATATGAACGAAATAGTGAGACGGTGTCAGTTTTGGATAGAGTTTGATATCTTATTCATATCTTTTCCGTTATAGCTCGGAATTATTATTATAATATATCATTGGAAAGATAATTTCAAGATCTATCCAACCATATAAAATTTGGATAAAAAATATGAGGTACGAAAATAATATCTGACTGTCTTTGAACATGTTTAAATCTGAATAGAATTAGGACTTTAAAAAAAGGAAAGTTTTATAAAAAAGGAAAGTTTATATTTAAATCAAATTCCTTAATCTTATCTTTTCAAAAAAGGATAATTAAGATATTTTAGAAACTTATAGAAGATTCTAATCAATCCTAATTAGTTTAGGAATAGGATTAAACCTTTGGACCCTCCTCATGATCAATTGGTCGCAGGTAAAATCCGGTTTGGGCCCAGTTTAGTATTTTGGCCATAACTTCCTCATTATTCATTGGAATTGGGCTTATAATATATCGTTGGAAAGTTTTTTTCAAGCCCCATCCAACTACACCATTATTGGACCCTTATCATGGACCAAATTAAACTGTAATGGACGTTTTCATAAAATAGAGTGGATTTTCGAAAACAGAAAGAAAGAATTTTAACAAAAACTAACCGCAACACTAGACTTTTCACACTTTCACCTCATTCGATTATGGTTCGACGTGAAAGGTATTCATCACTGGGTTTGGTTTTGGGGAGACACAAATGGGTGTCTACACAATGTAATTCCTACGTGAATTAACGTGTGTAAATAAAATCAACTAACTAATTTTAGGTATCGCGTTGCATATATTGTTTGGTGATAAAATTGTAAAAAAGGAAGAGCTAGTAGAGGCCGCACTAGGGCTAGGATAGTGATTCCCCCCTAAAGGGAACTTTATTTTAGTACCCTCACTCCCGAACTCATTTCTGGTTTATGTAGACCAATTTGGGCATGGGTAAACTTACGATTCGTGCTAATTAATCCATGAACTCCACATGGAAGAAAGACATGAACGAGGTTTATGAGTTTTCCTAAAACTCATTGGCGACTCCCTACTTGTTTCTTATAAAAAAGCTTGATGGTAGAATCAATTCTAATTCAAGGTCCCCCAAACGGTCAGGAATTCAAATCCTAATACACCCTAACAAGTGTAAAGTCCTAGGCTTCTAAAGGGTCAATGGGCATTTAAGGAGAAGATCCCCTACGATGGGAACACCCTCCTTACAAAGTTATCGAAGATATGGCAATCCACAATTCCCAATATGGGAATACTAAAGGCTTTGCCAACAAGGGGAAACATAGTGTTGACTCTGTATCCTTTTTGCAAGCTCAATTAACTTCTATTTGTCAGAAATTAGATAATCTTAGCACTGCAAATATAGCTAATGTTTCTACTATTAATAATAATTCTAATGAGGCTTTACATGAAAATTGTGGAATTGTAGGTCATTAGGAACAAGATTGCAGAAGTTCCATGGAGCAAGTTAATGCCTTTCAAGCTTATAGGCAGAGTGACCCATACTCTAACACCTACAATATTGGGTTCCGGAACCATCCATATCTTTCCTACCGGAGCACTGATGTGTCTATTTTATATAGTATTTTACCCCCGTCCCTTGGTCATAATTAGTAGTGTTTTTGGCTCTTTAGAGCCACTTTTATTACTAATTGGTGTTTTCTAGTGTTTTCGTAGATTTGGTTGACTTTTGCAGGGATTTATGCTTTTGGAGTATTTTTCCGAGATATTTTGGAGCAATCACGAACATTGGAGAAGCACGACCAGATTTTATAGTCCAGGACCGGTTAGAGCCATCGAACCGGTGATTAAGGGCTTGGTATGTGTGATACCGGGGCATTTGGACCGAGTATTCAAGACCCAAAGAGGAAACCCAGATTGGCCCGAAGAATTGGAGCCCAATCGAAGTCCAAATAGTGGCCCAAATGAGCCGCCCGGCCAAAAAGGCTGGCGCCCGGATTTGTAATTATTCGGAAATTATACGGAAAATATAAAATCGAATCTTACCATAAAGCCGCGCGCAAGAACAATAGTTGCGCTGCACATAGCAGCGCAACTCTATAACTTGCGCTGGATTGCCGCACGCAACTTCATCTGTTGCGCGCGACACCTGCTGCGGCAGATTGCTCAAAACCCTAAACCTAATCCTTCTCTATAAATACGAGCTTAAACTGAGGCTTCAACAGACAGAAATTAGCCTAGAAACTCTGGCGAAATAACTTGTGAACTTGTGCAACCTAGCCCTCTTGTCCTAAACACTCACCCTTTTAATACTTTGTTACTACGGTGGAGGTTCCCCAACAAGAAGGTGTCCATAAGTGTTCTAAACGGAGATCTAGCAAAGAGAAGTTGTAAATTTTCGAGCACTTAGTTAAATCACCTTTATTTTCTTGTTTAAAAGGACTTTAATTAATCAATTAGTGTTGTTTGATCACTTTTAAAATAATTAATTAATCAATTCCACGTAGTATCTTGCGTTAAATAAAGACTAGAATTGAATTGAATAATTGTTGGTTGATCACCTAATCCAAGGCGAATCTTGTTTATTTATTGTTCTTTCACAAATATTATTAAATAAGAATAACGACCTTGCAATGTAATTCCTACGTGAATTAATGCTTGTAAATAAAATCAACTAACATAGTTTTAGGTATCGCGTTGCATATATTGTTTGGTGATGAAATTGTGAAAAAGGAAGAGCTAGTAGAGGCCGTATTAGGGCTAGGATGACGATTCCCCTAAAAAAGGAACGTTATCTTAGTACCCTCGCTCCCGAACTCATTTCAGGTTTATAGACCAATTTGGGCATGGGTAAACTTATGATTTGTTCTAGGTTCGAGTTCGAGGTTATGGGTTCTGGTTTTTGGGTTTGTGGGTTCGAGCTCGGGGTTGTGGGTTCGAGCTCGGGGTTGTGGGTTCTGGTTTTTGGGGTTGTGGGTTCGATTTCGAGGGTTCTGGGTTTGAGTTCAAGGTTGTGGGTTTTGGGGTTCTGGGTTTAAGTTTGGGGTTATGGGTTCTAGGTTTTGGGGTTTTTGTGGTGGGTGGTTTTCGTGGTACTAGGAGGTTGTGTTGGGTGGTTTCGTGGTGCTAGATGGTGGTGTTGGGTGGTTTCGTAGTGATAGGTTGTTCGTGAATTCATGGTGTTTTTTTAATTTAATTTTTTAAAAAGTTTTAATACTTAAGTGTATGCCCTTATTTTTCATTAATCATGCTTTCAATATTTTTCCTAGGAGTCCGCAAACTCCCTCTTTGTTGCGAGTAACTCGTAACGGAGAGAGTATATAATTTATAAATATGATATGTAATATATTGTTGGATTTGTAACAATGTCTACTTTCAAAATATAATTTTATTATAGTTATTACTTATATCTAATTAAATATGATGGTAAAAGTTGTGACTCGACAAGTGTGAAAACTGAAGGGATGCATTTAAAAAAAAAAAACAAAGGGAGTAGAAAATATGGTTTATGAAAAATTCTAGAACATATGGCACAAGAATGATGAATAAAGTTCTGGAATGTACTAAATATTTCTTCCAAGCTCTTTCTTTAACTATAAATATAGTCATATAGTCATAGGCATTTAATCGAGATATAATATATATATATATATATATATATATATATATATATATATATATATATATATATAAAGCCATACCAATGCATCACAAGGGTTCTTACCTTTCAACCCTCCTTGTAAAATCCTCCTTCCCTTGTTTATTATTCTTGACTAATTACTTTATTCTCTTAATCTTTACCTCTTTAATTTGCATCTGCTATACACAGATACCAACCCTATTAAAGATGCAATGATTGAAATAATCTAACAAAATTTCAGTCTCAATATTTAAACTAGAACTTGTGCTTTTGGTTGTTTTCTTATACTGTAATTGGCTTTGTAAGGAGTACACTAAAAAAGTTAAAGAGTGAGCTTGTCAATTGAAAAATATAAGAACTTAGTTTATCAAATTCGATAATCATTTATTACAATTTTAATTAAAATTAATTTTTGAAATTAGGCATGAGAAAAATTTTAGATGTTAACATTTCTACCAATTGTATATAAATTAATTGATGGTTTATAAAACTTTTATTTGCGGTTGTATACAACTCAAAAGTTGGAAATTTTCTATAGCTTCATAGTTGCCCGGATATTTCGATTTTGATGGCATTTTAATCATGATTATGACACTACAATTCGGTGAGATTTACCGTCTCAATGGCATATAACCCTCTCTTTCAACTATAAACCTCCTTAAGAAACTTGGCATGTTTTGACATTTGTTGAATAACCTCAGCTCGGTAAAGGGGAGGAAAAGGTAAATTTGTCTAAATATTTCAATGAACTTCCCGAATTTCTCATCCATTTTATATCTCATAAACTTTAGAGGGTAAGGAATCATATATTTCAACACCTCTTTCTCCATTTCCTTCTCACAAGTTTTCTCAACAACTTTCTCATGTTTGCTTTAATGAGTGTCATTAAGAAACAAATTATTACTTATTAATTAGTGTAGACACCCATTTGTGTCTCCCCAAAATCAAACCCAGTGATGAGTACCTTTCACGTCGAATCATAATCGAATGAAACGAAAGTGTGGAAAAGTCTAGTGTTGCGGAAAGTTTTTATTTCTTTTCTCTTCTCTCTGTTTTTGAAAACTTTATTTTAAGAAAACAGTCAATCCAGTTTGGTTGGTCCATGATATGGGTCCAATAGTGGTGTAGTTGGATGGGGCTTGCAAAGACCTTTCCAATGATATATTATAAGCCCAATTCCGATGAATATTGAGGAAGTTATGGCCAATTTACTAAATTGGGCCCGGTTTGAGCTTTATATGCGGCCCAATGATCTAGGGGAGGGCCTAATATGATTTATCATTCCTAATGCAATTAGGAATAGTTTTAGTCTTCTAGATTCTTCTAGAAGGTTCTTTTCATTCCTAATTCAATTAGCATTGATAAGTTGACTTTTGTTGACTTTTCAGAGTTTTAATCAAAATCAAATAGCATTTTTGAAGAAATTATATTATTTTATCCTCCAGTACGGTAAACTTATCGGATTTTTGAAAACGCGTTAAAATCGAGCTTGGCGTCCAACCCCAGGCCTTGGCGCCTGGAACCAGGCCTGGCGCTTGGCGCTAGTGCTGGTGCCTAGCGCTAGCTAGCCAGGGTTGGCGTCAGCTCTGTTTCCTGAGCGTCAGGCTCTGTTTTGTTAATTTATCTTTTTTGGCTGATTTTCTCTATAAATATCGTATTAAAAACTCCGTTTTCATTCACCAATTCTCACGATCATTCATCTACAATCAGTTTTAATTAGCATTCTTTAATCTTTCAATTCTTTCTTACTTTGCTTTTCATACAAAATTCCGCATTCGCAAGATCTAGAAACACCTAGCCATATTCGAAGTTGCCTTCGCCCTAGACGTGAAAGGTTTTAATTTATGAGGGTTTGGTCCCAAATCTCTCTTTCAATTATTTAATTTAATTATTTGTTTATTATTTTCCTTGAAGTTACTAACGTGTGTATTTTGTAATTAGAAAGAGGTACGAGGCATCAAAGTAAGTACTTTATTGATTAATTGATATTATGATGTAGAAATCATGTTTATATTGTCATTATGATTCCTAGTATCATGTTTAGGGAAAATATAGCTGTGAAGGTAGCTGTAGCTGTGGAGGTAGCTGTTAGCTGTGTAGGTAGCTGTTAGCTGTCAACAAGATGTTAGCTGTGAAGATAAATAATTTAGATATGAGTGTTGGGTAAAGTAGTGGTTGACTAGCTGTTAAATATAAAAATCAATTTTTTATTTTTAAAACTATAGATTAAATTTTCAACAGCTACCTCTAATTTCAAAAGCTAATGTTTCTAACTTTTCACAAAAGCTACCTCCACCACTAAAAGCTACCCTAACCACTACTTTGCCAAACACTCACATTTTTTGTTGAGTAGTGGTTTGACATGGTCAAACCACTAAAAGCTGCCTAAAAGCTACTCAAAAGCTAACGCCGAACACGCCCATAATATCTAATATGCTTATTATGATTCCTGCGATGTCTTTTATTTTCTTCCTAATATTTATGATTGTTAGTATCATGTTAGGGTTAAAGATTTGATTTTTTTGCTTAGTGACATGCTAGGGTTTGTTATTAATCTTTTTAGTATCATGCCTAGGATCTTGCTATTATTATGCTTTAATGTTAACATGAACATGACTATGATTATTTTAATTATGATTTATGATTATGATTTTATGATTATAATTATTATGATTATTTATTATTGTTGCTTGATATTTATTGTTATTGCTTGATCACACCTTTTATGCATGTTTAAAGGGAATTTATACTTGTAATCACGCTTAATAAGATATTTAATAATCTTGTTAGGGTTAATTTGATTATAATTCAAGTGATCGCCAATAATAGTTTATTTGTGCATTAAATTCAACCAGAAAGCGCACATGAATACGATCAGAATAAAGTAGAGGCCTATTATTAGGGCAGGTTCAATCTCTTTTAGTTTGGATTTGTACCTTCATCCCCGAACCCTTATTTGGTTCTAGACCTTATGGAGTTGACGATCTCTTGGATTGTTAAGGGGTGTAACCTTCACCTCGTGAACGGTTTACAAGTTCCTAAAACTTGTTGGCGACTCTTTTGCTCTATCTTCTTCCCTTTTGGACGCCACCGTACTTTAGTGTATGATCACAGTGGGGTTCAAGCTAGTGGGATTTTAAAGGCTTGAAACTATTCCCTATAGTTTTTGGCGACTCCACTGGGGAGGATTTCTATTTTAATTCCTGAATTTGTTTCGGCAATGATTTAGAATGAGTGGATGAGACTCGAAAAGTTCTAAGTATTTCATGTGCGTAATTTTGATTAACATTATTGTCATATGCATAAAAAGGTTCTCATTGGAAAGACCATCCGTAATGAGTCAAAAATATAGGATTTTACACGTAGGAAATTTGAGAAATGTCTTTCACAACTAGGACTGAAATAACACCGCGCGAAACAGGATGATTTTATTGAGCACAGAAAGCTGCTGAGGCATGTGGGAAGTAGCGTCAGGGGCCAGAGCTTGGCTCCAAACTTTTATCCGTAGCGCCAGACGCCAGTATTGGCGCCAGGCGCTACAGTTAAAAGTTGGCGCCAGTCTCTGTTTTCTGGCGCCAATTTCCCCCAATACCGAGCCAGAAATATGCGTTCTAATTTCGACCGGTTTTTCGTATTGTTTGCTCGATCCTACTTCCTGATTGAATTTTTTCTCACTTTTCTGAAACCCATATGTGTTCTACATATGGACATAACCCTCTGGGAATTCATGCTCTATCTACCCGATTGAACGCTCCTAGCAACAAAGGGTACATCTGAGAGGTTGAATTCACCAAACCATGGAACTGAGTTTTTTTCTAAAAACTCGCGGTGTCCTATCCACACGCGTTAACCCTTCACGTTTAGGCTTCTACGCGGTGCATCTGGACAATTAACCATGGACCCTATTTGACTAAACCATATCCCGAACTTTAGAGAACTAGAGCCATGGTTAGGTTGCGAACTCATTGCATCATATTGTGCCTACTTGACTAATTGTGCATTATTTGTTGTGCATACTCTATGTGATTTTTCCTAACCGTTTGTTTGACTTGTGTTAAGACTAAATAAACTGATTAATGACTAAAGGACTATGTTTAATTAATTAATTAATTAATTAATTTGAGCTAATAAATAAACATAAAATCGAGTCATAGTTCCTGTAAGTCAACCCGGATTTTTATTCCCGTATACTGCACAAGCGTCAACTTGTTTTGGTCATAGCCGGAGTTCTAGGAAGAATTACAAGTCGTAAAACCTATGGATCTGTAGCCCCGAGTTTTATCTTTAATTTGGCGTTGGTTTCATCTAAATCAGAGTCACAGATCAAAAGTTATGACTAAAATACCACAGTCTGTCCAGTTTAATGCATATACTTGAGGTCTTAACTTAGTCTTTGCTTGAGTCTAGTCACATAGTCTAGCCACATGGTCATGACACGAGTCTTAACATATCACCTACACTCACTAGTCTTAGCACACACTTTGAGTACATATCACCATGACCATGTTTTAGGTTCATGCATGAGTCGGTTTTTTTTCCGTCATTTGAGTTGGGGGGTACATTCTATTCCTATTTCTGCATATCCCTCCACCTCCATCTACATCATTTTCCTTCACGCTCTATTCCAATCTTTCTTCACTTCCTCCATCCATTGCATGTTGAATAAAGTTTGAGTCAAATAATTAACAATGAATATCCCCAAATTCCTTTTCCACAGTACTTGGTCGAGGAGAGAAGGGCGATTAATCAAGGACAACACCTTTGTTCAAGTCTTACTTTTTGATAAACCGATTCGTCAAAAGAGGAAGGCTAAGAAGATAATGGAAACTCAAGAGGAAGTTAATGAACTTAGGAGTCAATTAACTAACGTGACTGAGACACTAAAGCTACTCACACTCAAGATCGATGATCCCGTGAAGCAACAACAAATGAACCTCATGCAAGAGAGTCTAAGTAAGCTATCTAGTGACTATAAATTTCAGGGCATGAGTTCACAAGGGGTCTCGCTGGACAAGGAACTTCTTCCACATAAGTTCAACGCCACTGACATCCCTAAATTTAAGGCAACAGATAACCCTTACTTTCATCTAAGAGCTTTCGAAACTATAATGAGCATTAAGAGTATCGATAAAAAGGTTTTCCCCTCTCTGTTCTCTCTATCTCTCGAAACCGTTTGCCAACAATGGTTCTTCTCCCTTGACAAGGAGAAAACCTCTACCTGGGAATCGATAGTAAACGCTTTCGTTGATAGGTACAAGTGCAATATTCAAGTTGAAACCGACCATAGACAACTTGAGATGCAAAGACAAAAAGAGAATGAAGGTTTTACTTCTTTCTTTAAAAAATGGAGGGAAACTTCCGCTAAGATGATTGAGGTCCCCACCGAAAAGGAGTCTGTGAGGATGTTTATCAAGAATTTCCAAGAAAAGTATTCAAAGCACTTAAAATATCAACACAACTTGAATACTTTCAAGGCCGTTTATGACATCGGAATTGAAATCGAAGACGACCTCGCAAAGCAAAAAGCTACTAACAATAGTAACCACAGTGGCAGGAAAGGAAAGAAGAACGACAATCCTTCTTCTTCTGAAAACGCCCACTCTAGTAACAATGTTAGTACCTTTGATCTCAGTGAAGTTTTAGCCATAGATAACCAAGGATCTAAGAAGCAACTAAAGAAAAACTTCACCCCCATTGGGATGAGCTACGATACTGCCTTCGATCGACTCCATGCCAAAGGACTCATTACTCCCATTGGACCTATTCAAGACCCCACACCTGAAAAGAGATTGCTTAGTTGGAATCCAGACGAACACTGCAAGTACCATCAAGGTAGGGGTCATACTACTGAGAGCTGTTGGAAGCTAAAGGAGGCTATCCAACATTTGATTGATAATAACAAGCTTCCCATGCCTCCAGTTAACAAGAAGAGCGAGTGATGATAAAGGAAACAACACAAGACAAGAGGCGAGCTTCAACGATAAGATTTCGTGACCTCTTTTTCTATTTCTTTTTCATTTTTTTTTCTTTCCCCAATAAGTCTAGCATAGGCACCTTTTCCTTTCCTTAGATTAATTTTGTAGATTCTTTATTTTCTTTTAATAAAATGAGCATTTATTTCCTTATATATGATCATTTCATTTCATTACATTGCAAAAAAAAAAAAAATCCATGTCGAGTTAAGCTCAAGGTATACCAATGATTTGAGGCACCCCTTGTAGCCACATCATATCTCCTTTCACCTTTCAAATTTACAATCTTTTCTTCATAAACCACTTTGAGCTTCGTCTAACGATAGACCTTTCTTTTTTCAACCTACATCTACCTAACCTTGGGATGGGATGGTGTGTAACTTATGCAATTCTATAAAGGCTTGAGTAATTCAAAAGATAGCAAAAATAGAAAAAAAATAAATAAAAGTGTACAAAAGGGTAAGTGTTCCAATGTCTTTGATGTGAAAATATCTTTGATAAGAACACGTCTCAGATTGCGTCTCTTATCGAGTGCTCGGTACCGTGCCTGAGAAACATGAATGTCAAGTGAGTGATAGACTACATGATCGAGATTGCTCACACTTATAAAAATGAAATAAATGCTAAAGCAAAAGAAAGAGCTAAAAAAAAGAGCTAAAAAAAGAGTAGAAAACCTCAAGCATGAAAATACAAATATTCAAAAGCAAGGTTGCACACCTTGGGGGCTTATCTAGGGTCTTGAGCCTTTATCCCTTTTTTCTATAACCTTTAGCCTAACCACGTTACAACCCTTAAAAGACCTTTTTGAGGTATACACACACTTGTGCGAGGTTCGGCTAGAGCTACGTTTGGCCTGATTCCTAACGGATACGTAGGCAACCTCATTGAGGTGCGGCCGTAATAAACATGCATTCATATTCACATTCACACACTTGCACCATGATCATATCAAGGGATCTCCTATGCTCATCCCTATTCACTTAGAGCTAGACTTGGGGGGCTTGATCCCTATATCATTAGCTTACCTAGCCTAAGAGTCACCACCATTTGACTCTTTTCAATATATTTTCCACACACTTAGCTCTTGTGGCTTAGCTTTAGTGTCACTATCACACACTGCACAAATATATGACCAAATATATACCTTCCCTTGGGAACCCTTTGTCATGGAATCTTAACATTGAAGCATGCCTTGTCATATCAACATCACTCATCAATCATAATTGTCATTGCATCACGAAGTATGAAGTGCTTAGCCTCCGTGCCTAAGTTACCCTAATACTTTCATTGAGTCAACAGTTGAGATAGCCTAGGATGGATTAATCCTTGCACCTTGAGAGATAGTATCAAACAACATTTGACTAGGCTCATTCAACATGCACCTTCATAAACTTCGATTATTTTTCGCGTCTTTCCTTTTCGGGAGAAAGTCAGTACCCTCCACAAAAATGACAGAAAATTTTTAATTTTTGATTTTTGCTTTTTTGCATTTTTGAGTTGCACGATCACATTACTATGCACACACGGGTCACGAGTCACATGTGTCATTTTACTTTGAGTCGAGTCAACCTCGAGTCAGTCAATCACAGAGAGTCAAGTTTATACCTTGAGTCGTGTCAAGTTATTGAGTCAAGCAACGTTAAGCCTTAGGTCAACCCTAAGATGATTAAAGAGATTGGAAAAGTTCTATAGTCAAAATAAATACAGGTGCAGCAGAACAGGGAAGACCCTATCACAGCATTCGGCGACACAGTCAATTCTTGGCGCCAGAGATATCTCAGCAGCGACAGAGATCGAAGCCTCTCAGAAAGATGATTTCGACCTCATACAGCAATTTCGGGTTCCTTGGTACGCCAGTTAGCCCCTATAAGCAATTTGA
This sequence comes from Chenopodium album, assembly GCF_948465745.1. Taxonomy (NCBI): domain Eukaryota; kingdom Viridiplantae; phylum Streptophyta; class Magnoliopsida; order Caryophyllales; family Amaranthaceae; genus Chenopodium; species Chenopodium album. The sequence continues at coordinate 70,241,332 of NC_137837.1, forward strand.
CATGATTGAGTAGTCGATTTGATTACAGCAGCAAATAAGTGATCGACCTGATGAAAGATCGTCTCACTTAACTTAAAGCGCCTAAGCATTGGCTCAAAAGCAGAAAAGACACCGACGTATAGGTTCAAAGCAACGAAAGCGCCGACGTACAGGCATAGCAGAAGAAAAGTTCGAGCGAGCTTTAAAGATTGACAAGTGTTGGTCTTCGGTAATTTTCTTCGGAATATTATCGCAACAACTGAGGATGACTTCAAGTAAAGTTATTTTCGATAGCATTTGCTAAGATTGTGGAGGTTGTCACTAAAGATTTGAGAAGATAGCACGAGATGGGCGGTCTTCGACAGCGTTCGCTAAGATTGTGGAAGTTGTCACTAAAGATTTGAGAAGATAGCACGAGATGGGCGGTCTTCGACGGCGTTCGCTAAGATTATGGAGGCTGTCACCCAAGATTTGAGAAGATAGCACGAGATGGGCGGTCTTCGACGGCATTCGCTAAGATTGTGGAGGTTGTCACCCAGGATTTGAGAAGATAGCACGAGATGGGCAGTCTTTGACGACTTTTGCTATGATTGGAAAGGTTGTCACTATGACTCAAGAAAAGGCTCAAGATGTAGCAACATTGATCGACGGCGTTCCCTAGATTGCGGAAGATCGTCAAAACAAGCAGCAAGATGGCGTTCCATAGATTGTGGAAAGTTGTTAAAAAGCAACTAAAGGTTGTTTCAAGAGAAATAATCTTCGATAGTATTCCCTTGGACGCGGAATATTATCAATGCGGATGAAGGTTGTTTCAAGAGAAATAATCTTCGATAGTATTCCCTTAGACGTGGAATATTATCAATGCGGATGAGGATTGTTTCAAGAGAAATAATCTTCGATAGTATTCCCTTGGACGTGGAATATTATCAATGCAGATGAGGATTTGTTTCAAGAGAAGCAATCTTCGATGGTATTCCCTTGGACGTGGAATATTATCATAGCGGAGGAGGATCGTTTCAGGCGAAGCAATCTTCTATATTGGAAGCAGTTACGGGCGTAGCGGTTTTCAAGCGGGATGGCATTCTCTAGCTTGCAGGAGGTCATCAAAACAGATCGGTTACTTTCAGAGACGTGTGCTCGACGGTGCAAGATACGCGTTTCTTAACTCTTTTATCTATTTAACTAACGCTAGTTTTGCAGGTATCAGCGTTACAAGAGTGGTTTAGGATCACAGAACGCTCTGAATCATTCTCCGTCCCTATCGCTACTTTGACTTTTATTTTCGAAACTCATGTTTCTCCAAATTCAGTCAAAGTGGGGGCTTCTGAAGACACCCATTTGTGTCTCCCCAAAACCAAACCCAGTGATGAGTACCTTTCACGTCGAATCATAATCGAATGAAACAAAAGTGTGGAAAAGTCTAGTGTTGCGGAAAGTTTTTATTTCTTTTCTCTTCTCTCTGTTTTTGAAAACTTTATATTAAGAAAACAGCCAATCCAGTTTGGTTGGTCCATGATATGGGTCCAATAGTGATGTAGTTGGATGGGGCTTGCAAAGACCTTTCCAATGATATATTATAAGCCCAATTCCGATGAATATTGAGGAAGTTATGGCCAATTTACTAAACTGGGCCCGGTTTGAGCTTTATATGCGGCCCAATGATCTAGGGGAGGGCCTAATATGATTTATCATTCCTAATGCAATTAGGAATGGTTTTAGTCTTCTAGATTCTTCTAGAAGGTTCTTTTCATTCCTAATTCAATTAGCATTGATAAGTTGACTTTTGTTGACTTTTCAGAGTTTTAATCAAAATCAAATAGCATTTTCGAAGAAATTATATTATTTTATCCTCCAGTACAGTAAACTTATCGGATTTTTGAAAACGCGTTAAAATCGAGCTTGGCGTCCAACCCCAGGCCTTGGCGCTTGGAACCAGGCCTGGCGCCTGGCGCTAGCCATTGGCGCCTGGCGCTAGTGCTGGTGCCTGGCGCTAGCTAGCCAGGGTTGGCGCCAGCTCTGTTTCCTGAGCGTCAGACTCTGTTTTGTTAATTTATCTTTTTTGGCTGATTTTCTCTATAAATATCATATTAAAAACTCCGTTTTCATTCACCAATTCTCACGATCATTCATCTACAATCAGTTTTAATTAGCATTCTTTAATCTTTCAATTCTTTCTTACTTTGCTTTTCATACAAAATTCCGCATTCGCAAGATCTAGAAAAACCTAGCCATATTCGAAGTTGCCTTCGCCCTAGACGTGAAAGGTTTTAATTTCTGAGGGTTTGGTCCCAAATCTCTCTTTCAATTATTTAATTTAATTGTTTGTTTATTATTTTCCTTGAAGTTACTAATGTGTGTATTTTGTAATTAGAAAGAGGTACGAGGCATCAAAGTAAGTACTTTATTGATTAATTGATATTATGATGTAGAAATCATGTTTATATTGTCATTATGATTCCTAGTATCATGTTTAGGGAAAAGGTTATAATATCTAATATGTTTATTATGATTCCTGCGATGTCTTTTATTTTCTTCCTAATATTTATGATTGTTAGTATCATGTTAGGGTTAAAGATTTGATTTTTATTGCTTAGTGACATGCTAGGGTTTGTTATTAATCTTGTTAGTATCATGCCTAGGATCTTGCTATTATTATGCTTTAATGTTAACATGAACATGACTATGATTATTTTAATTATGATTTATGATTATGATTTTATGATTATAATTATTATGATTATTTATTATTGTTGCTTGATATTTATTGTTATTGTTTGTTCACACCTTTTATGCATGTTTAAAGGGAATTTATACTTGTAATCACGCTTAATTAGATATTTAATAATCTTGTTAGGGTTAATTTGATTATAATTCAAGTGATCGCCAATAATAGTTTATTTGTGCATTAAATTCAACCAACATAGATAAACAAGTTTAGGGTTAATCCTATTGATTGCATGTTAGTCAGAAAGCGCACATGAATACGATCAGAATAAAGTAGAGACCTATTATTAAGGCAGGTTCAATCTCTTTTAGGTTGGATTTGTACCTTCATCCCCGAACCCTTATTTGGTTCTAGACCTTATGGAGTTGACGATCTCTTGGATCGTTAAGGGGTGTAACCTTCACCTCGTGAACGGTTTACAAGTTCCTAAAACTTGTTGGCGACTCTTTTGCTCTATCTTCTTCCCTTTTGGACGCCACCGTACTTTAGTGTATGATCACAGTGGGGTTCAAGCTAGTGGGATTAAAGCTTGAAACTATTCCCTACAATTAGAGACGTGTTTTTAATGTTTTCTAGAGTTGATTTTTGAAGAACAATTGATTGAAATCAAGAATAAAGAGATCAAAATTCAAATCTCATAACATTTTTGGAATATAACACAGCAAACCAGTTAGGTTTTTGGATATGACACTATTGATTTTAGATCGGACACAAGAATGGGTTTGAATTTTTTTTAACAAAAATTATTTTTGTAAAAATTACATTCCTTCGTATAATTATTAGACTTATATGAGTTTATCCCATCGTTACGAAGTTTTTATATATATTATATGAAAAATTATGATTGAGATTGTTAAACTTTAGCTATTTGTTGTTAAAAAAAAAGGCATTTACTATCATTCTCTTGGTACTAAATAAATAAAACTTTCAAATAAAAACTACACCATTAACGTTTCAATTATACTATCAAAGAAAAACATAAAACATCAAATTTACATATTGTACTAGGAATTGAACCGTATTTTTATACTATGTATATCATTAAAAAAAAAATCAAATGATTACAATTTGCAACCTGTTATGAAATAGGGAGAAATATCAAAGAGATTGATAGAGAATATATCAGTGTATTTCTATTACATATAATGGGGTATATATATATACAATTTAATTAGGGTTTTCTTAGATAAAAAATATAAACCCTAGTTCTATCTAGAATATTCTAGAATGATACAAGGAGTACAATGGGCATCCACACAATATTTCATAATACTCCCCCTTGGATGTCCATTATCAAAGATTGTGCCTCGTTAAAACCTTATTAGGAAAAACCCTATGGAATAAAAACCTAATGAAGGAAAAAGAGTACAACATTCTTCGTAATACGCTCGAGATGCTGCCTCATTAAAAACCTTACCAGGAAAACCTAATATGGGACAAAACCGTGGTCAAGGGAAAAAGAGTGCAACGCGTATTTTCTCCCCCTGATGAATACATAACTTGAGATCTTCTAGTGTCACATCAATGAATCCAATATAGTTGAGTATCTTCTCATATGGCACAGAAAAGTATCATTCTTTGATCTTCAATCCTCCTAAATCTTCACATCTTCACACGAACAAGTGAGTCTTCATATCACCATACTTATGATAATAAGACATATGTTTGTCCACATTTCATTTGAAATTTTTGTTTAAATTTGCCTTATCCATTATAATTTATGCCTTCTTTTGGAGGCCATGAATAATAGAAATTGATGATCATTATTTGATCAAACATTTCTTAATAATTACTACGTATATGGCAACACATGCTAATATTAATGTTGTTCTTCAATCTTGTATGAATTAATAATATAACACATGTAATTATGTACGCTAATCATGGTTCTTCTGGACCATGAGAAAACATTCTCGCGCATAAGTATTCCATTGATATTATTTAGATGTTTCATTATTGACACGATAGCTCTCTTGTAAATACAAATAGTAAATCTTACTAACTCTCATATGCTCAAATTTCAGGTTGAGATGTCAATAATGTAGTCACATAGACTTTTCAAGATTTTGATAATAATTGCAATATTCAAGACATAAAAATTTGTAGAGTTGGGCATTTAATACGTCGTATATAAGTTCTTCAGGAATTCCTTTTACATGATTCATAACATGTTATTAAATAAGTGTCATCAATAATTTCATTACAATTATAAGCCCATTGGAATACAAATATATCTTTCTAATTTTTCATCAAAGTTGTAAATATGTCTTACTATACTTTGAATGAACATTCACATACACCACAGCCATTGTAAGAAATTAATCCATGCAATATGAGATATATAAAACATGATAACATATTAAACAAATTATACAATGAGTAATGCATCTAACTTCCTACATATGCAATAAACCATTAACCTATGACTCACACGCACATGAATATAAGACTCAAAATGATGCAAGACACTATACAGTGTGGATTTAAAAATCCATATTTCATTGGACTTCGGGTCCATGATAAACTTATGATCATTATCATTAAGTCGACATCAAAATGTACATATATTTCAAATCCCTTACTTATTAGTCCATTCCATTATGCATATTCATATTATTCATCGGTTCCATTATGTACCGTTATCATAAAATTCCTTTAATTTACATTCCGCATGCTATTTTACTATGATATCTGAATACATTTCTCATTGGTACCATCATAACTTTTCTTACATCATAGACCATCTATTATAATAATTCAGATATCTATACCTCTTTAAGGGTATTTCATACACTATGGTATTTATATACTATTACACTATTAGTGTCAGCTGCACTATCTTGCCAAATATCATATCTATTAGACATATCTTTATTTTGGAACCGATCATATACAACCAACACTTCAGGTGTAGTGATTAGTGATTCAAGTACAATTGGCAAGATTTTATCTCAATATATACACATAATTAATATGACCAAAATGTATCTTCAACGTTAAGCAACATGAGTCATAACTGAATACAAATCAAATCATAAATGTGCAACATATCTTGATAATATATATACAAAAGTTGGCATATATACAACTTTTCAAACTACCATTATAGGGATTATAAATATTCTTTATTTATTTATTTTTTTCGATTTTCCCAACTTTTGTTATTTCTTCTCCCCCTAAGTTGGTAAAATATCTCTTTTATAGGGGCGTCTAATTCTATGCCAACTTAGTATATAAATTTGCATCAAAATTAATTTCATTGGGAGGATCACAATCAAAATTTATCTCTTCTGGAGAACAATTTCCATGAAGAAACATTTATTCATTAACTTTATATTTCATGTGTATTTATTATTAAATTTTCAATAATATTTTCTCTTCTGGAGATCAATGTCAATGGGGAGACATATGTTGTGCAGTTGTACGTTTTTCTTTCTTCTCCTATTTCATATGTGCTGTCATATAATAGCCTCAATCAAAAGAATTGTTATACAAGCATAAATCACTTGCTTGTAATTCTAGTAGGTGATGATCTTCTGGATCTTTAAAGACTTAAATAGTGTATTTGGTGAGCTTCTGATCACTTGATAGTTGACAATAATATAAAAGTTATTTTGGTGAACTTCTGGTCAGCCATTACTCCTTTATCAGCCATTACTTCTTTATAAAAAAATCAAAACATATTAAATCTTGAAATTTTCATCAATACAAATTATTATAACTCACAATCCAAATATAACTCAATCTCAATGTTACGCCTTGCCATTCAATTCATTTTATATATTTAACATTGAGAAAGTGTCAGCACATTATCAAATGAAACTTCAAGTTTACATTACGGGTAATTATTATTAAACTCGGATGACCTAATTTAATTATCACATCCAATCACTTCTCTAAATTTGAACTCTGGTCAGTTTTCAACACTAGTGATCACTTTATTATACTTACTATATGCACGGCCATGAATGTGATGTGATATTAGAACACCAACATGTGTTTCTTTATACAATTGGCAAGACAATCAATTAATATTTTATCCAACAATTACTCATACTCTACTAGAGTTTAAACTATAAACTTGATACATGTTAATCTTGTTGGATATTTCATACTCTTCTAGAGTCTTTTATATAATCATGAAACATATGAACTTTACTAAAAGTGATTTCTTATAGAAATGTAATGATATTTACCACTTCCTCAAATTTGTCATTTTCAATAGTGACTCCTTTTCTTTTCAAAGATACTTAATTATCTTTATAACCTATTGATTTATCACACTTCAAGCATGCTATAGGCTCATCAACAATTGATGTTGTACTCTTAGGAAATCAATTTTAAATTAGAGCATTTACAACTAGTATATGATAAATGTCATTTGTTTATATCCATCTTCAGGATGGTATCATTTTTCAAAATATTTAATTAACATGTGGCCACTTCTATTAAGTAAATCGTTGATATTTAAGTTATTGTATGTATCAAACTGACCATCAATATATTTTACTATTTATATGCAAGGATTACATACAATCTCCCCCTAATCCTTGCATATGGGGGTGTGGAATGAATCAATCCAACAACCTTTAAATCCTTGCAACTTTTAAGCCATAAATTCTTTTGGCAATGTCATGTATCAAGTAACGTGTTCCTTTTAGCAAAAACATGCTTATATAAAATTATACTTATACAACACTTATCATGTTCTTCATGCCCAATTACATTCATCTTAAAAAAACTAAACCTCTTATATTTATGGGCATAATAAAACGTTGATTATGTATAGTTTCTCACACTGCCATGTTTAATTACTTGAACTCATAACACACTTTTTGCTATATATTTAATTAATTAAGGAACTTCAATTCCATACATCATTTTCAATTTAATTTCATTCCAATAATCCAATTTTCAAGTAGGCACATAATACAGTAATTGAATCTAATCACACATCAATCAACATAATATATATACATAGTATGATTCATAATATTATCAACTTATAAGGATATTAGTATATGATCATGATACCAAGTTAATATTATCAACATAATATAAATTTTGAGACGAATATGCATGCCATTATAGAGAATTAGCCTGTAAGTTAATAGTAGTACACTACTTTATTGTCTTACTTATATCATAGGAAGTTATCGATATCCATGATATAGTCATTATCGTTAGCTCATCACAATACAGACTATAGTTTAAATTCACTGTTCAAATAAAAACTAGCATGATTTGTGATCAACAATAACTATTCATGTAATCATTAAAATATAACATCATGCTTTTATACGTAAATTCACTAATTGTACAACTTATATCACAATCACCAGATAATTGAATTAGTCATTTAAAAATTAGTATACAAACTTTAATTAAATTTATCCTCTTCAAGTAGCTAAATATGCAGTATATTTCTGCAATATATGTACCTCATACCAAGAAAAATGAAAAACTAAGATTGTATATAATATGCTTCAAATTGCTAGCAATCATTAAATATAATCAAACAATAGTTCATTCCGATGACATCAAGGGCCTCAAATTCAAGTTTTTTAAGTTCGACATAAATTACTATAAAAGAGAATATTATAAATTCTAGTAAGATAATAAAATTATAGTCATACAGAATCATAACATAACATCCATAATAATCAATTTAATAATGAATTCAAAAAAGATAAGTATCTTTGTTAATACATAGTATTAATTAAACTCAATGAAAAAAAAAGCTTAATCCTAAATATAATTGTTGGAATACGGAATAGCAGAGCAAAGTATAATATAGTAGAAGAAGGATAATGCTTCATGTTTAATTAAGTTAACCTCGGTGCCTTATAGAGGCCAATATCACAAAACAAACAAAGCTTAAATTAAGCCAACTAAATGCTTAATAATAGGAGCATGACTTCACTAACAAAGAAAAGAAAAATGCTTAAAAGAAATAAATCCACTAACATTTATCTGAGTTAAGAGTACAATTAGGTACTCAATTCTTCCTTTTTTCACCTTTTAGGTACTCAATTTTTTTTGCTTTGCTTTTGGGTACTCAAAGTGATTTTCAGGTGAACTAACTCACCACTAACTCATCACTAACCATACCTAATTAAAAAATTAATATTTAAAAAAAAAATTCTTAACTTTGACTCATAAATTAGCCGTTATTACTCTATTTAAAGGGGCATGAACTTGGTCAAAAAATGCCATGAAAACACCTGCAAAACACTTGCAGCACACCATGTTTTCTTAACAAAATTCATCCTAAACGATTTTCCCTGATTCAATTTTAATAAAAAATAAAATAAAAAAAAAAAAACCAAAAACAGCAACGCAGAAGCTGTAGCAGTACACCAGCAACAAATATCATCAAAACAGGTTCGTTCACCATGTCTATTTAGGCACAAATTCTTCAACAAGGTTTTCCCAGATTTTTTAGAAATTAAAAAAAAAAAAAAAAAAAAAAAAAAAAAAAAAACAAAAACAGAAGCTGCTGCTAGGTTTTTCCCCTGCTGGTAGCTTAATCCAACAACAAAGAAACAAATTTAACACAAAAAACACAAGAAATCGACATCATCAATTTGTTCAAAAAAAAAACCCAAAAAATCGAAAACCCTAGGTCGCAAATAACATCAAGAAATGGGCAAAAAATTCAAAATTTATATCAAAATATCAACATAATCCATGAGTAATTGAGCTTAGCTAAAAAATGGCGGCTTTTGGTGTCGTTTTCCCAAGAATCGAGCCCAAGCTTGCTCGTGTTCTTCGACAATGACGCAGAGCAAAAAGGGGTAATAAAGAATAAGAAAGGGAAAAAAAATTAAGGGTGACCCACAAATTTTTTTAATTGGGTGGGGCCCACTTTCTCTTAACCAAGGTACTGAATTCTTTAACCAAAGGTACTGAATTCTTAGGCTGATTTATTTTTTTTGGCCGGAATTCTTAACTCAGTACCCAAAAGCAAAGTAAAAAAAATTAAGTACCTAAACGGTGATAAAAGGAAGAATTGAGTACCTGAATTTGTGCTTAACTCCATTTATCTTATTGTTGACTCATACTAGAAGCTCGCAACTAATTCAGAAACTTAAGGAACTAATTAGTCCACTAACCAACGCCTATTGAAGCATATTACTCAATAATAATGTACGTTATTCATATCCTAAAAAAAATAAACTTCGCACATACTCTATAGCAGTGATTAGGGATTGATATTTAGATTAACAAATTCTATAGCAGTATTGACGGAATGGGTTCTAAACATAAATATCAAATAATAGACAACATAATAAATTCACAAAGAATAAATCACAAAATAGAGATCATAATATAATAATATATTAATATTCATTAATAGATGTAATTCAAACACCTAATTTATTTAATTGTGGGAAACTCAACCAAGTGTAAACAAATTAGCGCTTGCCAAAACATGATAATCATGTAAATAATTTCAGTATGGCCAAAGAAAAACAGAACAGATGCAAAAGGTTGATGTAGAGTATAAATAAAAGTAGAACAAAAACTAAATGAAAGACTTTGAAATAACCCATATAAAGAACCTAATGGTATGAAGTATTGTAGAAAAATCACATGCATGATCACAAGCATATATACTCTATATTATTGATTGATATGGTAAACTGTAGAACAATTTCACGAAAATGCATTCACAAAAATAAATAAATAAATAAATCAACCGATCCCACGCACACAATTAACAAGTCAAGCCATAATATATAATCACCTAATGATGAAATACCTTGACCCAAAACAATCATATATGATCTGTAATATATTACGTGATCGTTGCTTATATTTCATTAGAAAAATTAAAAGAAACACCAACCTTAATGATGCTAATTTTATTTGCTCAATCAGGTAGGGCATAACGTGTTATAAAATAGGGAGAAATATCAAAGAGATTGATAGAGAATATATCAGTGTATTTCTATTCCATATAATGGGATATATATATATATATATATATATATATATATATATATATATATATATATATATATATATATATATATATATATATATATATATATAATTTAATTAGGGCCGGGTTTTCTTAGATAAAAAATATAAACTCTAGTTCTATCTAGATTATTCTAAAATGATACAAGGAGTATAATGGGCATCTACACAATATTTCATAATACAACCCATTTAATGGCACTTATTGAAGGCATGGTGAATATTATTTTTTTTTTTCAATATCGTGGTGGAATTCGTGACCGTTTTGGTGGTTGAGGTGGAGAGAGTTGGTAGGTTTTGGAACCTAGGCCACTATCCGTGATGGGTACATATCGCACCCACACAAAGTAGATATAAATTTAAATCCTCGCTTACTCCACCACATAAGTGGATATTTACTACATATTCATTACCCACGTACGGTGTTAAATATGCCTTGAATTGGGTATTTTTGTTCGTGATCACCGTGGCTAGCAGGGCGAATAACGGAAGATTTATAATACAGTATGAAGAAATAGAAACTACTCATTGGTGCGCTTGACAAGGCGGGTTCGACCGGGCGGACAAGAACACGAGCATGAATCTAATTGGTCCGATAGAAGGTGATAGAGAATATCCATAGAATATTCTCATCCTAGGTTTAGGATATATTTTGTATAAGATTATCTTTGATATCTGTACATATCTTATAGTTACCTAATATGATTAGGTTTCTCATTGTAACCCTATAAATATTGATCAATGGAAATCACTCTAATGAAGGAGTTTATATTATCTGACAGAAGGCTTAGCATATTTTATGGAAATTAAAGTTTCTTTTAATCAGTTTTCTGATCTCCACATGATAGCTATTTGAGATATGCTTGGGGAGTACATACTATAGAGTTTTCGTGTGTTATAAAAGAACCCTTTAGATGATTAATTAAAGAAGGTTATTAGTTAGATCCGCACCTAAAAGAGACATTAAGAATAAAGACTCCTTGTATTATTCTCTCATTTTTTCTCATTTATAGTAAAGAAGCTCTCGAATCCCCCACCTGTAGATGTAAGTCTAATTTGACTTAACCATTTAAATCTTTGTGTTCTTTATTGATCCTCTTTATTGTTTTTCTCATTCTTATTTTTCGTTGACTTGTTCCGCATTGATCAAACACAATAACATTACCTGATTTCCTAACACACAGTACATATGTATATCATATTATTCGCCTACTTTTCGATTGGAACTTTTTATTTACAAAAACTAAAAACTTAAATTAACACAAACTTTTTAAAAAATCGGGTGTACAAAAATTAATGTACATCCATTATAGAGATAGTCTAAAGTGATTTTACCCCTGAAATGAATAAAAGTTACCCCCAATATGCATAAAAGTAATCCAATATAAATAAAAATTATCTACGCTTTATTAATAAAGAATCACATTTCAAATGACTAAAAATCAATTATTAGTGATTAAATGTAATTAAATTACCTTTATACTTTTCTTGTTGTCAATTTATATAAAAATTGTATTATGTTTAAAGTTACCCAAAAAAGACAAGAAATTACCCTAAAATTAGCTAAATACTGCTCGATTTACACTAATATTTAGTGTAAATCGGGTGTATACAAAAGTTTTTCAAAATTTAATAGTTTTTAATACAAAGTGATAACCATCAAGTAGACAAGCAGTTATCAAGTTTAGGTGCAGTGGGTGGATAAACAATTAAAAAAACCCTAGACTTATCTCCTCTCTCCACTCTCCACTCTCCACTCTCCACTCTCCTAAACTCTAGCTTTTATTGTCAGCTTTAAAGGGGCTTTCGACCTTTCATCGGATATCACCGGTGGAAAAACCCCAATCTTTGTTTGTTTGTTTTTTTTTTTTTTTTTTTTGTTAGGGTAAAATAATGTCTCCCGCAAAAGAAATAGTTATCTCCTACAAGGTTTTTTTAAACTCCTTCAAAAGACTAGATTTTATATGCGTTTGATATGGTCTCCTGTTGTGCGGGGCTGGGATTGATTATTGCTCGGATTCGGGTTACAACATCATCACAAGAATTTTCTTTCTCACAAATTATGAAGTGACGACGGATCCACTCGAAAGTTTTATGAGAAAACAAATCGAGAATATGTCGTGCATTTGGATTCTTAGCCTTTTCCGGGTTAATTCTTGTTTGAATTTGTTAAATATATTACATTATCGTTAATTGTCAATTGTAGATATCGTATGAGTTTAACTAATATAATATAGGGTCATTTAGAAAGTCTAGGTGGGTGGATATTTGGATTAAACGTATAAGGGACAAGTACATATGTTTTTAAATCCACTACCTACCTATTACTTACTCAGTTCATTTTTAAATACTTGCTCCAATTTTCATAACCTATAGCGCAGAGTTTTAGGAAAAATTGGAGAAAGTAATAAAATATAGAGGTTCCTGTCAACAATAAAATATAGAGATAATAGGGTATAGGAAGAACAAAAAATTGTAAAAAAACAAAAGTAATTGAGAGAATTGGAGGATGGAGAATATGAAATTAATAAAATATAATTTATATTTGGTTAACTGGGTGAGATAAATGAATTAAATATTGTAAAAGATTTTCAAATAAAGAAATTGAATAAGTATGTAAAAATGATTGAAAATGGAAAATAAAACAAGTATTTTAAAAACGAAAGGAGTATGATGAGTTCAACTTTAGATTTCATATTCGCCTACTATTTACCAAATTTATACTCATACCGTAGAGGTGTCAAAGCACACCCGACCCGAAACCGATCCGAAAATATCTTATTCAGATTTGGAGTTTTGGACTCGCGTGAACATAATAATTTAGTATGACTTAACTTTAAAAATTGACCCGACCATATCCGACCCGATCCGATCATCCAAATTGACACCCTTGTACAGTCATACTTCTTCAAGCCAATGGTTTTCCTTTTAAAGTTAAAACCAACATCGTTTTCCTTTTTAAACCATTGAATGGAATAAATTCATCAATCAATTAATTAATTAACAATACGAATCCAATCCAAGAATAGTATTATAACAATAATAAAATGCATAACTAAGAAAATGACAAGTATCCAATAAAAATAAATAAAATGTATAGTTATGATTCGTGTCACACGTAGAAGAAGTAAGAAGCCCATTTGTCAATGAATCACCCACTCTTGACTAGCTGACTTTACATGTAATTTCCCTATTTTTGTTCGTTCCTATCTCTTCGCCTATTCTTGGTTCTTGTGCTTCTTAATATCAACATTTTCTAACCATGACTAATGGTAAAGAACTTCTTATCAAAGTTAAGGTATGCTTTCTTTCTTATTATTTCCCACCACATTTTTATTAATTTTTTTTACTCAATTTAGATTTTATTTTTAGTAGTAAGACATATTTTATATCCTAATTTTGCTTGTTATGTGTTATTTCTTGCACTTTTTCTAAATTATAAAATTATGGGTTATTATAGATGTATGTATATATTGATTATTTGCCATTTTTTTCCTATAAAGTTTAGGAACTTATACAAGTTTGGAAAAATATTTTAGCTAAGCTAGGTGGGGACTTTCATCATGGATAGTTTTCAGGTGACATTTTTTTTTTTTTTTAATTTCATCATTTGTCATGATTTCTTGGTTTTGATTCATGCATTTCTTTTGATTAATTTCTAATATGAAGTAATAAAAAATTGTTGGAATTATTTTGTCGACCATTTTAATCTTTGCTTTTAGTATATGTTTTTTGTAATTTAGTGACTTGCTTCATGTTAGAATGATCGTTTGTGTCATTCCCAAAAAGAAAAGAAAACTCTAACTGTAGAGTGCTAATTGGACCTGACTATGATTGGTAATCAAGTTGTTTTTGGATCGGATTTGAGTTGGGTCAATTTAGTTCGAAGTTTTATTTTATTTAATGATGAATCTTTCACTTTGGATTTAGTTTTAGGACCGACCTGGGTCAGTTAAGGTGGGCTCATATTCGAGTCTATCATAAAATACCTTAAAATAATCGATACTTTGTTTAAGACACTTATTTTTTCCCCTCCAAAAAAAAAAAAAAAAAAAAAAAAAAATCTATATCTAGGATCGGATTACTTTTGATTAATTATGGACTGGAAAAAAATTCTATATTTAGGATCGGATTACTTTTGATTAATTATGGACTGGATCATGAAATTCTAAGACAAATTTGAACTAAATTATCGATTGCGGCTCAATTAGGAGAACTAAGCCTATGTTAATTAGGTTTGACTATGAGAAAAGGATAAAATACAAAATTAAGATTAGGTACTAACTTAAGTTAATTAGGTTTGTACTAGGAAAATTTGATAGTAATTTACTCATCTTGTACCTTACTATCAAATTAATAAATAATACAATACGGTTAGAAGATCCGATCAACTTAATTGGCGAACAAGTGGTACATATATACTTCCTCTATTTATTTTCGATGCAACACTTTTAACGTTACTCTTTCCATTAAGTTGATGTTTTAAAGTATGATATGAATCTAATAAGATCTTACATGACCCTTTTTTTTTTTTTTTTTTTTTTTTTTTGGTAAATTTATTTTATATCACCAAATATGGTCAAATTAGAGTGCAACTAGTATAAAATGCAATGCAAAATTTTGGTAGCGTAGATTTGGTACGTAGCGTAGATTCCAATGAACTTACTATTGTAAATTTCACTCTGATCTTATATTCTTGATACATTTCCCCCTTCAAATCTGTAGTTTTTCATTGCCCTTTTAATCTTCGTAATGATGTTTAAGTCATAGCACGTGTTTAGGTAACCGATGAATTGAACTATCAGCACACTAAGAGCTGTGACACCTTTTTCCTAGTTTATAATTGAATCGGATACAACTCAATGGAACTACACTATGCTAGTGCTTATAGGCAATGTAGACGACGTATTAATCCAAATGTAGTTTTATCCATAAACTAATTGGCTGTAACTTAAGAGGTGTAGTCTGTTTGATATCTATACTTCTAATCTACTATCATCTATCTATATTCATTCTTGAATGCGTAATCTGAACATGAGACTACTATGAGAGTGTCATTTGAATGTGTAGAATTTCTAACTTGACTCTGTGTGTTGGCTATGAAGATGTCTGGTGTTATTGAACTTCGTGCCATTCAATTTACATGTAGTATGCGTATTTTGGAGATAACATCATAATTTTACAATACAATGGCCATTGTGTCCTAGTAACACTATGATTGTTGTTGTGATAAAAAGGGATTAATGGTGGCATAATAAAGGGAAAAAATGGATGCTGATTCCTTGCTTAGATTCATGCAATATGTGTCTACACTGACTAAACTTGGTTCCAAACCATTGCTTTCTCCCCTCGCCATAAGTAGTAGTCACTCAAAAGATATACAGTAACCTATTGCGAGGGAAGGGTGGCACGCAATAGTCCAGGACCATGCGATTGTCTCCGGTGTCTGAGACTCATGTGTGGTCTCATATCAATCTGTTTTATAGTGTGATCACATCTTTTTGGCAGTGCTTGTACCAAATTTCATAGGCAGTAAGTTTAATGTTCACAAATCTACTGTTACTTTCTAATAAACTGATAAAGGGATGGTTATTATGAGGATAAATTAAACATTGATCTTATGTTATCCAAGTTGTCCATTGTTGATTCTGTTTCTGATCTTTTCACTGGTCATTGTATCAATTGAATTTAGAATGCCTGTCTACTTCCAAGATAAGTTGTCTATTCCACAGGGTCAATCTCGATATATGCTTCAGTGAAGTTGCATTATGGAAGGTCCTTCACCCCTCCAATACTTAAATAACTAAATGAATTGGTCAATTATCAATAAGATTTTTGGCTGCCTAATCTTTTACGTGACATAATGGAATATGGATACTTTTCAAGAGATAATATGTTATCAGTAACCTTTAATTATGACATCCAGACACTAAGGAACTTCTGAAATATTTGCTGCCTTTATTTTTCGACTGTTCTGTTTCATGTAAAGAAGTATTTAATATAGATCATGAAACAAAACCCTGATATTATACTTGTCCTTGTTGCAGGAAAAGGTTGGACTAGGTTCCACTGAATCTTCTGCGGAAACTGGGAAAGGGAAGAGTAAGATATCGAAGCATGTTACACATGGCTATCATACAGCCAAGGGGAAATCAGCTCATCCTATGGAGGATTATGTTTTCGCTGAATTTAAGCAGGTGGAAGATAATGAGCTTGGTCTGTTCGCTATATTTGATGGTCATGTGAGCCAAGATGTTCCTGATTATTTGAGATCTCATTTGTTTAACAACATATTGAAAGAGGTACTAAATGTTTGTTTGTATGGCTCAATAATATTCCGTTTACTGATGTTTTATGTCACGGTTATACTTCGGATTTATGCTAGAATAATATTAGGCTTAATGAGCCATATTGATCTGTTGTGTATGCTAGGTATTCTTGAATATATTATGCTTGAAGGATATGAATTCATGTTATATAGGTTAGACGGTTAGAACAGTTTATTGTTTGTGCTCAGCGCTTACTACTTCTTGGTACTGACTATATTTGTTTCAATTCTTTTTCCACATGACGTAAACAGCCTAATTTTTGGACTGAGACTGAGAATGCTGTAAGGAAAGCATATCGCATAACTGATAGTAAGATTTTGGAGAAATCTGCAGACTTGGGAAAAGGCGGTTCTACTGCTGTTACTGCCATTCTAATCAATTGTCAGAAGCTAGTGGTGGCGAACCTTGGGGACTCTAGGGCAGTCATTAGCCGGAATGGAAAGGCAAAACAGCTATCTGTCGACCATGAACCAGATAGCGAAAGGAAAGATATTGAGGACAGGGGTGGTTTTGTCACCAAGTTCCCCGGTATGTCATTATATGTTGCATTTCTATTGTTCTAAGCATAGGTTGATCTATCACAAAGGTCCTCTTAGATGTTTATTCTACCTGTTGTTTAAGTTATTAATTGTTACAGTAAGAACATATTGTAAATTTGTTATCATGTGCTTATGTCTTGTTTAACGTAAACCATACATATGATTGCTTCAGGGGATGTGGCACGTGTTGATGGGCAACTTGCAGTGGCAAGAGCATTTGGTGACAAGACCATGAAAGACCATCTAAGCTCAGATCCACATATTACGGTTGAGATGATAGATGAAGATACAGACTTCGTACTCTTGGCTAGCGATGGAATTTGGCATGTTAGTCCTCGAGCTCTATTTCTAGTTCATATTATCCTCTTCAGTCCATACAATACTAGGCCATCTTTTCTTCTTTATTTCTTGGATAGGAATACGATTGTTAGGTTCAGAATATTTTGGATTTACACTGATGTTTCTAATGATTTGTAGGTAATGAACAACCAAGAAGCAGTGGACTGCATTAAGAATGTGAAAGATGCTCGAGAAGCTGCAAAGGCTTTGATCGAGGAAGCTCTGCACAGGAAAAGCACCGATGACATTTCTGTAGTAGTAGTGAAATTCCAATGAACTTTTTCGACATTGTAAGTGTGAAAACTCACATTTGCTAAATGAATTGGATGGTTAATTTCTTGCCTGTTTTGTATTTTCTTGTTAGTTGATCAAAAGCTGTAAACATTAGTGATGTTTTGGAGCTTCTGTTTATGAACAATCACAACCCTCTTTTGTTTTGCAATGGACTCACGAGTGATTATGGAATATATCATAATTTCCATTTCGTAGAAGAGTACGTAATACCTCCAAGCGAGGCTAATTTCTAATAAGTAATTGTATTGGGAGGTATAGTCCATAGCCATTAAGTTCATACGTTCGGAAATGTGTGAGACATGCATCCTACATGAACGGAAAATTTGTTTTTGGCATGGAAATTGAATAATTTTATTTTAAACCGTTTGATTTAATAATGATTTTGACGGTAAGTGCTAAAAAAACAATTCTAAGATTTATTTTATGGTAAAATAATTTTTTTTTTTTAGTTTTAATAGTAAAAAAAATAATTTCTGTGATAAAAGTCAAAATAGCGGTGACAAGTTGATTCATACGAGGGGTGTAAATGGGAAACTCCATGATCTAGTGTAATCCAATTTTGGATTGGATGAACTTCAAAAATTTTCCAATTTTGGATTGGATGAACTTCAAAAATTTTGGATTGGATTGGACTTGGAATCAAATTTTTCATAAAGAACTTGATTTGGAGTTGGCCTTTGGGAGTCCACATGGTCAATTAAGCCCAAATCTTTGAAAATTTGTTGTGCACATACTCTTGCTTAATTAGGAGATTTTGGTCTTCACTTAAAATAGGTTCTACTTAGGGTCTATTCACATTTACTTAATTTCAGTTCAGTTCAGCTCCTAATTTCCCTCTCACATAAAATATTCATTTCAACGTAACTCAATTCAGTTCAATTCAGCTCCAATCAGTTCAGTTCAATTCAGCTCCAATCTGTAAATGTGAACAGACCCTTATGCTTAATTAATATTATTTTCTCTTACTCTTGCTCCTCCCCTCCCTCTTGTCCTCAAATTGACTCTCTTAATTTCATCTTGAATGTTTTGCAATATTAAGCAAGGTATGAACTTGTATACATCATTAATTCTGCTTATTCCCCCCCACCCTCCTTTCTCCCGCTCGTCTTTTTTACTTACTACTAGTAGTATTCTTTTTTTTTTTTTTTCAACTAGAATACATTTGTGTTAATGGATGAGATATACTACCTCCGTTAATTGTTATCTGCAACTTTGGGGTATTATTTGTGAGATATAAAATATTCCAAAGTTGCAAATAACAATTAATGGAGGTAGTATCATTTTTAGAAAGAAAATCTTTTAAAGCAAGTAGGGTAGACGGTAATAGTTATTCGAGATGTTACTTCTATTTATAAATTTTAAGAGTATAGACTGAGGATTCATGTTTAATTTGGAGCTACATCATTAACTTGCTATTTGCTACTGTAACAATTAACAAAGATGACTTATGTTGAGTCTTCGTGTATATGTAGTTTGTCTATTAGAATTGGAGCTATAATTTGTGAAGCAATTCTCATTAGTATTATTAAATATTGGATAATTTTATTTTATTTTTTTAAATAAAGCTTACTGAGCTTGAAGGCTAAAATTATTTAAATGTCATTAAAAAAAGTTTGGACCAAATTAAACTAAATTTGGACTAGTGAATTTTTTTTTTTTTTTTTGGATGGGACTAGATTTTTATAAGTGAATAGTTCGATGGAACTTCAAATCAAATATCAAAGTCCTACAAAGATAAGATTAAATTAGAACTTGAGAGGCTGAGAAGTTCAATTCAATCCAATCCATGTAATTTACACCCGATTCATAAGGTGTACAAGTTGAGAAAGCCTCAACTTCGTAGCTCAACAACCTCGACTAGTCAAGCTTGAAGAAGTGCAAGTTAAACCGAGCAATCTAACTTCAACTCGACTCGTTATCACCCATCAAAATCCTAGTCACACAATGATGGGAGGAAGTAATGAAAAGTAAAAAAAAAAAAATTGTATGGATGACAATGGTGGTAAGAAAAAAAGTCATGAATGCGTTCAATTGAACAGTACTTCCTTCGTCAACCAATAGCATAAGAAAAAACTCTTTCCATTGGGAATGATAGTTGCGCAAGAAAAGTGTACACTCACTTGTCAGCAAACAAACAAGCTATGCTAATTCATGGACCACACTTTGCTACATTAATTATTTAATAGGCTGATTTCTATGATTATAATATGTTTGGTTTTAAGGGGTAATGTTTCCATTTTATGCTAGAGATTATCCTTCAATTTTATCATATACTTGTTCCCATTTTCCCTTACCAAAAACAAAAATTATCATCCATTTGATTGGCATGTGATGTACTTCGTACCATAATATAACTTCTTAAACCAAATCATTGTACTCTTGGAAGGAAGTGGAGACTATACACGATGATATGATATGTATGTGTGGATTGGTGTATCAGACAATAAGTGTTACACGACATACTGTATCATGGGTTATCTTCGAATGCAGAAACATACAGAGGCGAAGCCAAATTTGACTGAGGTGGGAGGTCGATCTAGGTCTAATATTCATTCATGATACTTCAAATCGCGAGTAAGGTGAAGCACTAGTAAGGGCGAAACACCACAGGGGTCATGGCCCTCTTACTCTCTTAGGCCTCAACTAAGCTTTGCCCGTGTGAATATATGAGGCGAAATTAATTATGTGACATTACATGTGGACAAATAAGTCCACACAACGTGTTCATGTGTGATTTATAGGTTTTAGACTTCGGTCCAGACCCTATTGTTGATCGGGAAATAAAAGAAGAAGAACGATGAGCAAAAGAAAAGCATTTGGTATTTCATACTATTCTAAACTTCTAATCAACGTAGCTAATAAGTAATTAATAGCGTAACCAAGGCCGGCTACCGGCGCTACAAATGCAACACATAAGTTATAGTTTACAGACAATTTGGTAATAATAATAATAATAATAATAATAATAATAATAATAATAATAATAATAATAGTGCATGCTAGATTAGAATAAGCTAAGCTAGCCTAAAAACATACACTTGTTGATCATAACATTAAAATTACACATAAACATTTATAATTAATTGTTCTACTAGCTAAGCTAGATGATCATAATGACAGAAGAGAGGGAGCAACTGATGTTAATTTAATCAGATAATTAGCTTATCTGATCTGAAATTGTTTGTAAGATGAATTGCCGTTATTATTGTTATTCCCAGAGTAGGATATCTGAGCTTGATCCCCTGTCCTTAATTGTAGGTTAGACCCTTTACTCTGGCTTGAACTCGATCCGCCTTCTCCCTGAGATTCTGATGCGCTCTTACGACGCCTCTCGTTGTGCCCTGCTAGACGCCTCCGGCAGCTCCTCTTTGTGTCATCGAACTCAGATAGCTCATGAAACCTGGATGTTAGATGTACATGAAAAATTGAGAATATACATAGCATGTGGGATTAAATTACGTTGAGTTGCAAATCATAAACTATTATGACACAAACATTTTATACACTACTCGTAAATTTTTTTAGACAATTTAATCTCTATATATGAAACTTAAATAAATTAAAAGGTATGACGCTTAATGAAAATCCACCATGATTATAAAGAATTATAAAATTCGGGTTTTCAAGCTCAAAATTACTAGTTGTTGGAAACATAAAGTGTCTAAACGACTTAACTCATAAACTTCACATTCTATTTTCATGTAGCAAATTGACATGAAGGAGGACCAAATTCCACTTGGAAAATGAGTTGAAATTTGTCCGTTTCTAATAGAATAAAGTTTGTTGTGGAAAATAAAGGAGAGGATGTTTGACCATATACTTTGTAAATGGAGGACTCTATTGCCAGCCTAGACCAAATAGCGTTGACCTTATATTGTCTCTTTTTCTTTTTGTTTTTTATTTTTGTTTTTTGTTTGTATGGTAAGATTTCTATGGAATATTCTAAATTCTAGATTATTTGGAAGTTGTAGTTGAACATAAATACATAAATTAATTTATTAATCCTATGTCAAAATAATAAAATTAAATGATTAGAAATAGAAAATTATTGTCCTCAATGTATTCTACTTTCAATAAAATATGGGTAAATGTCCATCCTATGTCCTAGTTATTGTACATATGGACAAGTCCATTCTATTTAAGACGAGTACGTACACATAGACAAGGATGTGAGGTGAAAATTAAAACTTGAATAGTGGGATATTAATTGTACAAATACCACTATAGTGATGATTCTATCATGTACGCTATTCTATTTTTTTTATTTTTTTTTATTCTTATTATTTCTTTTTTTTTTTAAAAATTTTCGATGAGTTCATTAAATTAAATTGCAAGTCATTAGATGTAAAAAAAGTATATTAAAGGTGTGTTTAATGATTAAATTAAAGTGTTATTAAGTGTATGTGTCATGTATATTTGGTATTGATGTATTATACTTTGGATTAAGTTTCTTATTAGCCCTTAATAAAAGGCTAAACATTTTTGTTATAAATATTCCATAACCACATAATCACATGTGAAAGCCTTTCACCCACAAAATAATAAGAGTAAGAAAAATTGGAATAAATGTAAACCATGCTAAATAAATTTAAATCAATTTCATACTTTCAAGAGTTTCAACATCATCAAACATACCTAAACAATATACCAAAAATCTCAAAATCGTCCTATAATTTCAAATCTCACAAACTACCCTTAAAATACTTTAGGCCACAAATTTGTGAAAATACTTTCTAAAATACCACTTATAGTATGTAGAAGAAACTAATTAAAGTACAAAATAATGTTAATTAACTAGCTATATATAACATGATAAATATCCCCTCCCCTATTCTAGTTCGTTAATATTAAGATAACAAAACGTACCAAAATTCAACATACCAAAAATGACATACATATAATACTAATAATATAATGATGCATATAGTATAATTTAAAGTAGTTAATCATATATATTACTCCCTTCCCCTCTAATAGTTTGTATTTTTTTTTTTTTAATTTAAGACCGTCATTAATCATTTGAACTGGAAGAAATTTTAGAGACAAAAGGAGTATATTATACCGTAGTTATGATGGAAATGGGAGTTACCTGCTACATTGCTGGCAGAAGCGTTGGCGGATGCCGGAAACAAGCACAGAAGGAGCCTTAGCATGGTGCTCACACACCTTATGACGGCGGTGATAGCGCTTCGCTTCGGTTAGATCCGCCGTGCACTTCTCAGCTTGACAACTTGTCACTCCACCACCACCACCACCAGCACTGCCACCGCTACCGCCACTCGTAACTCTTTTAGTACTGGTATTATTATTAGTACCTAATCTTTTTTGTTTCTTCTCTTCGGTAAAAGGAGTAGTAATAGTTGTAGTAGTTGTATCTTCTTGTTGATCATCCGAGTTTTGATCATCATCAAAGTTGAGTGAGGTGGTGGTGGTTGTTTTGGCAGATTTGTCTCGCATCATCATCATCATCATCCTTTTTGGGGTTGCGGCCGAGGCGGCGGGGGTTGTGTTTTGGGGTTTGTGGAAGTCCATGGAGGGTGTTTGTGATGAAGAGGGCAGGAGAAATGTGTTGGAGAGAGAATGTGGGAGGAGGAATGTGATAGTTTTTTATGTGATTTTTGGGAGGGGAAATAATAATAAAAAAAAATAATTAAAAAGTTAGGAAAAATAAATACTCCGTAATAGATAGAGAAAGAGATAAATAATAGATAGAGAGGATGAGGACCACAATTGGGTCATTTCCATTTTGCTAGGTTATGAGGGTGGCATACTTTGTGATCAAATAATAATCATGTAATTTAAAAGAGAGACACTACTTATTTCCATTGAATTAATTATGTTTCTATGGTGCCATGGATTGGAGGCATATGATATATTGTATTGATTTCTAGCATATGATATATTGTATTGATTTCTACTTAATTCAAAGGAAAGATTATGGTGAATTAGAAGGTTTAATTTTAACTTTACTATGAAGTGTTCTAATCTTCTGCTTTAGATTAATCATAACAGTTTCACTGACACGCGTGTTAATGCACAGTTTTAACCATTAATCTGAAGCAGATGTATGTAATGTGATATAAATTAAAATAAACTACTCATCTTGTAAGTGTAGCGAAATTTCTTGTTTAATATGAACGATGTAATATGGAGATCTTAACCTCTAAGAGAAGCTCGATGAAATTAAATATGGGTGGAAGATAATATATTGCAAGTACTAAATAGTAGTAGCTTAACTATAGAAATTATATATATTATGCTTCATGTACTCCGTAATGTTTAATTACTCTTCAGAATAACACATACTTCTATTAATGGCAAATATTCGAGATTTGATCTCACTTACTACCTCCGATCCAGATTACTTGCAACTTTGGGGTATTATTTGTGAGATATAAAATATTCTAAAGTTGTGAGTAATTTGGACCGGGGGTAGTATTAAGAATAACATTTAAATCTATCTTAAAATTATACTCTAATAAGGATATTAACTAGCTTTTTGAAAGAAATTAAAAAAAAACTAGTTAATTACCCTTATTAGAGTATAATTTTACAAAGGATAATTAACTAGCTTTTTGAAAGAAATTAAAAAAAAGCTAGTTAATTACCCTTATTAGAGTATAATTTTACAAATACCAGTTTCAATTTTTTTTTGAGCGACAAAACAATTTTTAAGTTCTAGAGACAAAAAGGTTAAAGTTAAGGTTATAATTGCAGCATACACATAATTATTCGTGATACAGCGACCTTAGATAAGGTGATTGGCTGTCAAATCAGCTTATGTGTCACTTTTCACTTTGTGTTTTGATCTCCTTCTTTCCAAATTGTTTGAGTTTCACACAGTTTATGCTTAAAATGTGTTTATGTTTCTCTACAATAAGCAAATTTTATTCAACTAGTTCTGCCATTTATAGCCATTAGCCATATCAAATTCATACATAAAATGTTTTTCATTTCATGCTAATCTTATGACATACTGCATTTAGTGTCATTAAAATTACTATGAATTTATTATATTACATACATTCATGTTATGGAGTAGATGAGACTAACTATCTCTTTCAACATTTATATATACTCGTCATTTTAATTCTGCAATTTTAAAATCATTACTCCCCAGCTTATTAAGCTTTTTTTAGCTAATGTTGCCAAATAGACCCATTCTAACTATATAGACAATAATAGCGTTATTTTGTTTAGAATTAATAACTATCTACTGCAGTTCTTTGTTCACTTTATAATACTTAGGAAAAATTAGAAAAAATAATCCCAACTTTGTCTAATTTACGTAGAATAATCCCAATTTTCGTTAATACTGGAATAATCCGAACTTTGGGGGGGTCTTCTTTTTCTTCAATCCCAAACCGGTCAACAAAAGTCAATGACCTGTTGTAACAGGTTATGTGCCACGTGTCAAGTTACAATTGGTCTAAAAAAAAGAAAAATAAAAAAAAATAAAAAATAAAAACAAAAAACCCTTAATTCCCCTACCTGACAACCATAACCCCCACCCCCACCACAACCTGCCACCGCTGGCCACGCAACCACCTCCCTTCCCCTGCCCCAACTGTGCGCCGCTTTCCCCCCTAACGCCCTGTGCCGGAGTTGCGACCCACTTCCACCCACAATTCCCTAATTTTCCAGTCGAAACTCCCTTTGAAACCACCTTGCCCACTCCCGAAAACCCCAACAGCCTATTTCTCACCGTCAAAAACCCTAGCGGCTTGGGTTTTCGATGGTGGAGGAAGGGATTTTTGGTGGTTTTCGAGAGTGGGCAAGGTGGTTAGAGGGGTTTCGAGTGGGGCTGCTGGTTTAGACGGATTTTTCAATGGTGGGGGAAGGGGTTTTTGGGGTTTTCGGGAGTGGGGCTAGTGGTGGCATGGGAGTTTCGGGGAGGGGATGGTGGTTTGGTCGGAGCGGCGACCCTAGAGGCTGGGTTGGTGCCTGGTGGTGGGGGAGAGACGACCGGCGACGGGGGAGGTGGTTGGGCTGGCGGGTTGCCGGACGTTTAGGGTTGTTGGGGTTTTGGGTGGGTGGTTTTTTCTTTTTTTAATTTTGGTTATTTTTTGTTTATTTTTTTTATATTTTTTAACCAATTAATAATTGACACGTGTCACTTTAACAAAAAAAAAAAAGAAAAAAACTATTCAACCGGTAACTGGTATTTGGGATTGAAGAAAAAGAAGACCCCCCAAAGTTCGGATTATTCCAGTATTAACGAAAGTTGGGATTATTCTACGTAAATTAGACAAAGTTGAGATTATTTTTTCTAATTTTTCCTAATACTTATTCAAGAAAACTTAGCTTAATTCTAACAAGATCAAGAAAAAAATTTATACTTCGTGGTTAGTATAAGTATTAATAAGGGTTAGTGGCTATGTACTCAAGTTTAATTTACAACTAATATAAATTATACTATGTTGTAATAAGATCCATTAAGTTGAGAGAAGTTCTAGCTCACATATAAGTTTAAATAAGTTTAAAGGTATTATTTGTGACTTGAATCAAAGAAAAATTGATTGCTTAAATTGCACATATCTATCAATCTAGAAATGTTTGTGAGGTGATTCAAATTGGAGGTGGAATATTGTTTTAGGAGATTCAATGACAGGGCATAATCTTAATGACAAGGGCATGCATAAGCTCAATTTTTCATTGGAAAATAAATTAGGGTTTCTTATTTTATTTTTTTTTAAAAAATATCATCAGGTGTACAACAAGGTAGACATGTGAGAAGCTGCCAAAGCCAATTTCAAGCTAGATGCTACTCCACTTTTGCGACAGAGATTTTTTTTATCTTTTTCATTGCAGCTGTTCTTTTATCCTCCATGAAAGATAATAAGAAAATATTTGCAATACATATGGAGAGTATCGTAGGTCATGTTTATTGACTGAACCACTTGCGCATTTATACTTTTTATTCATCTTATTTACTATATTTATATTTAATGTGGCGTTTGTGCTCCACACAAATCAAACACACTATGTAACTCAATCAATCCACCCTAATATCACTCCGCTAAATACATTAAATACACCGATGATTAGAACTCACCCTAACTTCATACATATGGAGTATTGTTTTGCTATAGAAACGTACATATATGAAGTAATGAAGTAAACTACAAAAGGCAAAAGGTAAGCCAATATTTTAATTTATTTTCACTAACAAAGTGAATATAACAAAGTAATTACAACCGTAGATCTGATGTAGCTAAAGTGCTAAACCGATGAATTGATGAAGTATATCTGTATATGCGGTGGGTTAGTTGGCCGTACTATGTCTATGGATAACAAAGTTAGTACTTTTACAGTAAAAAATAAATAAATAAATTACTGTATAAAAGATTAAAAAGTTAGTTTTCACTTTTTATTTGTTTTTAATTTTAATTTAATTTACCCCATGAATTGGGATGTATTACGCGTGGGTTTTGCTGCAAAAGCAATAATGATTGGTGACCCAATTTCTCAATTTACGGGCTAACGGCCCACTCTAGGCTTCTTCTTGTTTGATTGGATGATTCCTTACTTTTACAGTTTTACTTCAGACACGTGATTTTCTCTAACTGTTTTTACTTTTTACCCTTTTTTTTAACTCTTCATTTGGCATCTAATCAACTTCACTGATAACTAGGTTTATGTAGATTTCATCACTTTTCTTTTCATTGTGAACTTTGAGTATATGTGAATGCTTCAATTGACATGCCATTGGATTTAGAATAAGAAGGATAAGAAGAATAATGTTTGTCCTTTGAGTGCCTAAGAGTTGCAATTGATTCACATGCGTTAACCTTATTAGCACTTTAGTCTTGTTGTCTTTCTACATGTAGAGCTAGTTATGTGCATCCTTGGATTAAACATGTTATTGGCGCTTTTAATCATGTGATAAGTGTACCAAATAAGCAAAATTGATAAAAATAGGTTAAAAAAGAGGTACATCTGATAACAAGTAAGAATATATAAAGTCTTTTAGGGGTTGTTTGGTTGACAAAGTAGAATGGGGGAAGTGAAAATTCATGGGATTTTATAATTTGGGGTGTTGTTTGGTTGACATAAAAAAGGAAAAATGGGGGAAGTTGGAATACATGGGAATTTCCACTTCCCACAAAATGTAGGAAGTGAATTACCTAGCCCCCCCATGGTCATTCAAAGTTCATGGGATTTTCAACTTCCCATTGCACAACCAAACAACTTAAAGAAATTCCTAGGAATTTCATTTGGGAAATGATTTCCCATGAAATACAACTTCCTACGGGAATTTATTTCCCGTGTCAACCAAACGAGGCCTTAGACTGTAATGATATTGTAAGTTGATCAAATCAAGTATAACATCAAAATTAAGGAAAATTTGAAGTCAATGAATCCTTTGTACATTGCTATGGCGGAGTTTTTAAAATGAATGAACAACATAGAAACTGTGAAGGAGTGAATGTGTATTCAAGAGTCCTTTAAATCTATGATGGTATTAGCTATAAATGCCGAAGCAATGAACAAGAATAAACAGCACAAAACATGGCCTGTATTCCCCCCGTCCCATAATATAGTTCTTGTTTGTGTTTTTTTATGGTATTTAAGAAATAGGAGGAGAAAGTGAAAGAATTACATTAATTAAAGTGAAAAGTACAATTATAGACAAAAGTTAGAGAGAGAAAATAGAAAAAAGTACAAGGCATGTGCAAAATCTAAGGGTAAATTAGGAAGTATAATGAATAAAGTTAAAAAAGTTAGTATATAATGATCTATACATATTATCCAAATATAGAATAGAAACAACATTTTGAATCTCCAAAATAGAAAAATAGGAACTATATTATGGGACGGAAGGAGTATTATCTCGGGGAATGAACAGACAAAGGTATGCTGTGCGTGTAAAAGGGAATTGGATTTCTTGTTAGAAAGATGATGGATTAAAGGAGTTAAAGGCTAGGAAACATACCTATTTGGTAGGGTAAGGAAAAAGAAACCAATAACAGAATCTGACACCCAATGTAAAACTCTACAACCCTTATGATATATGTAGCACTTATGATATATGCATAAGATTAATTAATAACTAAAGAGTAAACAACCTTCCTCGTAAAGTTCTATTCTTTCTCTATTTAAACTTATGGAGAAAAATATCAAATGGTTCATTGGTCTCAATTTACACAAATCATTATGCGGTCTCAACTAATTAACTTACCCGCTCTTAAATACGGTCTAAGAGGCTTTAGTCTTTTGACCTAGTAATTTCATTCTCATAAACTCGCATCGTATGATATTGTGATGATTGATGAACGTGTTTATTTCAAACAACTTACAAACATATGAAAAATCCTATAAATTTCTATTATATGTCGATGATATGCCTATAACTGCCTCTTTAGACAAGTTGTCCTTAATCGAAAGGTTTAAGATTAAACTTAGAGATAAATTAAATCTCGTTGGTCACAAATTAAAGACATACTAATAGGTCATAGGTGTAGCCAAACAAAATAGAAGTCTTAGCAAAAGAAAATAAAAGGGCCCATTTGGATTCCAAAGCTAAGATGCAAAGTAGTTGGTTCACAAAATTGAAGGAAGACATCCATTGAGAAGGACAAGTCTTGTTTGGTGAAGTACACCTTTATATTGTTAGTGTACACAGTACATCTATCTTCAATACAATGTTTATCGCACCTTGGATGGCAATTAATGCATCAACTATATTATAAGTACCATTCATAAAAATAATATGAGTATAGTACGTACCCTAACCTTTTGCTTCTGCTTAATGTATTGTTTTGTACACTCATCAATAAGATGAGCACCCAAATTGCTATTGCTATTGCTATTTGCTAGTACGTACTAGCTACCCTCATCTTCTTTCCCTTTCAATCTTTGGCTCCAACCACCTAAAGTTGGGTTTGATGTGCATGTCTCCTTTTGTTGTCGTCATTTAGGTTATAGTTGTTTTTGCACAGTCAAACCATCTCGTGTTATATGTACGAGTATTCTTCTTCATGTCACATGTATCTCTTACACGATACATTTAATAGATGATAATTCACATATAAAATGATGTTAATCGGTTGTTTAAATTTTGGTTTTTTTTAAGGCGAGTCTTGTATTAGAATAAAAAAAACGAATAATTTGATATCAAAGTCATTTTTGGTCTTGTATCAAAATTAAAAACGAATAATTTGATATCACAGTCACTTTTGGTCTTGTATCAGAATTAAAAACGAATAATTTAATATCAAAGTCGCTTTTTATCATACTTATCCACCAAATGAGCCAATTGCTAAGGTCATGAGATCGATGAGATACAAAAGTGAAGGGCGATGAAAGCTTAATAATAATGTAATCTTGACTAAACTAAGTCAACTTCCATTTAAAAAAAAAAAAAATTCTCAAAAGAAATTATTTTTATACTTCTAAAGTCATTATTAATATAGTCCTAAATACATGTGTATCTTGTACGACCTCTTATAGTTAATTAACTAAAGCCTTTTTTAATAAAATGGGGAAGATGTAATGAAAATGTACCTTAAATAAACATTGGCCCTTTTTGGGAGAAATCTGAAAGTTGAAGCTGATTGAGTTAGCTGATTTTGACTAGCTGATTTTATTAACTGATTTGACTAACTTATTGTATTAACTGATTATATAAAAGTGTTTGGTAAATAGATGATAGCTTAAAGGTGATTGAGTATGTGAAATGACCAATAAGCTAATTGTGGGGTAGGTAGTTTAGATAGGATTTTAAATTAAATAAGGTTATAAGTGTCATTTCACAATAATTAATGAATAAGCTTATTGAAAAAGCTCCTAAAATGAGCTTTTTCAAAAAGAGCTTATTTAGTGGAATAAACTCTTTCAATTAGCTTACTACCAAACACTTGTATTAGCTTGTTTGACTAGTCAATCAGCTAAAGTTAGTTAAATAAGCTAATATACCCCAAATAAACTTACTATCAAACAAGGCCATTTATAATTGGAGACATTGATTTTGCGTGTGAAGAGATCAGAGAGAATCAAATCGGAATTAGGAGATAGAAAAAGACTCATCCAAGCTTAGGGTATAATGAGCATCAATATTCGGAGATAGAAAAAGACTCATCCAAAAAAAAATGAACTACAATAAAGTGTAGTTACATATTGATGATTTAATACTTATTTCTATAGACTGTTCAAATTTTAAAAAATGTCTACTAAAATTTAACATGAGTGAAAAACGATCACCTTATTTACACCTTAATCTTAAAGGCACCCATAATTCGGACAACAACAAAAAAAAAAAAAAAAAAAAAAAAACTTATTACACAACCGTGTCGTACAAGAATCACAAATCCCAGAAAGCACAATTAATCATATTGCTCAAATCATTTCCTTTTCATATCTAAGCAAAAGGAGCGGGTCGGGGCATCTTGTGTCTAAAGAAGATTAAAAGAGTGATGAAAGACATACATACAATAAGGTCACATTTATACATAATTCGGACCACTTATAGCACTAAAAGATTACATCTTTGAGTCCCTATCCCATAAATTGGAAGCATTTGGAGCACACAGAATTGTTCCTTTACTTCTCAACAACATTTTTACTCACGTTCTTACTCACTAACTGACACTATCTCGTTGTGCTTCCTTGTTTACCATATATATTCCTGCTTTATTTTTTTGTCACTTGTAAGTGTATATGTTGTGGCTAGCCCATGGTTTTAGCTACAATAAGAACAAGACAATGAATCAAACTATTGCATCATGTGTATGTGTCCACAAATCAATAACTTGCTTTTGCTAAATCCTTGGTATTACCATAATAAAATCTCATAAATGTTTTCCTCTTTTTTTTTTTTTTTCATATACTTATCAACTAAAGATTATTTCCAATCTTTTAATCCTTTTCATCTTGCATTTTTCAAATCATTGGGTCTTTCGTAGCTAGGTGCCCTGGAGTGCATCTCAGCACACAGGGCCGTTTTTGAGGTTTTGGGGGCCCAAGGGCGAAAAAATAAATTGGGCCCTACTTTATGTAATTTTTTTTTTTTAATACTGGAGAATTTTATTTTTTCAGAAGTGGAGCGAAACAAGTCAGCGAGTGGGCGTCAGCCATTATCAACAACAAAAAAGCTTGGATTTTTTCGTGGAATCTGACAGAAATAGCAGCAAGATTTCAAAATAGGTACCTTTCGAATCTTTTAAAGTTATTTTAAGGATCTGTTGAAGTTAATTATGCCATTTCCATTAGTATTCTGGGGTATTTTGGGAAAAAAAATTGGGAACCCTAAATAATAAAGTGAAATTGGGTGTGAATTACTTAGTGTGCTGTGCGATTTTCTAATTAAAATAGAATTTGCTTAAGTGAAGTATGCATTAGTGCACTTAGTTTATTGTTTACTATAATTCATTGATTTTGTTGACCTGTTCACTCTTTTGTCCTTGGTTTTGTTGACTGAAGTTTGTTTAGTTGGTAAAATATGTTTGGTTTTGTTGATTAAAGTAGTACAATTGACTGTGTAGTTGGGTAAATACATGATGGCCTATTTTGACTTCTTCTGCATATGTTTATTGACTGTGTAGTTGGATAAATGGCCAACAACCAAGATGGTTTAATTGATATAGTGTTCAGAGTTGGGGGTGCTTTTGTTCCCAAAAGGGTGTCACAAACAAAACATTTGCTTTGCTGGTGTGGTGGATTATGTTATTGGAGGAGGGATGTGGTACAGAATAGGATAGATGTGAGTTATTTGAGGAAAGCTGCTGTGCATGGGTTTGTGTACTATAATGTTCATGTCCCTCCTAACTATAGACTGTGGTATAAACAAAGAGGAAGGACTTTTAATACAGGGAGAAGGGAAATAGTAAATGAAGAGGAAGTTAAGGGGCTATTAGAGACAGTGAACTCAGATGGGTATGTGGAAGTTTTTGTGAGTGCAGATGAGACCTTAAGGCCCATACATCAGGCCCAGTCCACTCCAGAAAAGGGGGAGAGAAGGGGGAAGAAAAGTGAGGCAAAGAATGTACCACTGAGGAAGAGCCCAAGACTTAATAAAAGTTTAGTTGAGGTGTCTGAAAGGGAAAACTCTCCTAAACCTAGATCTAGGCAGGGGTTAGGTAAGGGGATAAGAGAGAGTGAAGGTGTTTCTGGTAGAGAAAAGTTGTTGGATAAGGGGAAAGGTAAAGCTAAGGTTGAGGGGTTTTCTGGTGGTAGGAAGGTGTTGGATAAGGGGAAGGGAAAACAGAAATTTGTAGCTAAAGGATTAGTTTTTAAGGATAATAGTGACTCAGGGAGTGGGGAGGGATATTCTTCTACTGACAACAGTGAGATTGACATTACTTGGGAGCCTGGGGAGGAGGAGTATGACAGTGGGGATGAAAAATGGTTTGTGCAGAACTCTGAGGAGATATTGGAGAAGGTGACAAGAAGTCTTGGGAAGAAGCTAGATGTGCATGATCAAGGTGTTGTGAAGGACCCTAGGTCAAAGTTGAATGAAGATTTCGATGTAGCTGAGGTTCAAGTGCAGCAAGAAGTTGAGGAAGAGTCAGATGAGCTAAGGAGCTTGGATGGGTCATCTGATGAAGAGGACAACAGTCCTTGGTTCAATGAGAAAACTGACTTCAGTAAGCCTGTTGTTCTGGTTAATAGGCTTAAGTTCAACAATGTTTTGATTTTGAGGAAAGCTCTTAGAGTGCATGCCATAGAAAATAGATATGAGTACTACTTTTTACACAATGACAGTAGTAGGATTACTTTGCAGTGTAGGAATAGATGTGGATGTAAGTTTGACACAAAGACTAGTAGGATGCCTATGTGTATATGCAAGGGTGGAGTGAAGTGCAACTTTAAGATTCATGCAACAAAGTTAGTTAGAGCACAAACTTGGCAGATAAAGAGTATGAGGTTGGAACACAGATGTGTGAGAAGCAGAGAGAACAAGAAGGTCACTGCAGAGTTCATTGCAGAGAGGTACCTTGAGGAGTTCAGAAGTAATCCCACATGGAAGATTAAACAGATTAGGGATAGGGTTTTGCAAGATTTGGGTATAACAGTAACCTACTTTCGGGCTTGGATGGCAAGATGTAGAGCAAAGTTGATAATATTTGGTTCAGCAAGAGAGCAGTATGCAAGGGTCTGGGACTATGGGAAGACAATTATGAAGTATAACCCAGGGTCTGGTTGTAATGTGATGGTGGAGGGCTTTGATCAACCTGAGCCACCTATCTTTATGAGGATGTTTGTTTGTCTGAGGGCTGTGAAAGATGGGTTTTTGAAAGGTTGTAGGCCAATCATTGGGGTAGATGGGTGCCACTTGAAAGGAGCTTACCCAGGGCAAATTTTAGTTGATGTGTCCAAGGATGGAAACAACAGCATTTACCCTATTGCTTGGGCAACATGTGAGATTGAAAACAAGGATACTTGGATTTGGTTCCTGCAATCATTGATGGATAGTTTGGGGAATGTTGATGGAACAGGTCTGACCTTCATGTCAGACAGGCAAAAGGTGTGCCAATCATCTTTTGATTTTGTATTTACTTTTTGTTCTGTCACTTGTTCAATATATACTCATATGTGTATGGTTTTGTCCATGATAAATAGGGTTTGGTTGAAGCTCTAGCTGCAGTTGTCCCAAATGCAGACACAAGGTTTTGTGTTAGGCATATTTGGGCAAATTTCAAACTGAAGTTCACAGGAACAGTCTTCAAAGAGCTTTTTTGGAGTGCTGCAAGAGCAACAACACTGGTAAGAGCAACAACTTATATTTGTTAGTTTGTTACAGTTCTTTCAGTTAGATTCTTGTGAGTTATGTGCATTCCTTAGGTTAGTAAGTTGGTTTTAATCTGGTATTTTGTAGCCTGACCATGAAATGGCAATGGATCAAATCAAGGAGCTAAATCAAGAAGCTTATGATTATTTGCTTAAGATCCCCACAAAACACTGGTGCAGACATGCATTTACTGAGAACTGTAAGTCCAACATGTTACTCAACAACATGTGTGAGACTTTTAACTCAGTAATTAGGGATGCAAGAGACAAACCTATCCTCACCCAAATGGAGTGGATGAGGAGATACATGATGAACAGGAACAATGAGAAGTGGGAAGACTCTAAGCACATAACAAGCAATTTGACTCCTTATGTTCACAAGCTGTTTCAAAGAATGAGCTATGTGTCTAGGAATTGTATTATTCAAGCCGCCAGGGATGATACATATGAGGTTCAGCTTTATGATGATCAGGTGCTAGTTGATTTGGGGAATAACACATGCTCATGTTACCATTGGCAGCTCACAGGCCTCCCATGTGTGCATGCCTTTGCATGCATAATGGACCAGAGGAGTGATGCAGAGCAGTATGTCCACCCCTATTACAGTATGACCTCATACAGAGCAGCTTATGAGCCTGCTATTCAACCAATGCCAGGCCCAAAGCACTGGGAGAGGGTGAAAATGAGAGAACCTCAGCCACCAGCATTTAAGGTGCAGCCTGGGAGACCTAAATTGAAGAAAAGAAAATTAGAGCCTGGGGAGGGAACATCTGGTGCAAGGCATGAAGAGGGAAAGAAAAGGAAGAATCAGTGCAGGAATTGTGGTGCTTATGGGCATTATGCTAAGACTTGCAAGCTTCCAAAAGTACCTGAGCAAAAAGAGGATAAATCAGCTGGAAGGCCCCCATTGAACTCACCCTGGGTAGTTGAGCAAAGGAAGAAGAGTGAGATAAAAGCTGCAAAGAAGGTAAGCTTTGGTGACTTGTTCATTTAGTATTAAATTAGATGTTATTGTTGGATGCTGAAGCCTGTTTTGCTTAACAGAGTGCAGTAGGGGCTGATACAAATACCAAAGGATCACAAACTTAGAAGATTCAGCCAAAACCAAAGCAGCACAACACCCCCTCCTGTAGTCAGCCTGAACCAGGATACAAAACCAAAGTGCAGCAGACTGGAGTGCAGACTAGGAGGGCTAAGCTGAATACATTCAAGGATGTTAATTTGACTCAGTGAATTATGTTGTTGAACTTAACTAGATTATTAAGTTAGCCTTCATATTTTGAACAACATCTTGTAGTAGATTAACTGTTAGAGGTAGTATTATATCATGTTAGTTTGGTGTTAGTTTTAAACAAACCTATTTTGCATCATCACAACTTTGGTGTTAGGCTCTAAAAGTTTATTTTGTAATGCAGATTAACTAATTTGCTGTTTTTATTGCAATCCACACACTTCATTTCAAGTAAATATCAATACTACTTATTGCAAAAGAACATAGCAAATTCATTCATTAACCATTACATTTTAAGCTAAGGCTTACAACATATTGAAATGTTCATGCCCCAAATGAAACTACACTTTCAGCATTACAAACCCCCCAATAACTAGCATCACTAACATGACAAAACTAATCCCAACTACAACACAAACAACAGACTGCTCTGATCTTCCATTTCTTCCATTCAAATCTCTAATCATCTTCTTCCTGTCTGAGTTTAATGCCTTGCATTTCATCTTCAGGCTGTCCACTTCATTTAACAAACACCTCATATGTCCACCTAGATCATCAACTTCCCTTTTGTAGCCAGTAATTTCTCCTTTCAAAAGCTTTTTGTCCAACAACAAATTATTGATCACCTCTGTTTGCCAGGCTGTCCCATCTGGTTCATCTGCCCATTCAAATGATTTACAACCCCTGCTCTCAGTTACAGGGTCATAGAACTTGCATGTTCTGAACTTCCGACCAGGGTTCTCCCTTGTCCAACTGGTGAGCTTTGCAAGAGGAACACCACACTTGCACTTCTTCTCTCTTGAAGGAGAGGAAGTTATGACAGACATCTCCTGCATCAATATACAATCCAAAGCAAGTAAATGAAACAATTGAACAAAAGTAATCAAGCAATCAGTCCTAATTATCCAGAACCCCAATTCAATTTTTCGACGAACCCTAACTTCATTTACTCACAAATATTGCAATTAATTCCTGAAACTAATCCCAAATTGTATGAGTACTAACAATTACAACGCGCACAAAATCAATGACTTATGCCCAACATACAACAACTACTCCTAATTTTTGTAATAATTAAGCAGACAAAAATTAGGGTTTTATTTACAAATTTCAACCAATTACCTTTTCCCAGATCTTCTTCCAACGAACAAAGATGGCAACTTCTACCAATTTTTGCAATTTGGTTGTTGAAATCTTTGAATTTGAACCCAATTTTTGTGAATAAGTTGAATAAGTTGCAAGGAAATCGCAACTATATAAAAGAGTTTGACAAAAATAGCCGTTATAGTGGGCCCCACAAACAGTTCCTCCAACGGCGTACCAATTTAGGTGCTGAAACCAACATTGAATTTTTTTAAGTGGTGTTATAATAAAAATTTGAAAAATTCTGGTGTTAAAAACAAAATTATGTGATTTTGTAGGTGTTATTTTCTAAAATTTCCTAAAAAAAACATTTTCAATAAATAATCTAGTTTTGACTACTGTTTAAAAAAAAACCCCTTATAATAATTAAACTATATACAATGCCAACAATGGTAAAATATAATGTACTTCTACAACTATATGGTATGATAAGGACATAACATTATGATCGATTCTCTCTTGCGAATGAAATTGATCTTGTTCATAATCTATAACCATTATATTTTATTTTATTTTTTGACATATTTTATTATAATAGCAAAGATAATAGAAACAAGAATTTAAGCTGTAATTATAATTTTACAAAAAATAGTTAAATGAAAAATAACAAGAATTTAGGCTACAATTATAAATAAACAAAGAAATAAAAAGTTCCTTAAAAAAAAAAAAAAAAAGATGGTTACATAAAGTGGTTTATATATAGTTTTTAAAAAGTGGTTTATATATAGTTGTATACATCAATATATAGTATTTTAAGAAGAAAAAAAAAAGAGCAAAATGTGGCTAATGGTAATCGAACTGCAGATCAAGAAACAAACTTTTACCTTAAATATTTACCCTAACCACCAAGCTACACAAACAAACATGATGACAAATGTATCTCTAAATTTAATATATCGGTAATTTTACTGAACTTAAAAGCTGAAAAATGGGCCCTCCCCATCCGTGGGCCCTGGGCGGTTGCCCCGGCTGCCCTGGGTCAGATACGGGCCTGTCAGCACATAGCTGTTGTGCATTTACAAAGCATATAAGAGGGTAAAAATATAAATTTGACAAGCTTCTGGAAAAAAGCCGACTCTACAGTGGTACATTATAATGTATCCTTATATACCATTATGCATGTATAATGTACCATTAAAATATAAGTTGTTTTAATACTACTTTTTGTGTATTATTATGCATGTAGGGGTACTTTTTAGCATCTTATAGGTTGAATATTTTTCTCCAAAATACTTACCACATGTCACCTATGATGCATGTAGTAGTACATTTTTTCATCCTATATATTTAATTTGCTACTCCCTCCGTCCCTAAATTACATTCCTCCTTTCTATTTTTGGTATTCCAAAATTACATTCCTCCTTTCTATTTTTGGTAAGTTTTTTTTAGTAAATCAACTCTGTTTTTCTGTTTTATATTTAATGATTTCTCACTCATCCTTACCTAATCTCACTCATAATCCTTGTGCCAAATTACAATGAATATGATTGGTTAAAAATTTTCAATTAGGAGAGTCCTTTTTTTTTTGCAAAGGATTGATGACATGTCATGAGTAATAACTAATCTATATTTGTACTTCCCATTTCATTATCTAATTATTGTTATTATTTGTCTTATTATTTCCTCCTTAATTCCCGTGTAAATTTCCAAAGAGGAATGTAATTTAGGGACGGAGGGAGTAACAAATAGCAGCTATGCGCTAAGGGGTAACTAGCTGGGTGCTAATAATGGGTCGAGATTGTTTGATCTAACATCTGGAATTCTTCAAAGAGCTAGATCCTCCCTTATTAGGTGTTGATAATGGCCTGGGTCAGGATCGTTTGTTATACCATGTTAAATCTTCATAAAGTCAACCTAGCACAAACCAACGCTGCAGTAAAATATGACCATATATAAACCTAACAGAGTTCCATCCTAAAATCAATTTTTCTTTGATTTCTTTCTCATTGAAGAGAAAAAGAAAGAATTAGCTAGCGTCCACCAATCTTACATGTTAGTCATTCTTCCTCCATTTCTTCAATGCGGAACAACTAGTCCTAATACTAAATTATATTTCTAACAATATTCAATGGGATAAATAAAAAGAAAAATTATGTACATAACTTTAATGTTAGGAACATTTGTCCAAGACCAAAAAAGGGGGAAAAGTCAGGTGAAGATAAAGAATTATATCTTAGAATATTAGAAGCACTAGATTCGGGAGTGATGGATGTTCATGGTTCCTCTTAAAGGACAATATTGTTTGGTAGTAACTATTCATGTAAACTCATTAGCATACTTTACTTTTAGAAACGTCTATGTAAATTCGTTTAAATTAAATTAAATGTGTTAAGCCCTATTCTTTTGAAGTGAATGAAGATGATTTAAGATAAACATAATTGGAATAACATACCTTTTTTTTATCTTTTTCTGTCTTCTCTCTCCTCTCTCTTCTAGGGTTTTAGTTTTATTGGTCGTTTTGGCCGTAAATAATCTAATTTTTCGGAAATTAGACTATTTTCGACCCTTTTTCTTTCATTCAATTTAGTTTTTTTTGTTTTGTTTTGTTCTCTCCATCTCTGAGAGTCTGTCCCAATTTTCTGGGTTTTTCCCAATTTTCTGGGATTTTGATTCTCATTTATGGATGGAAATTTTATTTTTATGGTTCTTAAAATAATTGGGAAGGTGATTTGGCTCATATATATATATATATAGCAAAGGCGCGAATGATTACTAAATCTCATTTTAAATTGATTAATTTAATCACAATATAAGTATGTTATATGCATTTGTACCCTTCTAATCCAATAGAAAATGACAAATCTTTGGCGTATTCATTCAATTTATCTGAGTCAATAAGCTAAGGCCAAGATTCCAACATATAGATTCCTTATTCCCTACCTTTCATTTGAAACATGGAGTGACTGAGTGAATATTTGTATCATTGAACCTTTTTCATCATTGGATTGTGTTATACAAGTCTAAGTTAAGCCATGCATGATACAATAGGCCCTACGTGTTTGTATGCAAGCAAGATGAACTAGGTTAATTAGATCCATGTAATGGTGAACCATGTGAATAGGTTAGACGTGTGAGGTTGATGGCTCGTACACAGTACCCATTTTCTTTTTATTTGCATTGTTCGCACCAATCGAGGTAATGTTTGTGAATCTCCATGTCTTAAGAGCATCCCCATTAATGAGCATTTTTTTGCTCATGAGCAAAAATGGTGAGCAAAAATGGATTTATAGCTTCCCCATCAATGAGCAAATGGAAAAATGCTCATGAGCATAATTGATTTTGCTCATCCTATGAGCAAAAATGAAGATGAATATTAAAAGGGTGGGCTGCACAAGAGGGAACAAACTGCCGGCTTTATTTTGCTTCACCCCTTCTCAAAACGACGCGTTTTGGGAAGTGAACTGAAGAGCTCATACCCAAAACACTGCGTTTTGAAGGGTTTGAAGCAAATAAAAATTAAATGCAACCCACTGACAGGGGCGCGTCAGTCCAGCCATTGAGGAGCTGACAAGCGTCCCTGTCAGCCTCCTTACCCAATGAGAAAATATTACCATTTTAAAACGGTATTAAACATTAAACGGCTATTTTGGCACTTATAATTAAAAAAAAAAATCATCAACGGTTATAATTTTTTTTTTCTCTACAAATAGAGATCCATTTTGACATATTTTGGTGTAATTTCAAATATCACAAAAACACTCTATATTATTCTTAATCCCATTTCTAGTGTGATTTATTTTATATTTTATAATATAAAGTTCAATTAGGTTTTTTTTTGTTTAATTATTGTTAATTAATATTTTTAGTACTCTAATATTTTTTAAAACGTTATTAATGATAATTTAATTATAATATTTTGTTTTAATTTCAAAAATAAAAAATACACTCTTTATTAATTTAACTCCCAATTGAAAAAACCCTAGCCTCTCTTTCCTCTCTTCTCTCTCTAAAACCCTAGCCTCCATTGTTGAATTTTGAAGGGGCTTCCATCGGATTTAACGGTGGAAAGCCCCAATCGTTGTTTCTTTTGTGCCTTTTCTCTTGCTTTAGGTTTATAATAATTCTTCCTCTTTTAGGAGGAATATTTCTCCCTCAAAAGACAGGGTTTTTCTTCCTCTTTAGGAGGATTTGGCTCCTTCGAAAGACTGGGTTTTTCTTCTCTCTTTTGAGGGAGGATTTGTTTTTTTATTTCATGGATTGCTATAGAGTTGTTTCATGGGTAAAATTTTGTGCAATATTGAAAAAGAGATTAATATTTCGACAACCATCGAACGAATCAGACGGAAATTTTCTGCACGACTACAACAGATCGATAGACCCCCTCACCGAAGAAGGCTGTAATTCACAGCGATATGAAAGAGGGTATGAAGAATGTACGATTTGCAACAACGATCGTAGCTTTGCTTGCAGAATGTTTTTATTTGATTCAATATTATGTATTTGTTAGATCTAAATCTCTTTGTAGATGTCGTATGACTTATTTATGAATCAATTTTATTTCAAAAAAAAAAATTTAACTCCCAATTCTAGTAGAGGATTAATTTTTTATTTTATAATATAAAGTTCAAAAAGGTTCTTATTTTATAGTTAATTCATTTTTGTAGTACTCAATTAATTTTTAAAACGTTATTAACGTTACTTTTATTTTAATTTCGGTGCCTCTTAAGTATTTATTATTATTGTTGTTAATTTATTATACAATTTAATGGATCCAAACAATCCTAATTACAATCAATTTGCTCAACATTTTTCTGATTTAGGTGATGATTTCATCACTAGTCCCAATTTTCAATTATTCCTAGAAAGATTAGGAAACCCTTCTTCTCAAAATTCTGTTCATCAACCCACACCTCCACAAATTCCTAATAATGAAAACACTTATTTTGAGCAACAAACTCCTTCTGTTACCGAAGGGAGCAACTCTGAGTACGATGTCAGCCAAGAAGAAGTTGTTCTGGAGAAACCACAGTACCCTCCACCACCTCTAAGGATTCCGACCAATCAACTACTTGCTAAAGCGAGTCGCATTTGGTCGGTTGCTGAGGATGAAGCTCTAATTGGGTTCTACCTAGAACTAAGTGATGATGCGCTTCGTGGTACGAACCAAAAGGCATCCGAACTATGGCGAAAAGTTCATGCGGCTTACTGTAAACTTCAAGCTGAGAAACCGCATATTCTCCCGCCAAGACTTATGAAGAGTTTGGAGACACATTGGAGAAGAATGGCAGCTGATTTGCTACAGTGGACTAGTTGCTATGAGGAGGTGAGCAAACTTCCTGAAAGCGGAAGTGGTTACAACGAAGCCGATCGAATTAAAAACGCTTCGAAGTTGTTTTATATCTCCTCTAATCCACAACATAATTTTGCATTTCCACATGGAGTGGAAATGGTTAATAAAGATCCGAAGTGGAGGACTAAACTAAGATGGGGTCTGTCAAAGGAGGAAAGAAAGGGTTGCGGTGCCGATGATGAGGAGGATAGCAGTGGAAGTGGGAAAAGGTCTAGGGCGGAGAGTGAGAATAAAATCTGTACTGATGGATTTATGTCCGGAGGATTACCACGACCAGACGGTGTCAAAAAAACGAAGGCTAAGCGTAAGGGCAAAGAAGTTGCTTCCGAAAGTGCAATATTGAGCATTAGTGAACAGATAAAGGAGTGTACTAAGGTTATAGAAAGGGAGGCGAATTTACGACAACAACAGTTGGAACTTGATAGAGAAAAGGAAAAGAGGAAGCAAAAACAAGTTGATTTAGTAGAGAAGAAGATGAATTTTGATATGCTTCAATCACTTTTAGCAAGGACAATACCACTCACTCCAGCTGAAAAGGCCCACAAGGAAGAGTTACTTCAATTAATCCACGGTAGAAAATGATTGTATTTCTTTAATTAGTTTATTTTTAATTAATTGTATTCTAAGGTTAGATTTCTTTAATTAGTTTATCTTTAATTATTTTATCTTTATTTTGTTCAATTTTAATTAGTTTATTTTAAATTAGTTTGTATTCTGAGGTTAGATTTGTTTAATTAGTTTATCTTTTATTAGTTTATTTATAGTTAGTTTATTTTTAATTAGTTGTACTCTCAGGTTAGATTTCTTTAATTAGCGTATCTTTAATTAGTTTATTTTTAATTAGTTGTATTCATGTCCCTTGTCTTACTATATTTTGAGTAGTCATGTGTCTTTCATGTCA
The DNA here is from genome assembly GCF_948465745.1 of Chenopodium album. Classification (NCBI taxonomy): domain Eukaryota; kingdom Viridiplantae; phylum Streptophyta; class Magnoliopsida; order Caryophyllales; family Amaranthaceae; genus Chenopodium; species Chenopodium album. Next base: position 70,284,816 of record NC_137837.1, read on the forward strand.
GTTGTCTTTTTGTATTTTGAATAGTCAAGATTCTTTTCTGTCTTACTATCTTTAATCACTCATGGAATTGTCAATCAGGTTTCATCACTCATGGAATTGACATTCATATTTTTGACCTCTCATTGAGAGTTCATGGTTATAATAGTGATACCATCTACGCAAACACAATATAATCCAACTCCTCAAAAATATCCAAACACCCATAAGTAACAAGCAAACACAATGTTTTCCATTAGCTCAACCTCCAGCTCGTCTGATTCTGATCAATACGTAGAATTTGATCATTTAGTTGACGAATTTGTCACAACCCATCTACCAACTTTGTTGTCTAACCACCAAACACAACCCCAACCCGTATCCGATGTTGATTGTGTTCCATAGCGTAGAGGGGATACGGATAGAAGAGATAGGGAAAAGGGGCATGTTCAATTATTTAATGATTACTTTGCAAGTAATCCAGTTTATAGCGACAAACAATTTTGGCGTACATTTTGAATGCAACGACCTTTGTTTTGTAGGATTATGAACAAGGTGGTCGAGGGGGATCAATTCTTCCAGCAGCGTAGAAATGCAGCTGGAAGGCTTGGGTTATCACCGTTGCAGAAATGCACCACTGCGATTAGAATGTTGGCGTACGATAACTATCCAGATGTCGTGGATGAGTATCTGCGTATTGGCGAAACTACCTCCAGATTGGCATTGCAACATTTTTGTCAAGGGGTTATTACACATTTTGAAGCTGAATATCTCAGAAGTCCCACCGACGAAGATTTAAGGAGAATCTTGCATCAAAATAAAATGCGAGGTTTTCCCGGTATGATAGGTAGCATTGACTGCATGCATTGGGAGTGGAAGAATTGTCCAATGGCTTAGAAAGCACAATACGCAGGCCGTAATAAAAATGCAACCCTCATTCTGGAGGCCGTTGCAGATCAAGATTTATGGGTTTGGCATGCATTCTTTGGAATCCCGGGATCTTGTAATGATCTTAATGTCCTTTACCGTTCTCCGGTCTTTGATGATGTTCTTCATGGCCAGGCACCTCCAGTTCAATTTACCGTGAACGACCATAAATACAAGTTGGTTATTTACTTAGCAGATGACATTTAACCAAAATGTGCTACTTTTATTCAAGGTATAACACTTCCTCAACTTCAGAAGGATAAATTATTTGCTGATAAACAAGCTGCGGTTCGGAAGGACGTTGAACGAGCTTTTGGGGTTTTACATGCTAGGTTTACCATTCTACGACAACCCTCCCTTGCGTTTAACGAAGACATATTGTTTGACATAATGAAAGCTTGTATCATTATGCATAACATGATTGTCGAAGATGAACGACACAACTATACTCGGGCTGAAGTTTTAAGAAGGTACTATGAACAAGATCACCCGCAAATTACAAGACCCACTACAAGTGCTACAGTTAACAACAACGAGCCTTTTGAATTCAATGTTGGCCGACCGCCAAATGTTGATTTCGACACGTACGTCCAGAGAAGAATGTCACTACGTGATAGAGACACTCATGTTCAATTAAAAGCAGATTTAGTGGAACACATTTGGCAAAAATATGGTTTTATCAATGAGTAAAAATTATTAATTTGTCCTAAGATTACAATTTAATAGAGTCTTATGTAATCGTACGTTAAAAATCTAGGTTCGTTATTGGTTTGTTGTATGTATTAAATGTAATCGTACGCCAATAAAATATTATGTTGTATTAAATTTATAACTATTTAGCGATTAAAATTTCAATATTATGAATTAATATTTAATAATTGTATTAAGTTAAATAATAGTATAATTGTAATTAGTAGCCTTAAAAATTCATTTAACCAAAACATAATAAATAATAATAGGGTGATGTGTAAGAGAGAGAAATATTGGTGGGGTATGTGAAAAAGTAGGAGAGAGATTGATGAACATTTTTTTTTTTGCTTACTAGTGGGATAAAATTTGCTCACAAAAAATGCTCATGAGCATATTTAGTTGGGAAGAGAGAGAAAGTGGGTAGAGAGAGAATGAGGAGAATTTTTTTTGCTTACTAGTGGAGATGCTCTAAAACCTTATTGTCGAATTTTTATGACTAGTTCGAATGTTCAATTATCATCATGGTGAGCTTTATTGAGCTACTCTACGTCTTGTTGTACATATGAAAAAGATATGAATTTCTCCGCTTTGACGGCCTTATTTATAAGTATACAAATTTTTGTATGTGGCTGGCCACATGGTGCGGAATGGGTTACTTGTATTCTGGTGTTACTTGTAGGGTGTTACTGGTTTTGGTTAGAGTGTTGTTACTGGTTTTAGCCAGAATGTCACTTGTATTTTATGGTTAGTTGTATAGTCTTACTGGTTATGTTCAAGTGTTATTGGTTTGGTATAGGGGTTTGGTCTGGGGTTACTTGTAGGGGTTACTCATAATACAAGTAACACCTACAAGTAACCTATACAAGTAGCCCCAAAATACAAGTAACACATGGTGCGACAGGGGTTACTTGTAGAGTGTTACTTGTAAGTGTTACTTGTATTCTGGGGTTACTTGTAGGTGTTACTTGTATTATGGAGTTACTTGTAGGGTGTTACTGATTTTGGTCAGAGTGTTACTTGTAGGTGTTACTTGTATAGTGTATTATGAGGTTACTTGTATGGTCGTACGGGTTTTGGTCAGGTGTTACTGGTTTGGTATGTGGGTCTGGTCAGGGGTTACTTGTAGGGGTTACTCAGAATACAAGTAACACATACTAGTAACCCATACAAATAACCCCAAAATACAAGTAACACCTACAAGTAACCTTTGACAAAACCAGTAACATTATACAAGTAACCCTGCCGCACCATGTGGCCTGCCACACTGAAAAAGCTTTGTTATAAGTAATTTTTTTTATAGAGGTGATCATAAGTCGGGTCAAAGTTCGAGCCTAAGTCATATCCAAACCCGCTATTCCAGCGAATAGCGAGCTTTTCAGGCCAAAATGTTAACTAAAAATGAGTTTTTTGGGTTGGCAAACCCTCCCCCCCCCCCCCCCCCCCCCCCTTTTTTGAAAATTGAGCCGTAAGTATGGTAAGTAGTATAAATGTATTATGATATTTGTGGATTTCATGAATCATAGGTAGCTCTTTTGTGTCAAAAAAACCTATGTGATTGATGTACAAATTATAGGTGTAGTTGCCTTAGATGCATTTCATTGGGGCTAATAAGTGATTTTCGATTGGGCTATGATTCATGATGTCCAAATATAATCATGGGCCTTGCTATTCTATAGTTTTGGACACTTGTGCAATTGTGCATATATTGTGCGTATGATATAAAGTTTGTAAAAGTTCTTAGCCATTTTATTGCTTATCACACCAACTTTAAAATGTTGATTTGTACATTATAATTTACTTATCTTTATTAAATTCATTTTTATTGAGGCACGTAAGTTAATTATTATGATATTTTATTGGAATTGATCGATTAATATGATTATAGATTGTTAAAATAAGATCCTGTTTGGCAAAAGTAACGATAGCGGGTAGCTTTTAGCGGTCTAGTGGTGGGTAGATGTTATGATAGCGAGTAAAGATCAATTAGTAATACCAAAATACATCAAAAGTGATATAATTATTGTTTTAACAGTAATAAAAAAAAAAAATAATTGTCAAACGCTACCCACTACTTCTAAATGCTACTATTTTTAACGTTTGAGAAAAGGTACCAAAAAAAATGGGCATACCCACTACTCTGAGAAATGTGAGACACAAATAAAAAGTTATGCATACGCATGAATGGAGGCTAAGTAGTTTAAAAGTTTAATAAGCTTAAAATTGGAATTGAGTTATGCTAAGTAGTTTAAAAGTTTGTGTTCTTGCCTTCTTGGTAAGTAATACAACAAAATTCACTTAAATTGCAACACACCCCAAAAAAATGGGCATTATCATTCTTACAAAGTAAAGTAAAGCTAATTAAAAATTAGTGAGAATCTCTTCTCAAATCATATCCACCTGCCTTCCTTCTCAAATCTTCAACATGTTTGTCAACTTTGCCATGACTATTATCATGATCTTTGTTATCACCCTCTTCGTCGTATTTGCCTAACACCGTGTCTTTAACCTTCTTGGTAGTGTCCTTGACGCATCCGAATGTTTGTTCCATTCCTTCCGCGAGTTTCTCCCCCACAACGAAGGCGGTTTCGACTGCGCTCCTTGTTCCGCTCTTGGCTTTGTCCGCTACATAGTTGGCCGTGTCTTCTGTTGTCCTTCTAGCCGCCTTGTCACTCTTGTTGATGTGGTGGTTGTGGTTGTGGTTGGGGTTGGGGTTGAAGTTGAGGTTGTTGTGGGTTTTGTCGCAGGGATCTTCTACGGATGTTTGCCTTGGGACGATTTTAGGCTCGGCTGTTGCAAATGGTGCATCTACTTTGTTGCTATGAATGTTCTATCATCATTTAAACAATCTTAATTTGTGTTAATTCATAAGCAACATAAAATAAAATGATCATTTAAACAATCTTAATTAATTAGTTTTTAATTCATAAGCAACATGAAACAAAAGCTAAAGTTCAAGAAAATTTATTATACAATAGAGAAAATGAGCTCTACTTTGATGTACACCCTTCTTTCTATCACAAACTTTAAAAAAAGAATCGGGTGTATAATTCATTATAAAGATTTCTTAAAGTGATCCCTTAAAATAAATAAAAGTTACATCAAATATTCAAATAAAAAATAATCTATGCTTTATTTGTAAAAAATCACATTTTAAATGACTAAACTTAAATTATTAGTGACTACAGGAAGTTTATGACCCTTATAAAACTTTTCTTTTTCTATTATATAAAAAAAGATATTATGTTCTAAATTACCCAAAAAAGGGCAAAACTCAAAAAATAACCTTAATTAGCTTAAAGTACACTAAGATGGAAAGTTATGCATTTACTAATGCATAACATTGATTAAAATATTATAAAAACATGGTAGAGAGAGAAAAGAGGAGAGAGATAGGAAGAGAGAGGCATGTAGGTAGACCCACCTATTTTTTGGTCGGATTGTATCACGTGATGGGGGACCACATGCTGATTGTTCCACTGAAAGTTTATATAGTACCATTGAATCCTCAGTGGTACTATTTACGCATAAATTTAGTACAACTGAATGCATATACAATACCATTATGTGCACATACAGTATCACTGTATATTCAATGGTATCATTTGATCATCCAATGATATCAGAATATTTATTCATTTGTACACATGCATAATTACATGAATACCCTTTGTTATGCATTTCTAAATGCCTAACATTCCTCCCTTTAAAATTCCTCTTGTCATTATATTTGTACATGCTAGTGCCAAACCATTTATTTTATTTGCACATGCTACTATGCTAGTGCCAAAATAATTCAGATCGTAACTATTATCTTAAAATGAAGATCTAATTAACAAAAACAGAGCTTTAACTTATCCTGCTTTTAATAGTTTTAAACCTATACTGTATCCATGTTACTTCAATTCATATTTGAACCACACTAATATTGTCGATAATAAATCAAAATAACTCGAGCAAAACACACCTAAATCAAATCAAGACGAAGATAGAGAAGAGGTAAAACTTGCCTGAGGATTATGGTTAATAGAGGAGAAGCTAGTAGCACTTAGCATGTTGATAATATCATTTTGACAACCAACTTTGGACACATTATTATTGATAACACTTCTTGCAGAAAAACTCCAATATTTCATCAACATTTTACTATGTAGTATGTTTTTTCTTCTTTTTAATGAAAATTAATAAACACAAATTGTAGAAGGGAGCATACCTAAGTTATGTTATTACCTATTTAAGGGCAGAAAATTGTAAGAGGCACGTAGAAGGAGGAAGTGCCATGTCACAGCGGGGTGTTGACACGTTCACATTATTAAACGTGTCTAATATTTGTGAATTTTGGTGTTTTTTTTTTAGCACATACATATAACATGGGGAGGTCTTCCAAAGGGACGTTAGTGAGGTACGAGTAAATGTATAACGAGAGGCATAAGGGTCTTTACACGTAAATGCATATGCTTAATTTATAGAGTATCATTGGGTGATTAATAGTACCACTGGATTATCAAATAGTACCATTGAACATTCAACGGTACTATATATGTACATAGTGGTATTATATATTCATTCAGTGGTAATATATATTCATATATTAGTACTAACTACATGTAAAAATAGTACCACTACATACTTATACAGTCAATAATATTATACTTCCTCCGTTAACTATTATTTGCAACAAAGGGGGTGTTTGCGGACTCCTAGGTAAAATTTATTTGTGAGAGTAAAATGGAGAGAGAAAAAGTTGGGTGCATGTGATGAGGAGAGAGATAGAGAGAAATGATTACCTAAAAAGGGGAAAAAAAAAACATTTGTTGCACATAATAGTTAGCATTCATTTATAGTATATGTTGCAAATAACCGTTAACGGAGGTAGTATAAACCTTCAGCGATACATTTAAAAGTGGTATTGGTTATCTATCTCTATCCTCCTTTCTCTCACCCTCATGTGCTTTTTAATATTTTAATATTTGTTATGTATTTGTAAATGCATAACAAACCTACATTACTACTTTCTCTAACATGGCCTGATGGGCCTTGGCTTGTACTGTAATTTTTAACCAATTACTTGTAATATAATTTGATAAGATCCGTGAATTAGGACTCGTTCTCATTCTCGTTCTTTTTCTTGTAATTAGTACACCAATTAGGTTAGGTCCAGTGTCATGCACATTATCTTTTAATAAGTATTCTTTAATTAATGTTATAATATTCAATTCTGACTAAGTTAATATGTATGTATGTAATTTATAGATATTTCCCCAACAAATTCATATCATTTTCTTGTTGTAACCAAACGAATATCTTAACAATATATATTTCAATCCCATTTGCATGCACCCGGTTTACAATATATTTATTGTAAATCGGAGCCCCGCACGTGCCACATATTGTCTGCATATTTTTAAAAAAAAGTAATAAAACTCGCGGAATTTAATACCTCAAAATCAAAAAAACGCAGAACAACAATGGAGAAGAGAGAAAGTGAGAAAACGCATAATACGATCATCAATTGAGGAGAGAGAAAGTGAGAAAACTCACAAATTGCAGAATTTGATCATCAATTGAAGAGAAAGAAATTGCAGAATTCGATCAAAACACATAAATTGCAGAATTCGATCATCAATGGATAATTCGACTTTCGATACCACAAATTGCAGCAATCTCATTCACGAATTGCTTCAAAAACAGAGGCAAATTGAAACTGAATTTGAAATCGATTTAAATCGATCGATTATAGAAGAAGAAGAAGAAGAAGAAACTAATAAGAGTTTTGGAGATGGATTCGTACCAATATTTGACGATAACAACAACACAGGCAATGGAAACGATGCAGAAGAAGCAATTGACAATGCAGAAAATCAAGTGGTTCCTGGTAAATCAATTGATTCAAATTCAGAACAAACAACCATATCAAATGCAACTGAAGGTAAATTCTATAAAATTTGAGATTGTATGCAAAAAGTAACCTTTTTCATGCATAAATGTTACCCTTTTCATGCATAAACGTGACCCTATTTATGCACAAATGTTACCCTAAGATTGTATGCAAAAAATTCAGATTGTATGCAAAAAGTAACCCTTTGTATGCCTTAATGTTACCCTTTTCATGCATAAAATTGACCCTATTTATGCACAAATGTTACCCTAAGATTGTATGCAAAAAGTAACCCTTTGTATGCCTTAATGTTACCCTTTTCATGCATAAAAGTGACCCTATTTTAGAACAAATGTTACCCTTTTGTTGCCTCCAATTTGAATGAAATGCTGCCTTTAGTTATTATATGATATGTCTATATTAAATCACATATACAAATCCAATTCATGCTTCTGGTTTAATTAACTCTTAGAGGTTCATTTCTTGGTGTGGTAAGAGAAACTTTTGAAGAAATTTTGGAATTGTATGAAAAACATGCTGCGATACTGGGGTTTTCAATAATAGTAAATGAGAAAAATTATGTGTGTTCTGCTGAAGGAAAGAGAAATTCAGGTGACAATAAAACAAAGTTAGTTCAAATGGTTGATGATGAGGATGTGAATGTAAAAACAAGAAAGCTAAGACAAGTAGCCATTACAAGATCGAATTGCAAGGCATGCATAAGAGCAAAAGTGAATAAAGAAGGACAGTTTGAGGTAGTGGCTCATGTTATTCAGCATAACCATGAGCTAACAAGGTCACAGTGGCATTATTTGCATCATTCTGAAAGAAAAATGACAGAAGAAAAAGCTGAAGCAATCAAAATAATGAAATCTTCAGGTCTAACTATAATGTACACTTACAATTACATGGCTACAGAGGCTGAAGGAGAACAGAATGTAGGTCATAGTGTTGTAGATCACCTGAATTTCTGCTTAAGGTTAAGAATGGAACAAATTGAGGCTGGAGATGCTCAAACTTTAGTGAACATTTTAAATCAGGAACAATCAGAGGATCTAAACTTCTTATTTAGAGTGAAGTTTGACAATGAAGGAAGAATTTCCAATATCTTTTGGAGAGATTCAATGATGCTAGAAGACTATAGGATATATGGAGATGTGCTTGTCTTTGATACAACATACAGAACCAACAGATATAATCTTATATGTGCTCCATTTGTTGGCATAAATAATCACTGGCATGATTGTATGTTTGCATGTGCTTTTATTGGGGATGAAAAAACAGATTCATTTGTGTGGCTACTAGAAACCTTCTTGAAAGCTATGGAGAATAGAACACCAACTTCAATATTCACTAACCAGAACCAAGCAATGGCAAATGCAATTGAGCAGGTAAAAGATTTATATTGACATTTTACAGATTTTAAACTCTGACAATAATGTTTTCCTTTTTCCCATAAAGTTACCCTTTTAACTGCATAAAGTTACCCTTTTCACTGCATAAAGTGACCCTTTTAACAGCATAAAGTGACCCCTTTATTTTCAATGTAGTTGTTTCCTAATACAAGGCATAGACTTTGTATCTGGCATTTGGAACAAAATGTCATAACCAGATTTGGAGCTCTTAAAAAAGACAAAAAATTCAAGTATGCATTCAACCAGTGCTTAAAGATGTGTGTGGCAGAACAAGAATTTGAAGCAAAATGGCAGGCAATGATGCAGAAATATGAGTTGACAGCACACTCTTGGTACCAAAGAGTGTACGAGTTGAAAGAGAAATGGTGTTCTGCCCTTAGTAGAGATTTCTTTTCAGTAGGTTTCTTAACGTCATAAAGGAGTGAAAGCACTAATCATGCAATAGGATTCAGAGCAAGTAAAGCAACTACCTTGACATAATTTTATACCATATTTAAGAAGACAACCAATCGTTGGAGAAGCACAGAGAAATATGATGAGTTTACCTGTAGCAAGTCAATAGCATTCACTTCATTGCCACTGTCTGGAATGCTAAAGCATGCTGCACAGGTAAAAAGTTAACTGATAAGTACATAAATTACACATAAATTATAGCAGTTTAAATTTAGCTAAATGATTTTGGTGAACAGGTTTTCACTTTGTCACTCTTTAGAGATTTTGAAGAGGAGTTTGGATACTCTATGGGAACAACTGCTCAAATGATAGGAAGAAATGAAGAATGCCTACTTTATCAGATAACCCTATAAGACAAGCCATGGTCTGCACATAAAGTAAACTATATACATGAGAGCCAGAGTGTATGGTGTACTTGCAAAAATTTTAAAGCATCTGGACGATTATGTTATCATTGCATCAAAATTCTACACTTGCATTCAGTAACAAGAATTCCAGACAAGTATGTTTCAAAAAGATGGACTAAGTTTGCAAAAACAGAGGCATGGGATAGGTTGAAGAATCAGGATCCTACACAACAATATATTCCATGGAGGCAAACAATGATGAGGAAATTCTACAATCTAATCTTAAAGAGTCAAGAAAATGAAGAGACAAGAGAATTTATGGAAGAAAGCTTCAGAAACAGTCTTAAAATGGTGGAAGACTTACTTGCTAGTGCTGCTCAGAGAGAAAGTGCAAAAGCTGCTTCTAATATTCTTGATGTGGCAGACAGCAATCACAACAATAATGATGTTTCTTCAGCATCGAGTACAAGCACAAGTGTACCAACAATACTTGATCCAAAAAAGGGTTGTAACAAAAGGAAGAAGCAAGAGAGCAAAAGGAGGTCTTGAAAAAAGCAAGAGAAAAAGAAAACCAGCACTGCCACCTCCACATTCAGAATTTGGATCTAAAACACCTAACTTGAGACTCTTTTAGGAACTTTTTTAGATCATTTTTTTTTCAAACTATTTTTTTTTTAACTCTATTTTTTTTAAAGCACCTAACTTGAGACTTACTTTGTATTGTAAAACTATTTTTTTTTCTTTTTTTTTTTTAACTCTATGACTAGTTTAATGAAAATGTGATTGACACCTTTTTTAGCATATCTTTATTTAGTTAAACGTTTAAATCAAGATCTGAGAATCCAAACTACAAAAGTGACCCTTTTAACAGCAAAAATGACCCTTTTCCAAGCAAAAAGTGACCCTTTTAACAGAAAAAAGTGACCTTTTCACATAAAAAAGTTACCATTTACATAAAAGTGACCCTTTTTATGCATAAAAGTGACCATTTTCATGAATAGAAGTGATCCTTTTTCTACATAAAAGTGACCCTTTTTATAGCTAAAGTTACCCTTTCTAACAACTAAATCTACCTTTTTCCTGCTTAAAAGTTACCCTTTCTATAAATAAAAGTTACCCTTTTTATGCATAAAGTTACCCTGTCTACCCACAATATTATCCCTTATCATGTATAAAGTTATTCTTTCTACCCATAGAAGTAACCCTTTTTATGCTACAAGTTCACCATTTTATGCACAAAGTGACCCCATAAAAAAATACAAATAAACCTTTTAATTACTTTATGTATGAACATACATCAGTATTCCAAAAAAAAACAACCAAAAACTTTACACTAAGTTTGATTACATCATTGAACTTAATGTATGTATGCACATACATTAAGTTTTTTCATTGTTCAAAAAGTACGTACTCCTGACCTAATCAGCTAATAACTAACAATCATTTCACTATTTAGAAGGAGTGTACTTTTTTGCCCTTTTTTCCTTTGATCTTTTCTTCTTATGCCTCTGCCTTTGTTGCTGCTTCTGCTGCCATTTTTCTTTCTTCTTCTTCTCAGCAATTGCAGCCTTTAATCTTTCTTCAATTCCCTTACCATAAGAAGGATCTTCTTCTCGTTGAACTTGGGTAATTCTGACAACACATTATTCCTAGATTCATTCAAATCACACAGCACCAGTGTGGTACAGATCACTCCTCGCAAAAAATTCCTTCCAATAATCTCACAACAGGAAAAAAAATTATCAATATGTAATTAATAAAAGCATAAGAAAGGAAAAAACGACAGACAAAATATATAAATAATTACTGTTTTGAGTTCATTTAATTTGAACAATTCGCCAACAAAATGGAGCATGTGATACATGACAAAGACCCCACAGTCGAAATTGTCAACTTTATCTTTTCTCCATTCCAACTCAACAACTTGAAACCCATAAGAAGGTAGCTGAGAACTCTTTGGATGATTTCTTTTGCTAAGAAAAACACCCATTTGAACACACTGACATAAAATATAAAAGTTTAGAATACATTAAAATCAAAAAAGTTAAAATGGAAACAATGAATCAACATAAATATAACACTAAATAAACACAAATATACCATGTGTGAACACAATTCTTTTGTATAATCAAGACCAGAATCACGCCAGATAATGTTTTCAAGAAAATATACCAACTCTTTTGTATGATCAATAGCAAACAAAATGTAGTGATTCTCAATAAGAACAGGAAAATAGATCTGAAACAACAAAATTAAAAGTGATTTAGATAGAGCATATCATAAACAGAACTATTTAAAAGTTATGACATTAAGTTCAGCATGAATATACCAGTTCAGCATTCATTATATCACATTCTAGATTCTCATAGCTCACCCAACCTTCCCATAGATCGTGCAAATCCTTAACAGCACTAGAAATGTCACCTTTGCCAATATTGTCACAAACATGCCAGAATGCAAACTATTAAAGTATAAGATCTCATTAATATATATATATATATATATATATATATATATATATATATATATATATATATATATATATATATATATATATATATATATATATATATATATATATATATATATATATATATATATATATATATATATATATATATATATATATATATATATATAAAGTAAATGTGTTAAATAAAAAAATAAAAAAAAATTACTTACATTTTGCGTCACACCAAAGAAGAATTTTCGAGGACCAGTAGCCTCAAAACATGCTTTCTCATTCAAATACAGACAGTAGCAATCAATAATGCACCATCGAATCCTGAGTGGAGCAACAAGGGACACCATGTCTTCTCTTGGAATTAAAAAATTCATTCCAAAAGTAACAAGACTCTCACTGAAACAATAAAAAATAAGATCAGCATTAAAAAAAATAGAGGAAAAAAAAACAGATAAAAAAATAATCATCATAAAAAATGACACTTAACTTCCTATTCATTGAAACATCCTTCAGCAAACAATAATCGAGAACTTCCAAATTTAACTGAGGCAAATTCCTGAAAATCCGAGCATTACCCTTCAAAAACTGAGTCACAAAAGGCACATGCACACCTACTAGCCCACAGTCCAGTGAGCATAGAGATTTATTCGCTCTGATGATACGTCCAATAGGTTCATTTTCTTCAATACGCCCAATAGGAAAATTTTCAGTAGGACCAGGAATGATACCAGAAGGTCCAGAATCATTAAGACCTTCATTAACACTTTTTCCATGACCATTGTCATCATCCTTAGGAATATCTTCATTGAAACCTTGTGCAGGTTCTTTTTTAGGAACAACTTCTTTATCACCTTCTGTAGGTTCATAAAAACCACGAAACAACTCATGTAAAGATTAATTTTATTGCACTCATCAATTAAACCATCTAAAATCTTCGGATAATGAGGATCAGAGAGTAGCTGTTCAGTTTGAGAAATTGAAACAACATCATCAGAAGATAATGAAACACTTCTGCGAGAAGAAACCAGCTCATTCAAGGTTTGAAAACCAGTTGACTGAACCAATAATAAAACATCCATATTTCTTTTAACCAAAAGAAATGTTTCATGAACAACCTACAAACATATGAACAAAAAAGAAACTAAATTAATGTTACAAATAAAAATAATAAAAAAAAAAGTAAAAATTCAGAATATATGCTTAAAGTGACCCTTTTAAATGCATAAAGTGACCCTTTTAAATGCATAAAGTTACTCTTTTATATGCATAAAGTAACCCTTTTAACTAAATATTTAGGATAACTTTAATGCATATAAAGGGTAACTTTGGTGCAAATAAAGGGTAACTTTTGTACACATAAAGGGTAACTTTTGTGCACATAAAGCAATAATAACTAAACATATAAAAAAATCAAAACACTTACATCACTTGAAATTTCTTTAATTTCTTCATCAGTCATAATACCTTCTGGAAGCTCAAATGCAACAATGCGGCCAGTTGTACCACTTGTAGAAGCACCCTTATCATATCCCAAAGTACGAGGTTGCTTAAAAACAGTTTCCCTAATATTAGGCTGTGACACAGGATATGTAAAAGTATCCAACGGTCCCTGCCCATAACCACCAGCTTTGATCTCTAAATTAATCTGCTTCTTAATCTTAGCATCCGTCCAATGTTAAATCAAAGGAAGCTAAGAGTACTACTTTCCTTTTCACCTTGAAAATTTAAACGATAAAAATACATAATTTGCAAAGCCAGCAAACAACCACTAACATTTTGAGCAGTTTCATCATTCTTATACTTCTGAACAGCCTTCTTTAACTTTTTCAAAACATATGAACACCAATCAAAAGTTTTGATTTCATCAACTTCTTCAACAGCTTTCAGCAACTTCAATGAAACAGTCCTATTAGTAGTAGGAGCTAAAAAGCTAGACATAGCTTGAAGAACAAAATACCTCTTAAATTCTTCCTCTAGCTCCATCAACCAAATCAACCGTCCTAGACTCCAATTTTGACAAATGAAGAGGTTGCTTATCAGAAAGACCATAATCAGATCTCCATGCCTGAATGATACGTTTATCTACACTTTCATCTTCAAAATTTTTATTAAGTTCAGGAACGCAAATATCACTCAAAGGCAAGCAAAACACATCGCATATATCATTTCTAGTAACAACAAATTCTTTACCAGTAGCAATGGTAAACTTGCAGCTACCACCATTCAAGTTTTCAACAAGCCAAGGTAGCATTTGACGATTAAAAGTTTTCAATTTCAGATGTAATAAGACACCAAAACCAATTTCTTCAACAACCTGTTTTTGCTCAGGGCTAAAGTTCTGCAACAAAATTTCCAATGTATGTGGTCTACACCTTGCAATCAAGCTTCTTCGCTCCCTAAATAATAAAATAAAAATAAAAATTAATTGAAACAATATAAACTAAAAACAAAATATAATTAAAAAATGCAAAACAAAAAACTATGTATGCTTACGCAAAAGTCTCAGAATCATAATCAAAAAGCATTTCATAATTTGAATCTTGCACTGTTTTAGCCTTCTTAGGTACAATTTTGGCCTTCTTAGAAACTATTTTGGCCTTCTCAGACTCTGGTTTGGCATTCTTAGAAATAATTATGCCCTTTTTAAGAACTGTCTGGGCCTTTTTAGGTACTGCTTTGCCCTTCTCAGGAACTGTCTGGGCCTTTTTAGGTACTGCTTTGCCCTTAGCAGGCTCTTTAGGCTTTGCTTTTCCTTTTGAAGGCAATTTATAACGATATCCACCTATTGAACCACCTGTATCTAATTATTACAGAAAAATAACAAAAATTTACAAATTCAGAAATTACTCATGGAAAAATTTAAAATAATGTGCATAATGACCCTTTTAAATGCATAAAGTGGCCCTTTTAAATGCATAAAGTGACCCTTTTAACAACACAAAGTGACCCTTTTAGCAACATAAAGTGACCCTTTTAACAGCACAAAGTTACCTTTTTTACAGCAAAAAGTGACCCTTTTATATGCATAAAGTGACCCTTTTAACCGCATAAAGCTAAGTGACCCTTTTTAACCACAACAAGTAACCCTTTTAACTGAAAAAGTGACCTTTGAAACAACATAAAATGACCCTTTTAACAGCATAAAGTGGCCCTTTTAACATCATAAAGTGACCATTGTCAAGCATATAAATGACATATATGTCTATTACTCAAATACAATGCACAAACACAATGCACATATGCATGTTACTCAAACATAGATGCACAAACACAATGCACAAACACAATGCACATATGCCTACTATACTCATACTCTAACCAAAACATAAAACTTAAACCTAAAATCAGTTTAATTAGCATTCTCTACTAAAACCCAACATGCAAAATTAAAATAATAATAAGCAATGATAAAAAAAATTCTGCAAACAAACATGAAAAATAGGTTTAACATATAACAACACCGCAACACATATATAACAAATTTTTAACCAATTATATACAATGAAAAAAAAAATAAAGCAAAATTAAACATATTAACTTCAAAATTCAAATTCAATTATCAGAATCTACATGAATGAAAAATCAAGTGAAAACTATAAAAATAACATGCAATGCTAATTCGACATATATAAGCGAAAATTCAATTGAAAATTTTGAAAAAATGATGAAAAATTTAAGTAAACACACCTTCTTCAGCATCTAGAGACTTCTTTGTACTCTTCTTCTTCACTATTGCAGAATCAAACACTACGAAAATCGAAAACAAAAACAAAAAAAAAAACCTTAAAATTGAAGAATCAAACAACTTAAACTAACAAAAATCTCAAAAAAAAAAAAAAAAGTAAACGAACCTGAATTTAGCAAATAACAACTTCACAAGTGAAAGAGAAGAGAGAAAAAGCTTGAAAATCGCCGATTGAGGAGAGAGAAAAAGCTTAAAATCGCTAATTATGGACATAGAAATCGCACTTGAGAGAAAAAACGAGAGAGAAAGCAAGTGGTGAATGAATGAGGAAGAGAGAGAAAGTGCTTTCTTTATTTTGGCAATCATCAATACGCACGTGCGAGATTCAAATTTTGGCAGTTATTGGTTTCCACAACTTCCGCCATTCATTAATTTAGTGAACATCCGCCTTTATTAAACATTTGTGTATATATTTACAAAAACTTTTGTATACATCCGGTTTACACTAATATTAATGTACATCGAGCAGTATAAGGGTAACTTTTAGCTAATTTTAGGGTAACTTTTTGTCTTTTTTTTTAGTAACTTTAAACATAATACAATTTTTATATAAATCAACAACAAGAAAGTTTTGTAAAGGTAATTTAATTACATTCAATCACTAATAATTGTTTTTTAGTCATTTAAAATGTGATTCTTTACTAATAAAGCGTAGATAATTTTTCTTTAAATTGAGTTACTTTAACGCATATTGGGGTAACTTTTATTCATTTTAGGGATAACTTTTAATCACTTTAGTTTATCTTTATAATGGATGTACAATAATTATTGTACACCCGATTTTTTACAAAGTTTGTGATATATTTAACCCGTAAATTAGTCAAAAATTGTGTCATGAATTTGATTTTTTTTTTATTTTACTTGTTTATGGTATCAATAATATTATGGAAGGATACATTAAATCTTTTCTAATATTTTAATTTATTTATGTATTTCGTATAAAATTTGTTTCCTAAATACATATTAAAAAAAAAACAAAACAAAACAAAAACAAACAGTAAGAGACACACCAGAAAATGACATATAATTTTTGTTGTGTCTATCTTTTAGTATATAGTTATTGATTGATACTATTTGCTCTTTAAAAATTGAAAAGTGTGTGTGTGTGTGTTTTTATTTATTTTTTTATTTTTAGTATTTAGAGATCTACAAGGGTGGATGATGAGAATCGATCTCAAATTTCTCTGAAAACGGAAAGAATGCTCTAACCACTTGACCTTCCTTCACTCTCAATGTTTAATTTTTTTTTTTTTAGTATAATCATTGTTTAGCTACGTATAAAAAAAACAAACATTATTATGAAATATTTTTAAATAGGTATTCATATAAAGTTTCATGGTATCAACAGATTTTATTTACAATCCATTTTGCATGCACCCGATGTACAGTATTTTTACTGTACATCGGACTGTTTGCACGTGCCACTCATTTACTAGGTTTTTTTTTTTTAAAAAAAAAAAAAGCAAAATCGCGAAATTTAATACCTCAAAATCAAAAAAACGCAGAACAACAATGGAGGAGAGAGAAAGTGAGAAAACGCAGCCATTGATCATCAACTGAGGAGAGAGAAAGTGAGAAAACGCAAAAATTGTAGAAATCGATCATCAATTGAGAAGAAAAAAAGGTGAAAAAACGCACAAATTAAAAATTTCGATCATCAATTAAAGTAGAGAAAGTGAGAAAACTTACAAATTGAGGAATTCGATAAACGCAAAAATTGGAGAATTCGATCATCAATGGAAAATTCGACTTTCGATACCACAAATTGTAGCAATCTCATCCACGAATTGCTACAAAAACAGAGGCAAATTGAAACTGAATTTGAAATCGATTTAAATCGATCGATTATAGAAGAAGAAGAAACAAAGAGTTTTGGAGATGAATTCGTACCAATATTCAACAATCCAAACAATGTAGACCACTACAAGAAAAAGCCCATTTACCGATGGGAAATACCGATGGCTGGTAAAATCCATCGCTATTTTTAGAAATACCGATGTCTAGACCATCGGTATTTTTTTTCCGATGGCTTTTTTCCATCAGTAAAATCTTATTTTTTTTTAAAAAATAATCAAAAAAATTTACCGATGGCTTTTAGCCATCGGTAAATATTTACAATAATAATAATAAAAAAAAAAAGTCAGTGTTAAAACCCTAGCAACTCATTCCTTATTCTTTTCCTTATCTCCTCAATTCCGCCTCTAATAACACTGCTCTCCCTCTCTCCTCCTCTATCTACATCTATCTCTCCTCCATGATACTCTCTTTCTCTCTCCTCCATGATACTCTTTTCTCCTTCCTTTATGTCTCCCTATTCTCTCTCCTCCCTCTTTGGTTTTTTTCTCAATTTAGTTGATAGTTCATGGGTAATTCAACAGTGTTCATGGGTATTTCGTGGGTAATTCGGCGTTGTTGCGGTCTTTATGGTCAAATTCGACCATAAAATTCCAGATTTGGAGTTTTTATGGTCGAATATGACCATTTAAACCTAAGTAGGTGAAATTGAACCATGAAAATCAAAGGTATGTTTAGTTTTGGTTGATTTCGTGTTGATTTTTGCTTTACTTACTTGATTTTGGCTCATTTTAGTTGATTTTGTGGGTTGTATTGTTGAAATGGTTTTATGGGTTAATTATTGTTTATAATTTATTGTGGTTTTTGCTAATTTTTGGAGATTAGGTGAAATTTGACCAATTTTGCTTTAGATCTGTAGTACTCTGTAATTTTGAGTGTATTTTTTTTTCCCTTTAATTTTTGTGGTTGTTTGGTTAAATCTTATGCTTGGGTATATGTTTGATTTTTGTTAATTTTCTGTTGTTTTTGTATTGATTTTTTTTTTGTTATTTTTGTGTTGTTGAATTTTTTTTATTTTATTTTTTTTATTTTTTTTTTGTTGTGGGTTGCGGTGGTTGGTGGTATGTGTTGTGGGTGGTGGTAGTTGTTTAACTATGGTGGCAGTAAGTGATTTAGGGTGGAAGGTGGTTAATGGTGGTGGTGGTTTTAGGTGGAAGGTGGTTTTGGGTTGGGGAATAGGTCGGGGCAAGGGTAGAGGGTAGGGGTTTTCATTTTTTTTATTTTAAATTACCGATGGCAAAATGCCATCGGTAATTGTAGACACCCATTTGTGTCTCCCAAAAACCAAACCCAGTGATGAGTACCTTTCACGTCGAATCATAATCGAATGAAGTGAAAGTGTGGAAAGTTTAGTGTTGCGGATAGTTTTAATTCTTTTATCTTCTCTCTGTTTTTGAAAACTTATTTTAAGAAAATAGTCAATCCAATTTGGTTGGTCCATGATAAGGATCCAATAATGGTATAGTTGGATGGGGTTTGAAAAGACCTTTCCAACGATATATTATAAGCCCAATTCCGATGAATATTGAGGAAGTTATGGCCAAAATATTAAACTGGGCCCGAATTGGTTTTTATATGCGGCCCAATGATCTAGAGGAGGGCCTATTATTAATTATCATTCCTAAAGCTATTAGGATTGATTATAGTCTTTTAGAATACTCTAGAAGGTTCTTTTAAATCCTAATGGAGTTAAGATTGATAATTATGTTTTAAAGAGTTTGAAATTGAATAAAACTACTCCTTTTAAGAATCCTTGCTTTGTACGAAGTGGAATATATTCAGATTTTATTTTCGTGCCTCATAATATTTATCCAAATTTTATATGGTTAGATAGATCTTGAAATTATCTTTCCAATGATATATTATAATATTAAATCCGAGTTATAACGAAAAAGATATGAATGAGACATGAAACTTTATCCAAAACTGATACCCTTCCACTATTTTGGCCATATCTTTTTATCTACAAAATATTTTAATCTGATTATAATTGTGTTGGAAAGTAGACTTTAAGAGCTTTCCAACGACATATTATATGCCTTATTTGGACTTCCGGATCAAAAGATATGATAAAAACAAAAACGCGTGAATTTCTGAAATCAGCGCCAAACGCTAGCTGTAGCGCCTGGCGCCAGCATTGGTGCCTGGCGCTAGTGTTGGCGCTTGGCGCCAATAGCCTAATGTTGGCGCCAGCTCTGTTTCAGTTGCGCCAATGATCTGTTTTGTTAATTTTATCTGTTTGGCTGATTTTCTCTATAAATAACGTCGTAAAAACTCTGTTTTCATTCACCAATTCTCACGAATTCTCACCTACAATCAGTTTTCATTCGCAATCATTAATTCTCTAAATCTCTCTTAATCATACACCAATTCTCATCAAGTTTTCTTAATTCATTCATCATCTCTCTCTTTCTTTTTCTAAACTAATCTTGTACATACGAAATTCCGCATTCGCAAGACTTAGATACGCCTAGCCATATTCGAAGTTGCCTTCGCTCTAGACGTGAAAGGTTTAATTTCTGAGGGTTTGGTCCCAAATCTCTCTTTCAATTATTTAATTTAATTGTTTTTTTTATTATTTTCCTTGAAGTTACTAACGTGTGTATTTTGTTATTAGAAAGAGGTACGAGGCATCAAAGTAAGTGCTTTAATGGTTTTAATTGATATTATGATGTAGAAATCATGTTTTTATTGTTATTATGATATTCCTAGTATCATGTCTAGGGTAACTTTAATATTAAATATGATTGTTACGATGCTTCCTATGTTCTTCCTAATATTTATGATTGTTAGTATCATGTTAGGGCTAAAGATTTGATTTTTATTGCTTAGTGACATGTTAGGGTTTGTTATTAATCTTGTTAGTATCATGCCTAGGATCTTGCTGTTATTATGCTTTAATATTAACATGAACATGACTATGATTATAATTGTTATAATTTATGATGATTATGAATATTATTATTATTATTATTTTGATGATGATTATTTTATTTATGATTATTATTGTTTTGATTATGATTATAATTTTATTTATGATGATATTATTATTATTATTATGATTATTATAATTATTATTGATTATAATTATGTTGCTTGATATTATGTTATTGCTTGATCACGCCTTTATGCATGTTTAAAGGGAATTTGGTACTTGTAATCACGCTTAATAAGATAATTAATAATCTTGTTTAGGGTTAATGTGATTATAATTCAAGTGATCGCCAATAATAATTTTATTTGTGCATTAATATTCAACCAACATAGATTAAACATGTTTAGGTTAATCCTATTTATTGCATGTTAATTAAAAAGCGCACATGAATACGATCAGAATAAAGTAGAGGCCTATTATTAGGGCAGGTTCAATCTCTTTTAGGTTGGATTTGTACCTTCATCCCCGAACCCTTATTTGGTTCTAGACCTTATGGAGTTGATGATATCTTGGATCGTTAAGGGGTGTAACCTTCACCTCGTGAACGGTTTACAAGTTCCTAAAAACTTGTTGGCGACTCTTTTGCTCTATTTTCTTCCCTTTTGGACGCCACCGTACTTTAGTGTATGATCACAGTGGGGTTCAAGCTAGTGGGATTAAAGCTTGAAATTATTCTCTACAGTAATCGAAAAATACCGATGGCTTTTGACCATCGGAAAAAAATACCGATGGATTTTGCCATCGGTATTTAAAAAGGTACAGGTGGTTTGTAGCCATCGGTAAAACCATCGGTATTAAATTTACCGATGGCTTTTCCATCGGTAATTTCGATTTTTCCGATGTATTGTCATCCGATGGCCAAATACCGATGGCAGCCATCGGTAAACAAGTTACCGATGGTTTTTTATAGTTTTACCGATGGATTTTTTCCATCGGAAAATGGATCATTTCTAGTAGTGGACGATGCAGAAGAAGTAATTAACAATGCAGAAGAAGCAATTGAGAATGCAGAAGAAGCAATTGAGATTGCAGAAGAAGCAATTGAGAATGCAGAAGAACCAATTGAGAATGCAGAAAATCAAGTGGTTCCTGGCAAATCAATTGATTCAAATTCAGAACAAACACCCAAATCAAATACAACTGAAGGTAATTTCTATAAACATTTCAGATTGTATGCAAAAAGTAACCCTTTGTATGCCTTAAAGTTACCCTTTTCATGCATAAAAGTGACCTTATTTATGCACAAAAGTTACCCTAAGATTGTATGCAGAAAAGTAACCCTTTTGTATGCCTTAAAGTTACCCTTTTCATGCATAAAAGTGAACCTATTTATGCACAAATGTTACCCTAAGATTGTATGCAGAAAAGTAACCCTTTGTATGCCTTAAAGTTACTCTTTTCATGCATAAAAGTGAACCTATTTATGCACAAATGTTACCCTAAGATTTTATGCAGAAAATTCAGATTGTATGCAAAAAGTAACCCTTTGTATGCCTTAATGTTACCCTTTTCATGCATAAAAGTGACCCTATTTTCGAACAAATGTTACCATTTTGTTTCCTCTAAATTGAATTATATGTTGCCTTTGATTATAATCTGATATATCTGTATTAAATAACAGATACAAATCCAATTCATGCTTCTGGTTTAGATCTTAGAGGATCATTTTTTGGTGTGGTAAGAGAAACTTTTGAAGAAATTTTGGAATTGTATGAAAAATAGGCTGCTATACTGGGGTTTTCAATACGAAAACATACAACTAGATACCAGACACACACAAAAATAGTAACTGAGAAAAATTATGTGTGTTCTGCTGAAGGAAAGAGAAATTCAGGTTACAAGAAAACAAAGTTAGTTGAAATGGTTAATGAAGAGGATGTGAATGTGAAAACAAGAAAGCCAAGACAAGTAGCCATTACAATATCGAATTGCAAGGCATTCATAAGAGCAAAAGTGAATAAAGAAGGAAAGTTTGAGGTAGTGGCTCATGTTATTCAGCATAACCATGAGCTAACAAGGTCACAGTGGCATTATTTGCATCGTTCTGAACGAAAAATGACAGAAGAAAAAGCTGAAGCAATAAAAACAATGAAATCTTCAGGTCTAACTACAATGGACACTTACAATTACATGGATACAGAGGCTGGAGGAGAACAGAATATAGATCATAGTGTTGTAGATAACCTGAATTTTTGCTCAAGGTTAAGAATGGAACAAATTGAGGCTGGAGAGGCTCAAACTTTAGTGAACATTTTAAATCAGGAACAATCAAAGGATCCAAACTTCTTTTTTAGAGTTAAGTTTGACAAGGAAGGAAGAATTTCCAATATCTTTTGGAGAGATTCAATGATGCTAGAAGACTATAGGATATATGGAGATGTGCTTGTCTTTGATACAACATACAGAACCAACAGATATAATCTTATATGTGCTCCATTTGTTGGCATAAATAATCACTGGCATAATTGTATGTTTGCATGTGCTTTTATTGGGGATGAAAAAACAGATTCATTCGTTTGGCTACTAGAAACATTCTTGAAAGCTATGGAGAATAAAAAACCAACTTCAATATTCACTGATCAGGACCAAGCAATGGCAAATGCAATTGAGCAGGTAAAAGATTTATATTTACATTTTACAGATTTTAAACTCTGACAATAATGTTTTCCTTTTTCCCATAAAGTTACCCTTTTAACTGCATAAAGTGACCCTTTTAACAGCATAAAGTGACCCTTTTAACAGCATAAAGTGACCCCTTTATTTTCAATGTAGGTGCTTCCTAATACAAGGCATAGACTTTGTATCTGGCATTTGGAACAAAATGCTATAACCAGATTTGGAGCTCTTAAAAAAGAAATAATTCAAGTATGCATTCAACCAGTGTTTAAAGATGTGTGTGACAGAACAAGAATTTGAAGCAAAATGGCAAGCAATGATGCAGAAATATGAGTTGACAGCACACTCTTGGTACCAAAGAGTGTACGAGTTGAAAGAGAAATGGTGTCCTGCCCTTAGTAGAGATTTCTTTTCAGCAGGAATCTTATCGTCACAAAGGAGTGAAAGCACTAATCATGCAATAGGATTCAGAGCAAGTAAAGCAACTACCTTGACAAAATTTTATACCATATTTAAGAAAACAATCAATCGTTGGAAAAGCACAAAGAAATATGATGAGTTTACCTGTAGCAAGTCAATAGCATTCACTTCATTGCCACTATCTGGAATGCTAAAACATGCTGCTCAGGTAAAAAGTTAACTGATAAGTACATAATTTACACATAAAGTATAGCAGTTTAAATGTAGCTAAACAATTTTGGTGAACAGGTTTTCACTTTGTCACTCTTTAGAGATTTTGAAGAGGAGTTTGGATATTCTATGGCAACAACTGTTCAAATGATTGGAAGAAATGAAGAATGTCTACTTTATCAGGTAGCCCTGGAAGACAAGCCATGGTCTGCACATCAAGTAAACTATATACATGAGAGCCAGAATGTATGGTGTACTTGCAAAAATTTTGAAGCATCTGGATGGTTATGTTATCATTGCATCAGAATTCTACACTTGCATTCAGTAACAAGAATACCAGACAAGTATGTTTCAAAAAGATGAACTAAGTTTGCAAAAACAGAGGCATGGGATAGGTTGAAGAATCAGGATCCTACACATCAATATATTCCATGGAGACAAACAATGATAAGGAAATACTACAATCTAATCTTAAAGAGTCAAGAAAATGAAGAAACAAGAGAATTTATGGAAGAAAGTTTCATAAACAATCTTAAAATGGTGGAAGACTTACTTGTTAGTGCTGCCAGAGAGAAAGTGCAGAAGCTGCTTCTAATGTTCCTGATGTGGCAGACAGCAATCACAACAATGATGATGTTTCTTCGGCATCGAGTACAAGCACAAGTGTACCAACAATACTTGATCCACAAAGGGCTGTAACAAAAGGGAGAAGCAAGAGAGCAAAAGGAGGTCTTGAAAAAAGCAAGAGAAAAAGAAAACCAGCACTACCACCTCCACATTCAGAATTTGGATCTAAAACACCTAATTTGAGACTCTTTTAGGAACTTTTTTAGATTATTTTTTTTTCAAAATTAATGTAATTTGTATTCTAAAACTATATATTTTTTTTACTGTGTGACTAATTTAATGAATATGTGATTGACACTATTATTAGCATATCTTTATTTAGTTAAACGTTTAAATTAAGAGTGACCCTTTTAACAAAAAAAAAATGAACCTGTTTTAAGCAAAAAAGTGACCCTTTTAACAGAAAAAAGTGAACCTTTTAATTTACTGAAAAAAGTGACCCTTTTCATATAATAAACCATTTACATAAAAGTAATTCTTTTCATGAATAGAAGTGATCCTTTTCTACATAAAAGTGACCCTTTTCATAGCTAAAGTTACCCTTTCTAAAAATAAAATCTACCTTTTTCTTGTTTAAAAGTTACCCTTTCTATAAATAAAAGTTACCATTTTCTGCATAAAAGTTACCCCATAAAAAACATAAAAAAAAAAAACCCTGACCCTTTTAATTTACAGAAAAAAGTGACCCTTTTCACATAATAAACCATTTACATAAATGTGAACCTTTTCATGAATAGAAGTGATCCTTTTTCTACATAAAAGTGACCCTTTTCATAGCTAAATTTACAATTTCTAATAATAAAATCTACCTTTTTCTTGCTTAAAAGTTACCCTTTCTATAAATAAAAGTTACCATTTTTCTGCATAAAAGTTACCCCATAAAAAACATAAAAATAAACCTTTTACTTACTTTATGTATGCACATACATCAGTATTCCAAAAAAACAACTAAAGACTTTAAACTAAGTTTAATTACATCATTGAACTTAATAATGCATGCACATACATTAAGTTTTTTCATTGTTCAAAAAACACCCCTGACCTAATCAGCTAATAACTATCAATTATTTCACTATTTAGAAGGAGTAAACTTTTTTGCCTGCTTTTTTGCCCTTTTTCCTTTGGTCTTTTCCTCTTCTCCCTCTGCCTTTGCTACTGCTTCTGCTGCCATTTTTCTTTCTTCTATTTCTCTCTTCTTCTTCTCAGCAATTGCAGCCTTTAATCTTTCTTCAACTCCATTGACATAAGTAGGATCTTTCTTCTTCTCGTTGAACTTGAGTAATTCTGACAACACATCATTCCTAGATTCATTCAAATCTCACAGCACCAGTGTGGTACAGATCTCTCCTCGTAAAAATTTCCTTCCATTACACTAGTAGAAAAAAAAAGTACAAATCTCACAACAGCAAAAAAATTATCAATATGTAATTAATAAAAGCATTAGAAAGGAAAAAACTACAGAAACTATATAGATAATTACTGTTTTGAGTTCATTTAATTTGAACGATTCGCCAACAAAATGGAGCATGTGATACATGACAAAGACCCCACAGTCCAAATTGTCAACTTTTTCTTTTCTCCCACTACTAGACAAGTGGCCTTAGGTAACACCAAATGGTATCACTTTGAAGGTTAGAACCTTAACTAATCCATAAGTAACACTTTTGTAACACTTTGATATCATGTAACAATTGATTGTATCACTTTGATATTTAGTAACACTTTATTGTAACACTTTGATATTTAGTAACATTTTATTGTAACACTTTGATAATTTGATGTTAAGTAGCACTTTATTGTAACACTTTAATTTTTGGTACCAATTGATTATATATCCCTACCTTATAAAAAGTGCCTTATAAAAAGTAGGAGATAGCTTTTATGAAGGGGGGTACTAAATGCATGACAATTTCACCTAAATGCAGAATAAGTTATTTTTTAAAAATAACATTATATTCCAATTTTGTCCTTGTTTTAACTTAATCCTTTACACTTTTTTTTTTAAATGATTAAAATTAATCTTGTATACTCCTAACTATATAATCATCCTGATTTCCTAGTGTTAAATTTACAACCAAATTCTAACGTATTCAGTCTCGTATCTATTTAATATTGAATACTATACAAATGCAAAGACAATAATAAAGTGCACTATGACGATTATTTTGAGGTGCGAAAATTATGTGTTGTAATAGATAAATAATCAAACAAAATAAAATTTCCATCTTGTACGGCTAAGATTTTCGAAGGTCTCCAGCACATCCCGTATACAATTTATGGGGGTCTCCAGTACCCCTGACTATGATTTTCGGGGGTCTCCAGTACCCCCCGGATAAGATTTCTGGGAGTAAACATTACCCCCGAAAAACATAGACGGGGTACTTATAATGAAAAATTACAACAAATCAACAAAAAAAATTAAACAAAAAAAATTAAACCGGATGGTTTATGAGCAGCGAACGATCTTCGTCTCAAAGGCTCAGATTAAAGAACTTTGAGGAAAATGGTGAAATGAAATGAATTACAAAAAAAAAAAAAAAAAAAAAAAGTGACTGAAATGGTGAATGAAATGGAAAAAATTGGCAAGTGAAATGAATTGCAAAATAAATAATGTAAAAATTAAAAGCCTAGTGAAATAAAGAATAAGTTTTTTTATTTGGAAAAGGCTATTTCAGTCTTTTGATTATTTTCATATCATTAAGGAAAAATTGAGTTTATAAATCCCAACTTTGGGCGGTTTACTATGAAAAATCCCAACTATGCATTATCCCTCAAAAATCCCAACTTTGATACCCATCTTCTTTTAAAGGTCCCAGATGACCGGTTACCTGAAGAGAAGGTTAACTCATTTTTACGAAAAAAAAAAATGCCTCTTGTCATAATTTTAGTGGTCCAAAAAATAAAATTAATTTTTTTTCAATCTGATTTATTCAAAAACAAAAAAAATTAAAATAAACAACCCAGCCCCCACCCCTATCCCGAAAAACACCTCACCCCCACCCCACCCCGCCGGAAATCCACTCCCCATCCCCGAAAACCCCTCCCCCCCGGCCGGAAAACGACGCCCACCCTTCCCCCACCCCCGATAATCCCTCCCTATCGCTTGAATCCGACGAAAAACCCTCCCCCACCCTCGCGAAACCCTCCCATCCTAAACCGTAAAACCCCCTCCTAAAACCCCCACCCTCGAAATCGCCCCCCTCCCTTCCCCACTCATGAAATTGACCCACGGTTGGGGAAGGGGAAGGGGGTGTTTTCGAAGGTGGGGGTTAGGGAAGGGGTGTTTTCCGGGTTAGGGGGGTTAGTGGGTGGGTTTTGCGAGGGTGGGAGGAGTGTAAGGGGTGGGTTTTTAGGGTGGGAGAGGATTGGTCGTCGAATTCCGGCGACGGGGAGGGGATATCCGGCGGGTAAGGAGTGGGTAGGGTGTTTTCCGGGATGTGGTGGGGGCTGCTGTTTTAATTTTTTTTGGTTTTTTTAGTTTTTTTTAATTAATTTTTTTTTATTTTTTTAATTATTTTTCGATCATTCCCGTGTTGACACGTGGATTGTAACCTAAAGTAATAGGTTTGGTGACCTGTTGGGGACTTTAAAAGCAAATGGGTATCAAAGTTAGGATTTTTGAGGGATAATGCATAGTTGGGATTTTTCATAGTAAATTGCCTAAAGTTGGGATTTATAAACTCAATTTTTCCTATCATTAATTAATTTTTGCATCTAGGTTATTTTGTACTGCATTTTAAACTTGCGTTTATTAATAGTGCACGGACCTTTTTGCCCCTTAAAATATTTATTTACGTTTTTACTGCCTCTGTAATCCAACACATTAATGAGTTTTGAGTTTTCTATCTTCTCTCAAGTCTCAATCTTTGTTCACCATCCCGAGTAGAAGAGAGAGAAGATGAAGCACAACGCAAAAGTCACCAGCTTTGTCACAAGGCTCACTTCACGGCGCCATCGAGTGTCCGTCGTGTGATTATGAGCGCTCCACTCTCCGGCAACCTTCGAGGTAAGTACAACGTCCGCCCGTGTGCAAATACGTTTGTTTAGATCTAGGGTTCATCTGATTTAATTTTGATTTCAATTTACATTTTATATTATTTGTGGTTTATTATTCAGTTTTATTATTGATTTTTTACCTTAATTTTCATTTTGATTTTTTAATTTTGATTATCATAATTGTGTTTTGTTTATTATTAATGAGTTTGCTTTAATTTGTTTGCAATGACTGAAGTAGTTATGAACATGTATGCTAAATTTAGGGAAACTTTTAATGCATATAAGATGTTTGATAGAATGCCTGAGAAAGATGTAGCTTCTTGAAATGATATTATTTCTGGGTATGCTCAAAATGGGTATGCCAAGAGCAAATCATAAATTCATGTACAACAACAATTTATTATACACCATTGTCTAAGTAGTGCATTCGCTACGCATTTTTTTTTCACCACAAAAACATCATACTCTCTTTTAAAATTCTCTAATTTCTTGCAAATAAAAGCGACTACACCAATTACTCCCTCCGTCCCCGAAAGAACGATCCATTTGGCCTAATTTTAGTCCCAAAAAGAATGACCCATTTGCATTAAAACACCCACCAATTTGCAATAATATTTGTGCAAAATTAGCTTCCCCATATAAAAAATTGATTTTCCATGTAATTTTATTACTTTCTCTCTCTATTTTTTTACAAACCCCATGTAAATTTATCTTTGCAATATACTTTTACTTCTTTTGATTTTATTTTCTTAATACCCGCGTAATCAACCCAAATGGGTCGTTCTTTCGGGGACGGAGGGAGTAGTAAACTACTCTTTACGACACTTTTAAAAGTACTAATGTTGTTTAATCTTTATTTATGTTGTTTAATCTTTAATTAAACAAAACAATCTATAATTCCAACCTTTGATTATTCACCTTTTCTGTCGTATCATGCCTTTGTTAGTTTTAAAAACAACATATATTTGTCGATCCAAAAGGTTGTTTGATAAACTATATAAACCTTTTTGCCTTTGTAAATTTGGTAATTTGAATTGGTTCAGGATTCTTGGATATTTTTCACATTGATTCCATTGCTTCTAGATAAGTGTTCAAGGCATTAGGTGATATATAACTTTGATATATTTACCATGCATTCTTGTTGGAAATGAACTAATTGTAGTGCTTCATGTAGCTGAAATAGTTAAGTAGTTTTACAGAAATTGAAAACATTGCAAGCTTTCAGTATGGCATGTTCTGGTACGTAATTATTGTTATTATACATATTGATGTTGTGATCATATCTAATTTTATTGTTGCGTATATCATCTTTGAGTTTGTGGTAGCAATAGCGCAATCATTGTATGTAGGCTTTTGAATACTTTAAGCTTGAACACCCTAACTTAGTTTAATTGACATGAACATGGGCTAAATTACAAAATGAAATTCCTTACCCCCACCGCCTGTTGTACTCATAGTCTCATATACATTCTTCAGTCTTGTGTGTTCTTCTTTGTAGGAAGCAAGATCTAGATGGGAGATTATAGCATAGTCTCCCATGTATACAACAAAGTTTCATCCCTCATATGATCAGCTGATTTTTACAATGAGCAAGGTAACTGTATTTTTTAATGCCATGAGCTAAACATAGTGTTTCTGACATAGAGTTTCTGAAAACCTATAGCAATATCACATCATTCTCATTATTGCAGTTAAGCTACATGTCTGACATAGATCAACAAACCGATAGTAGAAACTTATAGCTGCTAGTCTGCCTATGCTGGGTTCCTAGCTCATGTCTTCTTATTTTCGCTTCTAAACCAGATCCCCCTCCCCTGCCATTTTTTATCACACATCCAGCACCCTTGATAGCAAATAAATTATGATAATTTTTCCCATGTATACTCTAAAGAACTAGAGTAAAATGAAGTAATGGTTAATAAATTCTCTTGTAGAAAGCAATAACTCATATTATTGCGTTATTTCATTTTTGTTCTAGTTGCTGATGTATGATGCTTTCACGCATACATAGGATCAAAGGGATCACGATGAAGGATTGCTTGGGAAAGTTATGGTGCCACAAGAAGCGTGCTTGCATATACAAGATCGAGATAAACTTTGGAGCTTTCGGCTAGCTGTAACCGTTCTTGCTGTCACGTACCGCGACTGTTGTATTGCTGCTACTACTACTTACTGTTGTTTTGGCTTCTATTGTTGTTTGCTTCCACTGTTGGATGCTACTGCTGTTTGCTGCTATGTATTGTTGTCTGCTGGTATATTGATTTCCGATATGTAGCTACTGTTATTGGTGTTGTCGTTCTGCCACCTAGCTGCTGCTAGCATAGTGCTACCGCGTTGACTGTTTTTGGAAATTTGGAGCTTTTTTCCTATTTCGTCACTTTTTCCAAGCTAGAAACCAAAGCTGTCTTTTTTTTGTTTTGATTATTATATTGTTTGACCAAACATAAAATTGGTGTTTATGGATAATTTTTTGTAAGAAATATAAAATTATTTCAATTCAAATTATTGTTTATCATATACATTTCTCATTCATGGTTACGTTGTTGTACAAATTTATATTATGTATTATTTTTAAATAATAATAATAATAATAATAATAATAATAATAATAATAAGAAAAAAAATTAATCAAAATAATAATAAATGTTACCAATTAATTAATAAATTGTTACATTAGTTTGCAAAAAGTGATACATAATGTCGAATAAAGTGCTACTATATGTCAAAAGATGATTGAAAAATGTTACCTAATATTCAATAAGGTGTTACATTAGTTCAAAAGATGATACATAACATCGGATAAAGTGCTACTATATGATTAAAAAATGTTACTAAAGATAAATAAGTGTTACCTAAGAAATAAAAAGTAACACTTAAAAAATGATACTAATAACATAAAAAGTGTAACATAAGAGGGTTTATAGTAACACTTTTGAAAGTGTTACCAGACCTCACCCAAAATGTTACATAAGACCTTATGTAACATGAGCGGAAGTATCACCCAATAAAGTGTTACCTATTGTCTATAATAACACTTTTACCACTTTATGTAGCACTTTTTGGGTGTTACTTGAAGTTAGTTTTGTACTTGTGTCCATTCCAACTCAACAACTTCAAAACCATAAGAAGGTAGCTGAGAACTCTTTGGATGATTTCTTTTGCCAAGAAAAGCACCCATTTGAACACACTAACATAAAATATAAAAGTTTAGAATATATTAAAATCAAAAAAGTTAAAATGGAAACAATGAATCAACATAAACATAACAAAAAAAAACAAACACAAACATACCATGTTTGAACACAATTCTTTTGTATAAACAAGAGCAGAATCAGTCCAGATAATGTTGTCAAGATAATATACCAACTCTTTTGTATGATCAAACATACAAAATGTAGTGATTCTCAATAAGAACAGGAAAATAGATTTAAAACAACAAAATTAAAAGAGATTTAGACAGAGCATATCATAAACAGAACTCTTTAAAATTTATAACATTAAGTTTAGCATAAATATACCAGATCAGCATCCATTATATCACATTCTGGATTCTCATAGCTAACCCAACCTTACCATAGGTCGTGCAAATCCTTAACAGCACTAGAAATGTTACCTTTGCCAATATTGTCACAAACATGCAAGAATGCAAACTATTAAAGTATAAGATCTCAATAATATATATATATATATATATATATAAAGTAAATGTGTTAAAATATAAAAAATAAAAAAAAAAAAAAAAAAAAAAGAATGAAATAACTTACACTCTACCTAACACCGAAGAAGAATTTTCGAGGACCAGTAGCCTGAAAACATGCTTTCTCATTCAAATACAGACAGTAGCAATCAATAATGCACCATCGAATCCTGAGTGGAGCAACAAGGGACACCATGTCTTCTCTTGGAATTAAAAAGTTCATTCCAAAAGTAACAAGGCTCTCACTGAAACAATAAAAAATAAGATCAGCATTAAAAAAAAAAAATATAAGGAAAAAAACAGATAAAAAAATAATTATCATAAAAAAATGACACTTAACTTCCTATTCATTGATACATCCTTCAGCAAACAATAATCGAGAATTTTCAAATGTAACTAAGGCAAATTCCTGAAAATTCGAGCATTGCTCTTCACAAACAGAGTTAGTCCAGAGAGCATAGAGATTTATTTGCTCTGAAGATACGTCGAGCAGGTTCATTTTGATCAATATGCCCGACAGGAATATTTTCAGTAGGACCAGGAATGACAGCAGAAGGTCCAGAACCATTAAGGCCTTCATTAACTATTTTTCCATGACCATTGTCATCATCCTTAGGAATATTTTCATTGAAACCTTGTGCAGGTTCTTTTTCAGGAACAACATCTTTGTTACCTTCTGTAGGTTCATAAAAACCGCGAAACAAATCATGTACAGACTTCATTTTATTACACTCATCAATTAAACCATCTAAAATCTTCAGATAATGAGGATCAGAGAGTAGGAGTTCAGTTTGAGAAACTGAAACAGAATCATCAGAAGATAATGAAACACTTCTGCGAGAAGTAATCAGATCATTCAAGGTTTGAAAACCAGTTGACTGAACAAATAATAAAACATCCGTATTTCTTTTAAACAAAAGAAACGTTTCATGAACAACCTACAAACATATGAACAAAGAAAAAAAATAAATGTTACAAATAAAAATAATAAAATAAGTAGAAATTCTAAATATATGCTAAAAGTGACCCTTTTAAATGCATAAAGTGACCCTTTTAAATGCAAAAAGTAACCCCTTTAACTTAATATTTAGGATAACTTTAATGCATATAAATGGTAACTTTGGTGCAAATAAAGGGTAACTTTTGTACACAAAAAGGGTAACTTTTGTGCCATAAAGCAATAATAACTAAACATATAAGAAAACAGAACACTTACATTAGTTGAAATTTCTTTAATTTCTTCATCGGTCATAATACCTTCTGGAAGCTCAAATGCAACAATGCGACCAGTGGTACCACTTGTAGAAGCACCCTTATCATAACCCAAAGTAGGAGCTGGATTTAAAACAGTTTCCCTAAAATTAAGTTGTGACACAGGATATGTAAAAGTATCCAACGGTCCCTGCCCATAACCACCAGCTTTGATCTCTAACTTAATCCTCTTCTTAATCTTTACATCCGTCCAATGTTGAATCAAAGGAAGAGTACTACTTTCCTTTTCACCTTGAAAATTTAGACGATGAAAATACATAATTTGCAAAGCCAGCAAACAACCACTAACATTTTGAGCAGTTTCATCATCCTTATACTTCTGAACAACCTTCTTTAACTTTTTCAAAACATATGAACACCAATCAAAAGTTTTAATTTCATCAACTTTTTCAACAGCTTTCAGCAACTTCAATGAAACAGTCCTATTAGTAGTAGGAGCTAAAAAGCTAGACATAGCTTAAAGAAAAAAACACCTCTTAAATTCTTCCCCTCCATCAACCAAATCAACCATCCGAGACTCCAATTTTGACAAATGAAGAGGTTGCTTACCAGAAAGACCATAATCAGATCTCCATGCATGAATGATACGTTTATCTACACTTTCATCTTCAGGATTTTTATTAAGTTCAGGAACGCAAATATCACTCAAAGGCAAGCAAAACACATCGCATATATCATTTCTAGTAACAACAAATTCTTTACCAGTAGCGATGGTAAACATGCAGCTACCAGCATTGAAGTTTTCAACAAGCCAAGGTAGCATTTGACGATTAAGAGTTTTCAATTTCAGATGTAATAAACCTCCAAAACCAATTTCTCCAACAGCCTGTTTTTGCTCAGGACTAAAGTTCTGCAACAAAATTTCCAATGAATAGGATCTACATCTTGCAATCAAGCTTCTTTGCTCCCTAAATAAATAAATAAATAAAATGTAACTGAAACAATATAAACTAAAAACAAAATATAATTAAAAAAATGTAAAAAAAAAAAAAAAAAAAAAAAAAAACTATGTATACTTACACAAAAGATTCAGAATCAGAATCAGAAAGCATTTCATAATCAGAATCTTCCACTGTATTAGCTTTCTTAGGTACAATTTTGGCCTTCTTAGGAACTATTTTGGTCTTCTCAGACTCTGGTTTGTCATTCTTAGAAATAATTAAGCCCTTCTCAGGAATTTTCACAACCTTTTTAGGTACTGCTTTGCTCTTCTCAGGAGCTATCTCGGTCTTTTTTGGTACTGGTTTAGCCTTAGCAGGCTCTTTAGGCTTTCCTTTTCCTTTTGTAGGCATTTTATAACGATAACCACCTAATGAACCACCTGTATTTAATTATTACAGAGAAATAACAAAAATTACAAATTCAGAAAATTACTAATGGAAAAATTTAGAATAATGTGCATAAATGACCCTTTTAACAGCACAAAGTGACCCTTTTAACAGCACAAAGTGACCCTTTTATATGCATAAAGTGACCCTTTTATATGCATAAAGTGACCCTTTTAAACACAAGTAACCCTTTTAACTAAAAAGTTACTCATGTAACAACATACAGTGACTCTTTTAATAGCATAAAGTCACCCTTTTAACATCATAAAGTGAACATTGTCAAAACATATAAATGACACATATGTCTATTACTCAAACACAATGAGCAATGCACATATGCATGTTAATCAAACACAGATGCACAAACACAATGCACATATGCATGTTAATCAAACACAGATGCACAAACACAACAACACATATAACAAATTCAATTTTTAACAACTTATAAACAATGAACAAAAAAATAAAGCAATATTAAACATATTAACTTCAAAATTCAAATTCAATACTCATAATCTGCATGAAAAATCAAATAAATCTACAAAAATAACAGGCATTACTAATTAAACATATATTAGCGAAAATTCAATTCAAAATTTTGAAAAAGTGATGAAAAATTTAAGTAAACACACCTTCTTCAACATCTGAAGACTTCTTTGTAATCTTCTTCTTAACCATTGCAGAATAAAACACTACAAAAAATCGAAAACAAAAACAAAATCAAAAAACCTAAAAATCGAAGATTCAAAACAACTTAAAACTAACAAAAATCGCAAAATAAACAAGTAAACGAACCTGAATATAGCAAATAACAACTTCACAAGTGAAAGAGAAGAGAGAAAAGCTCGAAAATCGCCGATTGAGAAGAGAGAAAAAGCTCAAAATCGCCAGTTATGGAGAGAGAAATTGCAGTTGAGAGAAAAAACGAGGAGAGAGAAAGCAACTGGTAAATGAATGAGGAAGAGAGAGAAAGTGCTTTCTTTATTTTGGCAATAATCAATTGGCACGTGCATGATTCAAATTTTGGCAGTTATTAACATGAACAACTTCCGCCATTCATTAATTTAGTGAACATCCGCCTTTTTTAAACATTTGTATTTACTTATTACTTAAATATCATGATTTTATTTTATACAGAGTATAAGGTTAAACTAATAAACACTTATACTATTGTATTGACATACTTCGTATGTGTCAAATTTTTGAAAGGAGGGAGTATTTACAAGTAGTGGAAAATATGTAAAATAGGATTATACTCAAAATTTTAGGTAGGTATGATTATAGAGAATGAGTTATTGGGCCTATCAGCACCTGTCCAGTCCATTTACCATCTGTAATTGCATAAGAAAATGGCATAGGAACGTTACTACCATTATTTTTATTTTTTTTACATAAATCAAACCACATTAAAGTTGGTCATTGACTATATTATAGTACTAGAATCTAATGTGTCAGTTTTATTAAGACAAATAAATTTGAAGTCTGAATTGTCCCAATGGTAGGAAAATTATTGAAATGTCAAAATCAAATTCAATAAACCTTTTAATTTTTGGGACCCCAATTTAAAACATGTTTGAATCATTTGTTGGTTTTTCTTATCTTTTTGCAACTCGTGATTTTTATTTTTATTTTCAGAATGAATGAATGAATGCAAAAAAGGAACTTTTTAAAGTCTTTTCATTTGTATTTCAAAGCACCTTTATATAACACGCCTTCTAGTAAAAAGAAGGAAGAATAGTGGAATTGTAATTCACTGTATGAACATCATGCTTAATTGCTTACATGCTGCAGATTTTTGAATAGGATACAGCAAAAAAAAAAAAAAAAAAAAAAAAAAAAAAAAAAATGAAGTCAAAGTTCAACTATTACTGCAAATGTTATGCTAACTGATTTTCTGAAAAGAGCACTTTCATATTTTGCCACATTGTATATATAATACCTCCTCCATCTCTGACTAATAGATGACGAAATTCGATATATCTTAAATTGACCTTAAAAAACAGATCATCTTGAAATTTAGTGAGTTAAACTTAATTTGCACGTAATATTTTTGATAATATGTTTCACTAAGAATTGTGAATAGGACTAAATAGTAAGGTAAACTATAGACAAGTAATCAAGTATTATAAAGCAGCAAAACTTTACCAAGGTACTAAGATATATCCACACAAGACAACAAAGCAGGGATTGTAAGAAACGAATCGATATTCTGATAAATGCACATTCATGAGAATATAAATCACAATATACAAACTGGTACACTTCAGGGAAAATAAGAAGCAGGGGAGCAGGGGAAGAGAAGAGGCAGGGGAACCATGGAGAATACGAAAAATAAGGACAAAACCAGAATTCTGTAGTAAAAATTACGTCCCAAATCCAACAAACAAATACTCTCAAATGATCACATCGGTTTTTATACCTTAGTGGCCGGAGGGATTATAGTACCATGTACAATTTTGAAAAATACCTTCATTCAAATATAACAATCTGGCAATTCAGCTGACTATAAAATACACAGCATCACAATATATAGAATATACAGGTACAAAACTGACTATTCAGAAAATTTTGCTTTACAGAAACGAAAACAGTAGTGTTAGCATATGCTTACTGCTAAGCAAGGAACAATTGGAAAAACTCAAGTTTATTTCCAATAGAAGTGACCAAATTGGCCTAAGTATACAAAGATTATGCTTTGTTTGTATAGAGTAAATTACTGCAAAGAAAACTTAAGCTACCCAATCTTGATACAATACTATATCCTCTTTACAGAATTAAAGGTATTATCGCCTGAAACTAAGTAAAATCTACATTTAAAACACTTTTAACCGGCACCAATGGCATCAAGCCATAAAACAACTTGGTCTATGGAAGGCCTGTTCCTTGGATTTTGATCCAAACACCGGCAGGCAATACACAGAACCTCCAATAGTTGCTTCTCCCGATCTTTGTCCCAAATGAAAGGATCTATCACCTGCTCTTCTTTCTTCTCTAATTTCATCTGAAACACCCATGAAACTAGATCCCTGCAATTTTTCCCTTTGCAGACTTCAACGGGTCTCCTGCCAGTAAGAAGCTCCAAAAGGACAACGCCAAAACTGTAAACATCACCTTTGAAGGTAGCAGTTAATGTCTGGCTATATTCAGGAGGTATATAGCCGAGAGTTCCAACTAAATCTGTTGTTACATGGGTATCATAAGGACGAAGAAATCTTGACAATCCAAAATCTGCCAAATGGGCTTCAAATTTTTCGTCAAGAAGAATGTTGCTAGATTTTATGTCTCGGTGGACTATATTTGGTTCACAAACCTTATGGAGGTATGCTAAACCATGACCAGAACCTTGAGCAATTCTCAATCTTGCAGTCCAATTAAGGGCTGAGCCACCATCAATACACTCGTGCAACCAATAGTCCAAGCTTCCATTCTCCATGAAAGAGTAGATCAACAATTTGTCATCACCAACCTGACAGTAGCCTTGCAAGGAAACAAGATTCTTGTGCTGAGCCTTTGATAAAGC
Source organism: Chenopodium album (assembly GCF_948465745.1). Taxonomy (NCBI): domain Eukaryota; kingdom Viridiplantae; phylum Streptophyta; class Magnoliopsida; order Caryophyllales; family Amaranthaceae; genus Chenopodium; species Chenopodium album. The sequence continues at coordinate 70,323,186 of NC_137837.1, forward strand.
TTCCACTTCCGCACGAAATTCACGCTCCATTTGACCACAATCCCCAGAAAGCCTCTTGATAGCAACTTTACTGCCATCCGGGAGGCTAGCTTTGTATACTAGACCAAATCCCCCACAACCAATAATATTTGCCTGACTGAAATTATCAGTGGATTTCAGCAAATCCCCAACTGTTAGATCTTTGCATTCTGAGTTCTGGAAAAGCACTAATTTTGCAGTAGTAAACCCTTCAGACAGTCTTGGAGGCCGGCCATTCTCTTCATCTAGAAAATCAACCGAAGAAGCTCGAGCATCTCTCCTGGACAATTTCAGCAGAACGACTGCCAAGAGCAAGGCAATACCAACACCAACACTTATTGTTATCCCAATAATGCTTCTTCTACCTAATTTATTGCTAGAACCAGAAGGAATACTCATATTGTGGTCATCGTTACAAGGAGGAGCTTGAGTTGACCCACAAAGGCCAAGATTGCCCTCAAAGCTTGAGTTTGGAAAGCCCTGAAATTGTACTCCTGATGGTATTTGTCCCTGTAAATGATTATGTGCAACACTAAACTTCGAAAGAAATGAGAGTTTATCAAGTGATCGAGGTATTGATCCGTATAGGTCATTGAAGGACAAATCTAAGACCTCAAGATTCGGCATGTTTGATATAGAATCAGGAATGGTCCCTGTGATGTTGTTTTTGCTGAAATCAAGCACGTGAAGTTGCTTCAACTGCCCTATCTCGACTGGTATAGTCCCATTAAATTTGTTGTTGCTCAAATATAGAGAAGGTGGAAAGCTGGAGAGTTGGTTATACTGCAAGCCGTAAGAGCTGTTTCTCCTCACATACAGTGGGATGCCATTGATTGAAGAAGGATCTGATGAAAAACTACGCGGATTGATCAGGCTACTGAGCTGCATTAAAGTTTTTGGAATCTCCCCAGAAAGCGAATTATTAGAGAAATCCAAGTAAAACACATTTTCCATCTGCCCAATCCAAGAAGGAATGCTCCCATTTAAGTGATTCCACGACAAATCAAGGACTTCTAGCTTATCACAATTCTGCAACCAAACAGGAATCTCACCATGTAGACCACAATTTCCAAGTGCCAGAACTCTAAGCTTCTCGAACCCTGGCAAAATTCTTGGAATTTCTTCACCATGAAAGTTTCTAGTGAGGATAAGTGTGATAAGATTTTTGCATTGCTGCAAGGTTGACAACGCTCCTGTCAAGTTCACCAAACTATTGTTTGACATTGACAGAAAGGAAAGAGATCCAAGGTTTCCAAAGCTTTCCGGTACCTCACCATGTAACTCATTCTTGGCCATACTTAACGTTCTCAGTTTCTTGCAACTAGAAAGTGAAGTTGGGATGGTATCATTCAGAAAATTACTGGCAAGATCAAGTACAGTAAGACTCGACAATCCAGTAAAATCAAGTCCGATAGGGCCAGACAAAGAATTGTTTCTAAGATCAAGCACCCGAAGCCTAGTGCACTGAGCCAGACTCAAAGGCAATGGCCCAGAAAACATATTTGAAGGTGCAATAAATTGTTCTAGTTTAGTCAGCTTATCAAACACATCAGGAAATAAGCCAGAAAAGTGATTGCCCGAAATGATCAAGTTTGTAAGGTTGGAAAGCTTACTGATTTCAACACTTATCTCACCAGAGAAATTGTTGAAAGGTATTGACAACTGCTTCAACAAAGACATATCATAGATAAAGCTCGGAAGCTCACCAGACAGCGAATTGTCGCCTGCGTGCAACTGCTCCAGAGACGATGTACAATTCTGCAAGCTCTGAAGCACACCAGTGAACTGATTCTTCGAAATATCAATGATCTTAATCGTACTCGAACCGCAAATTCTTGAATTCACCTGTCCAGTGAACGAATTGTTGCTTATATTGAACACTGCCAATTCAGGGAACACCCCAAAATCAGCAAGTGTCCCATTGAAAAAATTGCTGGAAAGATTCACAGTTTGAACACCTTCCAACCCAGAAAATGCTTCCACAACTGACCCAGATAACTTATTGAAACTAACATCAATGAAAACCATCTGTCGTAAATTCGACAGCTCAACAGGCAATCTACCTTCAAGATAATTCCCTGAAAGATCAAGCACCTCCAACCGGTCTAAATAACCGAGGGAGCGCGAAATCACTCCTCTAAGACCCTTATTTCTCAGCACCAAACTGATCACCCTACTAACAGCAGACACATTATTATTCGCACTTGAATTATCACAAGAAACACCATCCCATTCACAGCACTTGGTGTTGCTGGTGTTGAACATATTTGCTGCATTTGTGAGATTGCCAGCAAAATGGTTCAAAGCAATGAGGTCATTTGAATCACATGCCCGGCTTAGGGTTTCGAAGCCGGGTATAGAAACCACAAACCAAATCAACAACACACATTTCAGGAAAGTAATTGACATAGCCTGCATTGCCACCATTTGCCAAATTTGTCACTCAATCTTTTGACAAATCCAAACCATCTGGTTTCAAAAAACGACCCGAAAATCTGACTCAATAATCTCACCTCCTTGAATCACCAAATAAACCAAATTTTCCACCAATATACCAAACAGAAAGAATTCCCAGATCTTCAATTACACAAATCATGAAAATCCCACAAAAACCCAGAAACCCCAATTGTTTGAATGTGAGATTTTTGACTGAATTAAAAACTACCCACTTCACAAAATCAAAATATTTTACATAAATTCCGCAAAATAAGCAACTTACAATTGAAGCAATTAAGCATGCTACAAGAAGTACAACCCCACTGAGATCTGTAATCACATTCAAAGACCATGAAATAAGGAAAATTATAACCTAAAAAAATAACCCAGCTCAAGAAACTCTAACCCCCCAAATTAATGTTTATTGAAAAAAATAGTAGCACAATAACCCAGGAAAATGAAATTAATTTCCCAGAAATATTATTACCCAGAAAGTTGAAAAACCCCAACTAACAACAACTTCAAATTGAAGTGACAATTTTCACTTCAATCCCAACTCAGAACAAATCCCAAGATCTTGAAATGGGGTAGAGTAGTAGTAGCAGGAGTAGTTGAGCAATTTTTGTGGGCAAAAAGTTTATTAAATGAAGAGAGAGAAAAAGAAAAATTTGTTGATTTTTACTGTATACACCTTTAATAATCTTCTTCTACAATTGCCTTCTACTGGAAGAAATTAAGGATCCTTAACAAACCAACACTTTTGAAAAAAAAAAACAAAAACACTTTTGTCTAACCCCGCATTACAAAATTGAAAATCCGAAAATTCGGATATCCGAACTGAAAATATAATGTGGATAGAATCTAGTATAGAGAAAAAACAGAGGTTTTAGTATGAATAAAGAGGTAAATTGAGTTGTACAAATTGACTTAAAAGGAAAGTTTTTATTTATATTTGTAATTTTATAGGGTGGAATTAGAAAAAGAAATGATGACACAAATGAGCTGACTTTTTAGTAGGTGCTGAAATTGTAATTTGGACAGTGGTATTTGGGAGATTATGGTTAGTACAAATCTAATTGTCAATGCACTTAATTTGTCATTTTTCTACGAAAAGTATTTAAATTAAATTAATATTAAATCAGTTGAAAGTTGAAAGTGAGATTACTGAGGTTGAAGGTTGGGATGGTGGGGACGTAGGAAATTCATGATGTTAGGTGCGGTCTAACGAGGACGTTGTGGATCCATGCTCTCTTTTCCCACTCTCATGCTCATGCGCGTCTTTGTTACGTTATGTTTAATTTACCTTATTTTTGTGTACTACGTATTCGATATGATACCTAGGGTCTGTTCTCATTGATTGAACTGAGCTGAAGTGAACTGAATTGATTAGAGCTGAATTGAACTGAACTGATTAGAGCTGAACTAAATACTTTATAAGAAAAGGAAATTAGGAAATGAACTGAACTGAACTGAACTAAAAATATTTGTACTTGGTATATTCTAAATTTATTTATTCTAATTTGATATGATTTTATTTGAATTTTTTTCTTTACAATTTTGGTTTGATTGCCTTGGTTAATTGGACTTCATATGTATGCTAATCAATACTAGGTGGTGTTTTAGCTACTAATCAAAGTTGAAGGGGTTGGTTGCACCCAAGCTATAGTTTAGAGTGTTGAGGCTAATTTTGCCTAATTTAAAATATTTAACAATAATAAAAAATACATATCTCATCATCTATTCTAAAAAAAGTAATAAGATCCTGAAGTAAGATGAACTAACCATAGCATTGATTTTGCTTTCGACAAGATTATATCTTTATCGGAAAATGCGGCGAACAATCTAAATCACCCTTGTATGTAATATATACACTCTTCATTTGGGATACACATAACGATTTTCGATAGTTTTGCTTTTTATTCGAGATATCTGGCAGTCAACTAGGATCATCCTTTCACATGAAATATATTCCTTTTGTTCTACGATAATTATTACATTGGAAAAATTGTAAAAATAAACCCAACTTTGCTGTATTTTCTTTTAATAATCCCAATTTTTATTTATTCTAGAATAATCCGAACTTTAGGGGCTGTTTACTTTCTTCAATCTCAATTATCGAGGGACCGGTTGAATGATTTTTTTTTTAAAGTGACATGTGTCATAAGTGATTTGGTTAAAAAATTTTTTTTTTAAAAAAAACAAATTTATTTATTTTTTTTTAAAAAACCCCACCGCCAGTCAAACCCCCAATAAATTCCGGCCACCCAAACCTTGACGCTGGTGGCTGCCGCTATTCTCCTCCCCCTGCGCCATTAACTCCCCTCCCTAGCTTGCGCTTGTTTTCGCTCTCCTTCCCTGCTTTTCAAAACTCTCCCCCGCCCATCGAATCTCCTTGGAATGCTCGAACTCCCTTAAAACCACCTCCTTCACTCTTGAAAGGCGAAAACCTCCAAAGTAAACACCCTTCCTTCACCATTGAAAATACTAGCCGCTAGGGTTTCAAGGTGGGGGGAAGGGCGGTTTGGGTTTTTGGGGAATGGGGGAGGTATTTGCTTCGTGTTTGCTTGGGGGAATGGCAAAAGGTTTCGGGAGGGGGAAATCAGTGACGCTATCGGTTGGAAAGAGGTGACTGGCCGACACAAAATAGGCGGCGATCTGGGCAGAAGGCTAGTGTTAAGGTGGGCCACTGAGGAAGGGGAGGTTGGCTGGTGTTTTGTGATTTTTTTTATATTATTATTTTCAATTTTTTAGACCAATCAGGACTTGACACGTTTCAAGTGATTTGATATAATAAGTCATTGGCTTTTGTTGACCGGTTTGAGACTGAAGAAAGTAAGCCCCCAAAGTTTAGATTATTCCAGAATAATTCATTGGATTTATTAAAAGGAAAATACAACAAAGTTGAGATTAATTTTTACAATTTTTCCTATGACAAAAATAATTGTAATATTACTCTAGCCAATGGTTCTCTTTACTTAACTCTTTAGCATACTAGTTTATTTCTTCTTCTCATTAACAAAGGTGATCCTTTGCGAACTTAGGGTGGAAAAAGAGATAGAGCCTTTACTTCGCTTTCTATTTAACCGGCTTAAAAACTTGCTCATCAATTAGTCATACACTCATACCCACCCTCCTCCTCCTCTTCTTCTTCTTCTTCTTCGAAAAAAAAAAGTCATACCCACCCTATAAAGCATTTAAACATGTTGGAATTGTTCGCAAGCTAATTAAAGAGTTTTAAATCATTATTTTACTTTTTCACTAACACTAACTCATTTTTTTTTAATTTTTTTTTATTTTATAAGCATAAATGTTTAAAATTGTTTTGACTAAGCTTATTAAAAATTTCTTGATCACAAATATAAAGCATGAAGTTGAAAATGGTAACATATTTTAGTGAAAAATATGAGAAAGTAAGTTTTCAGTGATAATATACCAATAAAGTGGATCAAAAAATAGATGTATTTTCTTTTTCTTTTTTTTTTTAAAAAAAAAAAAAATAGATGTATTTCAACTCATCTCAACCCTAGATAAAAATTGTGTGTCTTTTAATGTATAATTATGTACTTAACACGTTTACATTAGGTCTCTTGATTTATTAATTATCCGTAGTCCTTACAATTTGAGGTAATACTTATAACATTTACTACAAATAAAACAATATTTTTTAGATTTATAACTTTATAATTCAATCTTTATGCTCTTTGTTTTTCTACAATAACCCATATAGTCAACTTAGTTACGTTATGGAGAAGTTGAAAGATGAAATGACCATTAGTGCATGAAAAAATTGACTTTGATTGTAAGTTACAAAATTCAAAGTCCTAAGGGAACAACGAACATATTCATTTGCCTAACATGAATTTGACCGATACTAATACTTTTAAATTGGTCTATCTTGTTAGTATAATCAACATTCCAATGCGTGCTAACGACCAAATTAAGTAACTCTTTTATCAAGCTTAGAGCACGGCCTTTCATATTATGACTACATAATGCATTAAATTTAATTCAAATCGCTCTTGTTAGACAGTGCTCATCTATGTATATTATAAGATCCAATTAACTAATAAAAATTATTTTATTATAAGTGATTTTTTTTTTTTCATAAAAAAAATTATGTTAAACACTCCATTAATTTAAAATGATTTATAGAAATATAAAAATATTATTTCCTTGATCTTTATGGACTCCCGAGTCCTAGCTCCTTATAATTAAATATGACGCAAATTAGCTCTATTTCATATTGTAAACTTAGATTGCATGATTCTTAACGGAGTACTTAGTTAGACCAACGAATACTTAATTATTTCAAATAAGCAACAAATATAGGCTAGGCCGGCTCGTGAACTACTTGAGCTCAGCTCGGACATGATGGTTGCAGATCTTGCCTCATGCGTGCTTTATGTGTTAGTTGGCTAGGCTCACCCCACGATTTATATGTCGTGTCGTGTTGATATTAATTTTCAAAAGAGTGGCTCATGCACAACCAGTGTCCTCGGGACACCGTACTGAACTTGTATAACTAAGCCAAATTTCATTGATTTTAACATGCTTTGTTGTGCCAAGTTGGGTCATGCATGTGTTGTCAAGCTTCCTTCAAATAAAGGCAAAATAGGCTCGGTTCATAGCCCGATGCACACAGTAATATGTCGTGTCTATACCGTAATCATATCGTGTCAGCTTTTTTTTGTGCTGATTGTGCCGTACCTCGAGTGGCCTGACCCAATGTCGTCTTAAAACTTATGTACGTCGACCTAACTCTACAAAAATGTAGATACCAATCAAACATAACTAAATTAAAATCAAGTGAATAGAATAAAAGAAGTGTTAATAAGCTTAGCCGGCTCATGAACTACTCGAGCTCGGCTCGGAATTTTTACAATTAAGCCGAGACACAAAACTATGTTCGGTTCGAAAGCTCGTGAACAAGCTCGAATTTTTATTTTTTTTTAACATCGTAACCTTAAATATTGGTAGAATATTTTTCATAAGTCCAAGAAAAATAAATAAAATTTGTTATAATATATTATATCTTAAAAATAAACATAATATTGTTATGATTTTCGAACCTAAGTCGAGTTTTACTGTAATTTAAACTTGGTAATTTAAGCTCAAAAAAGTTCGAGCCGAGTTCGAAGCTTGAGCAATAGTGTAATGAGCCAAGTCTGAGTTACCCAAGCTCGGTCTCGGCTCGTTAACACCCCTAGGCCATTGTATGATTGTCTGATTGAAAGTGAAGAGGATAAGCAGTAGACGCGCTTGTATAAGGATGTAAGAATTGAAATGCAAACGTAGACTAACGTAACGTAATAAGGAGGTGAGGTTAGATTCGATAACCGGGAAAATGTGGGGTAGCAGACATTGACCGGCATTAGCCGGTGAATTCACCTTTTTAGCCCCAACTGCTGCATGCGAAAGTCACGGACAAAATCTACTTCCTAGGGGTTGAACTTCAACACTTGAACTTGAAAGTGTTTAGTACTTTAGTAACACCCAAAAAAATATTTTAAAATAAAATTAATTAATAAAACTATTATTCAACAAAAGAAAAGAAAAATACAAAAAATGTAAAATGGAAATTGGAATTATCCTAAAATCCACATAATTATATTACTATTGCATAAAAAGGTGATGGTAGTTGGGTCAACTACTCAACCTGCCCTCAAAATTGTGTGCTTACATGTGAACTAATTAGCTTTTCATAATTTTTATTGATTATTTTATTTGTAAAAACTTCCTAATAAAGAAAGCTTTATTGGTTATTTGGGTTTATAATTAGGTGGGTATGCAACATATTGTTAGAGTGCCTATTTTAGGCGAGTTATCATCAATGTGACAATGTGTGTCTTTACCATTTTTTGACTCGAGAAAATGACATGTTGAAACTTTGAATGCATGGTTGAAGATTGTAATTGAGTTATAAACTTAGCAAATTTGTCACAAAAAAAAAAGCATTTAAAAGCACACTTTACAAAAAAAAAAAAAAAAAAAAAAAAAAAAAAAAAACCCTTTTAAAAGCTTTGTTATAAAAGAAAACCCAAAAACACCTAATTTTTGTTGAAGACAACCTGGTACCTCTAATTCACCTAATTAACTACTAATTATCCTTTAACTCTATTTAATAATAACATTAGTTTATAAATGAAAAAACAAAAAAAAAAAAAAAAAAAAAAAAAAAAAAAAAAAAAACCAAAACCACCATCCCCACCACCAACCACCCACTCCCTTTCCTCCTCCCTTGACATCAGCCCCCACCACCGATTAAGCCACCAGAATTGTTGCCCCCATGGCCCCATCCAATAAGCCAACTACAACCACCCCAGGCACAACCTACCATAAGCTAGCGTACTCCCGTCGTCAACCACCACCAAGAAAACCGCCTTACTCCCATCGCCAGCCCACCACGAAAACACCCACGCCCCAAAAACTTAACATCAACTCGATGTGACCACGAATTGCAGGTCGAGTACAATTATCGGTCCGGACATGGTAGTGGAAGGAGGAGAGAGAAATTTGAGGTGAAATTCAAGTCTTCAATTGATAAATTAGGGTTTTTGTGAGATAATTTAGGGAAATTGAGAGGGAGAAGCCATACCATGATTAAGCTAGGAGAGAGAAAGATGAAATTAGGAATTTTTGGAGGAAATTGATGAAGAAGATGAAGAGGAAAGGAAGGTGTAAGGAGGAAAGGGAGGTGGGTTGTCGGCGGTAAGGGTGCAAGGCGCCGGCTCAGTTGGGGGAGGGGGGGCTGCTGCCGAGGGAAGGGGAAAGGGAGAGGGAGGGGGTGGCTAGCTAGTGGTGGGGGTGGTGGTTTTTTTTTTTTTTTTTTTTTTTTAATTGTTTTAATCTATAATTTTTTTTTTAATATTAATTTAATTATTATGTACTAAAATGGGAATTAGTCCCCGTTCTCTTCACCTTAATTTTGCTGAACTGAAATTATTTTTACTGAACTGAAATTATTCACTACTAGAAACAACGAAATAACGATGGAAAAAATCCGTCGGAAACTACCTGTTTTCCGTCGGAAAACCTGTACTTCACCACCCACTGCCCAACACACCAAAACATCCACCAGCCACCACCTAGCCCACCTTACCCGTACCACCACCTACTACCCAACCACCAAAACCAAACCAGAACCCACAAACCACACCAGACCCGTTAACCCTAAACGACCAGACCCACCACCTTAACCTACCCCCACCAGCAGCCACCAGCCCACCACCATAGCCCACCTAACCCGTACTTCACCACCCACTGCCCAACACACCAAAACATCCACCAGCTACCACCTAGCCCACCTTACCCGTACCACCACCTACTACCCAACCACCAAAACCAAACCAGAACCAACAAACCACACCAGACCCCCTAACCCTAAACGACCAGACCCACCACCTTAACCTACCCCACCTACCCAAGCCCAGATCTACAACCCTAACCCTCACAAAGTCGGCCAAACCCCCCAACCTAAGCAAACCACCACCACCGTGGCCGCCGAATACCAGAATCACCAACAAAAATTAAAAAAAAAAATTAAAGAAAGAAAATTGACAAAAAATAAGATACATACCTTAATTCGACCACACATGACCTCGAAATTGGGTTTAAGAGGCCAAATTCGACCATGAAAACTCTAGATCTAGAGTTTTTCAAGATCGAATTTGACCTGAAAACCTTTGTTTTCAACATGAGAAGAAAGAGAAAGGGCGAAAACAGATGAAAATTGTTGTCGGTGATGGTGATGTTGTTGATGTCGGTGTTGGTGGTGAAAACTGTTGTCGGTGATGGTGGTGAAAATTGTTGTCAGTGATGGTGGTGATGGTAGTGTTATTGGTGATGAACGTTCGTTGCCGGTGGTGGTGGAGGATACGAGTGAGATTTTCCATGAGAAGATCGAGAATGAGAGGAGAGAGGAGAAGAGAACAGGAGACGACAGAGAGGAGATAGAGGGAGAATGAAGAGGAAAGAGGATAAGGAGAGGAGAGGAGAGAGAAGAGGAAAGACAAAGAGAGGTAGTTAAAAAGAGGCGGAAATGTAAGGGAGTAAACCAGTGTAGGGTTTTAAGAAGTTTGGTTTTTTTTTTTTTTTTTTTTAAAAAAATATATTCCGATGGAAATTTCCTTCCGACGGACTGTAAATCCGTCGGAAAAGACATTTTCCGACGGATTTTTATTCCGTCGGAAATTTTCGACGGATTTGCGACGGAATTGTTGAATTCGTCGGAAATATCCGACAGATTAAAAATCCGTCGGAAATTTTGACTTTTCCGACGAAAAAATGTGTCTGTCGGAACCAGTCCGTCGCTATTTGCCTGTTTTCTAGTAGTGATTTTTGCTGAAGTTAAATTATTTTTACTGAACTGAAATTAATTTTTACTGAACTTAAATTATTTTTGTTGAACTGAAATTATTTTTACTGATTTTCTATTATAATTCTTCTTTAATAAAACTGAATTTTGCTGAACTGAACTTATTTTACTGAACTGAAATTATTTTTACTGAACTGAAATTAATTTTATTGAACTGAACTTATTTTTACTGAACTGAACTTATTTTTACTTAATATTATTTTTTTAAGGTGAAGAGATCAGGGCCTTAGAGGTTGATTAGAAGAAATTAGAGGTTAATTAAGTGAATTAGTGGGACTAGGTTGTTTTAAACAAAAAAATTTCAACTTCGGGTTTTCTTTTACGATAAAGCTTTTAAAAGGTTTTCTTTTGCAAAATGGTGCTTTTAAAAGGTTTTTTTTTTTGATAAATTTTCTTTAAACTTACACGGAGTAATGTCAATATTTTAAAATAAATGTTCCACTTTAATTGGCACATTCGTTAGCGCGAAACTTTGATAAATAACATATTTAATTATCAGTAGACAATAAGTAAAATTTTATCAAAAGTTGATATTCGGAAGCTAAATACTCACATGATTTAATTTATATAAAGCACCAATGAAAGTCAATGTAGTATATGCAGTAGTGGAGCCATAATTTTAATAATGGTAAGACACCATACGTAGTCCAGAAATCTTCTTATCAAGCCCTAAAAATCCGTTTCCTTAAACTTTTTAATTAAAAAATATTAAGACTACACAACTACATACCATGAATGTTCTTTATTCAAAGATTCAAATTTATTTTTATGTAGTATTTTAAAATCAATCAAATGTTATTTTGGCCTATTCAAGGCTTTAAGCAATGACCAATTTTTGAAAATCTTCTTCTATGGATTCGAAATCACTAAACACATTATTCGTATCAAATAGCATGATCCAAAATATCAATTATAACTAATAATTTGAGTGTGTATATGTTAAAAACAGTATTAAAAAAGTTACAATATTTTTTTTTTTTTAAAAAAAAACAACAAATATTGAATGTAAGGCAGGAGAATTGAACCCATGACCTTTGACCAAAAAACCAATTCTCTAACCACTAGGCTACAAGTAAGCTTAGCAAAATAGTGCACTTTATAATTATTTAATTAAAAAAACTAATTTAAACCTTTTCTCTTCTCTCTCTCTCTCTTTCTCTTTCTTTTTTTTTTTTTTTTTTTTTTTTTTTTTTTTTTTTTTTGGGTAGCATAGTAGGGCACACTAGGAACTTAATTGGCTTCGCCAATGAGTATATGAGAATAGTGCAAAAGTTAAATTGTTAAAATACCACGTGGGTGTAATATTCCCTTCACCCCCCTTTCGCCTCGCAGTTCTTTTTGGGTGTTCATTTGAGATTACTTTATAATCTTATACTAGTGAATTTTCCACTTGCAAGTTGCAACTAGAGTTGTCAATAGCTAACTCGACTTAAAAAATTAACTCAATATGATCTTGACTTGACTTGATTGAATTTACTCAAATATGATGACCAAAATTTTACTCGACTATACTATCCCCAGGGGCGGATCTATTCATGTGCATGGTGAGTCACAAATTGTTTTTTTTTTAAAAAAAAAAAAAAAAAAAAATCAAAGAGACCGCTTATTCTAGATAGGCGGTCTCTTTTCTACTGCTATTGCTGCCACCTACCTGAGTTAGCACTTTGTCAGATTTTTTTAAATATCAAAGAGACCTGTTATTTAGATAACAGGTCTCTTTTCGGCTGACTTTGAATTTGAATATGCGCTCCTTTGTTTTTTCATTAAAGAGATAACAGGTCTCTTAAGTTGTTCACTATTTTTTTTTTGTACTCCGTATAATTGTTTTAATATTTCTTGTTTCTATTTATACTATATTTATGCAACCAATTTTAATATTTTCCCACAAAGCTTATCAATTTAGTAAAAAGACATAAAGATAATTTAATGTAATAATTTTATAGTACCATTTATTTGTAACATGTTATTTATTTGGAGTACGTACTTTCGACTTGTAAGATTGAATTTTTAAATACTATTGTAGTATGGATTTTTATGTCCTATTTTTGGATTGAAATCATTTTGGTGAAATATATATATATATATATATATATATATATATATATATATATATATATATATATATATATATTGGATTGAAACAAGTGATCCATTATTGATGGTGACTCACCAGTTTGAAAATCCTGGATCCGCCACTGACTAGCCCGACCCAGGTTCAACTCAACTTGTCATTGACCCCACATGTATTCAACTCGATTTCAAATACTGTAAATTATTTATTTTTTACTATTTTGTACTTGAACTAACTTGATAATAGCCTGACTCTAATTGCTTCCAACACATTAATGACCCAAACTATATTTGAATTGAACTAATAATGAACCGATTGATAGTAAACTTGAATCTTACAATGAACTGATTAGAGCTTAATTAACTCGATTTGATAATGATACTAACCTAAACTTGATAGTGACCAAATTAACTTGACCCTATCCAAACTAAGGGTCATGTTCTCTTTAGCTTAATTTCAGTTCAGTTCAATTCAGCTTCAATCAGTTCAGTTCAGTTTAGTTCAATTCCTAATTTTTTTCTCCCATAAATAATTCATTTTAGTTCAGTTCAGTTCATCTCCAATCAGTTCATTTCAATTCAGTTTAGTAAATCAGAACAAACCCTAAATCCGATTTGACTATAAACCGACTCAAAATTAAACTATATCCAATGACGACTTGACCCAAAATTGACTTGACTTAGAATAACCTACTTCAAACCCGAACTAAGTTGACTTGATCATGTTTTGAATCAACTAGAATGAACTTGGCACGATTCAAACTCGACCAAAATCAATACGATGCATAACTTAATCCGAACATGATTTAATCCAAACCAAGCCCACATAGATGAGTCTATCAACCTGACATGTCCCAAAGCGGCTAAATTGACTTGCATTCACCCGACCCAAACCCAATCTGAACACTTGATTTGAGAACTCTTGTCACAAGTGCACCCTATACCATCTAGCTTTTCCGAATCGCGCTATGTTAAAAACTATGTTATAATCTTGAATATATGGATGATTAACAGAGAAATATACAACGAACGAGTAAACGACATAGTCTACTTACAATTTTTGTTATGTGGGATACAATTTATTGGCCTATAACATCCTGTTTATATATATTCATTATTAGGGCCACTGTTATGTACTTTCTCTATTTTTTTTTACATGACCTGTTTCTTTTATCACGCTTGTCAAGATAAAACTTTAATGATTAATAACTTTAACTCTCCATAAGTAAAAATTAAAAAAGTAATATTTATGATAGTATATATTTATTGAGACGAATTAAAAAAGATATCACATGAATATGTTTTTCCTTATATATTATTCACATAAGACGGTCAAAGGAGGGGTAATGAATAGTGTAAAAGTCAAAGTGGGCCAAGTAAAAAGAATGGAGGAAGTAGTTTATATTATCTTTGAGATTAGTAAATACTCTCCTCTTGCTTATTCGCGAATGTAGCTTAGCTAATACATTGAGAGTGAATCATGTAAAATTTGTTTTGGGGAAGGAAAGTATGGATTATTTTTTCATGTTAATTTGGAATTGTAGCAATTATTTGTAAGTAAGTTTTTTTTTTTTTTAAATAAAAAAATAATAAATAGGGGAGAGGGAATGTATGATAATTGAGTTGGAGATTTGGAGTGTTATGGTGAATTAACTCTTAAATTATATAAAAGATTTTTCTTGCATATAACTTATCAAATTCATTAATTTCTCTTTTTTTAAAATTAACTCTCACATAAGCTTGTGACTGAAAAATAAAAAAAAATTAAGCGTAAAATGTATAATGAGCCAAAATTAAAAGGGATATCATATTATCATGTACTCTATATCATATACTCCCTCCCTTTTAAAAAAATAGGAGATTGTTCTTATGAATAATGCACGAATCATTATATCCCTCAAAATGTTTGTTGACCTTCTTACCCCCATGTGTAACTTCGTAATTTTTCTTAAGATAATCAATTAATTAGAAACTAGTGAGTAGCCCTGGCGATGCCACGGGTTGCTACTTTTGTTATCGTGCAATTGAGATTTTTTTAAAGGATTTTGAAATATAAAACCAACATATTGAATGTTTTTTTTTTCCTTCTAATAATTGAATCATGTGGTATACACTTATTACATTTCTTTTTTCATGTTTATAACATGTTTGATGATGGGCTAAGATGGTTAGATAGCCAACTTTTTCATAATAGTTGAGTGTTCGAATCCCTTAACCTTATATTTTTATAAAACTCCTCGGCACTTTCGGGTTGTCGATCCGTCTATTCTTTTAAATGGTATCTTTGACCCCTTTATGGAGCAAGAAAACCCTCACAATTCATATATCCCGCATCAGCCAAATAATAATTACCTTCAAAGTTATTAAACAAAATGATTAAACTAACAAAACATATATACTCACAAAAAACCTTCACTTACCTCGAGGTACCGTAAAACCGTTTGGTCTATAAATAGTATTTCGAAGTACACGCATATCATGGTACAACAAATTACATGCAATAATAGCAATGTATAACATCTAATTTAGTAGAAAATCAAAATTGATATCAACCACCCTAAAAATTGATTTCATATTTACCCTAGAAATTAAACGAGAAAAATGACATATAATTATAAAATCGAAATTATGGAATTTAAATAGCAATCCATGTATTTCAAGATATAAAATCATAATACAAACAATCCGAATGAAAAATATACAAATTCAACACATAATCAAAATTTAGGGTTTTTTCCGACAAAAAATTGAGAGATAACAAACCTGAGAATGTGGATTCTTGGTGATTTGAATTAAATAATCTTAAAAAAAGTGAGCGAAATTTAGAGAATTGTTGTTTCTTAAGGGAATTATTGGGAAAATTGTAGAACAAAATTGGGTAAAGAAAATTTGATTTCATTTCCACCTCTTTAAAATACCTTTACCAAACACCCCCTTAAAGTTACTCAAAAAAAGGCAAAAATTTACACAAAAAATTAATGTGTCAAATTATATATATAGTTTCATGTTATTTGTTAACTTAAGAATAATTCATATATAATTTGTTAATAATTATATGTTGCTTGATATTATAATTGTTATTGTTTGATCACGCCCTCTCTTGCAGGTTTAAAGAGAATTTGTACTTGAAATCACGCTTATAAGATAGTTAATAATTTTGTTTAGGCTAATATGGCTTTAATTTAAGTGATCGCCAATATTAAATTTATATGTATATTAACAATCAACCAACATAAATTAAATATGCTTAGGATTAATTTATTGATTATATGTTAATGGGAAACGCACCTGATGACGTAGGGAAAATGTAGGTCGTTGACTAATCCTCTCTAGTATCAAACAAAATTTATAATCCAAGTATAGAAGTAAGTCAAAGGTCAAAATACTATGAACGATTATATTCAAGTATTTCTAATTAACGTCTAAGCTATGTCAAAGTCAAGAGGGTAAAGAGAGTAACACTATCAACTAATTAAACCAAGAACTAAACAAACAAATGAAACACTTGGAAATGAGGATCAACATGCATTTATGATTATCAAGCTAATTAGGGAAACAAGTAATCCAAGAAATGCAAAGACAAATAGTAGGTGCAATTAGGAGCATCCAATCAATCATCCTCATACTCTATAACCTAGATTTCTCTAGTGCTCAACAATAAGAAGAAACATAATCAAATACTCAACCAATTATGATCAAATTGATATCAAGTGGTCATGTCAATCAATTTAATCATGCAATCAATGCTAGCAATCATGGTTAGCTACTCCAATCAAATTAAGCAACATGCAAACCTCTATAAATCATTTTAATTACAACACAAGAACTACTCAAATTCCCAAATCAATCTCAATCCATCAATCATACATGTTTACCCAAACCATAACAAAACAACTACTCAAGAAACATGATCAAATGAATAATCAAACAAATAGAATTATCAAAATCAACCATTAAAACCAATATCAAAATCAATCATCAAAATCAACCAAACAATATGAAATTAAACAAAGCAAATAAAGATCAGAGAGTGTGAGAAATGATCATTGATTGATTAAGAAGATCTTCAATACAATTGTCACCATTAAATCTTCAATCTCTCAAACCACCATTGAAATCCCTCACTTTCTCTCTCTAAAACCATTCCTAAACTAAACCTAGATCTAGAGAGAAGCTGTCAACTAAGCTAAGAAAGTGTGATCTAAAATTGATTATAAAATTCTTCTCCTAATTTTACCCTAAAAATGGGTATCAATAATTACAAGTATAAAAGAAAATAAAAGAGAAAATAAAATAAAAGAAAAGGAAAAGGAAATGAAATATAAAAAAAAGGAAAAGAAAAGTAAAAGAAAAATAAAATTAAAATTAAAATTAAAATAAAAGATATTAAAAGAAAGAGATCAAAAGGAATTGAAGTTCACTGACTTCGAATTTTGGCTGCTCTCATTAAGGGAAATAATCCCCTTCATCAAGCTCCATCAATTAATCACCACCGTTCATCATCGTCGTCTTCATCAAGCTTCATAGAAAGACTGTTCGATCTTCGTTAATTGTCATGTATGAAGCTCGTGATTGGTTTATAAACACCTAGATGACCGCGCCCGTAGCTAGGCCGCGGCCTGGGCATGGGGAGCTACTGCCTCAAAATTGCAATATTCACGCCCTTTTACGCGGCCATGATGTATGATGAGTGCGCGCCCGCGGAGAACTAGAATAAAATTGGGGCTTTGTTGAGGTCCGAATGGTGGTAGCTCAAGGTGGGCTTCGATTGTAGTGGTATGGTGCTTAATTGAGTCGGAGCTGTTTTAGTGCGCTAGAGAAGGGTGGCTGCCGATTGGAGATGAGTGGGGGCTGAACTAGAGGAAAACGCTTGTGCATTTTTTGCGGACTGGTGGCTGTTGCTAAAGCTGTTAAAAATTGACCCGACCCGTGAACCAGCAATGATCTGAACCTGACTTGTACCCGAACAATGGGGTGAAACTAGTGACCTGTAACCCGACCTGAACCAACCTGATGTTAACCGACAACCGATTCAATCCAATACTTTATGACCTAAACCTAAACCTGCAACCAACCTGATAGTAACCATCAACCAATTTAATCCGACCCGACAACAATTCAAACCCGAATTAATGCCCGACCCAATTAAAACCTGGAAATAGTTAATAAAATTCCCATATACTTTTTGTTCAGCTTATATATTGGTACGATTCTATAAACCCTTAACCAACCCTTAACAACATATTGGTACAATTTGTTTAGCTTATATGCCTTTTATTCTCCATTACTTCGTGTATAGGTTTATTAAAATCTGGATAATGTTTGTTCAATATATGCAGGGCGTAATTATACAAATTCAACTTGACCACATCTATATTTATTCGAATTGAAATTGAACCAAAACCAAAACAGTTTAGGGTAAAAATACCCTAGATATGTGGACCAATAAAAGAAGGCCACGTGTCAAGATCATGCTGGCCCAAGTGGCCCCCTAGCCACTTGACACGTGTCCCCTTCAGATAGCTTCTGAAATGGCGGCCTTCAGGGGCCCAAATCCCAAGAAACGCCGTAATTCGGCGCAGCCCACTAAAATCTAGGTCAAGTGACCTAGATAGGGGCACACCTACCAATGACCGTATAAATAGAGAGATATTTCCCCCATTTTGGGGACACATTCAATCATTTATTACACCTGCTTTCTCTCTCATCAGAGAAACACCTGAGCTTGGAATCCAAGCAGATACCCACCTAAATTTCCGTACTCTTTATTCTCTTTCAAGTTACTAACTTGATCTTCGGAGGCGGAGCTCCAACCACCTGGAGTCTCCGTTGTTTTTGTAGGTACTGCTCATCCGGACCAGTATTTGTGACATAACTCTTCTGAGGGACAAAAACACCCAAAACATTTGGCGCCGTCTGTGGGGAGAGTACCTCAAGGATGGTTCAAGAGTCTGTACCACCTCCTGAGCGTCCAGTAGACCAAGCGGAAGTCTTTACTGACCAAGAGGATGATGATCCTCAAGTCGAAACCTATATAGCCAGTGACGACTCTCTAATAACCAAGCGCATCCGGCCCAGGGACACTCTAGAGCGGGGTGCCAGCCAAGCGAGTACAAACCGACCCCCTGGACAGCCGGAAGGGGAAACCCATACGGCCGGTGGATCTGCTCCAGTCACTCGAGATGAACTCATGAAATTCATGACTAGTTTCAAGGATGAAATTAAGGATCTGATAACCAAGAGCCAGGCTGGCCCAAGCAGGGGTCAGTCGGCAAGGAAGACTCCTCTAGAGAAGGGGAAGTCAGTCAGAGATAGGCAGCCAACTCCGCATCCAAAGGAGAAGGCAGCTGAGACCATTGATTGGTCCAAGATTATTCTGCTTAAGAGGAATACCAACAATACCCGCCAGAGTGAACAGCCGGTGGGAAACAAAAAATCAACTCTTGATGCCTAGAAGATCATCACCCGTAAGAGGAATCAACAGTTGTATGAGTCAGCTTCTACATCAAGCATTCTAGACAGCTTTAAGAATACATCCGCAGGGAATGTGCAATCCTTGCATGAGAGCCATACAGGCGGTAATACCGTCCATTTTGGCCCTCAGATAATTGGGAATTCACCGTATGTACCACCTATGGTCTATGGTGCGTATTCTCCTCATTTCATGCAACCGACCCTCTTCGGAGGTCAGGCGACATACAGCAATGTCCAGGCACTAGACTGGCAGCTTCGTCTGCTCCGCCTAGGTGAACAACCTTCTGTGTTCACCCGGGAAATAACCGAGGCGGCACAACCGCCCAAGGTTAAAAATGTGTTGGTGGGTACTTATGACGGTACCTCCCACCCGGAAGATCACCTCATGGCTTACACGAATCTCATATATTTACAGGGGTTGGATGATGCCACTTGGTGTCGATGTTTTCCGGCTACATTGAAGGGCATTGCCCAACAATGGTTTGGCAACCTGCCAACTGGCTCCATCGATAGTTTTAAGAAGCTTGCCTTCTTGTTTGCTTCCAACTTCTCAATGAACATCCCTGCGAAGAAAACAAGTCTTGACTTGAGCACCATTAAGCAGGGAGAGAGAGAAAGATTGCGCTCCAACGCCAGACGGTTCAATTTGACCAGAATTCAGATTCAAGGATTTTCTGACGAAGTAGCTTTTACAGACTTCTTTAAGGGTATGAGAGACGGGTCGACCTTTAAGTTCGACCTTGTCAAAAAAGGGGCTTTTACCTTGCAGGCGGCCTTAAGGGAGGCGAAAAGCTATATTTAAGCAACCGACCTCTGCTCATCACCCGGTAGGCAGTCGGACTCCAAGAAGTCTGACAGGCAAAAAGACAGCCGGTCTGCTCAGCCGGCGAAGAAAAAAGATGAGAGTAAGAAAAGAAAAGAAGTCTGGGCGATGAGTGATTCTGACCAGCCGTCCCAGAAGAAAAAGAAAGAGTTTAAACCGTACATCCCCAAGTACGAGTTTAATAAGGACTGCAACACCATCCTCATGGAGATCAAGGACCGGCTGTCTCTAGAGAAGCCAAATCCAATGAAAAGTTCCATTCAATCAAGGAACAAAAATAAATTCTTCTAATACCATGAGGAAGTTGGCCATGACACTAACGACTGCTTCAGCTTTCAGCGGGCATTGGACTGTCTGGCTGACAAGGGTATGTTTAAGTCCTACATTTCCAACTCCAAAGGGACTAATAAGAAGAACCTAGGGCAGTCATCTAAGACACCCCAGCCTGCTAGTAGTTCGGATACTGATAAGGAGCCGGTCTACACCATAGCAGGCAGGTTCTCATGCGGTGGCCCTACCATCCGGGTCACGAAGAGCCATCTTCGAAAGATGGACAATGATGATGATGGTGAGCAGGCGTCAGCTAGCTCCTCCTTCCCAGATGTTCTGATTATTGAGAAGGACAGGGGCACTGTTCGCCGTCCGCATGACGATTCGATCGTCATTGAATGTAAGGTCGCCAACCAGCTAGTTAGGCGGATCCTTATTGACACCGGCAGCTCGTCGGACATCATCAGTCTTCGGTGCCTGCAAAAGCTGAAATACAGCCTCAACAGCATGCATCCGATTACTCACCCCATGGTTGGTTTCGGGGGTGGGATGGTTTACCAAGTCGGTAGGATTGACTTACCAATCCGAATGGGTGAAAAGGGAAAAGGATGACACCTAGTCGTCAAATTCTTGGTCGTTGAGGAACTGAACGCCTATAACATTATCCTAGGCCGTCCAACCCTCAACAAAGCCAAGGTTGTAATCATTCCTTCTCTCATGCTCATTAAGTATGAGAGGGATGATGACTCTGTTGGTTCCTTGAATGGGGATCAAAAGACGGCCCGGGAGTGCTACCTCTCAGCTGTCAAGGATACTCTGGCCCCAGACGACCAAGGGCAGGAACCAATAAACCTTGACAATGTCAAGGATGCCAGCCCAACCCCACCAGCAGCGTGGAAGAAAAGAAAGGCTCATCAGCTGGAGGTGGTAAAGAAAGAGAAAAAATAGCAATCACTGACCGGGGAACGGTTAGATGAGCTCCGTCCCCAACTGATTGGAGAGCATATTGATATACCTCTGGATGACATCCATCCAGAGCGTACTGTTAAGGTTGGGATGACTGCTTATGCTAAGCTTGGTGCAAATTTGCACCTATTGCTGAAAGAATTCAAAGACATTTTTGCCTTTAAAGTGGAAGAGATGTCAGGCGTCAGCCCGGATCTTGCTATCCACAAACTCGTCGGGGATCCAAAAAAGAAGCCCATCAAGCAAAAGAAAAGAAATCACGGCGAGGAAATAAGTCAGGCGACAGCTGCCGAAGTAAAAAAGCTGCTGGATGCTGGGTTCATTCGGCCATGTAATTTTCCCGACTGGGTGGCGAATGTTGTGCTTGTAAAGAAGCCGAATGGTACCTGGCGTATGTGTGTTGATTACACAGACCTCAACAAGGCATGTCCAAAGGAAAGTTATCCACTCCCAATGATCGACAGTCTAGTCGATTCTATAGCCGGGCATGCCCTGATGAGTTTTATGGATGTATACTCCGGCTTCCATCAGATACCCCTGTGGAAAAAAGATCAAGAGAAGACGACCTTCGTCACTAATTAGAGGTTATTCTGTTATACTGTGATGCCGTTTGGTTTGAAAAATGCGCCGGCTACATTCCAACGGATGATTGATACGATCTTCATTAATCAAATTAGAAGGAATGTGGAGGCGTACATTGATGACATGATAGTCAAATCCAAGCAACAGACTGTAGACACCCATTTGTGTCTCCCCAAAACCAAACCCAGTGATGAGTACCTTTCGCGTCGAATCATAATCGAATGAAGTGAAAGTGTGGAAATTTTAGTGTTGTGGAAAGTTTTAATTTCTTTTCTATTCTCTCTGTTTTTGAAAACTTATTTTAAGAAAAAAGCCAATCCAGTTTTGTTGGTCCATGATATGGGTCCAATAATAGTGTTGGATGGGGCTTGACAAGAGCTTTCCAACGATATATTATAAGCCCAATTCCGATGAATATTGAGGAAGTTATGGCCAATTTACTAAACTGGGCCCGTTTTGAGCCTTATATGCGGCCCAATGATCTAGGGGAGAGCCTAATATGATTTATCATTCCTAATGCAATTAGGAATGATTTTATTCTTCTAGATTATTCTAGAAGGTTCTTTTCATTCCTAATTCAATTAGCATTGATAAATTGACTTTTGTTGACTTTTTAGAGTTTTAATTAGAATCAAAGAGCATTTTTGAGGAAAAATACGATTTTATCCTCCTATACGACAATTTTTATTTGATTTTAAGAAAACGCGTGGATTTCTGAGTCAGCGCCAAACGCCATCTATAGCGCCTAACGCTACGATTGGTGCCTGGCGCTAGACTTGGCGCCTGGCGCCAATCTTAGTGTCTGGCGCTAAGGTCAGCGTCTGGCGCCAACTCGGTTTTTTGCGTCAGAACTCTGTTTTGATATTTTATCTTTTTGGCTGATTTTCTTTATAAATAACGTCGTAAAAACTCCGTTTTCATTCATCAACAATCACCAATACTAATCTACAATCACCAACTCTCATCAAGATTTTCTTGATTTCTCTCTCTCTCTCTTTTCTAAACTAGCTTCTCTCAAATACAAAATTCCGCATTCATTAGATTTAGAAACACCTAGCCATATTCGAAGTTGCCTTCGCCCTAGACGTGAAAGGTTTAATTTCTGAGGGTTTGGTCCCAAA
The DNA here is from genome assembly GCF_948465745.1 of Chenopodium album. NCBI lineage: Eukaryota > Viridiplantae > Streptophyta > Magnoliopsida > Caryophyllales > Amaranthaceae > Chenopodium > Chenopodium album. The sequence continues at coordinate 70,346,320 of NC_137837.1, forward strand.
TCTCTCTTTCAATTATTATTTAATTTAATTGTTTTGTTTATTATTTTCCTTGAAGTTACTAACGCGTGTATTTTGTTATTAGAAAGAGGTACGAGGCATCAAAGTAAGTACTTTAATGGTTTTTATTGATGTTATGATATAAAGTTCATGCTTAGGTTGTTATTATGATTCCTAGTATCATGTCTAGGGTAACTTTAATATCAAGTATGATTAAAAGTATGATGCCTTTTATGTTCTTCCTAATATTTATGATTGTTAGTATCATGTTAGGGTTAAAGCTTTGATTTTTATTGTTTAGTGACATGCTAGGGTTTGTTATTAATCTTGTTAGTATCATTCCTAGGATCTTGCTATTATTATGCTTTAACATGATTAATTTTATAACCGTTATAATAATTGTTATTGATATGATTATTATGTTGCTTGATATATATTTATTGTTATTGCTTGATCACGCCTTTTATGCATGTTTAAAGGGAATTGGTATTTGTAATCACGCCTAATAAGATAATTAATAATCTTATTTAGGGTTAATTTGATTATAATTCAAGTGGTCGCCAATAATAGTTTTATTTGTGCATTAATATTCAACCAACATAGATAAACAGGTTTAGGGTTAAACCTATTGATTGCATGTTAGTCAGAAAGCGCACATGAATATGATCAGAATAAAGTAAAGGCCTATTATTAGGGCAGGTTCAATCTCTTTTAGGTTGGATTTGTACCTTCATCCCTGAACCCTATTTGGTTCAAGACCTTATGGAGTTGACGATCTCTTGGATCGTTAAGGGGTGTAACCTTCACCTCGTGAACGGTTTACAAGTTCCTAAAAAAACTTGTTGGCGACTCTTTTGCTCTATCTTCTTCCCTTTTGGACGCCACCGTACTTTAGTGTATGATCACAGTGGGGTTCAAGCTAGGGGATTAATGCTTGAAATATTCCCTACAGTTTTTGGCGACTCCACTGGGGAGGATTTCTATTTTAATTCCTGAATTTGTTTCGGCAATGATTTAGAATGAGTGGATGAGACTCGAAATGTTCTAAGTATTTCATGTGCGTAATTTTGATTAACGTTATTGTCATATGCATAAAAAAGATCTCATTGGAAAGACCATCCGTAATGAGTTAAAAACATAGGATTTTACACGTAGGAAATTTGAGAAATATCTTTCCCAACTAGGACCGAAATAACACTGCGCGAAACTGGAAAATTTTATCGAGCACAGAAAGCTGATGAGGCATATAGGAATTAGCGTCAGCGAACATAAGCTGGCGCCAGACATTTAACTGTAGCGCCAGACGACAGCTCCGTCGTCAGGCGCTACAGCTAAATCCTGGCGCCAACCTCTGTTTGCTGGCGCCAAATTCTTCCAATACCGAGCCAAAAATATGCGTTCTAATTTCGACCAGTTTTTCGCATTGTTTGCTCGATCCTACTTCCTGATTGAGTTTTTTTTCACTTTTCTGAAACCCATATGTGTTCTACATATGGACATAACCCCCTGGAAATTCATGCTCCATCTACGTGATTGAACGCTCTGAGCAACAAAGGGAACATCCGAGAATGTTGAATTTACCAAACCATGGAAGCGAGTTTTTCTAAAACTCGCGGTGTCTTATCCACTCACGCCAACCCTTCACGGTTAGGCTTCCGCGCGGTGCATCCGGACAATTAACCACGGACCCTCTATTGACTAAACCATATCCCAAACTTTAGAGAACTAGAGCCATGGTTAGGTTGCAAACTCATTGCATCATATTGTGCCTACTTGACTAATTGTGCATTATTTGTTGTGCATATATATGTTTTCTTAATCGTTTGTTTGAATTGTGTTGAGATTTAATAAATTAATGACTTAAAGAACTTTGCATAATTAATTAATTAATTCGAATAAATAAATTCTAATATTTTAATCAGAATTGATCTAGTACGACTTTAGGCATGCTCCTGTTGATTAATAACACCGAAAACAGTCTCAGATTAAGGTTCCATCATTGGCGCCAAAGTCTGAACTGTAGCGCCACTCTGTGGAGTATGGCGCCTAGCGAAAGCTCCGTCGTCTGGCGCTACACTACACAGTGCGACGCCAGTCCTGTCGTTTTGCCGACAGTTCGGATTATTGATCGATTCATCACCTAGTGTCTAATTAATCAGCTTGCTAATTAATTCGGTTAAATTTCGCTGTCAATAACACTTTGTTAAGTCATTAATTGAGTCTAGTCACATAGTCTAGCCACATGGTCATGACACGAGTCTTAACATGTCACCTACACTCACTAGTCTTAGCACACACTTCGAGTATATGTCACCATGACCATGTCTTAGGTTCATGCATAAGTCGGTCTTTCCGTCATTCGAGTTGGGGGTACATTCTATTCCTAATTTTCCATATCCCTCCATCTACATCATCTTTCTTCACACTCTATTCCAATCTTTCTTCACTTCCTCCATCCATTGCATGTTGAATAAAGCTTGAGTCAAATAATTAACAATGAATATCCCCAAATTTCTTTTCCACAGTACTTGGTCGAGAAGAGAAGGGCTATTAATCAAGGACAACCTTTTTATTCAAGTTTCACTTTTTGATAAACCAATTTGTCAAAAGAGGAAGGCTAAAAAGATAATGGCAAGTCAAGAAGAGGTCAATGAACTTAGGAGTCAATTGAATGATGTGACTGAGGTGTTAAAGGATTTAACCCTCAAAATTGATGACCATGTGAAGCAACAACAAATGAACCTTATGCAAGAAAGCTTGAGCAAGCTATCTAGTGACTATAAATTTCAGGGCATTAGTTCGCAAGGGGTCTCGCTGGACAAGGAACTTCTTCCGCATAAGTTCAATGCCACTGACATCCCTAAATTCAAGGCAACAGATAACCCTTACTTTCATCTAAGAGCTTTTGAAACCATAATGAGCATTAAGGGTATTGATAAGAAGGTTTTTCCCTCTCTCTTCCCACTATCTCTCGAGACCGTTTGCCAACAATGGTTCTTTTCTCTTGAGAAAGAAAAAACCTCCACCTGGGAGTCCATAGCAAATGCTTTCATAGATAGATATAAGTGCAACATCTAAGACGAAACAGACCATAGACAACTTGAGATGTTAAAACAAAAAGGAAACGAAGGGTTCACATCTTTCTTCAATAAATGGAGGAAAACTTCCGCTAATATGGTCAAGGCTCCTACCAAAAAAGAATCTGTGAGGATGTTTATCAATAATCTCCAAGGGAAGTATTCAAGGCACTTAAAGTACCAATACAACTTGAATACTTTCAAGGCTGTTTATAATATAGGCATTGACATTGAAGATGAACTTCTGAAAGATAATAGTGCGAGAGGAAAGAAGAACGACCATCCTTCATCTTCCTCTCCCATTAATGAGGTACATGCCACGAACACCTCTAAATCACGAATCCAAAGGTCGAAAAGAGTGTTCACCCCACTTGGCATAAGTTATGAAACAACTTTCGAGAAGCTACACCACAAGGGACTAGTCATGCCCATAGGGCCCATTAAAGATCCAGTTCCAGAAGCCAGGCCACCCAAGTGGGACCCCAATAAGCACTGTAAATATCACCAAGGAAAGGGTCACAACACTGAGGAGTGTTGGAAACTCAAAGAAGCTATTCAAGATCTGATCGAAAACAATGAGACTTCCGAGATTCTAGCCATCGAAGATGATCAAACATCCTTCGATCCAGCACTTCTTATCACACCTGTAGGAGAGCCCATGATCGAGACATCTTATATAACCTCTCTCGATGAAGTGGCCATGATTGAGGAGGATGAAAGTCTTTTCTTAGATAATACCAGGGAAGACTCGTCAAGTCTAAAAGAGGACGTTCGAAAATTGCAAGATATCGTTGCCATGCTCTTGAACGTGATAGAAGGATTAACAAATTGGGTGATGGCCATCGAACAAAATTCTCGCCAAGGGTTTAATGAAGAATTCAATGCTCTTAAGCCACCGGCAAAACGGACATTCGAAGAATACACACCAATAGGAATGACTTACAATGAAGCTTTTGACCGTCTTCATGATCAAGGTCATATTCACTCCATTGGTCCCAGTCAAAACCTTCCACATGAAAAACGGTTTCCCAATTGGGATCCAAATTCCTATTATCGATACCATAAAGGTCGCGGTCACACCACCGAAGTATGTCTCGCCCTCAAGGATCGTGTTCAAGACTTCATTGATTCAAATCTCCTTCATGTTCCTCCGCCAACAAGAAGGCTAAGATCAGTAGCAATAACAACAGTGGCTGTAAAGGAAAGAAGAACGATTATCCTTCTCCTTCTGAAAACACCTACTTTAGCAACAGTGCTGGTACTTTTGACCTTAATGAGATCTTAGGATTTAGAAAGCAACAAAAAAGGGATTTTACCCCTATTGGAATTAGCTACAATGATGCTTTCGATCGACTCCATGCCAAGGGAATCATTACCCCTATTGGACCTCTTCAAGATCCCCCGCTTGAGAAGAGAGTGCCTAGTTGGAATCCAAATGTGCACTACAAGTACCATCAAGGTAAGGGTCATGCTACTAAGAGCTGTTGGAAGCTATCCAACATTTGATTGATAATAACAAGCTTCCCATACCTCCAGTTAACAAGAAGAGCGAGTGATGACAAAGCAAACAACACAAGACAAGAGGCGAGCTTCAACGACGAGATTTCATGACATCTTTTTTCTTTTTCTTTATTTACACTTTCCCCAAAAAGTCTAGCATAGGCACCTTTCTATTCTCTTTAAATTTATTTTGTAGGATCATTATTTCTTTTCCTTAAATAAAATGAGCATTTTATTCTTTTACATATGATCATTACATTGCATTGCATAAAAAAAATAATCCATGTCGAGCTAAGCACAAGGTATACCAATGACTTGAGGCACCCTTTCTAGCCACATCATATCACCTTTCACCCTTCAAATATACAATCTTTTCTTCATAAACCGCTTTGAGCCTCGTCTAATGATATACCTTTCATTTTTCAACCTACATCTACCTAACCTTGGGATGGGATGGTGTGCAACTTATGCAATTCTAAAAAGCTTGAGTGACTTCAAAAGATAAAACAAAAAAAATAAATAATAGTGTACAAAAGGGTAAGTGTTCCAATGTCTTTGATATGAAAATGTCTTTGATATGAACACGTCTCAGATTGCGTCTCTTATCGAGTGCTCGGTACCGTGCCTGAGAAACATGAATGCCAAGTGAGTGATAGACTGCATGTTCGGGATTGCCCACACTTATAAAAAAGGTTCAAAATAAAAAAAGAAAAAACAAAAAAGAGTAAAAAATAAAGACCTAAAAAAGAGTGGAAACTCAAGCATAAAAACATAAAAATTCAAAAGCAAGGTTGCACACCTTGGGGGCTTATCTAGGATCTTGAGCCTTTATTCCCTTCTTCTTCAAACCTTTAGCCTAACCACGTTACAACCCTTAAAAAGACCTTTTTGAGGTATACACACATTTGTGCGAGGTTCGGCTAGAGGTACGTTCAGCTTGATTCCTAACGGATACGTAGGCAACCTCACATCGAGGTGCGACCATAATAAAATTGCATTCATATTCACATTCACACACTTACACCATGATCATATCTAGGAATTTCCAATGCTCATCCCTTTTCACTTAGAGCTAGACTTGGGGGCTTGATCCCTACATCATTAGCTTACCTAACCTAAGAGTCACCAACATTAGATTCTTCTTGAAATAATATATTTCCACACACTTAGCCTTTGTAGCCTAAATTTAGAATCACTTTCACACACCGCACAGATACATGACCAAATATACTTTCCCTTAGGAACCCTTTGTCATGAAATATTAACACTGAAGCATGCCTTGTCATGTCAAAATGCCCAACATCAATCATAATCATCATTGCATATCGAAGTATGAAGTGCTTAGCCTCCGTGCCTAAGTTACCCAAATACTTTCATCATGGAGTCAACCATTGAGATAGCCTAGGATGGATTAATCCTTGCACCTTGAGAGATAGTATCAAACAACATTTGACTAAGCTCATTCAACATGCACCTTCAAAACTTTGATCCTTTTTCGCGTCTTTCTTTTTCGGGAGAAAGTCGGTACCCTCCACAAAAGTGACGGAAATTTTTTGCTTTTTTGCAATTTTGAGTCGCACGATCACAATACTATGCACACACGAGTCACATCGAGTCGAGTCAACCTCGAGTCAGTCACAGAGAGTCAAGTTTATACCTTGAGTCGTGTCAAGTCAATGAGTCAAGTGACGTTAAACCTTAGGTCAACCCTAAGATAATTAAAGAAATTAGCAAAGTTCTATAGTAAAAAATAAATACAGGTGCAGCAGAATAGGGAAGACCCTACTCCAGCGCTAGACGAAAACATCTAGCGTCTGGCAATAGTTTTTAGCGCTTGGCGCTAGATCTCAGCGTTTGGCAACAGAGTCAATTCTTGGCGCCAGAGATATTTCAACAGCGACAGAGCTCGAAGCTTCTCAGAAAGGTGATTTTGACCTCATACAGCAATTTCGGGTTCCTTGGTACGCCAGTTAGCCCCTATAAGCAATTTGACATGATTAAGTAGTCAGTTTGATTACAATCACAATAAGTGATCGACCTGATGAAAGATCGTCTCACTTGGCTTAAAGCGCCTAAGCGTTGGCTCATCACGGACATAATGGATCACAAGCAGTAAACCGCCAACATACTAGCATAGCGAAAGCAAAGTTCAAGCGAGCTTTAGAGATCGGCAAGCGTTGGTCTTCGGAAATTTTTCTTCAGAATATTATCGCAACAAACGTTCAAGTATCAAAGCTCTTTGCTCCAGAGACGCGTGGGCATATCATTCAAGATCCTTTGTTCAGAGACGCGTGGACATATCATCAAAGCTATTTGCTCCAGAGACGCGTGGGCATATTATTCAAGCTCTTTTGTTTAGAGACGCGTGGACATTTCTTTCAAGATCTATTGTTCAGAGACGCGTGAACATTTCCATTCAAGCTCTATTGTTTAGACACGCGTGGATATTTATATCAAGATCTTTTGTTCAGAGACGCGTGGACATTTATTTCAAGCTCTATTGTTCAGAGACGCGTGGACATTTATATAAAGCTCTTTTGTTCAGAGACGCGTGGGCATCCTATTTTTCAAAGCTCTTTTGGGCATATCAGAAAAGCTCTTTGTTCAGAGGCGCGTGGACATATCAAAAAAGCTCTTTTGTTCAGAGACGAGTGAACATCAAAACAGCAGGATGTCGTTCCCTAGATTGTGGAAAGTTGTCAAAAAGCAACTGAAGGTGATTTCAAGCGAAGTAATCTTCGATAGTGTTCCCTTAGACGTGGAATATTATCAAAACGGAAGAGGATCATTTCAAGCAAAGCAATCTTCAAAATTGGAAGCAGTTACAAGCGTAGCAGTTTTCAAGCGGGAGGACATTCCCTTGGCAGGAGGTCATCAAAACAACAGTAAAGCGGCAACAAGTCGGTTACTTTAGAGACGTGTGCTCGACGGTGCAAGTTACGCGTTTCTTAACTCTTTTATTTGTTTAACTAATTCTAGTTTGCAGGTATCGGCGTTACAAGAGTGATTTAGGATCGCAGAGCGTTTTGAATCATTCTGCGTCCCTATCGATACTTTGACTTTTGTTTTCCAAACTTGCGTTTCTTCAAACTCAGTCAAAGTGGGGGCTTCTGTAGACACCCATTTGTGTCTCCCCAAAACCAAACCCAGTGATGAGTACCTTTCGCGTCGAATCATAATTGAAAGAAGTGAAAGTGTGGAAAGTTTAGTGTTGCGGAAAGTTTTAATTTCTTTTCTATTCTCTCTGTTTTTGAAAACTTATTTTAAGAAAACATCCAATCCAGTTTGGTTGGTCCATGATATGGGTCCAATAATAGTGTAGTTGGATGGGGCTTGACAAGAGATTTCCAACGATATATTATAAGCCCAATTCTGATGAATATTGAGGAAGTTATGGCCAATTTACTAAACTCGGCCCGTTTTGAGCCTTATATGCGGCCCAATGATGTAGGGGAGGGCCTAATATGATTTATCATTCCTAATGCAATTAGGAATGTTTTTAGTCTTCTAGATTCTTCTAGAAAGTTCTTTTCATTCCTAATTCAATTAGCATTGATAAATTGACTTTTGTTGACTTTTTAGAGTTTTAATTAGAATCAAAGAGCATTTTTGAGGAAAAATACGATTTTATCCTCCTATACGGCAATTTTTATCTGATTTTAAGAAAACGCGTGGATTTTTGAGTCAGCGCCAAACGCCATCTATAGCGCCTAATGCTACGATTGGCGCCTGGCGCTAGACTTGGCGCCTGGCGCCAATCTTAGCTTTTGGCGCTAAGGTCAGCGTCTGGCGCCAACTCGGTTTTTTGTGTTAGAACTCTGTTTTGATATTTTATCTTTTTGACTGATTTTCTTTATAAATAATGTTTTCATTCATCAACAATCACCAATTCTAATCTACAATCACCGACTCTCATTAAGATTTTCTTGATTTCTCTCTCTCTCTTTTCTAAACTAGCTTCTCTCAAATAAAAAATTCCGCATTCATTAGATTTAGAAACACCTAGCCATATTCGAAGTTGCCTTCGCCCTAGACGTGAAAGGTTTAATTTCTGAGGGTTTGGTCCCAAATCTCTCTTTCAATTATTATTTAATTTAATTGTTTTGTTTATTATTTTCCTTGAAGTTACTAACGCGTGTATTTTGTTATTAGAAAGAGGTACGAGGCATCAAAGTAAGTACTTTAATGGTTTTTATTGATGTTATGATATAGAGTTCATGCTTAGGTTGTTATTATGATTCCTAGTATCATGTCTAGGGTAACTTTAATATCAAGTATGATTAAAAGTATGATGCCTTTTATGTTCTTCCTAATATTTATGATTTTTAGTATCATGTTAGGGTTAAAGCTTTGATTTTTATTGTTTAGTGACATGCTAGGGTTTGTCATTAATCTTGTTAGTATCATGCCTAGGATCTTGCTATTATTATGCTTTAACATGATTATTTTTATAATCGTTATAATAATTGTTATTGATATGATTATTATGTTGCTTGATATATATTTATTGTTATTGCTTGATCACGCCTTTTATGCATGTTTAAAGGGAATTGGTATTTGTAATCACGCTTAATAAGATAATTAATAATCTTATTTAGGGTTAATTAGATTATAATTCAAGTGGTCGCCAATAATAGTTTTATTTGTGCATTAACATTCAACCAACATAGATAAACAGGTTTATGGTTAAACCTATTGATTGCATGTTAGTCAGAAAGCGCACATGAATATGATCAGAATAAAGTAGAGGCCTATTATTAGGGCAGGTTCAATCTCTTTTAGGTTGGATTTGTACCTTCATCCCCGAACCCTATTTGATTCAAGACCTTATGGAGTTGACGATCTCTTGGATCGTTAAGGGGTGTAACCTTCACCTCATGAACGGTTTACAAGTTCCTAAAAAAACTTGTTGGCTACTCTTTTGCTCTATCTTCTTCCCTTTTGGACGCCACCGTACTTTAGTGTATGATCACAGTAGGGTTCAAGCTAGGGGATTAATTCTTGAAATATTCCCTACACAGACGGATCACCTTGCTGATCTCAGAGAAACCTTCACCAACACTCAGGCGGCATAAGTTCATGTTAAATCCCAAGAAATGCGTCTTTGGTGTTGAGTCTGGGAAGTTTCTCGGATTCCTAATTGATCAAAGGGGGATAGAGGCTAACCCTGAGATGATACATGCGATAATGGACATGAAGTCACCCCGCACTGTTAAGGAAGTACAGAGACTAACCGGTTGCCTGGCGGTACTGGGGAGGTTCCTCAGCCGGTCAGGTGACAAATGCCTTTACTTCTTCCAAGCAATCAGGAAGAAGCTAAGACTAGATTTGAATGGGGGGATGATGCTGAGGTAGCCTTTCAAAAGCTGAAAGAACACTTGCACTCTTTGCCAAGGCTTGTTAGCCCTCTGCCCAAAGAGATTTTATACATGTACCTAGCCGTCTCAGACCATGCCCTCAGTGTTGTTCTCCTTGCTGAGAGAGACGGCATTCCGCTCCTGGTCTATTTCATTAGCCATGTGCTAAAAAATGCTGAACTCCAATACCCTATGGTTAAAAAATTTGGCCTTGCTTTATATATGACATTCAAGAAATTGAAGCCGTACTTTCTGGCACATCCGGTTGTAATTTACACCGACCAGCCCCTCAAGCGGCCAATGTCTACCTTGGAGTCATTTGGTAGAATGTTGAAATGGGCTATTGAAATGCAAAGTCTTGAAATCACTTTTGAACCCAGAAAGGCAGTGAAGGGTCAGGCGTTTTCCGACTTCATTGTTGAAATGACACGACCGGTTCCTCCGGATAACATTGATCAGGTTTGGAAAGTGTATGTAGACGGGAGCTCAACGAAGAACGAATGTGGTGCAGGAATTATATATGAGTCCCCTAAGGGGGACAGATTTGAATATGCCTGCGATTTAAGTTTCAGGCCTCAAATAATGAGGCGGAATACGAAGCCCTGCTAGCTGGAATCCGCATGTGTAAGGCAGCAGGGGCAACAAAAATTGACGCCTACTCTGATTCACAGTTTGCCGTAAGCCAGTTTGAGGGAAAATATGAGGCAACTCATCCGGCTATGATCAAGTATCTCCAGGCGGTCAAAGAAGAGGTTGGGGCACTGGAAGAATTCCGTCTGAGTCAAGTGCCCAGGCCAGATAACAACCAGGCGGATGCATTGTCCAAACTGGCATCATTCGCCTACTGTGATACGCCTCGGTCAGCCTTTTGGGAAGTTCTAGAAAAAAGAAATATATATGAAAAGCCCATTGGAATCCTTGACCGAAGCTCCACCTGGATGGATGGCATCCGGGCATATTTAACAGACGGCACGCTTCTTGATTCACCACAGGAGGCAGCCGTCATGAAGAAACGAGCAACAAATTTCGAGATGAGAAATGGAGAGCTCTTCAAGGCGGGTTTTCCTAAACCTTTATTGAAGTGTGCTACCCCAGAAAAGGGTAAAGAAGTCACTCCAAAACTGACTGTGTCACGGGAACTTGTACCGTATGACGGTACAATCTGACCGTGTCATGAGATACTTTTTTAGGGTTTTTTTTTTATCATTTTAGGGTTCCGTATGCTCCCTCAGCACATTTCCCTATAAATACCCCCTCATTTATGATGTACGGGGCAACCAGAATTCGATTATTCTTATTTTTCTCTCTTCTATGCTCTTAACCTAAACACTAGCCTACCCTTTTCACTTCAAAATTCCTTCTTCAAGCACTCAAAGGAGTCCATATTTCACTCGAGGTTCTGTCCTTAAACCAAGGCGTGAAAGGTAGAATCGTTTGAGGGTTTGGCCCCAAAATCAACCTTACTTTATTTAATTTAATTTAATTATTGTTTTATTATTTCCTTGAAGTTACTAACTCGTTTATTTTTTTGTAGTTGCAAACAAACAGATTCAAAGTAAGGATCATGCTCTTTTTACTATTGTTATTTTTCTAACGATTTTTATGTTGATGGAATTATGATTAAATTGGTTTTTATATTAATATTGATTCTATTATTTATTTTGATCATCATATTGCATGTTTAAGGGGAATATGTAATTGAAAATCACGACTAATAAGATAATTTGGACAACCGGTTTAGGATCCTTTTTAATCTTGTTGTTTAATCAAGTGATCACAAATTTTTTAGAATTATGTGTGCATTAATTTTGAACCAATTTAGTTAAATAATAGTTTGGAGCGAGTTGAATTATTGTTTGTATGCCTTTGAGATCACATGAATGCTTTTCAATATAAGAATCGAGTAGAGGCTAATACGGGCGAATGTGACTCCATGACTCACTTCGTACCATCATCCCCGATCCTCCTTTCGTGTTTCCGAACCATATGGAGTTAGTAATCTCATGGATTATGAATGGGGTGTAACCTTCACGGGTCAATCGTTGTTGCCTTCGTTGTCCCTTATCGTGGTTGCCTTTTTATGATCCGTGAACGGTTTACAAGTTCCTTAAAAACTTGTTGGCGGCTCCCTACTTTATTTGTCCCTAATCGTAATGTCAATTCCCACTTCCTATGAGTGCCAAGCATATTCACACATGCTTTTAACATAGGCGCACTTCGAGCGACGCCTACAATTTGGCGACTCCACTGGGGAGGATTCTTAATTATTTATCGATTTGGGTGATCGGTATTTAATTAAGATGAGTGGATGAGACTTGAAAGATTCTTGAAAAAATATTCCTGTGATTAATTTGGCATTTTTGCATCTGCATATATGTTTTAACGTCGCATTCAGGTCTGTCCCGTAGGAAAAATTGAATAACTTGGTTGCGCGCAAAAGCAAACAGGGCACCAGTCAGATTTTCTGACTGCCGTGTCACGGCAGAGTCTGCCGTGTCACGGTACAGTGTACCGTCTGACGGTGCACTGTACCGTGATACGAGAATTTCTGCCGTGTCACGGCAGTCCTAAAATCAGTCCGGTGGCCTATTTTCTTTTCCCACAGTCGACTTCCTTCGATTTTTCTGAAAAAACGTATGTGTTCTACATGCGTCTTAGCCCCGGGGAATTTAAGCTCTATCAACCCAAAAACGCCCATGGCAATAAGGGTTCATCCGAGTCATTAAATTCACCCAAACCATGGAGTCGAGTTCGATTTCATCACGAACTCGCGGAGCCGCCTGTTGGCATACACCCTCAAGGGAGGCTGCCTTGCTAACGCGTCCAAACTCTTAACCATGGTACTCTTTTGACACCCAAAGCTTGACCAATAGTTGAACATAGATCTTGACTTTAGGTTGCGAACTTTTTTTACATCATCGTGCCTAAATGCTACGTGTTTGTTCGGTGCTAACCCTAATGTGTTTGCTCTTTTTGTTTGACCCATGGCCGAGGGTTTTTATTCTCACATAGTAATTAGTACGGACTTAAAATCGATTAAAATCTGAAAAAAATCACAAAACTGACCTGGAACTGCGCACCGTGTCACGGGATTTTCTGCCGTGTCACGGTGAACAGTGCCGTGACACGGTAAAGGCTATCGTCTGACGGTAAGCCTTAACCGTGTCACGCCAGTCTGTACCGTGACACGGTGCCCAGGAAAGTGTCCCGTCAGTCTTTTTTCTCGAATTTTGTGTCCAGTATTGAGTCGTGTCTAGCTATACGGTCAAAACACGCGTCTATAACCTCACCTAATCACTCACATATTATGTCCACACACTTTTTTTTTAGTCATGCACCACTTTTGACCGTATTTTAGGGAAGTTTCGTTTTTTGTGTCGTTTTTTTTTTCGGAGTAAGTCGGATGGTATCCTCCCATGTTTTTTTTTAATAAGTAGAGCTTCAATAATTTTTTTTTTTCTTTTTTAATCCGGATAGGTTAAGGTCAAGTTTGGTCATTAAAGGTGTGTTTGTTTCGGTGTCGCAGCGCTTGGGCAAGAAGCAAGGGTAGATTGTTACGGTTCGAGTCCATACCTTAACAACCCCTTGTACCAAAGAGGCGTACAAGGAAACCACCTCAGTCATCTCCACAAGATCCGTCTCCAGTCTACTTTCAACCAATGGCCACTAAGGAAGACATCGAGAACCTCAACAGGACAATCGAAAGGTTGTCTGACATGATGCAGACACTCACTACTAGAGTCAGCACTGTAGAGCAAGACAAGCAAAACAGTGTCACTGCTGCTGCGATGGACAAGATCAAGGAACAGATGAGTAAGATTTCAGAAGAGTTCACTTATGTGGAACAACCTGTCACTTCCTCGTCCATAAGAGAGAAGCTTCCTGAAAAGTTTTCCACTGCTGATATTCCCAAGTTCAAGCCTACTGATAACCCGCTGTTCCATTTGAAGGCTTTTTCTGCAACTATGGCTCTTAAGGGAGTAGATGTGACACTCTTCCCTACGGTGTTTCCTCTTTCCTTAGAGCATGCCTGTCAACAGTGGTTCTATTCTCTGGAATCCAAGCATGTCGCGACCTGGGAAGATGTTGCTGAAAGCTTTATGAACCGGTACAAGTGTAACATCCAGGCCAAGACTTCTAAACGTGAACTCTCCATTCTCAAACAGAAAGAGAATGAAGGCTTCACCACTTACTTAAGCAGGTGGAGAGAAACAGCTGCGCTCTTGGTAGATCCTCCCAAGGAGAAGGAAATAGTTCGCTTGTTCATTGCCAATCTGACGCATAAATACAAGCAACACTTGAAGTTTCTGCCTTTAAGTACCTTTGAAGCTGTATACGATATTGGAATCAATATCGAAGATGAACTGATGAAGTCTGTTGGTAGTAACAATAACAACAGAACTTGGAAAAACAAGAAGAACGCCACTCCTTCTTCTTCGTCTTCTAAGCCCAATAATGCTACCAGCAATATCAACATCAATGATGTGCTGGCCCTTAATGCCTCTACTCAAAGATTCCAAAGGCAAAGGAGGATTTATACGCCTTTGGGAATGACTTATGATGCGGCTTATGACCGTCTACATGGTCAGGGACTGATTATGCCAATTGGACCATTTCCAGAACCTCGACCTGAGAATAGGACCGCCAACTATGACCCCAATGCTTATTGCAAGTATCATCAAGGCAAGGGTCATAACACTAAGAAGTGTTGGAGGCTGAAAGACGCAATCCAAGACCTAATAGATGCTAACCAACTTCCTGTCCCTCCAGGGGGCAAGAAGCCTAACATTCAAACAGGTCCTCTTTCTGATGCTTTGGCTATCATGGGAGATGAAGTCTCCTTTGATCCGTCAATACTCATTCAACCTGTGAATGAACCTCTGCCGGAAGTTGTATTTATCTCAAGCACTGAAGAAGTGAATGGGATTTGGGATAGTGATGATGAAGATGTCTATCTCAAAGACATAACCTGTTCATCTCTCGGCACCAGTAAAGATGTTTGGGGGGACCTTGAGGTCAAGGTTCTCACTAGAAGTGGACGGTTGCAACAACCTAACCCACCTCCACCTCCACCACAATCAAATCCGATAGTTGATCCCATCGACCCTGTGAATAGCGATGTGGTCAAACAACTACAAAAGACCAAGGTGGAGATGAATGTATGGAAGCTTTTGGCCACTTCCCACGAGCATCGAAAGGCTGTAATGAATGCTCTGGTGAAGATAGGAGTTGATGACGACATGACTCCTCAAGGATTGGTCAACTTTCTCACTACTGAGCTGCCGAGTACCAGCAATCTGATCTCCTTTTCTGATAAGGATCTACCCCCGGAAGGGGACCAACATAATAAGGCCTTACACCTCACTGTAGTGTGTAGGCAGATGAATGTTCCTATGAGCCTGGTTGATAATGGCTCTGCAATCAATGTGTGCCCACTCCGTACTGTAAAGAAGTTGGGTATAAAGAATGAAGAGTTGACTCCCTCCACTCAAGGGATTCGAGCTTACGATAATACCCGCCGTCAAGCCGTGGGTACTATCATACTGAATAT
The DNA here is from genome assembly GCF_948465745.1 of Chenopodium album. NCBI lineage: Eukaryota > Viridiplantae > Streptophyta > Magnoliopsida > Caryophyllales > Amaranthaceae > Chenopodium > Chenopodium album. The sequence continues at coordinate 70,361,802 of NC_137837.1, forward strand.
AACTACTGGGGCCGTTGAGCGTCGCACCAAATTTCAGGTGGTGGACATTAAGGCCTCTTTCAATCTGTTGTTAGGACGCCCTTGGCTTCATGAGTTAAGGGCGATTCCGTCGTCGCTTCATCAGAAAGTGAAAGCCATAGTTGGAGGGGTTCCGATTACCATCGATGCTTCTCCTATGCGCATTTAAGTTATTGATACTCCCATTGTCCATGTTGAACACGACGAGGAAGATGAAGATCTTTGGGGGTTTTCGTTAGATGATGTTCTTGTGATCGAGGAAGAGGAAAAATGCCATCTTGACTTCGATCCTTATTCAAACACCAGTATTAACGCCATTCTGAAGAAGCAAGGTCACTTTCCTGGAATGACCCTCGGGCTCAAGAAGAAAATGGCTAAATCTTGGGGCCATCCTGGTGCAGTCAAGAAGGACACTTTTGGCTTAGGATTCAAGCCGAAAAAGGAAGACCTGAAACGGGCTGCGTTGAAATTGAAGGCTCGCAACAATGCTCGAATCACGAAGACAGAAATGGCCATGGATCCATATCCGTTCACTCTCAACGGCCAGTACATCAAAGAAGGGGAAGACTTCCCATGCTATGAATTCCCCGAACCATTTGTCCATGATGGGATCCGTGAACCAGGATTCGAGGTATTCCTCGATTGTGACTTCATCGATGAAGAACTCTCCACAGTCGAGAAGTCAGCCAGCCTTAACTCTGATGATCTGGGAATTAACCTTCTTTTTGGAATGGAGAAAAATGAATCCAAGCCGGTCTGCAATGATAACTCTGAGCTCGTTCAAGCGGTCATAGGAAACAAGGAGTTTGATCCCTCCGAGTTAATCGTTCAAGCTGACAACATTTCAAGGGGATGGCGCAAGACATTGAGGATCACTACGCCAAGTGGAGAGAAGTTGGAAATAACCGTTGGCGAGGGTCCTGTGTTTGACGAGTCTGAATCGTCTAGGTCCGAGTCCGAGTCTGAGTCTAAGTCTGTAGATGAGTCCTTAGAGTTTGAGGCCGACCCTCTTTCTGCTATAGAGTTCAGCCCTGAGTCTCTTGTTGAGTCCTCTCTTCCTAGTCCTAATAATTCTGGTGAGGTCGCAGCCGACCTTCCCTCTCTTGATGTATTAGCCAATAAATTCCATGAAATGAATACCTTTGCTTACGATGTGTGCCATTCCCCTAGCCCTGATCAATATTGCTTTGCTAATGATAAAAATGACAAAGAAATAATAAAAGCAATGGAAGAACACGAAAATAAAACAGCAGTCATTGAAGATACAGAAACAGTTAACATTTCCAATGATACGACCGTTAAAGAAGTAAAAATTGGATTAACACTAAGTCAAGATGAACGCAAAGAGCTAATTAACTTGCTTAGTGAATTTGTTGATGTATTTGCTTGGTCATACCAAGATATGCCAGGAATTGACAGGGATATAGCTCAGCATACGATACCACTCATTCCAGGTATGAAGCCTGTCAAACAAAAGCTGCGCCGAATGAAACCAGAAGTGGCTCTCAAAATCAAAGAAGAAATCAGGAAGCAATTGGCCGCAGGTTTCATCAGAGTATCCAAGTATCCGGAATGGATAGCAAATGTGGTCCCAGTTCCAAAGAAGGATGGAAGGGTCAGAATATGTGTTGATTACAGGGATCTCAATAAAGCAAGCCCAAAAGATGGGTTCCCTCTACCTCACATTGACATTCTGGTCGATAATACAGCAAATCATGCACTCCTGTCATTCATGGATGGTTACGCCGGATATAATCAGGTATTGATGGCCGAAGAAGACATGGAGAAAACCACATTCATCACACAATGGGGTACATATTGCTATACGGTAATGCCATTCGGGTTGAAAAACGCGGGTGCCACCTACCAAAGAGCAGCTACAACACTTTTACATGACATGATGCACAAAGAAGTGGAGGTCTATGTCGATGATATGATTGTCAAGTCTAAGGATCGCCCAGGCCATATCGTCGCACTTCGCAAGTTTTTTGAAAGACTCCGTAAGTACAACATGAGATTAAATCCAGCAAAATGTGCATTCGGAGTCACGTCAGGCAAATTACTTGGATATGTGATCAGTTCTCGAGGAATTGAAATAGATCCTTCAAAAGTAAAAGCAATCATGGCCATGCCACCACCCAAAAACGAGAAGGAGATTCGAGGCTTCATTGGAAGGTTGCAGTACATAAGCAGGTTCATATCAAAGCTCACAGCGATATGTGAACCTATATTCAAGAAGCTCAAGAAGAATGTCCCAGTCACATGGGATGATGACTGCCAAAAGGCTTTCGACAAAATCAAAGAGTATTTGGCAAACCCACCCGTGCTAGCGCCAGCAATACCTGGCTTTCCTCTTCGACTCTACCTTACGGTCACAAGGGAAACGATGGGGGCAATGCTAGCACAAGAGATCGAAAGCAAGGAGAATGCAATTTATTACCTGAGCAAGAAACTCCAAGGATATGAGACGCGATACACGCCTCTCGAGAAGTTGTGTCTCGCACTTGTATGGGCCGCACAGAAACTAAGACATTACATGCTCACTCATACGGTGCATGTCGTGTCTAAGATGGATCCTCTCAAATACCTGTTCGAGAAAGTAACACTCAACGGCAGATTATCAAGGTGGATAGTCAATCTGGATCAATTTGACTTGAGATTTGTGCCACAAAAAGCCATCAAAGGTTCTGCAGTTTCTGATTTCTTAGCAGACTTCCCGTTAGAAGAAGCTGAAAAAGAAGAAGATGAGTACGATTTCCCTGACGAAGATTTACTCATGACTGAAGACGATAGTTGGACGCTCTATTTTGATGGAGCTTCAAACCAAAAAGGATGTGGTGTGGGAGTCTTGCTCGTATCGCCCAATGAAGAACACATCCCAATTTCCACGAAGCTCGACTTTGATGTCACCAACAATGCCGCAGAATATGAAGCATGCATTTTGGGATTAGAAATAGCTGTCGCCTTGGGAATCAAGAAACTCAAAATCTACGGTGACTCTTCACTAATCATTAACCAAATCTCTAAGAGATGGAAAGTGAGGAGTGAAAGTCTCGCTACGTATCAAGCTCATCTGGAAACTCTCACGGAGCAACTAGATGAAGTAGAATATATGTATCTGCCAAGAGAAGAAAACCAGTTCGCTGACGCACTAGCTAAGTTAGCATCAATGGTGCGAATTCCAGCTGACACGATCAGAATGCCACTGACCATAGAGAGAAGATATGAACCAGCTTATGTTCATACACTTGATGATGAACAAGAATCACAGGAAGAAGATGAAGAACCATGGTATACAGACATCCTTAATTATGTAACAAGAGCAGAGTATCCTCCTAATACTGATAAAAGGGCACGCCGTGCTTTGAGGCTCCTGGCCTCACAGTATGTGCTCATCAGGGGAGAACTCCACAAAAGAACCGCAACGGGAAGGAATCTCTTATGTATAACCAAGAAAGAAGCACATAAAACCATGGAAAACCTTCATGCCGGTATATGTGGAACTCACATGAATGCAAAGATGTTAGTCCAAAAAATTCAACGACAAGGTTACTATTGGACTACTATGGAGCGAGATTGTCACGAGTACGTCAAAAAATGTATGAAGTGTCAAATCTATGCAAACTTACAGCATGTTCCACCTTCACTTCTCTACACGTATACTTCTCCGTGGCCTTTCTCCACTTGGGGCATTGACATCATTGGGAAAATCACACCACCAGGACAAGGGGGGCATGAATTCATTCTCGTAGCAATCGACTACTTCACCAAATGGGTTGAGGCGACCTCATATGCCAAGCTGACGGCAAAACATGTAGCTCAATTCATTGAGAAAAATATTATATGCCGCTATGGGGTACCACATGAGATGATCAGTGACAATGGAACACATTTCCAAGCCGAATGCGCGGAATTGTTGCAGAAATATCATATCAAACATCATCGATCATCACCTTACAGACCACAAACGAACGGAGCAGTCGAATCGGCCAACAAAAACGTGAAGACCATCATCGAAAAGATGACGGAAAATTATAAAGATTGGCCAAGTAAGCTACATTTTGCCCTTTGGGGTTATCGAACCTCTGTTCGTACATCGACAGGGCTACCCCCTTCTCCTTGGTCTATGGCGTCGAAGCTGTACAACCAATCGAGCTCGAGATACCTTCTCTCCGAATCGCATTGGAAAGCCAACTAGATAAAGTCGACTGGATTAGAGCAAGATACGACGAACTGGTCTTGCTTGATGAAAAACGCCTGGCAGCTTTGCATCATGTCCAAACCTACCAACAGCGTATGGCACGACATTTTAATAAAAAAGTCAAGACCAGGAACATCAAAGAGGGTGACCTAGTGCTTAAGGCACTTCGCAAAAACGTGTTAGATCCAAGAGGAAAATTCAGACCGAACTGGTCAGGCCCGTACATTGTTAAAGCCATCCTGTCGGGCGGAGCGGCACAACTGGTAGACATGGACGGCCACGGCTTCCATAATTTAACCAACTTGGATCAACTCAAGAAATTCTACGCCTAGTCGCATGGGTTCATGACCCAATAGAGCTACGTCTGGCCTGATTCCTTTTTAGGATACGTAGGCAACTCCTCAAGGGGGCCCGGCCACTTTAAAATAAAAAAATCCTTCCTCTATTGATTTAATATGTGCCCGGTTCAACATTGCGTCACAAAAAAAAAAGGGTAAATATGCCGCGACACGAGAGGCATTCCCGTCTGACGGGAGAAAATCCCGTGTCACGGCAAACTCTGAACGGCAAGAAAGGACAGAGTTCCTCCCGTGACACGGGATTTGTTCCCGTCTGACGGGGGAACTATTCCGTGCCACGTTACCCTATCTGCCAAAAAAAAAAAAAAAAAAAATTTGCCGTGACACGGGAATTTGAACCGTGTCACGGGACCCTCTGACCGTGACACGGCAGATTTTCAGTTTCCCGTTTTATTTATTGGCGCATTCATTGCGAATTTCCTGTTCGAGTTTTGTTTTCGTTCTTCCATTGCGTCCGACTCCTTGACTCGGATAAATAAATAAAAAGTCATTGTAATTTTTATTTTAAGGCTGAAATAAATGTGCTATTATTATTTAAATAAATGCGACTACAAGTATTGGCATCATGTGCCTTATTTTAAATAAAAATAAATAATAAAATGCAAAGCACTATTGATCTAATCTCTCTTCTCTTTAGGAACATCCTTCTCTTGTTCAATTAGGTCGGCCTTCACCATTAGTGTGTCTTTTGTAGCCCGAACCGTCACACCCCTAGTCGAACTTTCGCCCCTTTCACCTTTCTTGAACTTTTTCGGTTGTTTCTCCCTATACACCATCTTTTCTTTACCCTTTCCTTTCACATAGGTCTTCTTTCTTGGCATCTTAGGAGTCTTAAACTCAATTCCTTGTGTTCTCGGACCTAGGCGATCTTTAAGAGGAGCTTTCTTCTCTCCAAGACGACTCTTTACATCAGACTTGCGCGATCCGAATCGTTCCCTCCTACTTCTAGGATTCAACCACGCCTTGTATGCACTAGATAATAGAGGAGGAGCTTGGTCACTTGCAGAAACGGTCCACAAAGGCCTTCCAATCCAATAAGCCTCGTACTTGTGAACGTTACTTTCATGCAACGATACTTCACGAGGACTATCGTTATAGCGTGGAATTACTTGTTCCAGTCCATACTGCCGCATTAGTCGAGAGGGACAGTAAAAAGTCAGTTTGGAGATACTAGGAACACGACAATATGGAGTTTCATTCGTGCAAACCATCCTAGTAAGCCTCCACCAAGGCACCACCCAACGAATGGAAAATTCTCTCTTTGCAAAGAAATTTTTCCAATCTTCATACGACATGTTCGCAGAATAATTCTTTTTCCTACGGACTAAGTCGTTAGGGCCATATTTTTCAATATCGTCGGGGGCTTCAAATAATTCCAAACGCTCCATCAACCAAATCTGCAAAACAAGGAAAAAAAAAGAATCACCAAAAAAAAAAAAAAAAAAAACTGCAGATTCCCGTGACACGGCAATTTTGACCGTGTCACGGCAGAACCTAACCGTGACACGGTGACCGTTTTGTGTCGCGGGGGCTATTCAGAGCGTATTTTTACCTGTAATAGTACCAGAGAACCCTTCCTGATGGCTTTCCGGTCAGATTTTGCCTCGTCAAGGCCACGAAATGTTTCTCCAAGGCACGTTGGCATAGGAGATCTTCCGGATTCTACATGCTCAAGTACAGACGCTAGATAAGCATGTCCTACCCTACCGTTTGCAAATAGTAGCTTGCTAAACATGCAAAAAATATATGCCCTTCTACGATATACATGATAAGATTCAGAGATAGGGCGATTAAAATATAAGTTAGCAAGTTTTTCTAAGTCTACTTCGTTACCACAAACAATTCTATTTAAATCTGGTTCTGTTAGATTCAGCTGGCGTTCAAAGTCTTGGTAATAATATTCACGTAAGGTAGGCATGGCTATAAGATTCCTAGCAGGAAATCCAAAGATTGCACCAAATTCCTCCGGCAGAGGACAGATTTCATCATAATCAAATTTGAAACAATGCGTTTCTGGACTCCAATAGTCTAATGCTGCTCTAAGAAAATCATGTTCAATAGCTACATGTCGCAGGGCTAGCAAACCCCTGACATGAAATAATTCTAACTCTCTTTTTTCAGCATTGGTCAAAGAATAAGACCAGTTGCGCAATGTATTATCAAAATTCTGAGACATGATTATTGAAATATGAAATTCTAAATTATTTTGTGTTTTGTAATTATGCACATCATGAATAATCTGGTCTTATTTTATAGCAAAAGCGCTCGTAACTGCCCAGAATTTATCTTTTCGCACGCGTGAAACAAACCGCTGAATAATACGCTTCCCGTGACACGGGAAATTCCACCGTGTCACGGGAACCTTTGCCGTGACACAGCAGGTTTTGCCGTGACACGGTGAACAGTGTCGTGTCACGGCACTTTACGCGCCTGATTTTTTCATCTTTTTCGTATCTATCCGGATTTTTTATATTTTCTTATCTTTAACATTTATTTTTTTAGTCTTTTCTGAGAGTTTTATTTCTAATAAAATTCTCACCTTTTTTTTATCTTTATTTTAAAATTTTATTTCTTTTTTTTTAGTCTTTTCCGAGAGTTTTATTTCTAATAAAATTCTCACCTTTTTTATTTTTATCTTATATTTATTTTTCAGTTTTCTCTGAGAGTTTTATTTCTAATAATATTCTCACCTTTTTATTTTTATTTTATTTGTTTTGTTTTCACGAAGATTTTTTTAATATATATTTATTTACTCATCATTTTATTTTATTTCTTTTCCTTTCTTTTGGGGAAATTTTATTTTAAGTATTTTTTTTTATTTCTTTTCTTTTGGGGAAGGTCGGTACCCTCCATTACTCCACTTATATTCTTCGTCGCGTCATTAATAAGTACACAATCACACACAAAGAGTCTCAAACACACACTAACACACGTAATAATAGATGTATAAACTGTAAATAATGTACAAAGAGTCGTAATATAAATATGTCAAGTGTCATCATAGTATGTACAAAGAGTCATAATACAAAAACCCTCGGTCAAAAATCTCTAGAATCAGAATCAGTCGCGTCTCCACCCTGTGTAGGTGGTTCACCCTGGGTATATGGGAACGGCGAACCAAAGAGTCCCTCGACCATCCGAGTACGGGGAGTAGCGTCCCTACTAGTCCCCGTAGGCCCAGTAGTAGTCAAGCTCAAAGCAGGACCCGTCCAGCCGGAGAAAGGAGTAGACTGGCCCAAAGATACTGTAATCGTCGGCGAAGGCATCGTCTCATACAGCGGAACCGAGAACAAGCCCGACAGTGGTGGAGGAATCCCGGATAATGGGGCCGAGAATGAACCAGGATCCAAAGGAGACCCAAACTCAGGAACGGGAGGCTGTGAGAATGACGGACGCTGAGAAGACTGACCCTGCTGCCACTGAGCCTCCTGGAACGGCTGAGTAGTCTGCGGCTCTCGCTGAGAACGCCGGTGAGCCTCAGGAGATCGTCTACTACGACCAAGCTCCTTCTCGTCCGAGCCTCTGGGCCTTGAGCGCGAGTGGGACCTCCGTCGCTCCTGAAAAACACAAAATCAAAAGGTGTCAAGGATGCAAAATAAAACAAATGGTAGAAATGAAAAAATAATAAGTGATACCTCAAGGACGTCGCTAGAGCTCCGACAACTCGCACCACGCCGAAGCTTGATGATGCAATACTTCAGCGCGTCCACCAGCTTCATGATTCCCATCACCTCCGGGCGGTTAGGCTGAGGATAAAACAAAGGAAAATCAGTAATAAGCAGCGTCAAAAGAGTGGGTAATGCGTCGAAGAAAACTCACCGGCTCAAAAACCTCGGGAACTGACTCCTGCGCCTGTCTATAACCCTCCGGCGCGTCGGCAATATGGTCCTCCGTGATACCGATCGGCCCAGGGTAGCGGACAGACTGAGGAGGAATCTGAATCCTCCCCATAGGGTGAATGGTCGTATGAAAATATGATCGAATAATCAAGTTATCCGACTATTTAAAACAGAGATTAGCAAAGAAGATTCTCGAAAGAAATCATACATCGGGAAGACGGGGTGGAGGAGCCAGAGAGGGAAGCAAATCCCGCGCGTAGTCGCTCTCCATATGAACGAGCTCCTGCCACGGAATAGTGTAGCGCTCTCCCCTGTTGATCAGCCCTCTGATCAAACGGGAGTCCAGCATCGACTCTGGCGGGGAAGAAGGCACCACAAAACGATCGCCGCTATGCTGACGGACGACTCGCTCCCCTAAATACCAGACGAAGAGCCCGGTACCAACCAAGATGGTACGGTACGCTGAAAGACGTAGGGCCTCGGGTAGGTTAGTCATCCCGGCCCAAGGACGGTACTGGACATCGATGGGGACCTGGAAATCATAAAAAGTTAGGCGTGAACAACGGAAACAATGTCAGAAGGAAAGAATGCGACAAAACTAATCCTTACGCCAACAGAAGAGGTGCCACGGCGTAGTAGCCCACGAAGCGCCGGAACAGACTCCACCCGCGACTCTCCTCGGTCGCGCCAGCTAGCCCCGACAGGAAAGTCGTGGACCGCTCCCCGACGCCGGCGAGGAGCCAAGCCTGGGAAGTACTCGTAGAACCATAACTGCAACAAAAATAAAATTCAGCACACGAATCGAACAAGCCGAAATGAAACAAGAAGGGAAAAGATCATTCAGCTGTTCACAGGCCGTAAACGGTGATAGGGGACTCGTCATTCAGCTGACTCTCCACAGGCCGTAAACGGTGATAGGGGACTCGTCATTCAGCTGACGGCAGCCATGACGTAGAGATAGAAGAAGATCTGCGTACCCAAGACTGGCCCAGCTGTAGGATCCTATCTCGGGAATCCTGGCCAAAGAGGGGAGGTAGCAGAGGAGCACGCGTGAACTCCTGTCGGGAGAGAGGGTCATAGAGATCAGGATCAAGATGAAGATCTGCACCCGCTGCTCGGCCGTCGTATCCTCCATATCAAAGCCACGAGCAAGAACTGAAGCCGACTCCGATCGTCCACTCCTAGGACCACCTCGAGATACCGGTCGAGTCCTGATGTGCTGAACAATCGGACCCAACAAATCTGCTACCTCAGCCGATGTCCAAGATAGATCAGACATCTGGCCTACTGCCCGGTCAGTAAAGCGCAGCCCGCTGATCATGCTGAAGTCTAAAGGGGTCACCGTCATCTCCCCCCAAGCAAGGTGAAACGTGTTGGTAGTATCCCAGAAATACTCCAACAATGCGCGAACGACCGTCGCGCCGCAACCCGGGGGCTGCGAAACCCTACAACTGTCGCGTAGAAATCGACCAAGCCGGACGACTCCCATAAAGCGCGCGTAGCAGGATCCCTCGTAATAACCCGGTGAAGCCGAGGGATCAAATCACCGGCCCCGGAACCGTGCTGGCGAAGTGTGCCATCGACTATGCCAGAGAGTGCGCGGTGAGAGACGTGGTTTTCACGGTAGAAAACCAGCTGGTCTAGGGTCCATGAAGGTGGAACCCACCTACCCCTACTCGTAGATGTCCGAGGCTCGGACTCCAAGACGTCGTCGTCCATGTCCTCAGGGACCGTGGGAGTGTCCTCCCGAAAAGCCCGACGCCGGCCGCGGGTGGAAAGGTCGCAGTCTCGTCGTCTAGGCATGCTATTGTCAAAATCTAAATGTTTAGCATCATTTCCTAAACATTTAATTCAAGTTGCATATTTATAATAAAAATCTAAATACTTAGCATCATTTCCTAAGTTATTTAGTTGTTTATTGAATTATAAATGTTTAGCATCATTTCCTAAATATTTTAAAATTGCAAAATAATAAAAATCTAAATACTTAGCATCATTTCCTAAGTTATTTAGTTGTTTATTGAATTATAAATGTTTAGCATCATTTCCTAAATATTTTAAAATTGCAAAATAATAATCTAAATACTTAGCATCATTTCCTGAGTTATTTAGTTGTTTATTGAATTATATGCTAAATTTTTACCTCAAGGCTAAAAATTGGCAAAAATTATGATATTTAGTTTCTCCATGACAAACTAATACTATAGTTCTCCTAGCCGCATGACACTATGTTCTCCATGACAATATAGTACATATGCAAAATATGAATCAACACATCATTTCACAAGATTCACCACCATTTTTTTTTTCGCCATTTCAAAGCATGAACATTATTTCACAAAGTAGCACCCAAAAATGGTGATTTGTTCAATTCTCCATCAAATCATGCAATTTTTGTCTCAAATTTCTCACAAACACACATGTACACATATACAAATAAAATCATGGCAAGAATTTCAACATAAAGCTTCAAAATCAAAAACCCCCAAATTGATTTTTTAGGGTTTGTCATGAAATTGTTAATGTGAACCAAATTCAAAGCAAAAATCAAAGGGACTTACATGAATGTTTGTAAAAGGTCTAAAATGAGGAGAAGATCGAGAAATTACAACGAAATTGATGGAATTCGAACTCCAAAACTCAAAAATGTGTTCCGGCCACCAGCGCAGCTGCCGCGACACGGACAAGACTAACCGTGTCACGGTCAAGAGCAACCGTGTCACGGCAAACCTTCAAGGCTGACGGAGCTCCGGTGAACTGGGCGGCAGTACAGGAACAGAAACAGAAGCAGCAACGAAACATCAGCAGCGCAGTAGCCAAACAATCGCAGCAAAGCAAAAAGAAAAGGAGAAGAAAAAAAAAAAAGAGACCAACCGTGTCACGGTCTCCGTTACCGTGTCACGGCGAGTTTTGAACGGCCGGCGGTTAACCCCAGGCGTGGCGCGACAGCTTTTGGGAAGAGAGAAGCTAAAATGGTGAAAGCAAGTGTGAAAGCAAGAAAAATGTGAAATGTGAAATGGTGGAATGGTGCACGCGGATTTAAAGGCAGAAAAGGACAAAAAGAGCCGTTGTTGACTGATTCAAACAACAAAAAAGGAAAAAAAGAAAGAAAAAGAAAAATAGGTGTCCCGTGACACGGGATCCTTGTCCCGTCTGACGGGAAGCCTTGACCGTGTCACGACAACCTGCTTACGTGGCGCGACAAATCTGAGCCTGGTCAGGGAATATTCTTAGCTTTTTGACCAGTTTGACTGACTTTCCGAGTTTTTTGGGCGATTATTTTTACCTACAGTTACGCAGAAAATCCCAACTGATATTTAAGGGGGGCTAAAATTACTATTTTACCCCTAGCAAGCGTCAAAGCCTATTTTTCGGCATTTTAAGCATTTAATATGGTCGGATAATCGGCTTAAAATTGTGAAATCATCTGCGACCTACGTTCGGGGATAATCAAACCACCATATACTTATCAATTTTTAGCAATCGTCGGCTTTCCTCAGGCTTGGAAAGCGTTATCGGTGGATTTTTCTTCAAGTATAGAAAACCGCCAAGTCGGCTTTCCTCAGGCTTGGAAAGCGTTATCGGTGGATTTTTCTTCAAGTATAGAAAACCGCCAAGTCGGCTTTCCTCAGGCTTGGAAAGCGTTATCGGTGGATTTTTCTTCAAGTATAGAAAACCGCCAAGTCGGCTTTCCTCAGGCATGGAAAGCATCATCTGTGGATTTTTCTTCAAGTATAGAAAACCACAAAATCCCTTTGTCGGCTTTCCTCAAGTATGGAAGGCATTATCGGTGGAATTCTTCAAGCATAGAATGACACCAAATTCGTTCGTCGACCTTCCTCAGGCATGGAAAGTATTATCCGGTAGCTTTCTTCAGGCTTAGAAAGGTACCAAATTCTTCAGTCGGCTTTCCTCAAGCATGGAAAGCATTTCAACCAATGTCACTCGGTAGATTCCTTCAAGCATAGGAAAATACCAAACTCGTTTGTCACCGACACACTGGTGCCAGATATGTATTCTATCCCTTTACTCTTTTATCTGTGGAATTAACATTTTTCTGCAGGTATTGGCGTATACAGAATGATTTAGGGTCGCAGAACGTCTTAAATCATTCTCTGTCTCTATCGACTACTTTGACTATCGTTTTCGAAACTGACGTTTCTACAAACTCAGTCAAAGTGGGGGCTTCTGTAGACACCTAAAATGGTCTCCCCAAAACCAAACCCGATGATAAATAACCTTTCACCGCCACTATTGGTCGGGTTTAATATTTAATCCCGAGAGTGCTTAAAAAATCGTATTTTATTAAATTCATATTTTTGAAAGGTCTATGGATCAGTCTTGATGTTTGGTAAAAGCATAGTTTTAATTTTAGCCCAAGTTTGTTAATTAATTTTAAGCCCAAACCTTTTTATTTTATTATTTATTATTTATTATTTGGCCCAAACATTTTATTTTATTTTATTATTTTAGTCCAAAAAATAAAAAAGCCCAAAACTATCAATCGGCACTTAAAAAGCCGAAAGAAATTAGGGTTAAAAATGAATTTAGACGGAAAAATGGACTAGAACTGACCGTGTCACGGTACAGCTTGACTGTGTCACGGGAACTGATCTCGTCTGACGGTGGGACTTCCCGTGACACGGGAGGTCTGCTGTGACACGGGAAGTTCCGTGTCCTTTCCGCGTAAACCCTTAACGCGTTTTCTGTTCCGTTTTCTAAAAATTTCCCGCGTCACTCCAAAACTGACCGTGTCACGGGAACTTGTACCGTCTGACGGTACAGTCTGACCGTGTCACGGTACAGTCTGACCGTGTCACGGGATACTTTTTTAGGGTTTTTTTTTATCATTTTAGGGTTCCGTGTGCTCCCTCAGCACATTTCCCTATAAATACCCCCTCATTTCTGATGTACGGGGCAACCAGAATTCGATTATTCTTATTTTTCTCTCTTCTATGCTCTTAACCTAAACACTAGCCTACCCTTTTCACTTCAAAATTCCTTCTTCAAGCACTCAAAGGAGTCCATATTTCACTCGAGGTTCTGTCCTTAAACCAAGGCGTGAAAGGTAGAATCGTTTGAGGGTTTGGCCCCAAAATCAACCTTACTTTATTTAATTTAATTTAATTATTGTTTTATTATTTCCTTGAAGTTACTAACTCGTTTATTATTTTGTAGTTGCAAACAAACAGATTCAAAGTAAGGATCATGCTCTTTTTACTATTGTTATTTTTCTAACGATTTTTATGTTGATGGAATTATGATTAAATTGGTTTTTATATTAATATTGATTCTATTATTTATTTTGATCATCATATTGCATGTTTAAGGGGAATATGTAATTGAAAATCACGACTAATAAGATAATTTGGACAACCGGTTTAGGATCCTTTTTAATCTTGTTGTTTAATCAAGTGATCACAAATTTTTTAGAATTATGTGTGCATTAATTTTGAACCAATTTAGTTAAATAATAGTTTGGAGCGAATTGAATTATTGTTTGTATGCCTTTGAGATCACATGAATGCTTTTCAATATAAGAATCGAGTAGAGGCCAATACGGGCGAATGTGACTCCATGACTCACTTCGTACCATCATCCCCGATCCTCCTTTCGTGGTTCCGAACCATATGGAGTTAGTAATCTCATGGATTATGAATGGGGTGTAACCTTCACGGGTCAATCGTTGTTGCCTTCGTTGTCCCTTATCGTGGTTGCCTTTTTATGATCCGTGAACGGTTTACAAGTTCCTTAAAAACTTGTTGGCGGCTCCCTACTTTATTTGTCCCTAATTGTAATGTCAATTCCCACTTCCTATGAGTGCCAAGCATATTCACACATGCTTTTAACGTAGGCGCACTTCGAGCGACGCCTACAAACGCCTCACCTTAAGACTTGGTTGGGAGATCAAGGAATCTCACATTGTTTTGCATCAGTCGGCCGACCCCAAGCAAACGGCCAAGTTGAAGCCTTCAACAAGCTTATATTAGACGGCATTAAAAAGAAAATTGAAAGAGCTGGTGGCTTATGGGCAGAAGAATTGATTCATGTCACATGGGCTATCCGAATAACTGCCAAGGGGGCAACAGGTGAAACCCTATTTCTCATGTTGTACGGTGCTGAAGCCGTCTTGCCCATTGAACATTACGAGCCGACACTCAGAGTCATGCTTTATGATGAAGAGGCAAACAGGGAGGCTATGCGGCTGGCATTGGACTCCCTCTCGGAACGCAGGGGCAATGCTGCCCTGCGTTATGAGATGTACCATCTGAAAATGACGAGAGCCTACAAAAAGAAAGTATAGAAGCGCCCTTTGAAAGCTGGCGACTTTGTGTTACAAAAAATGGAGGCAACTGGTAGGGCCAATGAGCTTGGAAAGCTTACCCCCAATTGGGAGGGCCTCTACCGGATCTATGAAGAAGTCAGGGATGGCACCTACCGTCTAGAAACCCCAGACGGCAGACGCCTACCTAGAACTTGGAATGTAGATAACTTAAAAAAGTACTACTTCTGAGAATTGTAATTTTTGTAAACAAAGATTCCATTAATGAGAAATCAGGCTTTGTTTTCATATTGTTTTGTTATCTTTATAATTACTTTTCCATCTGGGCAATACCCAGACGGATTATTGCTTAACCAACTAAGTTCGATACTTAGTGGTGAATTCAATGTTCAAATAACACGCGGCCAATGGCCAGATTGAAAAACTAGGAACAAAAACGCTTAGTAGCTATCCAACCGGTCTCAAACAAGACCAAAGGCCAATGGCCGGATGATTGCTTATTTTATAAAACCGCCTGTCCCGACATGGACAATGGCGTCCGGCGACACCTCTCCAGGTGAAATCGTCGCAGAGAGCAGACTCTTTGTCAGCTCTACATATCTATGCAGACGACAAAGATTGAACGACCAAATTGGTTAACTCATAGCCGTCTGAACAAAATAGTCTACAAGAACGATTAAGTTTCCGAATATTGGATGCCCTGAGGCATCAGACGGTTTTCGGCCGAAGTTCTTACTTAGATTATTTATTCCAAAATTGCACACTCTCTCCCAATTGGGTCAAAAGAGTTTTGTGTAATGGCTATGCAATAATCCTAGACGGAATATTACCGCCTAGGTAAGAGGCTCGAAGCACCCACTTAAATGGCCGACTGTGCACTTGGTTTGGGGCAATCACCATTGTGATTGATTGGCCCTAAAACACCTCATACTTCTCCAAGTATCAAGTGTTTTCAAGCCAATCAATCAATTTGAAATGAAACCAACCACACAGCCGTCCAGGGCAAGAACAGCCGGATTGCAAATTGTCGCATGCTTTTTATAAGTTAGGCAAAATATCAAAGAATTGCAGTATATACGGAAAATTCAATTCAAAAAAAAAAATTCAAATGCAAACATGTATAAACAACCAACTGAGTCGGAATACTTCACATTAATATTAAAAATGGCACAAAGGCCAGAATAATTGTTAACCGGAATCATATCCGATGAAGAAGCAAAAGAAGCAAATTGTTAACCCAACTCCATAGTTGGTAAAAATACAACATACTCGGCTTACAAGCCGGAAAAGAAAGATACTTGGCATACTGCCGCAGAATTTGGGGAGGCTGGTCTAAGGCTGAGGTGGAGGCTGTTGACCCGGCTGGCTTTGACCGGTTGGGAGGGTTTCTGATTGATTGTCAGCTGCTTGAGTCTGGCTGCCTTCATTTTTCTCATCCTCTGTCGGCTCATCTTCATTATATGAGACATCATATCCCAGCTCTGAAGCCCAATCCTTGAAGCGAGGCGGAGCTGCCTCTCCCAATACTTGGGCATCATACACCGCAGTGGCGTAGTCATACCTAAGTTTATAGACTTCAAAGTCTATATCCGAATAGAAGAGAACCCAAGTTATCTTCAGGCGGGCTGCATTCTCCCGCTCATTCTTCTCCATCAGCCGTTTTTGCTCCTTGGCAATTTCCCCTGCATGTTGGTTCTTCATGTTGATAATCTCCAGTCCCAACCGGGAGACGTCTGCCCGGAGCTTTGTGTTCTCCTTGTCAGTGTCTTCCAATGCCTTGAGCTCAGCCTTAGCATCGTTCAGTCTCTGATCAAGGTCATTAGCCCGGCTGTTAGCTTCATCGTTGGCAGCCGTCAAACTCCGGATCAGCTCCTCCTGTTTCAACTCTACTACTTTAATCTTTAAATCACACATATAATTATCATATACATCAGAGTTGAGGTTTCCAGTGGCCCTCCGTTTGGCGTCATTTACCTCTTCTTGTTTCCACCTAAAGGGGCCCCGGAGCCCATCCTCCCTCAGCATAGCCTGAGAAAATGGCAGTCGTATTATGAAATACTTGGTGAAAAATAAAGAAAGATATCAGAATTAAGTTGAAGAATCGTTTACCTCAGCCAGTTGGCCCATTATCCGGTCAAAGTCCACCACCTGCAGATCAGGTATGAAATTCTTCTCAGATCGGGTGAGGGTCCTCACCATTCGTTTGGATAACCCAGGAAGATCCGGCTCATCGGATGTAAGATCTGCACTAAAAGAAGTACTTGGTGAGAGGGATGCAGCGTAGTTGGCATTCATTCGTTGCCGGCTGCAAACTGAACCCCCTGAAGGGTCAACCTTAGTCTTGACTCTCATAAAGTCAAGCGACTAAGGTATTTCAATCTTGTTCTTACCTTGGGTTTCTGGATGGGGCTTAGAGGTATCCTCCTCCCCAGTTATTGCTGCACCGGTTGCAACATTGGGTGGGTGGCCACCCTTCGATGTTGTAGAGGCATCCGACGCTTTCTTCCTCGAGCTTTCTGAGCTTTCACTCAGAATCTTCATGGTGGAAGGCGATTTGTCACCGGTCGTAAGATGATCCAGATTGGCAGAAGGAGTTATCTGGGAAGGATTCTTTTTGGCGGCCTTGGCAGCCGGAGTTTTGTCCAGCTCCTCCCCTTGCCTTTTGAAAAGCTTGGAGATGGAGCGTGGAACACGTTTAGTGGCATCCTGCAAATCTAGAACTAAATTTTACCAGCCGACAAAAACCCTTGGAAGAAATTTAAAGGAAAACTACATGAGTCAGGCGGTCTTACCCCGCCTTTCTTGGCCTCCTTGGCCTCAACGGCTGCTCTCTTAGAGAGCGCACTTTCTTTGCGCAACTGCGCTGCAGACTTAGCTGGAGTCTTTGCCGGGTCAACCATTCTCAAGGCGTCAGCTGCAAGGAGAAAACAAAAGGTTAGATACAAATAATGAAAAGTTGGAAGTACAAAATGAAAAACAACATAAAAGCCCGATGCAAGTGAATTACCCTTGGGAAACATGGTGCTTAACCCACAGGCGGATAGGAATCTTTCATTCTTGAAATAGTCTGGGTGGGGGATCCAGTTCTTTGGTACAATGATATGAATCCCATCCCCTAAGGGCTCAGTAGTGGTTTTGAAGAAACCCGACTCCATTATTTGCTCCTGGCCTGGGCCCTAGTAGAGAGCGCTAGGAGAGGGCATTTCCTGCCAAGGAGAACCGGTTCCTTATCGTACCGACGTAGAGTTCGGTTGTGTCTTAGAGTTGGTGAGGAGATCAAATAAAATTTCTCCTTCCACCCGGACCATGTGGACACCTTGTCCAATGTCATCAAATACTGGGGCAAAGTGGTAAGAGTATACCATGCCCCCATGACCGCCTGGGGCGTTGCTCAAGTAGTGCATATGAGCAAAGGCATAAAAGTTGGGGGCAAGGTTCTGGAGCTCCCAGGCGGCAATATAGCTTAAAATATTCACCCACGAGTTTGGGGTGAGCTGCCAGACACCCAGATCATACCCCTTTAGGATTTTCCTAATCCCAGTATGGAGGGGGAACCGAAGGCCGACTTCTATTACCGCCTCATAACAGACAAAATAGTTGTCTGCATTTTCTATTTTGTCATCCCAGGCCATCGCTGCGTCCCCAGGCGGAAATATAATATCCCAACCCTTTCCAAAAGGGTGCTATTCTTTGAAAGCCTTAAAGCCACTCTTCAGCAGGGCTATGTCACCCGGAAGCATTCTAATCTTCTTCGCGTCAAGGTTGTCAGCGACCTTTGCCGGCTGCTGATAGTTAGCCGCGAAATTATCTTGATCGGAGCCAGAAGCCTCGGCTCCCGAACTTTCAGCGGCTTCATTACTGCCTAATCCTTCCCCGGATCCATTAGAGGAGGCGACCTCTTCACCGTCTACCTCTCTTACACTGGAGCTCTCGGAGGAAGAGGGAGCCTCATCATCAGAATTGTTGCTCTCCTCCAAACCCTCATGTTCCCCATCCGGAACAACCTCGTCAGTGGGCACTTCCATAGCGCGCCGACTCTTAGACTTTCTGGTCGTCTGTTTTACTCTAGCCATTGTGTCCTGCATAGACACAGAGAGGGAGGAATTCGGGGATGAGCACAACAGTTCCGACAGTCCAGAAAAGGCACCCCCTGTTTTAGATTCAGCCGTTCTGGGAGATCGACTGAATGTCCTAGGCTGTGCTGAGTGTGTGGATTGAGAGCTCATTTTATTTTTAAATACTATGCATACAGACGAAAACAAGAATGTATACAAGTTGAAAAGGAAAAGCTAAAGATGGTACAGGCGGTTACTTTACGATTAAATCTGGAAACTCTGAAAAATGCTACAGACAGTGACCGGGTGTTGCAAGGTTAGCACACGAAAATCTTGAGAATTTGATGCAGACGGAACCAGAGAATATCTCTCTAAAAATCTTTCTTTCTCTCTCTAGAAAGTCAAATGAAAATGAAAGTGAGAGAAGGGAGGGGGGGTAAACTTCTATTTATAGAAGGGTGAAACGGGGGCATCCCCGTTGAACTTTAAATTTTACTAGCCGTTGTTATTGTTCACCTTTGATAGGTGGACACGTGTCACAGGCCTCACGTGACCTCCACGTGACCCCTGTGAGGGGAAAATTTTTAGGGTAAAAATACCCGATATGTGGACCAATAAGAGAAGGCCACGTGTCAAGACCATGCTAGCCCAAGTGGCCCCCTAGCCACTTGACACGTGTCCCCTTCAGATAGCTTTTGAAATGGCGGCCTTCAAGGGCCCAAATTTCAAGAAGCGCCGTAATTCGGCGCAGACTACTAAAATCTAGGTCAAGTGACCTAGATAGGGGCACACCTATCAATGACCCTATAAATAGGTAGATATTTCCCCATTTTGGGGACACATTCAATCATTTATTACACCTGCTTTCTCTCTCATCAGAGAAACACCTGAGCTTGGAATCCAAGCAGATACCCACCTAAATTTCCGTACTCTTTATTCTCTTTCAAGTTACTAACCTGATCTTCGGAGGCGGAGCTCCAACCACCCGGAGTCTCCGTTGTTTTTGCAGGTATAGCTCAGCCGGACCAGTATTTGTGACGTAACTCTCTCGAGGGACAAAAACACCCAAAACAAAAACCAAGAATGATCTAATTTTAAGATTATTTGACTAAATAATTATCTGACCCAACCCTAACCCGAACCTGAATATACTATCTATTAACTCGTCTAAACCCAAATCAACACAACCCTAAACTAAAATTGAACCCGATCTGAATTTGACTCTAATCGAACCTGACCTACACCCGAAAAGGGTAAAGGACTCGAAATAACATGAACCAAAATTGACCCGACCCAAACCTGAACCTGATGTGAGGCTAGATTGACCCGACATGACCTGATCCTGATTTAACCCGAGACCTGATTTGACCCGATCCAGACCCGACTTGAATACCCGAATTGACAACTTTAGCTGTTGCGGGATGTTGGTGGTGAAGGCAGCTTGGTTGCGCTACTTGTTAAATTGCAGTTGGCGGTGCGGCGTTTGTTGTTGCAAGATAAGGGTGCCTAATTGGTGGTTGCTATAAATTGTTGCGATGGTGATTGGAGGTGGAAGGTGCGGCAATGCGTGGCTGGTGAGTGATGGTGGTATTGTGAGTGGAGGAATGCAGGTATGCTGTTGTTGCTGTTATTGTTGTTGATGAATTGGGGAAATAGGGAAAGAAGCTCGGGTTGACTTGTTCAATTGCTTCCTTGATTGGGACCCGAAACTTCAAACATTACTTCAAATTAAAAAACATATCTCGATCCAAACCACACCTATATACACTACTAGAAACTAGCGTATTTCCGACGAATTCATTCTGACGAACTTATAATTTCGTCGTAAAATTCGAAATTTTTGACGGATTTCATTTCTGTCGGAAAATTACGACGGATTTAAATAATCCGTTGGAAATTTTCGACAGAATTTAAATCCGTCGGAGAATATGTACTTTACGACAAAATCTAAATTCGTCGAAAATTTCCAACAGAAAATTCTATCGGAAGACAATTAAAAAAAAAAAAAAACTTACCTTTATTTTATAAACCCTAACCGACACTCCACACTCCTTACCCTTTAATTCTTTTTTCCATGTTTTCTCTCTCCTCTCCTCTCTTCTTCTCTGGTCATCTCCTCTATTTCGTTCTACCCTTTCCTCATTTCTATCTCCTCCTTCTCTTTCTATCTCCTCATTTATCTTCTCTTTCTCTGTTTTATTTCGTCGAATGATGTGGCAACGAGTGGTTTGGCGGCAACGGCGGTGGTGCTTCTCCTATATTTCAGAAATTAATGATTTTTTTTTTTGTCAAATTCGACCATAAAAAGTCTGGAACTAGACTTTATATAACTAGATTTTTGTGGTCGAATTTGGCCTATTTAAACTAAATTCAATAATTCAAAGCCAATTTCTATTATTAAGGTATGTTTTTCGCCCCTTCTATTATTTTTTTATTTTTTTTTTAATTTTTTCAGTTGGTGGCGCCGTGGTGGGTGAGGATATGGTGACTGGTGTCGTGGTGGTGTAATACCTCGTATTTTTATATGTATTTTAAATAAAATAGGTATTTTGAGAAGTATTTAATTAAATTGAATTGTTATATTTAAAGTTTTTTAATTATTTATTTTAAATAAGTTATGAAATATTTATAAAAGGAAAGTTTATTTAACTAATCAATTTAATTAAGTTGGGATTTAATTTAAGGAAAGTTTTATTTTAGTAAAGTTTTACCAGGGATGGGATTAGGAAAATTAAAAGAGGCAAGTTAGGGAAAAAGGGTGTAACACCCCCAAATCTTCCTCTACGGAAATACTAGTATAATACGTATAATTATACCGTAGAGATAGACTTGGGCGTATTACCGCCGCGTGATTACGCAACGCTACTCAAAATACTTAACTCAATAACAAACTTGCAGCGGAAACTCAACTTTCTTTTATTAATACTTATAAAAATAGTGACATTGTACTGTTATGAGTACTCAAATAAACACAAGACCAACATTCCTAAACTAGGTGAAGCAAATCCCTGGACTCCCATATGCTCATTCATGACTCCACCTGAAAATAGTCAACACTGCTTACCATTACGGTAAACACGACGAACCAAAAACAAATAAGAAGTACGGATTAGCAAATTATGCTAAGTACGATAAGTGTAAGATAGTGTAAACTCAATTTATTTGCAAAAATGCTTTTAAAATCAATTCCAATAATTCATCCAATAAATTCAAAACTCATTATTCCAAAACCGATTCTAATGATTCATATTCAAAATAATAGTTAATAAAACCAATTCCTTTATTAAGAACCAATTCCTTTTAATCCAATTCCTCACCCAAGTGTGCACACCCCCCAAGCCAGTCTCCTTATATTACAAGGCTATTCTTGAGGAAAGACCCGGTCATACAAAGTCCAAGGCCTTATCAATAAACCAAATCCGCATAGTGGGATTACTAACATGCTTATAAATCATTAATAATAATAATTCAATGGTTCAATAAATCCTTTTAATATCTAATAGTTCCAATATAATTCAAAATCCTTTTTAATTAATTCCACATGCTTTCAAAATCAAACCTTGTAAATAAATACTTGAGAATCAAATCTCATATTAATAACTTTTCGAAATCAATAACTCTTCCTTGAAAAACCTTTTATTTAATTCAACAAACCTTTTAAAATCAATTCATTTATTTAAACACGATAAGTAATCCAAACCATTCGAAACATGATTTAAAAATCGATCATTCAAAATACTTTAATTTAAAAAAATACCTTCAAACACAATTCATTTCAAAATCATAATTCAAATCAATTTAATTCAATCATCAATCAAATCATGTAAAACATGTTATTCAAACCAATCACTTTCAAAGGTATCTAGCCACCCAAACGTACCTTGATCCTTGCTAGAAAAACCACACAAAAAGAACCTCAATAACCTTGATCGAACACACCCTACAAATAAATATAACCTTAATCAATATAAGGTTAACAAATAATTTAAAACCCCCAACTATATGTACATGAATCTTTTAAATTAATTTCTCAAAAACATCATTAAAAATCTGATTTTATATAATTAAAACTACTCATTATAATTATTTATAAATCCCCTATAATAATAATAATAATAATAAAAATACCCTATAATAATAATAATAATAATAATAATAATAATAATAATAATAATAATAATAATAATAATAATAATAATAATAATAATAATAATAATAAAAAATAATAATAATAATAATAATAATAATAATAATAATAATAATAATAATAATAATAATAATAATAATAATAATAATAATAATAATAATAATAATAATAATAATAATAATAATAATAATAATAATTGAATAAGAGAAGAGGATAATAAAGGATAAGAAACCAAGGAAAAGAGAAGAATTGGATTTGCTTTGGAAAGAATAGGAAGAACTTGTTGAGGACATAACTCCTTCAATATAACTCTGAATTGGGTGATTCTTGAGCCTAACCTCAAGTATATTTAGAGAGGAACAATCTTCTATGAGACGTCAATACACCAAAAACTGACCAAAATTTCCCGAAAATTGGCTTTAAAGATAAACGGGATGATTTGTGTAAAATTGAGGAGAAGAAAAGAAGAGAATTGGTGTGAAGAATGTGAGAGGTATGAAGGGGTATTTATAGGCTAGCTCATGCAAGAATTATGGCAAGAGAATTTGGGAAGAAATATGGCAAGTAGGGTTTATGGGATTACTTGGAGAAGTGAGTAAAAGAGTTAAGGAAAGTTTGGATATTAAGGTGATTATGTATACTTGAATATGGAAGGTATGTATGTCATGAAAAATAATAAGGAAATTAGAATTACTTGGGGAATAATTAAGAAAAATAATTGGCAAGAAAATATGATGATTAGAGATTCAAAAGATGGAGAATTAGAATTAAGAAAAATTGGAGATTTTGGGAGATAATTAAAAATATAATTTTACCAATTAAATTCCCCCAAAATAATTCAATAGGGCCGAAAATATTGAGCTTATCATAGCTCAAAATTTTGGACTCCTATAAATATATTTAGGAAGATTTTGCTTGGTATTTAAGAAATAAAATAATTGTATAAATAATGTACAATAAATAATTAATTAATTAAATATCAATTATTTACGAATAAATAATCAAGAAAAATCAGATTTTCCATACATGGAAAATCCAAAAATCCTAGCTAATTATTGGAAAATTTTGGCCATGATAAAATAATTAACAAAATATTATTTTTCTTTAATTAAAATATCCGAAATATGTAAATAATCCGGTTTTTAAAATAGGATAAATGGATAATATATCTTATAAAAAAATGATTAAGTTTCAAAATACTTTTGGCGCTAAAATTTAAATAATATTTTGGCTCCAAATAATAAATTTACTAAAATACCCTTTTTATAAAATAATTTTTAATTAATTAATTAGAAAATATGTATGAAAATACGGGGTACTACAGTCTACCCCCTTAAAATTAGTTTCGACCCGAAACTTAGCCAAAAGAAACGAAAATCATTTTAAAATTATTGGTTCATGCACAATCCTAACTTGACTCAAGACTTCAACCAAACTCAAGTAAGACTCGAAATCACTATAAAATGTCTCGAAAAGTAGATGCGCGAAACTCTATCGCCCTCTACCCCCCTTAAAAGGAGTTGCGCCCCCGTAACTCGGCCAACACATTAGCTCACTAAATAAATCAACTATATTAACAATTTATCAACAATCATCAAGCAAAGTAAGGAAAACCAGGCCAGAAAGTTTCAAACATCCAAAGAGCTTAGGTTTTAAAATGATTTGTTTACAAAGGTTGCTAGTGAGAAAACTCGTAAAATATTTTATGAGTCATTCGAAAACAATTTAAAATACTTACATTAGGAGAAATCATTGAAAACACTGTAAAAGTCTCATATATATATATATATATATATATATACAAGGTATAAACTGAAATCAAAATACTTAATAGAAGATTTTAAAAGATCTATGAAAGTTTTCAATCTAAACAATTATTTAAAAACAAGGAATACAAAACTTTACTTTGAAAACTGTGTATTTGAAAATTCATTTTGCATACTTGTAATAAAATACTTGTTTCAATAAAAGTCTTATTATGGGAAATAAATTTCAAGCGTTAATCCCCTAGCTTGAACCCCACTGTGATCATACACTAAAGTACGGTGGCGTCCAAAAGGGAAGAAGATAGAGCAAAAGAGTCGCCAACAAGTTTTAGGAACTTGTAAACCATTCACAGGGTGAAGGTTACACCCCTTAACGATCCAAGAGATCGTCAACTCCATAAGGTCTTGAACCAAATAAGGGTTCGGGGATGAAGGTACAAATCCAACCTAAAAGAGATTGAACCTGCCCTAATAATAGGCCTCTACTTTATTCTGATCGTATTTATGTGCGCTTTTTGATTAACATGCAATCAATAGGTTAACCCTAAACCTGTTTATCTATGTTGGTTGAATATTAATGCACAAATAAATCTATTATTGGCGATCACTTGAATTTATAATCATATTAACCCTAACAAGATTATCAATTATCTTATTAAGCGTGATTACAAGTACAAATTCCCTTTAAACATGCATAAAAGGGTGTGATCAAACAATAAATAAATAAGCATCAAGCAACATAATAATAATAATAACAATTATAATCATCAAAACAATAATCAAAATAATAATTATAATCATAATCATAATTATAAATCATGTTAAAGCATAATAATAGCAAGATCCTAGGCATGATACTAACAAGATTAATAACAAACCCTAGCATGTCACTAAGCATTTATAATCAAATCTTTAACCCTAACATGATACTAACAATCATGAATATTAGGAAGAACATAGGAAGCATCGCAGGAATCATAATAAGCATGTTTGATATTATAACATTTTCCCTAAACATGATACTAGGAATCATTGTTGTCATTCAAAACATCAAGCATCCTAACATGATACTAGGAATATCATAATAATAACCTAAGCATAATTTCTATATCATAATATCAATAAAACCATTAAAGCACTTACTTTGATGCCTCGTACCTCTTTCTAATAATAAAATACACACGTTAGTAACTTCAAGGAAAATAATAATCAAAACAATTAAATTAAATAATTGAAATAGAGATTTGGGACCAAACCCTCATAAATTAAACCTTTTACGTCTAGGGCGAAGGCAACTTCGAATATGGCTAGGTGCTTCTAAATCTAATGGATGCGGAATTTTTTTATGTAAAAGCTAGTTTAGAAAAAGAAGAGAGAGAGATGGTGAATGATTAGAAAAAGAATGAGAGAGGATTAAAAACTGATTGTAGGTGAATGAAAACGGAGTTTTTACGACGTTATTTATAGAGAAAATCAGCCAAAAAGATAAAATTATTAAAACAGAGCATTGGCGCACAAAAAATCGAACCAGCGCCAACGCTGGCTGTTGGCGCTAGGCGCTAACGTTAGCGCCAGACACCAATGCTGGCGCCAGGCGCCAAGCGTAGCGCCAGGCGCTACAGCTGGCGTTTGGCGCTGATCTGGAAAATTACGCGTTTTCCTAAAATCAGATAAAAATTGCCGTATAGGAGGATAAAATCGTATTTTCCTTAAAAATGTTCTTTGATTTTAATTAAAACTCTGAAAAGTCAACAAAAGTCAATTTATCAATGCTAATTGAATTAGGAATGAAAAGAACCTTCTAGAAGAATCTAGAAGACTAAAACCATTCCTAATTGCATTAGGAATGATAAATCATATTAGGCCCTCTCCTAGATCATTGGGCTGCATATAAGGCTCAAACCGGGCCCAGTTTGGTAAATTGGCCATAACTTCCTCAATATTCATCGGAATTGGGCTTATAATATATCGTTGGAAAGCTCTTGTCAAGCCCCATCCAACTACACTACTATTGGACCCATATCATGGGCCAACCAAACTGGATTGGCTGTTTTCAAAAATAGAGAGAAGAGAAAAGAAATTAAAACTATCCGCAACACTAAACCTTCCACACTTTCACTTCATTCGATTATGATTCGACGTGAAAGGTAATCATCACCGGGTTTGGTTTTGGGGAGACACAAATGAGTGTCTACACTTACTTTTTCATAAAGAAACTCAATAATCACATATTCAACTTCATAGCAAACACTGTCATGAGTACTAAGCATAAAAGGAACACATCTTATCTTGACCCTCTTATCGCTCGTTGATTAGTAACTTATCTTAAGGTATCCTCCAAAAGTATTAACAACTTCCCCAACACATTCATAAATCCTGATAATACATCCTTAAATCGTAATCATTAACTCTTGTTTACTTCATAATACTTTGTTTTAAACATTCAAAAACTCGATCATCTTTCTCATGACTTCAAATTTCTCAATCTAGTTTCTATAGTCCATAACTCATCTTTAAGGCAACTCATTAATATCTCAATGCAAATCATTGATTATTCCATCACTGATAACTTTTCTATATCAATTAACTTTGTTGTCAATCCCTTAGAGTAAAATCCTTTGAGTAACCATCCAAATAATGATTCCTTAGAGTAAAATCCTTTGAGTAACCATCCAAATATTAATTCTTTTAACTAACTTCAATAAATCCCTTCACAAGATATTATTTCTTCAAAATAAACTTCAATTTAAAATAAATATCTTTATCCCAAATACATCCTTTCACTTGAATTGACTCAAAATCCTCTAACTTTTGTATTAAGTTTCTTCAAAGATTCAACCATCATCCATAATAACCACAATACTCATCCTTACACCATATGGATACTTTCCACCATTAGATACAAATAATCATAAATTAATATTAATATCCAATTCATATCTCCCAAAAATACATACCTTAATCCAACACTTATATAGAACTAGTTCAACTCATCATTACCACAGATTATACTTCCTTGTTCAACATAAATCATATTCCAAAAATTAGTAAAGACTTGATAACACAAATCTTCCAAATATTATTCATGATAACAATCCAAAATAACTCCTCATTTATTCCACGGTAATCATCAAATCTTTTAATCTCAAAAATAACAACTCAACCATATTGACCTCATGTAACCCTCTTATGATCCAAATACTTGCCACATATCACATATCCAAATTGTACTTCTCATAAAGGGTTAAGTCCAGAGTGACAATTCCAGTTATGAACTCACTAACTGTGACTCCATTATCTTTCAAGTAATGCAAGTTAAAGTAATTATGTATCAATTCTTTCCATCTGTTTCACACACGCATGTAAAATAATTAATTAAATGTCGAATCACACAAACAATTCAATTCAAAATCCATTTGCAATAAGCAATTCATAACTCAATAAACCAAGCATAACTCAAGATCACCCAACCATGGGTAATAACTCCAAAATTTCGGACCTCTTGGCCATTCCCTAAGGTGTTTTAACACCAACTTTAATGCACAAATAATCGCATACTCAAGTTTCAAATAATTTCAATTCATTCTATTTTCGAAAATAAAAGATATGTACTTGAATCGTGATTATAGGACGGTCGAGCTCGCGTCTCCCAGGAAATTTACCTACGACGTTGAGGCAAGCCTTTCCTAGACAGAAAGTCCTACCCATTATAGGCCTCCGTAGAGAACTCGAGAATCCTTTTCTCATTCATCTTTCCACAAATAGGAAAATAGTTTTATATAAAAATAAAGCTTTTGACTCTCACACAAATGCAAAACTCTATCTATCCTATATGCCCTTCTTAAGTCTACCCACAATTTTTATTATTTATAACTCCAATTTTAATCTTTTTAGGACCGTTGAAACTGATACCACTTTGTAACACCCCCAAATCTCCCTCTACGGAAAAAGTAGTATAATACGTATAATTATACCTTAGAGATAGACTTGGACGTATTACTGCCGCGTGATTACGCAAGGCTACTCAAAATACTTAACTCAGTAACAAACTTGCAGCGGAAACTCAACTTTCTTTTATTAATACTTATAAAAATAGTAACATTGTTATGAGTACTCAAAATAAAGACAAGACCAACATTCCTAAACTAGGTGAAGCAAATCCCTGGACTCACATATGCTCATTCATGACTCCACCTGAAAATAGTCAACACTGCTTACCATTACGGTAAACAGGGCGAACCAAAAACAAATAAGAAGTACGGATTAGCAAATTATGCTAAATACGATAAGTGCAAGATAGTGTAAATTCAATTTATTTGCAAACATGCTTTTAAAATCAATTCTAATAAATTAAAAACTCATTATTCCAAAACCGATTCCAATGATTCATATTCAAAATAATAGTTAATAAAACTAATTCCTCACCTAAGTGTGCACACCCCCCAAGCTAGTCTCCTTATATTACAAGGCTATTCTTGAGGAAAGACCCGGTCATACAAAGTCCAAGGCCTTATTAATAAACCAAATCCGCATAGTGGGATTACTAACATGCTTATAAAGCATTAATAATAATAATAATAATTCAATGGTTCAATAAATCCTTTTAATATCCAATAGTTCCAATATAATTTAAAATCCTTTTTAATTAATTCCACATGCTTTCAAAATCAAACCTTGTAAATAAATACTTGAGAATAAAATCTCATATTAATAACTTTTCAAAATCAATAATTCTTCCTTGAAAAACCTTTTATTCAATTCAACGAACCTTTTACAATCAATTCCTTTATTTAAACACGATAAGTAATCCAAACCATTCAAAACATGATTTAAAAATAAATCATTCAAAATACTTATATTAAAATAAATACCTTCAAACATAATTCATTTCAAAATCATAATTCAAATCAAATTAATTCAATCATCAATCAAATCATGTAAAATATGTTATTCAAACCAATCACTTTCAAAGGTATCTAGCCACCTAAACGTACCTTGATCCTTGCTAGAAAAACCACACAAAAAGAACCTCAATAACCTTGATCGAACACACCCTACAGATAAATATAACCTTAATCAATATAAGGTTAACAAATAATTAAAAACCCCCAAATATATGTACATGAACCTTTTAAATTAAATTCTCACAAACAGCATTAAAAATCTGATTTTATAAAATAAAAAATACTCATAATAATTATTTATAAATCCCCTATAATAATAATAATAATAATAATAATAATAATAATAATAATAATAATAATAATAATAATAATAATAATAATAATAATAATAATAATAATAATAATAATAATAATAATAATAATAATAATAATAATAATAATAATAATAATAATAATAATAATAATAATAATAATAATAATAATAATAATTGAATACGAGAAGAGAATAGTAAAGGATAAGAAACCAAGGAAAAGAGAAGAATTGGATTTGCGTTGGAAAGAATAAGCAGAACTTGCAGAGGCCATAACTCCATCAATATAACTCCGAATTGGGTAATTCTTGATCCTAACCTCAAGGATGTTTTGAGTGAAACAATCTTCTTTAAAACATAAATACCCTAAAAACGGACCAGAAGTGCCTGAAAATTGGCTTCAAAGATAAACGGGATGATTTGTGTAAAATTGAGGAGAAGGAAAGAAGAGAATTGGTGTGAAGAATGTGAGAGATATGAAGGGGTATTTATAGGCTAGCTCATGCAAGAATTATGGCAAGATAATTTGGGAAGAAATATGGCAAGTAGGGTTTATTTGATTACTTGGAGAAGTGAGTAAAAGAATTAAGGAAAGTTTGGATATTAAGGTGATTATGTATACTTGAATATGGAAGGTATGTATGTCATGAAAAATAATAAGGAAATTAGAATTACTTGGGGAATAATTAATAAGAATGATTGGCAAAAAAATATAATGATTAGATATTTAAAAGATGGAGAATTAAAATTAAGGAAAATAGGAGATTTTGGGAGATAATTAAAAATATAATTTTACCAATTAAATTCCCCCAAAATAAATCAATAGGGCCGAAAATATTGAGCTTACCATAGCTCAAAATTTCGGACTCCTATAAATATATTTAGGAAGATTTTGCTCGGTTTTAAAGGAATAAAATAACTGTATAAATAATATACAATAAATAAATTAAATAATTAATTAAATACCAATTATTTACCAATAAATAATCAAGAAAAATCAGATTTTCCATACATGGAAAATTCAAAAATCCTAGCTAATTATTGGAAAATTTTGGCCATAATAAAATATTTAACAAAATATTATTTTTCTTTAATTAAAATATCCGAAATATGTAAATAATCCGGTTTTTAAAATAGGATAAATGGATAATATATCTTATCCAAAAAAATGATGAATTTTCAAAATACTTTTGGCGCCAAAATTCAAATATTATTTTGGCTCCAAATAATAAATTTACTAAAATACCCTTTTTATAAAATAAATATTAATTAATTAATTAGAAAATACGTATGAAAATACGGGGTATTACAAAGGGTTTCTAGAGAAGGGGTATAAATATTCCACACATGAGGCAAATCAAACATTGCCCAGAGTGGAGAAAACCCAAGGTAAACTTCTCTCTCCTTTCTCTTTTTCCCTTTCCCTTCCTCTTTGGCACGGCCGGCCACCACTGCAGCCCACTGGCGCAGGGCCAGCAGCCACGGCGGCACAGGCGGGGCGCAGCAGTAGCCCAGCCGTGCCGTGGTGTCTGCCGCTGCCATGGTTTCGAAAAAAAATTGAATCTTTACTTTTAAAAATCAATTTATTCCTAAATCTAATTGTTAATTATGAGTTTTGGGATTTGATTTTGATGTTTGGTTATGAGTATTATGATAATTAATTTTCAGATTATGTTTTTAATTAAAAAGTCCCAATTTTTGAAACCCTAGGTTCTTGATTTGTAAATTATTGAAGGGTTATGATGTATAATGGTTTAGAACTTTGATTAAAGTGTTTTAAGGCTTAAATACAACAAGTTTTAATTAAAATATAGTGCTGGAATTTTTGGTAGAGCATTTAAAATCATGTATCTTTAAGGAATTTTAATTAACTATTATTTGGGATTAAAGTATGATGTTTTAAATATAATTTTAGCTTATTTTAATTAAATTATGAGGGGTTTTATAATATTATATATAGCTGGAAATTTGTGTTGAGAGGATTTTAATACTCTTCTATGATTTTAAATTGTAGGAGACTTTGAAGTGAGCGATTTCTATTGGTCGTGTCGATTTTAAGATCGTATACAAGGTAAGTTCGCGTACTTAGCATAATTATATTAATGTAGTAGCATGCTAAATGTTTTTGATTGATTACAAATAGTATAATACTAGGTTTGGATCGGAATTTATGATTTAAATGTTATTGGTGATTGGATTATGAAGCATGATTTATTTGAGATGGATTATTGAATGGAAAATAATGGTTTGGGATATTATTTATGAACCACATATTTATTTGTGGCATGTTAGAGCGCATATTTAATTAAACTAAATGTTTAATTTGGTTTGGAATATTGAAAGAAATTTTATTATGGTTCATATAATTTTTATTGATGCTATAAGCATGAGGAAAGAGCTATATAAGTGTCTATGTACACGAGGAATAAATTGTATGATGGTGCCTTAGTGCACTTAAGGTGTTTTTAACACCGAGGGATAGAATTTGTTGCGCTTTATGCGTTTAAGGTGTCATTGGCACCGAGGTAGAATTAAAAAGGATTCAACATTAAATATTATGTGGTCACTAATTATTCAAGAATTAAATTGGTATATTTGATTGGTTAAATAATTATTGTTGATTGAATGATTATGGTTTGAGATTCATCACCAAGTCTATTAATATGTAAATAACGTAAAGTGAAAGAGATTACGCACCAAAACTCTTGGAACGTATACACCTTGAGTATGAACATATGGGATGAGTTATGTGACTTTATATTTGATCATAACTTCTACTGCAGTACAGGACGCTGTACGTTCCTTTTATTATTATTATGCGCAGGAATTTTGCCACCTATAAGTGGTTATTGATGCTGGCAAGGTTAGCTCCTGTGTCAGTAACCTCAATTTATTTAGGGGAGGTTGAGTGGGAAACCCGTTTGATGCGTAGTTAGCTTTAAATAAATTATGTAGTGTCTAGTGAGAAATTTTATTGAATGTTGTATGCTTGAAAAACAGGTGCAACGAGGTAAGTTGTGTGTTGATAGGAAATTATATGTTAGTGTGTTAATTACGCTTATGTACTCAGCTTTGTTGATTGTGTGTGTTTTGTATGTTTGTTGGCCTTGTCTTTATCTTGGCCCTATCATGACCCATTTTTAATGGAGAGTAGTGGAAACAAGTAGAGATAAGCTTTTCAGGTGATGAAGCATATTCATGAATGACATGAGTGAAGAGTGAATCATATTAGTTTCTATAAGTATATGAATGTGTTATTGCTTTACTTATTTAAGACTTTATTATTATATGTGACTAACAAAAAGGGTTTTGAGTTTGGTTTTGTTTTAATAAGGGCCTAAATTGGTTCCAAGTTGTAGATTGATTATATATTACTTTGTTTGACTTTGGTTTGACTTTACTTTCGTTGATTGACTTTTTAATTTGACTTGTTTTGAATGATTTTGAAATTAGTCTTCCACTGTGTGTCTTTGATAGTTGTCTTAACCGTTTACATGGTGGCAGTAATGTCTTAGATATTCCTATTTAAAGTTTTTAAACAGGGAAAAACAGATATTTTAAAAGAAAGGAATTTCTAGGGTATTACAGGTGTAGGGAATAATTTCAAGCCTTTAAAATCCCACTAGATTGAACCCCACTGTGATCATACACTAAAGTACGGTGGCGTCCAAAAGGGAAGAAGATAGAGCAAAAGAGTCGCCAACAAGTTTTTAAGGAACTTGTAAACCGTTCACGAGGTGAAGGTTACACCCCTTAACGATCCAAGAGATCGTCAACTCCATAAGGTCATGAACCAAATAAGGGTTCGGGGATGATGGTACAAATCCAACCTAAAAGAGATTGAACCTGCCCTAATAATAGGCCTCTACTTTATTCTGCTCGTATTCATGTGCGCTTTCTGACTAACATACAATCAATAGGATTAACCCTAAACCTGTTTAATCTATGTTGGTTGAATTTAATGCACAAACAAACCTATTATTGGCGATCACTTGAATTATAATCACAATTAACCCTAACAAGATTATTAATATCTTATTAAGCGTGATTGCAAGTACCAAATTCCTTTTAAACATTCAATAAAGGCGTGATCAAGCAATAAAGAATAAAAATCAAGCAACATAATAAATAATCAACATCATTAACAATAATATTAATCATAATCATAATCATCATAATCATGTTAAAGCATAGCAAGATCCTAGGCATGATACTAACAAGATTAATAATAAACCCTAGCATGTCACTAAACAATAAAAATCAAAGCTTTAGCCCTAACATGATACTAACATGAATTAATGTTAGGAAGAACATAGGAAGCATCATACTTTTAATCATACTTGATATTAAATTTACCCTAAATATGATACTAGGAATATCATAATAACAATGTAAACATGATTTCTACATCATAATATCAATAAATCAATTAAAGTACTTACTTGGATGCCTCGTACCTCTTTCTAATAACAAAATACACACGTTAGTAACTTCAAGGAAAATAATAATCAAAGCAATTAAATTAAATAATTGAAAGAGATTTGGGACCAAACCCTCAGAAATTAAAACCTTTCACGTCTAGGGCGAAGGCAACTTCGAATATGGCTAGGCGTATCAAGATCTTGCGAATGCGGAATTTAAAAAAGCAAAGTTTAGAAAAGAATACTAAAGAATTAATGTTATTGAAAATTGATGAAAAGAGATGAATTGTTTGTAGATGAAGAGAATTAATGAATAGTAATTGATGAATAATTTGTGAATGAAGAGAGTTGATGAAAACTTAAGAATAAAGAGAATTGGTGAACGATAGATGTAGATGATTCATGAAAACGGAGTTTTTGATATGATATTTATAGAGAAAATCATCCAAAAAAGATAATTTATCAAAACAGAGTCTGAAGACCACAAAAACACATTGGCGCCAGGACCAGTGGCTAGCGCCAGGCGCCAATGCTGGCGTCTGGCACCAATCCTGATTCCAGGCGCCAAGGCCTGGGGTCGGACGCTAATTCGAAATTCAACGCGTTTTCGAAAATCTGATAAATTTCCCATACTGGAAGATAAAATAATATAATCTCAGTCGAAAATGCTATTTGATCTGATTAAAACTCTGAAGAGTCCTAATTGAATTAGGAATGAAAAGAACCTTCTAGAATGTTACAGAAGACTAAAACCATTCCTAATTTCATTAGG
Source organism: Chenopodium album (assembly GCF_948465745.1). Lineage (NCBI taxonomy): Eukaryota > Viridiplantae > Streptophyta > Magnoliopsida > Caryophyllales > Amaranthaceae > Chenopodium > Chenopodium album. Next base: position 70,396,878 of record NC_137837.1, read on the forward strand.
AGTGATAAATCATATTAGGCCCTCCCCTAGATCATTGGGCCGTACATAAAGCTCAAACCGGGCCCAGTTTAGTAAATTGGCCATGAATTCCTCAATATTCATTGGAATTGGGCTTATAATATATCGTTAGAAAGGTCTTTGCAAGCCCCATCCAACTACACCACTATTGGACCCATATCATGGACCAACCAAACTGGATTGGCTGTTTTCTTAAAATAAAGTTTTCAAAAACAGGGAGAAGAGAAAAGAAATAAAACTTTCCGCAACACTAGACCTTTCCACACTTTCGTTTCATTCGATTATGATTCGACGTGAAAGGCACTCATCACTGGGTTTGGTTTTGGGGAGGCACAAATGGGTTTCTACAACAGGTGGTTTGTTTTTTTTTGTGTTTTCATTTTTTTTAATTATTTTCAAGTGGCTGGTTTTAGGTGGGTGGTTTTAGGGGGCCGGTTCGGTTAGATCTAATTGGGTGGTTTTAGGTGAGTGACCTGGGTTTGGTGTGTGAGTTTGGTTGGGTTCGATTCGGGGGTCGGTTAAGTTGGTGGGTTAGTTTGGATGGGTTCGATTAGGGGGTCGGTTAGGTGAGTGGGTGGTTATAGGTGGGTGAGTTTGAGTGTGGGTTCAGTTAGGGGTAGATCTGGGTTTGGGTGTGGGTTAGGTGAAGTGGTGGGAGCTGGTGGGTCCGTTAGGGTGGGCTTGACTGCGGCGTTTTGGGTGGTTGGAGGTGGTGAAACGCCGTGCCGGTGGTGGTGCGACGTTTTTTTGATTGCATAAATGAACTTTTCAACGGAATTCCCGTCGGAAATTTCTGACAATTTACTATTCTGTCGGAAGTTTCCAACGGACTTTTCCGGTGCCTGAAAATATCCAACGACGGAGAATTCTGCCGGAAAAGTGTTTCCGACGAAAAAGGTGCTTTTTCCTACGATGTTGTTTCCGACAACCATTTTCGACGGAATTCCGTCAGAAACACCTTTTTCGATGGATTTCAGGGTGTTTCCGACGGAATTTTTCCGTCGGAAATGGGCCTAAATCTAGTAGTGATACATGCAAACCCGAGAGGATAAATCAAGACAAATAAAATAAAATAAATAAAATAGAAATAAATAAATTTAAATAGAAAATAAAAGAAATAAAACTATTAATTAAGGACTAAAATCATGAAAACTCATAAAAACTAAACAAAATCCAAAATGAGTTATTAAAATGGAAAATCAAGGAAAACTAAGAAAATTATATGAAAATATATAATGAAAGAAAATATAGAAAAAGGACCTCAATCTTATTCTTTTGAGCGCCATAAATGACGCTCATCACATGAATATGGGAAGACAAAGTAAAGGCCTATTTAGGGTGATTTCAATCTTTTTTAGGTTGAATTCGTACCATCAAACCCGAATATCCAGTTACAGTTCAAGACCACTATGGAGTTAGCAATCTATGTGATCGTAAATGGGGTGTAACCTTCACCTCATGGACGGTTTTCAAGTTTCTAAAACTTGTTGACGACTCTTTTAATTTTGCTTCCTTCCCTTTGGACGCCAGGCCACCATGCTTAAGTGCATGATCACTGTGGGATTCAAAGTTGATGCTTAAAATATTCCGTACAGTTATATTGTAGAATTTCCCTTAATTATTATTGTAAAAACAAATTTTAAAATCAAAATATTTAAATTTTTATTGAATGTAATCATATAACTAATATATAAAGCTAAACTTTTAGTCAGGTCACGAGACATCGACACTTGGCGTTCTAACTTTTCCCCAAGTGTCGCGTCACGTTGGACATATTTAAATAGATTTCATAGGATAAAAAAATTAGTTTAGAATTCTCTTTTCAATCAAATTTGGATAGAATTTCAGGATAAAGTTGTTAGTTTAGAGTTTTATTTTCGATAAAATACAAATATTTTAGATATACAACTTGAATTACAATTTTATTCTAAAAAAAATTTAGATTATAATTCTAAAAAATTATCATATAATTTTTTTTATATCATAATATTTTTTGGAGAAAAAAAAGTAGTTCAAAACGTAAAACACCCATTTATAATATATATTAATCGGATAAAATAATATACTTCACAATCTAATACAATTTTATTACTATGTAGACCTACCAATCAGGGTTGGGTCATGAGTCATCTCGGATCGTGTCACTTCAGGTAACGGGCCAAGAAATGTTCAACCCTTGCCTAAAGTTTTGGGTTCGGGTCAACCCAACGAGCTTTAGACCTTTTATTTTATTTACCTTTTTTGATTTTTTTGGTGAAAGAGAGGGGCAAGCCCCAAAACAAAGAAAATAACACAAACAGAAATAAAATAAAAAGCTAAAGCTACTAATTATTACTACTAGCCGACACCATCCTAGAGTGCGTCATCCCACTCAAGTCCTCCAATAAAACGGCAAGAAGATCCTTCGGGACCGCTTCAAAGAGAACAAATTTCTCATTCGACGTCACCCCATAATTGGCTAACCACGCAACTCGATTAGCTTCTCTATAGCAGTGAGAGATGGTAACTTCCCATTCTCTTTCGAAAATAAGAGCTTTACATCTCCGAATGATGTGAATAAAAGGAGAGTTGGAGGGGGGATCTTCCATCAACATGCGCATAACCACTTCCGAGTCCACAGTCAATTGCACCTTTTTATGGCCACCACTCCAAGCCACACTCAAGCCTTTTAAGATGGCAGCCAGCTCTGCTCGAGTACAAGTGCACACCCCGCAATTAAGCGCAAACAATTCATGGACTTCACCTCTATGATCCGAATAATGCCTCCAGCCCCAGCTGCCCCTGGATTGCCTTTCGAGGCACCATACGTATTAAGGCGTACCCATCCTTCCTTAGGGAATTTCCACTTGATAAGCTTCTCGATTCTCAGCTTCTTTGCATCACCATTACTCAATTTGGCTCTGTCCATTGCCCTCTTCACTTCTCCCACTTTAGAGAGAATAAAACCCACTTGATTAATGGGGATATTCGGGTTTGACTGGAAGGTTTTGGCATTGCGCCATTTCCATAGCCACCAAAATGTCATTCAAAAAACTCGAGGCCATTCGCTTCCCATTCTGGCTTTATGTTCATTTAAATTCAGTAAGAGAAATTCTTCCAGATTCAAATCCTCGCTTAGATTCTCATCTCGCAAAACCAACTTATTCCATAATGCTCTCGCAGTAGGGCAAAATCGAAGCACATGATAAGTATTTTCCTCACCTTGGCTGCATATTTGGCATCGAGGATCATCCGTCAAGGTTCGACCAAATCTCATGAAATTTGTCATTAAACGGTCTTGTACAGCAAGCCACAAGAAGAGTCTGATCCTTTGAGCATTCGTGGTCTTCCAAATCACATCCCATTCTTCTTTTGGAGTATGGACAATACCCTCCAAATCTCGAAAAATACTCATAGCAGAGCTCATGGTGAATCCCCCTGATGAAGACCCATTCCAATACACCTCATCTTCACCTTCTTCATCCTCTACGAGGTCATGAGCAGCAATTTCTTTAAAGGTCTCAGCTGGAAGGTACTCTACAAAGACCTCAAATTTCAAACCAGTGTGATGGTCCCAAAGCTCTCGAACAGTCAGGTCTTGTATATCGATAGGAGGCTCAATTATAGCATGCTTCAAGAGGGGCTCCTTTCCTATCCACCGATGACGGAAAAAAAAAGTTCTGTTGCCTCCACCCACTGCCATATTAAGCCCTTTCCTCACAACATCAACACTGCTCATAATGCCACGCCATGCGTTAGAAGCATTTGCTTTATCCTTAAACATGTCAATATCAAAGTGACAGGCTAAAGTTGTATCACCTAATCAAAAGTAATTCCTAAAACCACTAACTAAAATAGATAGGGAAGTAGGGTCGGATTCACAGAGAAACGAGTCTTTCTATTCCTAATTAATTCAAGCAATCTAAATTATAAAGTAACCAATATATTATAATCAAAGGAAACTAAACTACGAAGATTAAGAGTAAAGAGAAAACAATGAATAAAAGGCCTAGGGCATATGTTCACCAATAAATAATACTTCAGGGTAAAACATAATAATCTATCATCAATGCATAAATTATTTAGATCATAAAGGGCTTTCGCTACGTATTACAATCACACATTTAATTTACCGGTATTAAATCTCATCTCTCGAATCTCGACTTAACCATTTATAAATTAACCTGCCTATTGAAACTAGACCTAAACATCAATTCTCATCTCTCGAATCTCGAATCAATGTTGTCAAACTCATGCATAAAAGATCAGGCCTAATCTAGTCACAGAGCATTAAATCAATCAATAGGAAATTAGTCTAGCATTGATAATTGATAACAATAAATTACCCCTTCATATTATTTATGGATCCCCATAAACCCTAGAAATAAATCTACTCACACATAATTAAATCTAAACTAATCAAAGTATTAAAACAAGACATGATCAAAGAAATAAAATAAATAACTGAGATTAAGAGAAGAGAAATCGTTACCAAAGAAATCTGGAATTAAGAGTAGAGTTAAGAACAAAGTATTCGAGAGAGAAACTAATCTAAAAACTAAGTAGAAAGAGAAATCCCAAGAGAAGAATTAAGAAAGAGTAAAAGAAGATCCTAAACTCGCTTAACGGAAAAATATTTATACTAAGCAAGAATCCTAAACTAAAAGAAAATTAAACATCGATAATTAAATCCTAAAAATAACACGCGCCCGATTGGGCGAGGCACCGCCCGATCGGGCGCACCTTTTTGCTCATCAGGTAGTTTCTCGCGCCCGGCTAGGCGCGAGTTCGGGCGCCGACTTTGCTTCCCCCGCCCGGCCGGGCGCGCCTTCGGGCGGTAGCTCCTTTGGCCGGGTGGCACTCTTGAGCCACTATTTGGACTTCAATTGGAGTTCAATTTTTCGGGCCAATCTGGATTTCCTCTTCGGGTCTTAAATACTTGGTCCAAATGCCCCGGCTTCGCATTTACCGAGCCCTTAATCACCGGTTCGATGGCTCTAACCGACCCTGGGCTATAGAAACTGGTCGTGCTTCTCCAATGCTCGTAGTTGCTCCATAATATCTCGGGAAAATGCTCTAATAGTGCAAATCCCTACAAAAGTCAACCAAATCTACGAAAACACTAGAAAACACCAATTAGTAATAAAAGTGACTCTAAAGAGCCAAAAACACTACTAAATATGACCAAGGGATGGGGGTAAAATACTATATAAAATAGACATATCTAACTCCCCCAAGCCAAACCTTTGCTTGTCCCTAAGCAAAGATCTCATCAATGAATAAATAAATATGCTTCACCCCAAAAAGTAAAAATCAAGCACAAATGATCCAGGGTAAATCAAATAAACATGCTTCAAAATCAACCAATCAAATCCATCTAGCTACCAATCTCCCCTAACAATTGTCAAATAGAGCAAAACACAAGAGCATATAGAATTCAAGACTAATGTAAGGCTAGGGTAAAGGGTAGGAATCATTTGGGAAAAGTGAGAGAAAAGCTATGCTTAAGGGAGCAAATCCTAGTAAAACCCATGATCAAAATAAATAATGATCAACATCTCCTATACAACTCAACCCCAATCAATAATCCACCAAATACAACTCCAAAGAATATAAACAATCCCAACTCTTACAATTTCATTCATAAGATATAATAATGAAGAACTGGAGTGAATAAACAAACTTTATTTTCCAAACTTGAATTTTTTTTCATTGAAGCTCAATTTTTTCTTTCTTTTGATCAACCTCCAACTAGAACATTTGAACATTGAACAATTTTTTTCTTCTCTTGAAGTTCACTTATTTTTTTTCACTTTTTTTTTTTTTTGAACTTCTCTTCTTTTTCTCATATTGTAGACACCCATTTGTGTCTCCCCAAAACCAAACCCAGTGATGAGTAACTTTCGCGTCGAATCATAATCGAATGAAGTGAAAGTGTGGAAAGTCTAGCGTTGCGGATAGTTTTAATTTCTTTTCTTTTCTCTCTGTTTTTGAAAACTTATTTTAAGAAAACATCCAATCCAGTTTGGTTGATCCATGATATGGGTCCAATAGTAGTGTAGTTGTATGGGGCTTGCAAAGACCTTTTCAACGATATATTATAAGCCCAATTCCGATGAATATCGAGGAAGTTATGGCCAATTTACCAAACTGGGCCCGGTTTGAGCCTTATATGCGGCCCAATGATCTAGAGGAGGGCCTATTATTAATTATCATTCCTAAATCTATTAGAATTGATTATAGTCTTCTAGAATACTCTAGGAGGTTCTTTTAAATCCTAATGGAGTTAGGATTGATAATTATGTTTTAAAGAGTTTGAAATTGAATAAAACTACTCCTTTTAAGAATCCTTGTTTTGTACGAAGTGGAATATATTCAGATTTTATTTTTGTGCCTCATAATATTTATCCAAATTTTATATGGTTGGATAGATCTTGAAATTATCTTTCCAATGATATATTATAATATTAAATCCGAGTTATAACGAAAAAGATATGAATGAGACATGAAACTTTATCCAAAACTGACACCCTTCTACTATTTTGGCCATATCTTTTTATCTACAAAATATTTTAATCTTATTTTAAATGGGTTGGAAAGTAGACTTTAAGAGCTTTCCAACGACATATTATATGCTTTATTTGGACTTCCGGATCAAAAGATATGATAAAAACAAAAACGCGTGAATTTTTGAAATCAGCGCCAAACGCCAGCCATTGGCGCCTGGTGCTATCCATTGGCGCCTGGCGCCAATAGCCTGGTGCTGGCGCCAACTCTGTTTTGCGTGCGCCAATCTCATTTTGCGTGCGCCAAGTGCTTTGCTTTGATATTTTATCTTTTTGGCTGATTTTCTCTATAAATAACGTATTAAAAACTCCGTTTTCATTCACCAATTCTCATCAAGTTTTCTTGATTATTCTCTCTCTCTCTTTCTAAACTTGCTTTTTACATACAAAATTCCGCATTCATTAGATCTAGAAACACCTAGCCATATTCAAAGTTGCCTTCGCCCTAGACGTGAAAGGTTTAATTTCTGAGGGTTTGGTCCCAAATCTCTATTTCAATTATTTAATTTAATTGTTTTGTTTATTATTTTCCTTAAAGTAACTAACGTGTGTATTTTGTTATTAGAAAGAGGTACGAGGCATCAAATTAAGTACTTTAATTGATTAATTGATATTATGAGGTAGAAATCATGTTTACATTGTTATTATGATATTCCTAGTATCATGTCTAGGGTAATTTTAATATTAAATATGATTGTTACGATGCTTCCTATGTTCTTCCTAATATTTATGATTGTTAGTATCATGTTAGGGCTAAAGATTTGATTTTTATTGCTTAGTGACATGCTAGGGTTTGTTATTAATCTTGTTAGTATCATGCCTAGGATCTTGCTATTTTTATTAACATGAACATGATTATGATTATAATTATTATGATTTATGATGATTATGAATATTATTATTTTGGTGATGGTTATTTAATTTATGATGATATTATTATTATTGTTATTATTATAATTATTATTATCGTTATTATTATTATGTTGCTTGATACAATATTTATTTATTGCTTGATCACACCTTTTATGCATGTTTAAAGGAAATTTGGTACTTGTAATCACGCTTAATAAGATAATTAATAATCTTGTTAGGGTTAATTTGATTATAATTCAAGTGATCACCAATAATAGTTTATTTGTGCATTAAATTCAACCAACATAGATAAACAGGTTTAGGGTTAATCCTATTGATTGCATGTTAGTCAGAAAGCGCACATGAATACGATTAGAATAAAGTATAGGCCTATTATTAGGGCAGGTTCAATCTCTTTTAGGTTGGATTTGTACCTTTATCCCCGAACCCTTATTTGGTTATAGACCTTATGGAGTTGACGATCTCTTGGATCGTTAAGGGGTGTAACCTTCATCCTATGAACGGTTTACAAGTTCCTAAAACTTGTTGGCGACTCTTTTGCTCTATCTTCTTCCCTTTTGGACGCCACCGTACTTTAGTGTATGATCACAGTGGAGTTCAAGCTAGGGGTTAACGCTTGAAATTTATTCCCTACACATATCATCATACTTTATTTTTTCAAGAACACTTAACTTTTAAACTCATCAAAACAAAATATGATCAAGAACAAATAACTTCTCAAAACCCACCCAAATTATGCAAATAATAAGCACACTACAAACTCCCTCGCCTCACTCACTAATAGCTCCCCCAAGCCAAGCTTGGGACTAGCTTAGTAACCAATGGGGCAAAATAGGCTTGTAATATGGCTAAATAAACAATAAATAGTCAAGGCAACAACATGGGTAGCAAGAAGGGAACAAATGTATCTAAAATAATCAGGAGGCTACCTAAAAGAACAAATGCCTTCGTCCTCCTCAATGTGCATAATAATGAGTCATACAAACATTAATTATAGTTGCTAACCAATACTCAAATTCATTGACATACCAGGAACTATCACACATTCGTAACCAAATCAACTATCAAGCACTATATTCACAAGTAGTTGGACAAAATTGACGCATGTTAAGACATCTAAGCAATCAAAATTCAAATCATGATCAACTAATCCATAATGCTTATCATCATATACCAAGAATCAAAGCAATATTTTCCAAGTATGGGGCACAGGGAAGCATGATTTATAATTCATTGAAACGTATTTTTGTATTTTTTTTTATTTTTTAATTTTTGTATTTTTCAAATATATAAAAGCAATAAAACTAACCTAGAAAGTAATAAATCTAACTAAGAAAACACACCAAAAATAAAAGAAAAGAGAAAAAGAAAGGTACCAAATCCAAAATCTCCTCCAAGCCAGAATCAAACAATGTCCTCATTGGCTCGGGAACTAGCCCAGCATAGCTAGTCCTCATCATCCTCATCCATGGAGCCGAAACCTCCACCTCCACTGCCACCTGCACCAGAAGAGCTACCACCAAAATAATCAGCGTGAAAACTCCCCCCCCCCCCGCCGGCCCCCCGAAAGGAATGTCCTGGCCGTACCCATGGAAGGCGGAATAGTCAGTATAAATGCCATGGGCAGTGGGATCCCTATCGTATCCCTGGGGTGGAGGATGAAACCAGTCAGGGTAAATGGCATCGTCGGGAATGTTGCCCCAACGAGCATAATCATCATACATAGGGTAGAGAGCTCTACCCTAGTTCCTCTAAAAGTACCCTAACCTATGGTCAATGGAGCCTACCATCCTCCTAAGGTCAGTGTGAGAATGCTCGATACGGCCTAAAGCCTGACCTATACTCTAAAGGTCCCAAACTGGGTCAGAGTCAACATGGGGGACAGAATGAGACATGCAAGGTGGAGAAAACGCTACCTCAGGCTCAGGCTGGGGTGGTGGAACTGGTGGTGCTTGCCCCCTAGCGTTGGAAACTAAAAGGTCGTACGTGTAGGACGCTTTCCCGGGGGGAAAGGCGGTCAAATCAGGACTAGGCAGGAAAAAGATGGGCAATGGTTGCTCAATCCCAGTCCTAATACACCAGTGGGGGGTATGCTCACCATCCGATCGTACCCAACCCAACTCCTCTAGGTACCTAGTGGTCATGTAGGTATCTGGTCCACAGTTGGTCATCTGGTGGGGTCTAGTCTCTACAAAACTGGCCTTCTTAATAGTTATCCTAGTGATAAGGCCACCTAGATGGATGGGGGTACTAGCGGCGTTACTAGCTGTGGCATGCCTAGCTAAGTGATGGATGATATACCTAGCTATGTTAAGCTACCCGAACCCGTACACATAATGGCCAATAACAGCAAGTTCATTGGTCTTGCAGTTATGGGGCTCGTTCTTACCTAAAAAGCTAACACTTGCAAATCTTTGCCATATTTTAGGAACGGGGTGATGGATTGGTTTAGCACTAGCATGTTGGGCGTTAGGCGCCGGCAAACCAGTCAAAGTAGTATAAATATCATCCATTTTATATTCAGCATACCATTGGCGAGGCAAATCAGATTCCATATCAAACAATTTACAAAAATCAACAAAAGTTAAAGTAATATTTCTATTATTTAACCTAAATATCAATTTTGGCCCAGTTTTATGGTTATGAACATACAAAGAAGAAAGAAATCCACATGTTAATTCACGATAAGTGGCATAATGCATATCAACAAATTTCCTCATACCAATATCGTTCAAAAATCAACTAACATAGTCATATAATCCTAATGCCTCTAGAGTAGGGCGGTGTAACCACCGTGAATGAATTACCTCTCGCCCGTAGAGCTGCTCAAGCTTTTCCTTTTGCTCCGGGGAAGCTATCTTGATCGTCGGCCAATGTGGTAGTTGCAGCGCCGGGTCGTATTGCTGGCTTGAGCTTCCCCCTAGAAGTGTTCTTGCCCTCTTTGTCGCCATTTTTGAGAATTTTTTAGAATGGGTATAAAATTATTTGAATGGAACTTGAAGATTTTTATGTAGGATTGTAGAGGGTGAAGAGATGATTAATTATATGTAAAAATTATTGGATTTGGGTAAGAGATGGAGAAGAAAACTTAGAGAGAAGGTAGAGAAAAAAAGAGTTTTAGAGAGAGAAAGTTATGGAGGAAAAGAGAAATGAAGAAAGAAAGAAGGAGGAAGAAGAAAGAAAAAGGAGTCCGGTGTCTCGCGCCCGGTCGGGCGGCCTGTCGCCCGATCAGGCGATCTGGGTTTGTAATTGTGTGCTGCTTTCGCGCCCAGTCAGGCGATCTTAATGCCCAAATTTCTTCTCCTCTCGCGCCCGGTCGGGCGCCTTTCGCCCGATCGGGCAATCTAACTTCTAAAAATGATACCTCTCTCGCACTCGGTCGGGCGCCCTTCGCCCGATCTGGCGATCGAAAACCTCCGTACACGTCAAATTTTGCGTCCGGTCGGGCGGCATTAGCCTGATCGGGCGAAAATACCTGATTTTCTAACCTCGCTCTCGCGCCCAATCGGGCGAGCTTCGCCCAGTCGGGCCCGAGGCTACTTGGACGATTTTTTTGTTTTCTTCTTTTCTTCAATTTTTGGCTAACTCTTTTCCTTCAAACCTGTACAAAAACTCATAAAACTCATCAAAATTCCCTCCTCTCTCCTCGCATAAGAAAAAGAAAGAAAAACTAGTCTAAAAAGCATTAAAATACGGGTTGCCTCTCGCAAAGCGCTGGTTTATCTAGGTCCCGCACGACCTTCTTACCAAGTACAAGAACTAGGACCCTTGGCCTAACGCTTGGTCGGGTGGTTTCTCACCCGGTCGAGCGGTGTTTAGGCCACGATGCAGTTTCTGACATACCCTGTGGGACGCCAATTCACCTTATCTGGTTGATCCTCCTTGACTTGGACTGGGGGCTCTTCAATGCTACGCACCAAAGATCCTTCATCGATCAATGGTTGCTTTAAATTGTCACTACATTTAGCACTAGCAACTCGATCTAGCGGAACACTTATTGTAGGCTCAATTTCCACAACTTGCTTGTTCAATTCCACCTTCTCATCCTCGAAGCCAAGATCGACAGTGTAGAGGGCTCTTTCTATTGCATCAACTTCCTTCTGCCATTTGTCTATCTCATCTGAAAGGGATGTAACACAAGATACCGCCTCCAAGGTGTAGACACCCATTTGTGTCTCCCCAAAACCAAACCCAGTGATGAGTACCTTTCACGTCAAATCATAATCGAATGAAGTGAAAGTGTGGAAAGTCTAGTGTTGCGGAAAGTTTTAATTTCTTTTCTTTTCTCTCTGTTTTTGAAAACTTATTTTAAGAAAACAGCCAATCCAGTTTGGTTGGTCCATGATATGGGTCCAATAGTAGTGTAGTTGGATGGGGTTTGAAAAGACCTTTCCAACGATATATTATAAGCTCAATTCCAATGAATATCGAGGAAGTTATGGCCAAAATACTAAACTGGGCCCGATTTGGTTTTTATATGCGGCCCAATGATCTAGAGGAGGGCCTATTATTAAAAATAATTCCTAAAGCTATTAGGATTGATTATAGCCTTTTAGATTACTCTAGAAGGTTCTTTTAAATACTAATGGAGTTAGGATTGATAATTATGTTTTAAAGAGTTTGAAATTGAATAAAACTACTCCTTTTAAGAATCCTTGTTTTGTACGAAGTGGAATATATTCAGATTTTATTTTCGTGCCTCATAATATTTATCCAAATTTTATATGGTTGGATAGATCTTGAAATTATATTTCCAATGATATATTATAATATTAAATCCGAGTAATAACGAAAAAGATATGAATGAGATATGAAACTTTATCCAAAACTGACACCCTTCCACTATTTTGGCCATATCTTTTTATCTACAAAATATTTTAATCTGAATCTAATTGGGTTGGAAAGTAGACTTTAAGAGATTTCCAACGACATATTATATGCCTTATTTGGACTTTCGGATCAAAAGATATGATAAAAACAAAAACGCGTTAAAAACAGGCTTGGCGCCTGACTCCAGGCATTGGCGCCTGGAACCAGGCCTGGCGCCTGGCGCCAACCTCTTTTTGCGTGTGCCAGACTCTGTTTTGTTAAATTTATCTTTTTGGCTGATTTTCTCTATAAATAACGTATTAAATCTCCGTTTTCGGAAACCAAATTTTATCAATTATTATTTCAACTCACCAACTCTCATCAAGATTTTCTTGATTATTCTCTCTCTCTCTCTTTTTCTAAACTAGCCTTTTCTCAAATACAAAATTTCGCATTCGCAAGACTTAGATACACCTAGCCATATTCGAAGTTGCCTTCGCCCTAGACGTGAAAGGTTTAATTTCTGAGGGTTTGGTCCCAAATCTCTATTTCAATTTTTTAATTTAATTGTTTGTTTATTATTTTCCTTGAAGTTACTAACGTGTGTATTTTGTTATTAGAAAGAGATACGAAGCATCAAAGTAAGTGCTTTAATTGATTAATTGATATTATGATGTAGAAATCATGTTTAAATTGTTGTTATGATATTCCTAGTATCATGTCTAGGGTAAATTTAATATTAAATATGATTGCTATAATGCCTTTTATTCTCTTTCTAATATTTATGATTGTTATTATCATGTTAGAGCTAAAGATTTGATTTTTATTGCTTAGTGACATGCTAGGGTTTGTTATTAATCTTGTTAGTATCATGCCTAGGATCTTGCTATTTTTATTAACATGAACATGATTATGATTATAATTGTTATGATTTATGATGATTATGAATATTATAATTTAATTTTATGATGATGATTTTATTATTATTATTATTTTTATGATTATTATTATTCATGATATTGATTATTTATTATGTTGCTTGATATTTATTTATTGCTTGATCAAGCCTTTATTGCATGTTTAAAGGGAATTTGTACTTGTAATCACGCTTAATAAGATAATTAATAATCTTGTTTAGGGTTAATTTGATTATAATTCAAGTGATCGCCAATAATAGTTTGTTTGTGCATTAAATTCAACCAACATAGATAAACAGGTTTAGGGTTAATTCTATTGATTGCATGTTAATTAAAAAGCGCACATGAATACGATTAGAATAAAGTAGAGGCCTATTATTAGGGCAGGTTCAATCTCTTTTAGGTTGGATTTGTACCATCATCCCTGAACCCTTATTTGGTTCTAGACCTTATGGAGTTGACGATCTCTTGGATCGTTAAGGGGTGTAACCTTCACCTCGTGAACGGTTTACAAGTTCCTAAAAAACTTGTTGGCGACTCTTTTGCTCTATCTTCTTCCCTTTTGGACGCCACCGTACTTTAGTGTATGATCACAGTGGGGTTCAAGCTAGTGGGATTAAAGCTTGAAATTTATTCCCTACACAAGGGATATTTTACAAGAGCTTGGGGCTTGTTAGAATAACTTTGAATCACATTAATACTAAAGCACTTCTCCTCTGTCATGGGGCTTTTCGGGGGTATTATTAAGATTAAAAATAATTTTGTCGTCCCCTACTAATAATGTTAATTTGCCACTTCTCACATCTATAATTGCTCCTGCAGTGTTAAGGAATGGTCTACCCAAAATAATTGGAGTTTGCATATCCTCAGCCATATCAAGAACAACAAAATCAACAGGTATGTAAAATTTACCTACTCTAACAGGAACATCCTTTAAAACACCTAAGGGGTATTTAAAAGAACTGTCGGCCATTTATAGAGTAATATTGGTAGCTTTTAATTTACCCATATTTAACTCAGAACACACAAACAAGGGCATGACACTAACATTAGCTCCCAAAATCACATAATGCATTATCAATCATTAGATTGCCAATATGACAAGGGATAGAAAAACTACCCGGATCTTTTAATTTAGGTGGAGATTTATTTTGAAGTACGACACTACACTCTGCAGTGAAAGCTACTGTCTCTACCTCACTAATAGACCTTTTTCTTGTCAATATTTCCTTCAGTGAAGGGAACTGTTACCTGCAAATCTTTTACCATCTCCAGAAACTTACCAAACTGCTTATCCAAATTTGTTTTCAGGTGACAATTGGGGAATGGAAGTTTGATAACTGGCTTTGGAGCATTATTGCTCTTATCTGGAGTGGCCACCATCCCTGGAGTCGTACCCTGCAATGTAATATCAGATATATTAGTACTATTCTTTAGCCCTGCAGGGCTATTAGCAACATTGTCAGGTTTAACGGAATCAAGATTAACATTATTTATTAAAACAGGTTCATCATCTATGGGCATAGGGGGCCCTTCATAGTTTGAACCACTCCTTAGAGTAATTGCATAAGCTTGATCCGTAGGCCTGGTTGGCTGTGCTAGTAGGGCTCCCTGTTGACGGGCTTGTAGAGTAGCGGAAAGTTGCGCAATTTGATTATCTACAATTTAATTGTTGTTAGGATCGAATCAATTTGGGCATCTCTACTCTCCATGTGCTTCTGCATATTAACCAGCATCGCTCTAATTTCTACCAAAGCATGGTCGAAAGATGAGGAGGGTTGCTGTGGTTGGTTCTTCTGGCCAGCATTTGGGTGGTAATATTTCTGATGTTGTTGTTGTGGCGCCTGTGGTTCTTGTGGTGGTGGTGGATTTTGAACATTGGTACTCCGGTAGGAAAGGTACGGATGATTCCGATACCCAGGATTGTAGGTGTTGGAGTGTGGGTTATTCTGCATATAAGCTTGAAAGGCATTGACTTGCTCCACGGAACTCCTGCAATCTTGTTCCCAATGACCTAAAATTCCACAATTTTCACATAAAGCCTCATTAGCATTATTATTAATTGCAGAAACATTAGCTACATTAGCAGTGCTAAGATTATCTAATTTCTGGCAGATAGAGGTTAATTGAGCTTGTAAAAAGGATACAGAGTCGACACTATGTTTCCCTTTGTTAGCAAAGCCTCTAGGATTCCCATATTGGGAATTATGTATTGCCATATCTTCAATAACTTGACCTGCATCATCAACATTAAGGTTCATAAACCTCCCACTAGCTGCAGAATCCAAGATTATTCTAGATGAATTTCCAATCCCATTGAAAAAGGCTTGGATCAACTGCCATTGTGCCAAATTATGGTGGGGGCATTCTCTTTGTAGGTCCTTGAACCTTTCCCAAGCCTCATATAAAGTTTCATCGGCTTCTTGGGCAAACATCTGAATTGCACTCCGTAGTACAAATATTCTCTCTACAGGATAATATTTGTTATAAAAATTCAAAACAAGAGTTTCCCAGTCAGTTATACCAAGTGCTGTTCTATTTAATCCATTAAACCATAATTTGGCTTTTCCAGTTAAAGAAAAAGGAAAGAGAATCTCCCTGATTTGGTCTTGTGTTACCCCAGCTTGCCTGATGGTATTACAGTACTGACAGTAGTCTGCAATATGAAGATTTGGGTCTTCACCCTTAGCTCCACTAAATTGCTTCCTTTCTATCATCGTTATAAATTGGGGTTTAATCTCAAACTGTACCCCATCAAGAGCTGGAGTGGGAGTAAGGTGTGGAAAATCTGTAAGCTTTGGTTGTGAATAATCACTAAGCTTCTTTGGAACCGTCATCTCTGATTTTGGATCTGAAGATACCTCTGAATCGCTAAAATCAGTTGGAGGATCTCGGTGATTATTATTATCACCAGAATCCGCCAGAATTTGCTTGTAAAGATTCTTCTGTCTATGGAAGCACTAGGTGAAAAAAGGCCTTTGGCAGCGGTTCAAACCCGGTCTAAGGCACCGGTTTGAACCGCTGCCTATGTGAGGGGTGCCAAAAACCATATATTTAGCACCGGTTCAAAACCGGTGCCATAGGGTGAAATAGGCACCGGTTAACCGGTGTTATATGCCCACTTAGGCACCGGTTAACTGGTGCCTTAAACTGCTCTCCCGCCAATTTTTTTTTGGGTGGTAGCTATTTTAGGCACCGGTTGCTGCCTAACCGGTGCCTATTCACCAATTTTTTTTTTTTTCCAATTTTCGTGCGATAATATTTAAAAAAAAAAACCTGTTTCCAACAATAATAATAACCTGTAATTCCAGCAATTATATTAAATATAATAATTAATAATATTATTATTATAATAACTAATAATAATAATATTATTAATTATTACAATAAGATACAAAAATAATATTAAAAACAAGAATTCAATTATATATATAGATATAAATATTCCCAAACGCAATACAAAAAAAAAAAAGTTGCTTACATATACAAATAATAGTAAGTACATATATAATGAATAATAAGTTATATAGTTCAAAAGTTAACATAATAATTTACAATTACAATGCCATTTACATGTTGAAGGTGATAAAAGACGCCAACATGTCACGAACTTCATTAAGCTCCTTGATTGTCAACGGACCATCCTTTTGGACCTTGCAAAACTTGAAATACAAAAACATTATGTTAAAATTAATTAATTAGGCAAAACAATATGTATTTTATCAAATATTACCTATATGACTTCTATGTAGCCCATTTCCTACATTACTTATCAAATGAACTATTTCTTTCTCATAACATGTCAATGTTGGGTAGTTGTATGTGTGTAAGCCCTAAAGTTGTTCGATTTTAGGATCGAATGGGATGTAACCTGATCTGGAACACCTGGGCATAAACAAAGAACTAAAAGCAAATATGAGACTTGCCTCAAAGAACTAACGTTCCGAGACAAAAAGAAATAACCTAGACTACAAAAATAATCAGAAATAAAAATAAAAACGTTTCCCTAGCAACGGCGCCAAATTTTGATAGGGTAAAGTCGTATCACCTAATCAAAAGTAATTCCTAAATCCACTAACTAAAATAGATAGGGAAGTAGGGTCGAATCCACAGAGAAACGAGGCTTTCTATTCCTAATTAATTCAAGCAATCTAAATTATAAAGTAACCAATATATTATAGTCAAAGGAAACTAAACTACGAAGATAAGAGTAAAGAGAAAACAATGAATAAAAGGCCTAGTGCATAGGTTCACCAATAAATAATACTTCAGGGTAAAACATAATAATCAATCATCAATGCATAAATTAATCAGATCATAAAGGGCTTTCGCTACGTATTACAATCACACAATTAATTTACCGGTATTAAATCTCATCTCTCGAATCTCGACTTAACCATTTATAAATTAACCTGCCTATTGAAACTAGACCTAAACATCAATTCTCATCTCTCGAATCTCGAATCAATGTTGTCAAACTCATGCATAAAAGATCAGGCCTAATCTAGTCACAGAGCATTAAATCAATCAATAGGAAATTAGTCTAGCATTGATAATTAACAACAATAAATTACCCCTTCATATTATTTATGGATCCCCATAAACCCTGGAAATAAATCTACTCACACATAATTAAATCTAAACTAATCAAAGTATTAAAACAAGACATGATCAAAGGAATAAAATAAATAACTGAGATTAAGAGAAGAGAAATCGTTACCAAATAAATCTGGAATTAAGAGTAGAGTTAAGAACAAAGTATTAGAGAGAGAAACTAATCTAAAAACTAAGTAGAGAGAGAAATCCCAAGAGAGGAATTAAGAAAGTGTAAAAGAAGATCCTAAACTCGCTTAACGGAAAAGTATTTATACTAAGCAAGAATCCTAAAATAAAACAAACTTAAACGTCGATAATTAACTCCTAAAAATAACACGCGCCCGATCGGGCGCGCCTTTTTGCTCATCAGGTACGTTTCTCGCGTTCGGCCGAGCGTGAGTTCGGGCGCCAACTTTGCTTCCCCCGCCCGGCCAGGCGCGCCTTCGGGCGGTAGCTCCTTTGGCCGGGCGACACTCTTGGGCCACTATTTGGACGTCGATTGGACTCCAATTATTCAGGCCAATCTGGATTTTCTCTTCGGGTCTTGAATACTTGGTCCAAATGCCCCTGTATTGCATATACCGAGCCCTTAATCACCGGTTCGATGGCTCTAACCGGCCCTGGGCTCTAGAAACTGGTTGTGCTTCTCCAATGCTCGTAGTTGCTCCATAATATCTCGGGAAAATGCTCCAAAAGTGCAAATCCCTACAAAAGTCAACCAAATCTACGAAAACACCAACTAGTAATAAAAGTGGCTCTAAAGAGCCAAAAACACTACTAAATATGACCAAGGGACGGGGGTAAAATACTATATAAAATAGACATATCACATAGCGATTGTCACAGTATTTGGCACGCGTCACTCTCGACCAAAGAGTATTTGGTTCCGCTAATAATCTCCACCCTATTTTGGCGAGAAAAGCTTTGTTCGATTGCCTCATAGAGCGCACACCTAACCCACCAGCCATTTTGGGTTTCGTAATTCTTTCCTATGCTACATTATGAATTCTCCGAACTCCATCATCTTCTTTCCACAAGAATTTTCTGACCTTTCTATCAATTTCATCACAAGTCGATCTAGGCAACTTGGTAGATTGCATAGTATAAAAAGGGATTGCACATAAAGTCGATTGGATGAGGGTCATTCGGCCAGCCATAGACATTGTCTTAGTCTTCCACCCTGTTAACTTTCTATTGATCTTCTCTACAAATGTTGGTAATCTCGTTTTGATGTTCTACCATTAATAGTAGGAACACCTAGATATTTCCCAAAATCTGTAGTTTCCTCCATACCCAAGGTGTTACAAATAGACTCACGGATCTCCAAATTAGTGTTCTGAGAAAAGTAAATCCTAGACTTTTCAACATTAACCTTACTTCCTGAGGCTCTACAAAATTGATCAAGACAATGTATCATAATTTCTGCTTGTTCCACTGAAGCATGAGAAAAGATAATTAAATCATCCGCAAAGGCTAAGTTGGAAATAGGAGGTCCATTTCGACTTGCTCGGACTGGAATCCATGCCCCCAACTTCACTTCTCTTTCAATTAGGTGAGCTAAACGCTCCATATAGATTACATATAAGTACGGAGAGAGAGGGTCACCTTTTCAGATTCCTCTAGAAGGGAAAAAGGCTTCTGTAGGTTCTCCATTCCATAAAATTTGCAGCTTGGTCGAGGATATGCAATTCATGACCACGTCGACAATATGATCAGGAAGGTGAAGTTCCATCAAAGACTCTCGAATAAATACCCACCTCAAACGGTTGTAGGCCTTCTCAAAATCGATTTTGATAGCCATATAACCCTCTTTCCCTTGCTTATTTCTCATGGTATGCAACATCTCTTGAACAATTATAACATTGTCCGTTATTTGACGCATGGGAACAAATGAACACTGAGTTGGAGAGATTAATTGGGGTAGCACCGGTTTTAATCTGTTGAAAATGACTTTGGTTACGAGCTTGTACACTATATTGCACAATCCTATTGGTCAAAATTGTTTTGTACATTGAGGCACATCGACCTTAGGGATGAGAACCAGATATGCATCATTAAAGCCATTAGGAAACGTTCCTCCAACTAGAATATCCCGAACCAAGCTTACAACATTTGGCTCCACCAAATCCCAGAATGTTTTGTAGAATATAGGTTGGAAACCGTCTGGGCCTGAGGCTTTGTATGATTTCATCGATTTGAGAGCAACAACTACTTCACATGAGCTGAAGGGCCGAGTTAGAGTTGCATAATCCTTCCTAGCAATGTCAGGGAAATAGTCAGACATTAGCTGAACTCGTTCTCTATTAGTGTTCTCTTCTTGGAAAAGATTTTTCCAGTATTGAACAACTAATTTTTAGACTTCAACCTTCTCAGTAATCCACTTTCCTTGATTATCTTGCAGGGTCTCAATTCGATTATGGCGACGCCTAATTACAGTTGCAAGGTGGAAATATCTATTAATTATGTCGCCATCACATATGGCATCCATACGCGATTTTTGAAACCACATCATCTCCTCATCATTCAAGACCTCTTCTAGATCTTTTCTCAACTTAGCTTCTAATTTAACGAGGTGTCTCTGCCTGGCTTTCACCAATTAAGATTGGATACCTTCAAGACGAGCCCAAAGCTCTGATTTCTTATTAAAGATATTGTAAAATTCCTCCTTGTTCCAACAATTTAATTTTTCTGCGAAACGCTTCAAGAAGGGAATAAGAGGGGCAGAGCAGTCCCAAGTTTTATACACAAAGTCAGAAAATTTTTGGTGGTTTAACCACGCTGCTTGAAACCTAAAAGGTTTGATAGCCACAGGGGTAGGAGCAAAGCCAGTCGTGCTGATGAGAGTAGGGCAGTGGTCAGAAATGTGACTTTGGGAGATTTCTTACCGCAGCTTCTGCAAATTTTAACCTCCAGAGATCATTAGCAAGGCCTCTTTCCAGACGGGCAGACTTAAAGGTTTGAGGAGAATTTCTTCTAAACCAAGTATGGCTCGAACCCGAACATCCCGAGTCAATAATCCCATTATTTTCAATTTCGTTTGTGAAATCTCTGCATCTTTTTTGCATCTCAAAATTTTCAATTCCATTCCTCTCATCCATGGTCATTTTTTCATTAAAATCCCCTCTCAATAGCCACGGACCAGTGAAATTTTCTTTGATTTTCATTAATTATTCCCAAAGATCTTTGCGAAGGGTAGAGTCTGCACTTGCGTAGACCGCTGAGAATAGCCACGGGTCATCTCCTTACCTTATTATATTCACAGTGAGATGCTACGAATGCTCACCATAGGCAACAGGTCAATAAACTTCTCCCTGAGTGCCTTCATTGGTCCATCCGTCACATACAGAATCTTGAACAACGCCATCATCTCTGAAACACTGTGCGTCGGGGGCAGGAACGTGCTCTAAATGATGTCTATTTGGTTCACTAACGGATGTACCGTTATCATGAAAGGTCCTTCCGTCTGATAGTCGATGAAAGTTTCGTATTCCGGGGGAACCTTTGTTTCCAGGGTTATCGGGACTTAAGATGGCTGCATGATTGTTTTGAAGTTGAGAGCTGCCACTCTCGCACCCAACCTTTAAGGCTGAAGGAGTATGAGATGCAATCTCAAAGAAAGTTTCTTTGTTCTCGCTGCAATCAACTCCCGGATCAATAGAAAAGGTCTTCAACTCACCTTTCTTTCCACCAGGCTTGCTCTGTTTAAAGGATCGATTTTGAGAGACCAGAAGGATCCTCAGATTATTCTTAGAAGATTTTGATACCCCCTTTTTTGAGAGATATTATTAGATACAAACTTATCTTTTTCCATATTTATCTTGTCAATATTTGGGGCAATGACATTTTCCATATCATTAAGATTTTCTTCCATAACAACATCCTTTTCCAAATTGGAATCTGCCAAATTCACTGTAGGATAAATAATTTCCAAAGAATCTTTGTTCTTATTAGTTACCTTAATCTGATCAATCGAGTCTCCAAGGTTCACCACCAAGTTATTCTGGTTTTCCTCAAGCATTGGCTCATCAACCGGCTCAGTTCGAGTCACATTGCGCACAGCTAAATCCTCTTCTCCATCTTAATCAGTCAAGGCTACCAATCTTGAACCCTTATTAGCAACTTCTGTCTCTTTCAGCACATGTGTGCTTGAACCTTCTTTGCGAACCCTCCATACATGATTGGCTTTTCTATTGTTTCCTTTGGCCTCACCCTTTTTCTGCTGATCACCTTGATGCTTGGCTTGAACTGGTTCCTTGAGTTTAGGTAAAATCTTTCTATTGCCTCTCTACACTAACATCCAAGCCCCAAATTTGGACTGTTCTCACTACGTGAAAAAACACATTTGGCACCGGTTCAAACCCGGCCTAAGGCACCGGTTTGAACCCGTGCCTATGTGGGGGGTGCCAAATACCCCCTATTTAGCACCGGTTCAAAACCGGTGCCATAAACAGGTTTTGGCACCGGTTAAAAAAAAAATATTTATCCTCCTTTTGGTACCGGTTAACCGGTGCCAAAAATGTCCAAAATTTTAATTTTTTTTTTTTTTTTTTTTTTTTGGTTTTTTTTTCACTTACCAATAAAATCAACTGAAAAAAAATAACAATTCACAACAAAAATCGAATTGGTTTCAATATATATAATCCAAAATTTACAATACATAATGAAATCCAAAATTTACAATATATAATGAAATCCAAAATTACAATATAGATCAATTACAACTAACATTATAAATAAATAAAAAAAATTACATTATAAATCATAAAAAAAATTACAACATGAACATATCAATATTCTTGCATAATCTGTACACACTAATTAAAACAGAAAAAAAAAATTGGTAAAAATAAGCTTAAGAATATATAAAAATTATCAAAAAATTCGTTTAAAAAAAATATATCAAAAAATAGAAAAATTGTCAAAAACGAAAAAAAAAAACCAAAATTATCAAAATATAAAATACAAAATAGAAATTGAAATCGAAATATAAAAAATTATCAAAAACGAAAAAAAAGAAACCAATTATCAAAATATAAAACAAAAATTGAAATCGAAATATAAAAAATTGAAATCGAAATATAAAAAAAAAACCAAAATTGAAATCGAAATATAAAAAAAAAACCAAAATTGAAATCGAAAAAAAAGAAACCAAAAATTCGAAAAAAAACAAAATCAAAATCAGGAAAAAATAAATAAATACGAAAAAAAAGGAAAAAAAAAACCAAAATCCAAAGTAAAAGGCAAATTAAAATCGAAACCCTAAAAACGAAATCCAAAATAAAAACCAAAATCAAAAACAAAAATTAAAATCAAAAACAAAAAAAAAACCAAAATTGAAATTGTAAAAAAGAAACCAAAAATTCGAAAAAAAACAAAATCAAAATCGGAAAAAAAAAACAAATAGGAAAAAAAACCAAAATCCAAAATAAAAGGCAAATTAAAATCGAAACCCTAAAAACGAAATCCAAAATAAAAACCAAAATCAAAAACCAAAATCAAAATCAAAAACCAAAATTGGTGAATCGAAAACAAAACCAAAATTGGTGAATCGAAAACAAAAACAATTAAAATCGAAAAAAAAAAAGCTAGAACTTGAAAAAAAATCCCAGAAATTGTTGTTGATGTTGATGCCGGTGGTGGTGCTCGAACTTTGTGGTGGTGGCGGCGGCTGTTGTTACTTTGTGGTGGTGCTCGAGCTTATGAGAGGAGATCGAAGGGAGTTGAAAGATTAAAGAAGAACGAATAGAGAGAGAGAGAGGAGATCGAAGGAGATGAAATTAAAGAAGAAAGAAGAACGAAGAGAGAGAGAGGAGAGAGAAGGAGGAGGAGAGAGAAGGAAAGGAGATGAAATGGGGGAATGGAGGCGGAGAGAAGGAGGAGAGATAAGGAGATCATTTAGGGTTTTAATTTCCCGTTTTTCCTAAAAACCTTGGACCGGTTCAGTGGCACCGGTTCAAACCGGTGCCCTTTGTATTTTTGGCATCGGTTTGATCTGAACCGGTGCCATTACTCTGGGTCTAAAATCCCGCCCATTTTTAGGGCGGTTTTTGGCACCGGTTTGGTCTGAACCGGTGCCATTTGGGGGTTGCCTTTTTGTATTTTTCTACTAGTGTCTTCAGGTTTGTCCCGGACAAGTTGACTTTTATCAAATATGCCCTGCTCATTAACAACTGTTGACTCGAATGAACAATACAAGAGGGGGGTGAATTGTATTGTAGAGAAACTAGGGTAGTTTTTGCGGAATTTATAAAGGA
Organism: Chenopodium album; assembly: GCF_948465745.1. NCBI lineage: Eukaryota > Viridiplantae > Streptophyta > Magnoliopsida > Caryophyllales > Amaranthaceae > Chenopodium > Chenopodium album. The sequence continues at coordinate 70,420,890 of NC_137837.1, forward strand.
ACTCGAATAAAAACTAAAAGTGCAAAGAGAGATTTTACGTGGAAAACTTCTTGGCCCTAATCAATAAGAAAAACCACGACCACAAGGGATTTAAACTCAACTCTTAATAAAAATATGGCAAACAACCTATTACAAATTAAGACTCTAAACTCAAGTTCCTCAACAAACTTAAGCTCCCTTCAACTAATCCCTCAATCAGTCGATCTCTCTAACTCTCTCTTTCTCCTAGCTTCACTCAAAGCAATAAAACACTCTTAGATTTTTCCCAAACTCTAACCCAATACAACTCAAGATTAAACTCTAAATTGCTAAGTACAAAGACACTCAAGGACTCAAGTGGATTATGACTCTTTTGAAAGCTAAAAGACTGTAATGCTCAAGTGTGTTTTTCCAACTGAAAATGGAGGCTATTTATAGAAGATTTAGGCAGTTGAAATAATCTTTGCCACAAACACCACTCAACCACAACGTCCTTGAAACCAGGAAGTGTAAGGAGTGGGATCTAGGGCAGCAAGTAAAACGAAATACTAGGAAATCAGTTTTGTTGCTCCTAAAATATCTCAACTGTTTTTGACATAGTAAAACGCACGTTAAAAGAATATTTTCTAAAACAGATTTTCCAAAGAATAAGATGAAATCAAATCAAAAAATCTTTTCCCAAAAGATATTTTAATTTATTAAAAGATATTTTCGAAAAATTAACAAGTTAAAATATGGAAAATAAAATCTTTTATCATAAATAAATTTAAATCCACTTAAACCTTAAATTATCATTGTACTTAGCATAAATAAAAGATGCCTAACATAAAGATAAAATATATTAGACTCCTTGATACTCTGAGAAGCTTTGACTCTGAAGCTTCAGTTCCTCACTAAAGGAACTTCCCTTCGAAGCTTCAACTCTGGAGCTTCAGTTCCTTATAGAAGGAACACGACTTGTGATTGACTTCTTTATCCTTCCATAGCTACCTTAGATCTTGTTCCATGCTCCCTTCTCACTTAAGAATTTCATAGCATAAACCTGTCATAAATCAAAGCTAAAAACAAAAGTTAAACTTGTATAGGTTTTCTTAGGTTCCTTGAGTCATCATCAAAACATAAGGTCAACAAAAACCTTGGCTGGCTCTTTACCCTGATCATCTCCTGCCCCTTGGAATGCACCACAAGAGTCTTCTTTATGGCCTAGATGCCCGCATTTGAAGCAGATCATGCGTAGTCCTTCATACTAGATTTTCCAAATTCGCCCATTTAGCCGGAACTTAGACAACAATGGTTTAGTCAGATCAACTTCAATGCAAAATTGAACATATTGACCCCTGTCCATGGATTCTGTATTCTTATCAATTTTGATAACTTTGCCAATCTTCGACCCAATCTTGAACAAAAAGGCCTTGTCAAAGTATTCAACTGATAATTGAGGGATCCTCACCCAAGCAGTGAGCGATTTAATCGGTTCCTCATCTGATACGAAGTTAGGGATCCACTTCCGGATTGTGAGATAACTATCACCAATCATCCAAGGACCATTAGTTAATACATAATCATAGTCCTCCATATTGCTAAATCTCACCACATAGAAGGCATGCCCAACATCTGTTAATGCTATCTCTCCTTATAACACCCATTTTGTCTGCAGCCTTCTCATCAAAATATCATAACGCAGTCTTCTATCAAATAATTTGATGATTAAGGCATTAAGCCAAGGGCTCCTAAGCCGTTGCTTCTCCTCTTTCGTTAACCTAATTGTAGGACATCCTTCCTCATCATTCGAGTCTCCCTGGATCGAATCATCATCAGAGATTTCATTTTCCATATCCAAACCTTCATATAGAGGGTTTTGTCTCTAGAACTCACCTCGAATAGCCTGGCTATACGCCCCTCTATTAGGGTTTTGACCCTCCAGATTGGGAGTTTCCCCTACTACAGGTCCCATTTCAACATCCTCCTTATCTCCATGACTATGGGAGGAGATGTCACTCCTAGAACCATCAAAGTTTCGCTTAAATTTTTTATTCGACCTTTGCAGTAGGTCATTCTCTTCACTTGAAAGATGTTACTTTTTTTTGATAATTTTTAATTTTATTTTCATGTCATTACATTCCTACTAAATAGCAAATCATCACAAAAGCACATCAATTGCTAACTAATTTTGTGTCAATAATATATTTTAATAGACAACTCGGACATTGTACGGGGCATAAAACTAGTATTATATAAAGGAATTCGAGTTTTTCATGACCTTTCGAGTCTAACAATGATCTACTCGATTTGAGTCTTCAACATTTCAAGTTGAACTCACTCAATGAGTTTTGACTTTTGACTGAGTCGAACTTGAGTAGCCCACGAGTTATCTTATCTCAAAAGCACCCCTAAGTGATATCATAATCATTAATTGTAACCCGATACTTAAAAAAAAAAAAAAAAAAAAAAAAAAAAAAAAAAAAAAAAAAAAAAAAAGGAAACATGACTAAATAGATGATATGATGCCATGCAAGGACCAAAAGCTCAATTTCAAATTATATAAAATAGTGGCCCAAATACTACTTCACGAAGTAATCAGCTTTTCAACATATCAAAATATCAAAGACACATTATCTACTAATAAGAGCCGTGAATTCGGGTATTTAAGTTGGGTTCAAGTTAGGTCAAATTAAATATGAGGTTATGTCAGGTCAATCTAGTCTCGAGATCAGGTTTAAGTTTGGGTTGAGTCAATTTCGATTCAGGTTATTTAGGGTCGTTTACCTTTTCGGGTGTAGGCCGCCCCAAATTCGAGTTGAGTCATATTCAGGTCGGGTTCAATTTCATCTTCGGTTTATGTCAAGTAGGGTTTGGAAGGTTTAATAGCTGGTAAATTTGGGTTCGGGTTAGGGTTGGGTCAGATTGTTATCAAGTTGGATAATCTGTAAATTAGATCATTCTTGGGTTTACGTCAAGTTCAAGTCGGATCAATGTTGGTATGATCAAGTTGAACTTATATAATTATGCCTACCACAATTGGATTAATCATTATGAAATTTTGTTAAACTTATATATATAATAGCGAACAGAAGGTATGTAATCTAAACAGTTGTACCAATATATTGTTAGGCAAGTATATTGGTATATATGATCTGAACAAATTGTACAATTCTATGTTTTATCATTGTAAGCAAATTAAATTCAAGATTAATTTTGGTTAGAATTGTTTCTGATTATTGGGTAAAAGAAGGTCGCATTGATATCTAGTTTCATGTTAGTTTTAGGTCTGGTCAATGGAATTTTGGGTCAATAATGATGAGTCCAACAAAGTATGGTTACACTGTTACAGGTCACTACGGGTCGGGTCAACAACAAGTTGTGTTGGGTTATAATGAGTTTTTGGGTTCTAACTAGGTCAAGTACTAGTTCGGGTTGGGATAATTGTTGAGGAAAATTGGTTGTCGTTGATTATTGTCAGGGTGGGTGCAGGTTCGAGTTCAGATCATAAAGTATTGGATCAAATTGTTCTGTTAACATCACGAGTCGGATTACAGGTCACTACTTTTACCCCGTTTAGGTATATGTTGGGTTCAAATCATTTTCGATTATAGTGAATTTTCCTATCATATCACCACCCATTTTTAAGCCTTGCCGTGCATGATTGAGGCTAAAATGATAGTGTGTGTTTGTGATTTGTGATCACATGATTGAAGTGAATTAATTGATTCTCCTTGACTAGTGCATGCATGGCTACAGTGAAAGCCTTCCTTATTTATGCTTCGTAATTAGTACTCCGTACATAATGGACTTTGCTTCACTTCATCAAGACAATAAAAAAATTAAATTATTCTTCCTCTTCTTTAATCCAAAAATATTACACAATTAAAAATATAGAAATTTCACCATATGCCCCTAACTTATTTTTTTATTCACCAAATACCTATCAAAACTTTTAAATTCACCAAATACTCCTGAATTTAAGAAAAATGTCACCAAATGCCCTTAATGACTAACGACGATTAATATGCCACGTGACAGCCTCTAATTGATTGTTGTAATATTAGTTAATTAATTATTAAAAAAAACTTTAAAAAAATTAAAAAAAAAAATACCCCACCACCCAAGACCCACCCCCACCCCCAACGCCCCACCACCAACCCCTGCCAGACGGCGTCAGCGGCGGCCGCCAGATCCCACCTATTCGCCGGCGAGGCCAGCCCCCCCCCCCCCACCCTCGACACCCCCTCCCCTACCCCCAGCCCCCTCTCCCTCCGTTTCCCCTCCCCTTAAACCCCTCCTCATGCCTCGAAAAACCCCCCTTCCTTCGTGGCCAAACCCCCCTCCCCGGCGCCGGCGAACCTTTTTCGCCCCACCCCCGCCATCCCCACCCCCTTTCCCCCCTTTGGACGCCGGTCGCAAAGAAGGGGGGTTTTTCGAGGGGGGGTTTAAGGGGAGGGGAAACGGAGGGAGAGGGGGCCTGGGGTAGGGGAGGGGGTATCGAGGGTGGCGCTGGTTCCGGCAAGGGGTAAGAGGACCACCGACGCCGGCGACCGCTGGCAAGGGTTTGGTTTGATAGGGGAGGGGGTGGGTTTAATTTTTTTTGTTTTTTTTATATTAATTAATTAAATTAGTTGATTAATTATTTAAAAGAGAACTAATTGTAGCATGCCACGTGGCATAATTAACCTTAATGACTAACGAAATTAACCACCGTTAGTCATTAAGGGCATTTGGTGACATTTTTGTAAAACTCAAGTGTATACAGTAAATTTGAAAATTTGCATGGGTATATGGTGAATAAAAAAATAACTCAGGGGCATTTGGTGAAATTTCCGTTAAAAATATAGTCTTAATCTGTAGGACATTGATCATAGTGTACCGTTCTAAATAATTTAGCTTGATCATACTCCCACCGTCCCTAAATTACATTGTTGGTTTCTATTTTGGGTATTCTAAAATTACATTCCTCTTTTCCATTTTTAGTAAGTTTTTTTTTTCCAAATATCCCAAATCAACTCTCTTAATCTGTTGTATATTTAATGCTTTCTCACTCTTACAATCCTAATCTCACTCTTATTTTCTATCTCCATTGTTTTTCTCAAGTTTGTACTTCCCATATATAACTAACCTAATGAATATGATTGGTTCTTAATTTTCAATTAGAAGCATGTTATTGGTCCTATTTTGCAAAGGATTGATGACTTGGCATCATTAATCATTAATCATTAATCAATCTTTGTTCTACTCAAAGACATCATTTAATGTTTTGTATTTCCTATTGAAATATTTCATTATTGTTATTTGTCTTATTCTTTCCTCCTTAATTCTCGTGTATTTTTACAAACAGGATTGTAACTTAGGGACGGAGGGAGTAGTGTACCGTTCTCAATAATCTAACTAGTTTTTTCGTCTTACACTTTAGAGTTGGAAATATAATCGTAAAGGTTGGATGCTACGAGTTCCCATGTACCTTACAGGGTAAATTTTTAATTTAGGGCAGTAATCTATTGTCATGTCAAAATATTTTCATCAGACAAGTCATTCTAAATCTATTGTCTTCTCTAATAGTCATATTTTTTACAATTATGCTTGTTCATTCCCAATTCTCTATATCAATTTGTGGCTTTAATTTGGGATACTACTTCAGCTAATATTATCCAATAACAAGTAGCTAGTCATAAGAGTTCTACACAAACATTCAATTATCACACAAATTAATACGCAACAACAATACATGTATGTCCATTACATCTTCATTAGAAGGCTACACAAAACACTAGTAACAATAAACATCGATGATGGAGTCATGGAAGCTAAGGCATCCATGACGACTCCCATGGCTTTGTGAATTGTGATCGATCGAATTGAAACCCTTAATCGATCAAGTATGGAAGACATCCATCTCAGCAGCCTTGTTGCCGGAATGAGTAATAGGTGGATCAAAGCGGCTAAACAACCTGTATGATGAGATAAGAGAAAGAGCAGCATAACATAACATTACAACAAAAGTAATCGAAACTGATACAGTAGCTTTGTGGCAAAACCCTCCAAAGGTACCACATGCTGCACTCCAAGTGATGGCCGTGTCTCCCTTGTATGCCAAGTACACTACTTCAGTTGACACTGCTCCCGCCGCTAAGATTATGTACGTCAATAGCTACACGCACACAATATTTTTAGGTAATTAGAAGCGCAGAATAATCTAGTGAGAGCAAAGCTCTATCCACTGGGTAGGTTACCCACAAGACCATTATTAATACAACGTTAAAATATTTATTATTTATCATGTCGAGTTGAATTCCATTACTACTAATCTTTATTCAGTTCAGTTTAGTTCGAGTTCAGTTGACACTGCTCCCGCCGCTAAGATTATGTACGTCAATAGCTGCTTACAAAAAAAATTTATAGGTAATTTGAAGCGTTAAATAATCAAGTGAGAGCAAAGCTACATCTATCAATTGGGACACTAGGTAGGTTACCCACAAGACCATTATTAATACAATGTTAAAATATTTATTATTTATCATGTCCAGTTGAATTCCATTACTACTAATCTTTATTAGTGATTAGTATACAAATCAAAGTTTTTCCCTAACATACATATATTATAGATTTATATATAGTTTGAGCACATTTTGAAATATTGTGGCAAGAGGTCCAAGCTCTTAGCTCTTACAATCATGAAGTTAATTATAACTAAAAGAATATAGCTTTGAAATTTAGAAAACATTAGTTATTGATTCTTCTTTATGGCATGTAGAGTAGTATAGATTAAAAAAAGTACTGAATCTTGGAACATGAAATTCAATTGTATTATCCAATAAACCTGGTCAAGGAGGAAGAAGGTCCAAGCTCTAGACATGGTGGGAGGACGAGGAATGGCTGTAACCACCGCGGATAGGAGGGAGTAACCCGCGCATATGCCATTTGCATGAACAAGATATCTGCATACCATCAATTTCACTAAGTACAATTAGACCTCATGCACCAAGTACAATTACTACATAGCTACTATACCAATTTATTCAATCTATTTATTCTACCTCATGCCCAGAATAGTTAAGGTAGTATGTTAATTCAATTGTTGTATTTGTAGAGTAAAATAAAACTGGCTAAGGGCCTGTTCTCTTCAGATTATTTTCATTTCAGTTCATTTCAGTTCAGCTCTAATAAGTTCAGTTTAGTTCAGTTCTTAATTACCTTCTCTCATAAAATATTCAATTTAATTCAATTCAGCTCCAATAAATTCAGTTCAGTTCAGTCAATCAAAACAGATCCTAAGTTGTTTTCCAAATTCTATTTGTAATACCCATCCTAAAGCAATGGATCGGGGGTTTAAAAAAAATTGTTCTTGTCATTTCATACGACCCACCCTATACAAAGTTTATGAATCCGTCTATGATTATAGAAATTACAAATTACTAATTATATTTAGTAAAACACAATTGATTCTCTAAAAAGTTTCTTTTAAAATTCTCTCAAAGCTTATAAAAGAATTGAATGCTTTCAAAGGAGAATGATCAAATATTTTCATTCTCTAATTCCCCAGACTTTTCTTCTATCTAAAAAAATTAAAAATTATTTACTTAGTAATTTAGTATTGTCATCCAATAGATCCCGAAACCTAAACCTCAATGCATGATTCATCTTCAAACTATGTAGTACCTAATTTGAGTTTTTGTTCTCTTGTTAGAAAATCTAACCAAATCTAACATAAAAAATTTTGGACTATACAAAAGTCAAATGTTATGTCACTATAATTATTGTGCAAATAATATTTCAATTTGGCACTATTCAACACAGAATAATATATATTATATATTGCGTATATATATTATAGAGTGATCATACAAATTAAAATGAATTATTTTGTTCACATCTCCAATTAACCTAGCTAGTTTTTAAAATAATCAAACATCATTATCAATTAGTACAAATAATCTTTGAAAAAATAGGCAAGTAAAGGAAAGAGACAGTAATTAAACTTACTTGAAAGCACCAAGATTAGTGTAGGAAAGAGAGCCAAAATCATTAGTTTGAGAGTTCTTGAGCATGACAATAAGAGCAGCTACGCACAAACCCATGGGCAGCAACCGGAACAGCGTCTCGGCAGTGCGCATGCTTGTGGTTCTACCACTCTCATCGTCGGCGGCAACGACGCCTCCTTTCATCGGTATTATCTTCTCCGACATATTTTTCCGTCTTCAATTCCTAATCAAATGAATAATGGTGTTGTTGTTGTTACTTGTTATTACTGATTGCTTGTATGTTATTATTACACTAGCTAGTTGGCTAGTCAGGAGGATGAAATGGACTGGAAGAGTGGAAGTAGTTGTGATGTATTTAAAAACAAGATGATGTGCAATTGAGTTAGGTGAGTGTATGGATGGGGTGCATTAAATTGGTGCCATAATTATGGTGTGATATTGTGATACCACGCATTTCCATGTACTTGCGTACATTTCATTGCCTTTCTTTGTGCATTATGTGGTTGCCAATGTTGCACCCATATTTATGCTAGGATATGCACGAATAAATGTTATACAGTTGGTATTGAGTGATTGAATAGGAGTGGGGGTGTCAGATCGGGTATCTTAATGGAGTTTGTGTTGAACTATCATGGGTCGGGTTGTTTAAATCGGGTGATGACGGGTCATTTAAATAAAATCAAATCAAGTCGGGTCAAGTTCACTTAAATTGGGGTAAAATTTGGGTCTAAGTATATGTGGTCGAATCAAGTTAAATTCGGATAAGGCCATATTGAGTTCATGTGAGCCTAGATCCATTTAATTAGAATTGTTAGGCCAGGCCAAAAAGGGTTTAGTAAACTTTTTGGATCTGATCATTTCAAATTTTTGAAAAGCCTGCTACTTTTTGAAGTTTTGGGCACGAGATATGATGTTAAGGCTCGACCTGACTAGATTTTTTTTATCACCTCTAATTTTAATTAGGGCTAAGCAAAATTATCCAAAATACTAAAAACTCAATCCATAACTGATCCAAAAATTAGGGTGCCCAATCTAATAGCCATAACGGTTCGGGTACCCGATCCAATAATTTGTTATCGGGTACGATCAATGGTTATCATTTTACAAGTAATGATTACCCGATCCAATCCGATAAATAATTTTCTCTTTTTTCCTACTTAAATGTATTAATCCAAATCCTAAACTCTTACTGTATTTGATAATCACTTTATAATTCAAATGATTAGTTATATTATTAGTAATTGGTTAAGATCATGTGATATTTTTATCAAATGATGTTAAATCATATCATAATAACTAAATTATTAAGTCCAAATTTTTATTATTGTATATCTAGGGATGACAATTTAATCCGAGTTTCGATTCGAATCTGATTCGATCCGAAGAAGAAAAATTCGATCCGAATCCAAATCCGATAAAATAAATCTGAATCCGAATAGGAGGCGGATCGGACTTGGACCCTACACAAAGTCCGACAGAGTCCGTTCCGAGTCTGAAACCCGAGAGTATGAGCATAAGCTTTATAACATGGGAAAATTGTTTGCTTGTTTTGTAGCTAAATTTTGTTATGTAATTTAGTTCATAATTTAAATATGTTATGTTTATACTTTACTTGGTATGACAATACAAGCAATTACAGGTATATGACATTACAAAAAAAAATATTCGGATTTTACGGAGGTCCGTATAAATGGATTGAATTCGAATTCAAAAATTACGAGTTGGATCGGATTCGGACTCAGATTTTTCAGATTTGGACTCAGATTCGGATTTAGCCACATCTGACCCGAATCAGATCCGTTTCCATACCTATGTATATCATATCAGGTATTTGATAACTGAACCGAAAATCCAGATACCCGAAGTTCGGTTCGATTCATGGATATATATCATTTTTGTGTTATTGGTGATCGATTACCCGAACTGATAGTGATAATGGTTCGGGTACCCGACCCATGCTCACCCCTATTTTTAATGTGTATTTTGTGTGGAAATCATTGTGGTAGGTGTACAAAGCATGGTACACCTTAGTATAATATAGAACTAGTTTTTAGGCCGGGGCGGTGCCTCGGATTATTACATGGAACTAATCAGCAATATATGTTGTAATTTATGATTCAATTTTTTTCTAATTAAATTTATTGTTCATAATCTCATATGGTATATATTAATATTTTTTATTCAAAAGATCACATAAAAAATCATATAGCTTGGTGGTAAGAATATTAGTTCTAGAATTATAGGTTTTAAGTTCAAATCGTGTGGTAAACTTTTTTTTTTTTTTATTATTATTATTATAAGTGCATGACATGTAATGAAAACAAACGGAAGGGAGATCCACATGGCGTTATGACTAGTTGCATGGGTGACGTGGCGTAATGAGGAGAGTTTACGTGACACGTGGGCGTTGTTAAAAACGTCTTTTAATATATTATTATAGATTTTTATTTTAGTTGACTCCTTTCTTTTATCACGCTTGAGAATGGTCAATTTTAACGACTAATATGTCTAATGATCCACATTGTTAAATTATAAAAAGTGGATATTAAGGGGAGTACTAAATGCAGAGATAATTGTTCCTAAATGCAAAATAAGTTAATTTTTTTAAAAAAGCTTATATCCCAATTTTGCCCTTGTTTTAACCGAATATTTTACACTCCTAACTATATAATCATCCTTACAGTTTAATCTACAAGCATATTCTAACGTAATCAATCTTTCATCCTATTTAATACTAGTATTCAATACTATACAAATTTGTGGACAATAATGAAGTGTACAGTGTACTACGATGATTTTTTTTATAAAGTATGAATATGTGTTGTAATATTTGTTTTTCCGCAAAATCTAATTTATAGATGAACAATCTAACAAATAAAAATGTTCATCTTTTACGCAACAATACCCCCTGGAAATCATTTCCGGGGGTCAACAGTACCCCCTGGATATGATTTCCGGGGGTTAACAATTAAATAATATGGAGTATTTTTTTAAGCCAAAAAGGAACTTACACTATATTATGGTGCTTAAAAAACACCCTGGAGAATTACAGTAAAGTGCTGCTAATAAAATGGAACGCAATGATGCTTACAGTAAGAAAATTAGCAAGCATGAAGCCCAAGGACCGTAATCCAGTCCCTAAAAGAAGCCAATACATGAAGCAAAATAAGTAAAAAGTACTAGGCAAACTAGAAAAACTAGCAAAAGCATTAGTAAGAAACTAAAAGTACTAAATTTATTATTGAGTCATTTTTTAAAAAATTTTGAAAAAGGGTATTTCAGTCTTTTTATTGTATTAATATGATTAATTCATTTCTGCATTTAGGTTATTTTGTACTACATTTAGTACTTATGTATTAAAAAAAATTTCTGAGTATTTAACACAAGATCCATATTTTATAAATCACAAAATCTAATTAAAGTATAGTTTAATTTGTTGAATAGCGTAAAAATCAAAGTGTGTCAACTAGAAAAAAAACGAATAAAATAATTAATAACAATTACATACAGGCAAACCTATCAATTCGGATCAACGGATCAATTTCAGTAAAATTTCGTGTTAGTTGGGTCGTTTTGATCAAGTGGTTTAGATTGTTTGGGTGTCCGGATACCCGAACATCTGAGTTCTAGTGGTATCATTTTAAAATTAACGGTTACCCGGCCCGATCCGACTCGATAAACAGTTTTTTTTTTGTTTTTTATACTTAAATCTATCTTTCCAAAATCTAAACTCTCAAGCCATATCATCCCTCACTCTCTTAAATGATATCATAATAATTATATTATTACCTCCGTTTTATATTATTTGCAACGATTTGACATAAATTAGAGAGAAAAAATGTCTAACCGTTGTAAATAATACAAAACGGAGGTAGTATTATATTAAGTGTTAGAGATATGAGATATCGAAAAATATATGTGTTAGAAATATGAGATATCTTATTTTCTACCCAATAACCAATCTGAAAATCTGAATACCCGAAATCTAGTGTTAAAGATATGAGATATCGAAAAATATATGTGTGATCAGGGGCGGTTCTGGCCCGATGCTAAGTGGTCGACGGAACAGGGCCCCCAAATTTAAGGGGCCCCAAAATCTGGATATATACATTTTTTTGTTCTATAGAGTTATGTATATGAATGGTTGGAGTAGTGGTGAGTGTAACTTATAGTTTTCTTGATATCTCAAGTTCGAGTCTCTTCTTCAACACTTTTTTTTTTTAAAAAAAAAAAAAACCTTCATAAATTCATTCACCTCAAACTCTCCGCCGACAATTTTGGTAATCAGCTACATCATAATTACCTTTTCCATTCTTAAACCTTTCATATTCAATTTCAATTTAATTTCCCTCCTTCAATTATTCAATTTTCCTTTTCTAATGTTTACAATATCTTTCAATTACCAAGATTAATACGTAGTACTAACAGTTTTTATCTTTAATTTTTCAATTATTATCAATTAAATTTACAAAAATCCTTTATCTAATCTTCCAAATTCATTTCACTCTTATTAATTTTTATTTTTAATAGAAAAATATTTAATTTGTTTTACGAGTATTACGAGAGCCTCATTTTTGAGAAGTTGCACAGGGCCCTAACGCATTACGCCATTGTAGCCCCGGCACTGTGTGTGATATATTTTCCGTAGATGTCATTAATCCATTAAGGGAATAACATATATAGGTTTATTTTATGTTAAGATTTTATTTAGAATATATATCATTATTAGGATTTATGATAGGCTAGTTGTAGACACCCAAATGAGTCTCCCCAAAACCAAACCCAGTGATGAATACCTTTCACATTAGTTGATTATCGAACGAAGTGAAAGTGAGAAAGGTCTAGTGATGTGGTTGTTTTTATTAAAATATCTCTCTTTCAGTTTTTTAAAAATATTTCTTTTGATACTCTATTTATGAAAATAGTCAGTCTAATTTAGTTTGGTCCATGATAAGGGTCCAATAATAGTGAATTTGGATCGGGCTCGAAAAGAGCTTTCCAACGATATATTATAAGCTTAATTCCAAAGAATAATGAGGAAGTTATGGCCAAAATACTAAATGGGCCCGAAATGAATTTTATATGCGGCCCAATGATCTAGAGGATGGCCTATTAATTATTATTCCTAAAGATATTAGGATTGATTTTAATATTCTCGAATAATCTAGAAGGTTATTTTAAAATCTAATGGAATTAGGATTGATAATTATATTTTAAAGAGTTTTATTTAGAATAAAATAAGTGTTTTATGATAAATCTGATCTTAAAGCTGTTTAACGCAGAATTTTCTACTTAATCATATTAAGAAGAGGATTTCGCGTGGTAAGCGCGTTTTATTTCTGACACGGCGCAAGACGACAAGTCTGTCGCCTAGCGCTAATAGGTGTCGTCTGGCGCTAAGCTTGTCCACTACAAGAAAACGAGCTATTTCTGATGGATTACTTCCGATGGCCACCTATGGCTTAAGCCATCGGAAATACGCTTTCCGATTCTTTTTAAGGCCATCGGAAATTTCCAATGGCTTGATCCATCGGAATTTTTAAAAAACCATTGGAAATTTCCGACGACTTTTAAAATAATTGGAAATTACGTAATTTCCGACGGTTTTAGGTGGCCATCGGAAGTAATCCATTGGAAATAGCGCGTTTTCTTGTAGTGTCCCTATACGTGAAAAGTTGATAATTTTTTAGGGGTTTGGTCCCAAATCTCTATTTTAATTATTTAAATTAATTGTTTTATTTAATATTTTCCTTGAAGTTACTAATGCGTGTATTTTGTTATTAGAAAGAGATACGAGGCATCCAAGTAAGTAATTTAATTACTTTATTGATTTTTTGATATAGAAATCATGCTTTAATTATTTTGATTCCTAGTATCATGTTAATTAGGATGTCTTTATGATTCCTAGTATCATGTTTAGGGTAAAAACTAAGATTTCTAATATCATGTATGTTTCTAGGTTGCTTCCTATTTCTTTCTTTTATCATGTTAGTATCATGTTAGGGATGAAGCTTTGATCCTTTATTGTTTAATGACATGCTAGGATTTGTTATTAATCTTGTTAGTATCATGCCTAAGATCTTGCTAATATTATTATGCTTTATTGAGAATATTATTATGATGATGATTTATTATATTATTGTGTTGCTTGATATTTATATTATTATTTTTATTTCTTGATCACGCCCTCTCTTGCAGGTTTAAAGGGAATTTGTACTTTTAATCACGCTTAATAAGATAATTAATAATCTTGTTTAGGCTAATATGATCATAATTCAAGTGATCGCCAATAATAGTTTTTTTTTGTGCATTAACATTCAACCAACATAGATTAAACAAGTTTAGGATTAACCTATTGATTGCATGTTAGTCAGAAAGCGCACATGAATATGAGAAGAATAAAGTTGAGGCCTATTTTTAGGGTAGGTTCAATCTCTTTTAAGTTGGATTTGTACCTTCATCCCCGAATATCCAGTCATGGTTCCAAACCACTATGGAGTTAGTGATCTCATGGATCGTGAAGGGGTGTAACCTTCACCCTGTGAACGGTTTACAAGTTCCTAAAACTTGTTGGCGACTCTTTTACTCTAGTTTCCTTCCCTTTGGACGCCACCATGCTTAAGTGTATGGTCACAATGGGGCTCAAGTGTGGGATGCTTGAAATATTCCCTACACTATTATATCTTTTACTTAACCTATTAATGAATAATAATCAAAGAAATACAAGTCATTCAATTCTATTTCCTTTCTAATTTGTCATGGTATCAAAGCAGATTAGATATTGGGGTCATTCACAAAAAATTTTCTCCTGCCGGTGGGTTGAAAATTAAACCCACCGATGGGATAAACTAAACTTTTAGCCAAAATTACATAAAAAAAAAAAACAATCCCGCTGTGCAAGTTTTGTTTAAGAGTTTTGATGAATTTATTGGTGGTGGATCATCATGGTAACTAGTACATTGTAGGTGTCGTTCGATGTGCGCCTACGTTAAAGCATGTGTGAATATGCTTGGCACTCTTAGGAAGTGGGAATTGACGTATACGATTAGGGACAAGCAAATTAGGGAGCTGCCAACAAGTTTTTAAGGAACTTGTAAACCGTTCACGGATCATAAAAGGCAACCACGATAAAGGGACAACAACGATTGACCCGTGAAGGTTACACGCCATTCATAATCCATGAGATTAATAACTCCATATGGTTCAGAACCACGAAAGGAGGATCGGGGATGATGGTACGAAGTGAGTCATGGAGTCACATTCGCCTGTATTGGCCTCTACTCAATTCTTATAGTGAAAAGTGATTCCTGCGATCTCAAAGGCATACAAAAAAAATATTCAATTCGCTCCAAACTATTATTAGGCTAAATTGGTTAAATATTAATGCAACATATAATTCTAAAATATTGTGATCACTTCAATTAACAACAGGATTAAAAAGGAACCTAAACCGGTTGTCCAAATTATCTTATTAGGCGTGATTTTCAATTACATATTCCCTTTAACATGCAATATGGTGATCATAAAAATAATAGAATAAACATTAATAATGAAAGCAATTTAACAATAATAGCGTTAGTCAAATCAATTATAAAATAACCTAATCATGATACTAGCAATATAAAAATAAAATAAGAGTAATTAAATTAATTAATTACTCACATTCCGCACGTTCCTTTAAATTGCTACATCATGAATAAACTGTTAGTAACTTCAATTAAAATATAAATCAAATTGAAACAATTAAATTAAATAAAAAGTAGATTTGATTTAGTCCAAACCCTCATTCAATTATACCTTTCACGCCTTGGTTTAAGTATAGAACTTTGGGTATTATATGGACTCCTTGGAGTGCTTAAAGGAAGGAATAATAGTGAAAGAATGGGGAGGCTAGTGTTTAGGCTAAAGAGGGAAAAGAGAATTATTTGACAATCAAGCTTATTGATGATTGAAAAAGGGGAGATATGACCTCTATTTATAGAGAAAAAAAAGAGGGGTCGAAGAATTAAGATAAGATCCGAATTAAATCGGAATAAAACTCGATAGACTGCAGTTTTTGCTGTTTTTGTTTTTATCATATCTTTTTATCCAAAAATCGGAATAAGATGAATAAGATATCGTTGGAAAGGTCTTGAAGTTTAATTTTTAATCCAACTAGAATCAGATTAAAATATTTTATAGAATAAAATATATGACCGAAATAGTGAGACGGTGTCAGTTTTGGATAGAGTTTGATATTTTATTCATATCTTTTCCGTTATAGCTCGGAATTGATATTATAATATATCATTGGAAAGATAATTTCAAAGTCTATCTAACCATATAAAATTTGGATAAAAAATATGATGCACAAAAATAATATCTGTCTATCTTTGAATGTCTTTCAATAAAATTAGGACTTTTTTTAAAAAAAAAAAAAGGAGTTTTATTCAATTTCAAACTCTTTAATCTTATCTTTTCAAAAAGGATAATTAGGATCTTTTAGAAACTTATAGAAGTTTCTAATTAATCCTAATTGGTTTAGGAATTGGATTAAATCATTTGGACCCTCCACATGATCATTGGGTCGTAGGTAAGGTGGGCTTAGGTTCGGTTTGGGCTCAGTTTAATATTTTGGCCATAACTTATTCGTTATAACTCGGATTTGGGCTTATAATATATCGTTGGAAAGCTCTTTTAAACCCCATCCAACTATTCAATCATTGGGCCCAGATTATGGACCAAAATACTCTGGATTAAACGTTTTTATAAAAAGGACACGAAATGAATGATGTTAAAGGACACGAAATAAATTATTTTGGGTTTAAAGGCACGAAAAGGGGAAAATAAGTTATGGTTTTGGAAAATGGGCTAGGAGTTGGGTTGGTTTATGAAATGAAAATATGGATTGAAGCACTCCAAGGATTAAATACTCAACCCGACCTATAATGGCGGTGAAAGGTTGTTCACCATCGGGTTTGGTATTGGGGAGACATTTTTAGGTGTCTACATACACGTAGGTTTTTTATCCTCAAAATAGGTGCCAATGTAGCATCGATTTAGGTTTTTTTTTATTTTTATTTTCTTTTATTTTTAAAAAAAAAACAAAAAGAATTTAAACCATGAAATCTAGTAAAAGGCTATGGAAGAAGATCACGGGCCCCAGCAAAGGGTCGTAACAGAAGATCACGGACACCAGCAAAAGGTCGTGAACACAGAAGATCACGGAGACTAGCAAAGGGCCGTGACAGAAGATCACGGACACCAACAAAGGGCCGTGGCAGAAGATCATAGACACCAGCAAAGGGTCGTGGCAAAAGACCAAAAACACCAGCAAAGAGACATGGCTGCAAAAGTTTTTTTAAAAAAAATAAAATAAAATTGAAGGCGACATCAACAGAGTAGTGCAACTCGATCGACTTCAACAAAGTGATGAATTTCAAATCGCAACGTTCGTGTTACTGTCGTTACGATTGCGGGAGGGTGTTAGAGATATGAGATATCGGAAAATACACGTGTGATATATTTTCCGCAGATGTCATTAAGAGAATAATATATTTAGGTTTATTTTATGTTAAGATATTATTTAGAATATATATCATTAGGATTTATGATAGGCTAGTACTTCGTATATCTTTTAAGAATATTGTTTCTTATCATATGAGCTTAGGTTTTGTATAAATACTACTTCGCAATTTCTATAGTATTCCTGGAGTATCATGAGCATGGTACTCCAGGGGGTCAAATACTGGCTTTTTAATTAAAGAAATCCTTCTTCTATTTTTGTTCTGCTCCTTCCTTTGTCTTATTACTTTATTTTTCAAAATTCTTCAAATAATCACTCTATTATTAAGAAATTTTGTTGAATTGGAGAGCTAATTGTTCAAATTAGCAAAATCAGAAAAATTAAAACCCTAAAAATCAATTGAGTGTTTTATATTTGTGAGAATCTGATAAAATTTAAATAGTAATTTGAATGAAAATGATTTTATAGAAAGAAGAAAAAGAGAATCGAACAAATTTATGATAATTTTCAGAAGAAATTTTATGTAGAAATTAATTTACTTGAAAATTAATTAAGCTCATTTTTTCGGAGAGGGATATTAACCTATTGTTCCGTAAAAATAACATACATTTGAAAATAACAAAAAGTTAAAGCAAAATAACAAAAAGTTCAATTCAAGTAAGATAACACAATAATCTTTTAGCAAAATAACAACTGATTTCAGTGAAATAACACAAGGTTCGTGTGAAATAACACAAGTTTATAGTTTAATAACACGGGCTGAGGTTTCCACGAAATAACACTAGAATTTATCAAAATAACACATGGTTTACATAAAGTAACACAATGTTTTAGCAAAATAACATAAGGTTATTTTAGGAGTTAAGAATATGAGAGGGGACTGAACTTTCAGCAAATGTAAAAAGAGGGGACTGCAGTTTGGGAAGTTAAAAGCAGAGGACTATGCCTATAACTCCGGCCAAGGTGACCTCCCACCACCGGTTACCATATAGTAAATGATTTAATTTTATTTTAATTGACAAGCTTTAAATTGCATTGGGAAACAGAAAAAGCGTTGTAAACAAAAGTAGCCGTTATCCAAGTATTTATAAGAAAATTTTCTACCAATAGAAACATAATTTGAACAACAATAAACACTGAGTACTTATCAAATTTTTTTACATCCAAAATCCAAAATCCAGCTTGATCCTTAGTTTGCCTCTGAATTTGATCCTGTAGAACAGGTTGAGTAGGAATAAGTGAAATCTTTATTCCATAGATGTAGTGAGTTATGTGACTATTAATTTTGTGAATTTTGGTGTTCATTGAATCCAGAATAATGTCAAGTAGCAGTGCCAGTCCAAGGAGGTGTAATTGTGGGCTACTAGTGTCACGCACAAAGGCATGGACTAAAGACAACCCTGGAAGAAGATTTCTTACGTGTCCAGACTATGATGCAGACACTGATAGAAGGGGATGCAATTTTTTTAAGTGGGTTGATACTGAACCTCCCATAACTTGACAGACATATGTAATTTTAGGATTGATGGAGGAGAAGCAGCATTTGAAAGAAGAGTTGATTTCAATGAGGAAGGATTTGTATGAAGCAAATAAGTACTCGAGGAAGGTAAATGCTGACTACATTCTACTAAAGGTGAAAAGGGCTGCTAAGATGGGGACCAGATTCCAAGTTTGTTTAAATGTTATTGTAATTGTTGTAATTTGCCTATGGTTATATGTAAGGCAATGAATGCATTAAAATATGTAGCTGCAAGTTACCTTATTTGTTCTTCTTTGTATGTTTTACCCTTGCTAGGTTCTGACATATAAATTCTGTAATCATACTATGCAATTTGGAATGATGCAGTAAATGTATTTGTTAAATTAAAGTACCTGCAATTGTTGTGTTGTTATTGTTGTTGTGTGTTGGCTCTATTGGCTTTGTTGGCCTGATGGAGGGTAATCCTCATCCTGAAATGCATAGAAAATTTGCTTACCATCAAAATCTGAGTAATAAGCCCCATGCACCCTGTGTTGCACATTATGCAAAGGCTCTGACTCGGTTCTTGGACCTGAAGTACTCACTCCACCCTGTGAAAGTGAGAATTACCAAACTATTACTTACAAATGTTATTTTCTGCAAAAGAATAATATTGAACACATAAGAAAAGTTTAAAATTTACAATTGCAACTCTTTGAAAGCCATTTGGGTAGGTGTAGACACCCAAATGTGTCTCCCCAAAATCAAAACCAGTGATGAATACCTTATATATCATTTTATTAACAAAGCGAAAGTGTGAAAAGTCTAGTGATGAGGATGCTTTTATTAAAATATCTCTTCTTTCTGTTTTTGAAAATATTTCTTTTCTTACCCTATTTATGAAAAACGTGCATTCCAGTTTAGTTTGGTGCATGACAAGGGTCCAATAATAGTGTAGTTGGATGGGTCTTAAAAAGACATCTCCAACGATATATTATAAGCCCAATCCCGATGAATAATGAGGAAGTTATGGCCAAAATACTAAATTGGGCCTGGTTTGGTTCTTACATACGGCCCAATGATCTAGAGGATGGTCTATTATTAATTATCATTCCTAAAACTATTAGGATTGATTATAGTCTTCTAGAATACTCTAGAAGGTTCTATTAAATTCTAATGGAGTTAGGATTGATAATTATGTTTTAAAGAGTTTGAAATTGAATAAAACTACTCCTTTTGAGAATTCTTGTTTTGTACGAAATGGAATATATTCATATATTATTTTTGTGCCTCATAACCTTTATCCAAATATTATATGGTTGGATAGATCTTGAAATTATATTTCCAATAATATATTATAATATTAAATCCGAGCTATAACGAAAAAAAAAATATGAATGGAATATGAAACTCTATCCAAAACTGACACCCTTTCACTATTTCAGCCATATCTTTTTATCTACAAAATATTTTAATTTTATTTTAATTGGGTTGGAAAGTATACTTCAAGAGCTTTCCAACGACATATTATATGACTTATTTGGACTTCTGGATCAAAAGATGTGATAAAAACAAAATCCGCAAAAATTGTCTTGCAGCGCCAAACGACAGACTCTGTCGCCTGGCGACATATCCTGTCGTTGGTGACAGAGGCGTGTTTTATTCCTTTTCAAACTCTGATTCGTTTCTATCAATTCCAGACTATTTATTATAAATAGCGTCCTTAGAACTTCGTTTTTATCATCAACTCTCATCAAGAATTTCTTGATTCTCTCTCTCTCTCTATCTAAACCAACCATTTGGCAACAAAATTCCGCATTCACAAGAACTAGACACACCTAGACAAATTCAAAGTTGCCTTCACCCTAGACGTGAAAGGTTTGATATTTATGAGAGTTTGGTCCCAAATCTCTATTTCAATTATTTAATTTAATTTAATTGTTTTGTTTTATTATTTTCCTTGAAGTTACTAACGTGTGTATTTTGTTATTAGAAAGAGATACGAGGCATCCAAGTAAGTGTTTTAATTGTTTAATTGATATTATGATATAGAAATCATGTTTAGGTTGTTATTTTGATTCCTAGTATCATGATAGGATGCTTTTCTTAGTATCATGTTTAGGGTAATAACTAAAATTTCTTATATCAATTATGATTTCTGTGATGCTTCCTATTTTCTTTCCTAGTATCATGTTAGGGCTAAAGATTTAATCTTTATTGTTTAGTGACATGCTAGGGTTTGTTATTAATCTTGTTAGTATCATGCCTAGGATCTTGCTATTAATATGCTTTAACATGATTATGATTATTTTTATGACTTATGATTATAATTGTTATTATTATGGTTATTATGATGATTATTATGTTGCTTGATGATTATTATTATTGCTTGATCACACCTTTTATGCATGTTTAAAGGGAATTTGATACTTGTAATCACGCTTAATAAGATAGTTAATAATCTTGTTTAGGGTTAATTTGATTATAATTCAAGTGATCGCCAATAATAGATTTATTTGTGCATTAATAATCAACCAACATAGATAAACAGGTTTAGGGTAAACCTATTGATTGCATGTTAGTCAGAAAGCGCACATGAATATGAGTAGAATAAAGTAGAGGCCTATTATTAGGGCATGTTCTTTCTCTTTTAGATTGGATTTGTACCTTCATCCCCGAACTTCCAGTCTTGCTTCCAGACCTATTGGAGTTGACGATCTCATGGATCATTAAGGGGTGTAACCTTCACCTCGTGAACAGTTTACAAGTTCCTAAAACTTGTTCGCGACTCTTTTTCTCTAGCTTCCTTCCCTTTGGACGCCACCATGCTTAAGTGTATGATCACAGTGGGGTTCAAGTTTGGGGTAATGCTTGAAATATTCCCTACAGTAGGTGTAAACTCCTACTCCCTTCATGTGCATGGGTATGTGACTAGGTGTAGTGCCCTGTTCCTTCTATAGCCTGGTTGCATCAAGGTAGTTTGACTTGTTTAGCTTACATCCTTTTTTGTTGTGACCTTGTACACCACAAACACTGCAAGTCATCCTTACACCTGTCTTCCTTAGCTTCCCAGATGCTGAAACCTCTCTTGCTTGCAACCTTCTTTTTTTTTTTTTTAGGCATGTGCAACACTTTCTTCATTTTAGGGGGGACCACAACCCCATCAGAAGGTGGCCACTACTGAGGGCCATTCAAAGGCTCTAACAAGTACTGATAAGCCTTTAAATATGTAGTTTTTGAGAAATATTCATTGACATACGGCTCGGGATTATCGCCTTTGTTCCACATTGCTATAATGACATGCTTACAAGGAATTCCACTAAGCTCCTAAGCCCTGCAAGTGCATGTTTTGCTGCCTAAATTCACCACAAACCTTTCCTAAGTTGCACCTTGTCGAACTCCATAACAACACCCTCCATCCCAGTACCATTCCATCCCCTAGCCCAAATTTTATTCCATTCTAATTTCTGCTGAATTCGATCTAAGGCATAACAGTAGCTGCTTTTTCTGAATTTAATCCCTTTTATTATGCAGTCTCTCCATTAGACCCTCCTTGATGTCTTCTAGCATTGTAATGATTGGTTTGTGTCTAGAGTTGAGGATATATGCATTGAACACCTCACTCATGTTATTATCCACACTGTCACAACATGACATTGAACTATAAAAAGCCCTACACCATTTCTTGTAATTTCTACCCAGTAAATCATCAGTTGCATCAATAGATATTGCCTTTAGAGTTTCAATGTTTGTAAAAAATTCATTTTCAGTACAACTTTTGGCTATTTTCCAAACCCACCCCCCATAACATCTCTAAAATTGCAGTACACATGCCTAGTACACACTCTTGTTTCTGTTGAAGGCAACACATTTGCTACTGCTGCAAGAAGTCCCTTTTATTGATCTGACATCACTGTATAACCAGCACCCTCAGTGGTTCCAAGGTCATCAGCAAGTAGTTCTAGGAACCAAGTCTAGGTCTCAGTACTCTCAACTTCAACCACTAACCAAGCGATTGAGACCATTTGATTGTTCCCATCTCTGCCCACATCAACTAATAATTTACCTCCAAATGGCCCCTTTAAGAAACAAACGTCTAAGGATATGAAGGGTCTGCAGCCAGCTAGGAAACCCTGTTTCAAGGAGTCAGAACAGATGTAAATTATCTCAAATATACAGCCATTCAACTTCAACTTGATGGTGTTTTCCTGTTACTTCTCTTGATCCCAGCAGCATACCTATAAAGTAGTGCATACTGTTCTTCATACTCTCCAACTATCAAGCTCTGACCAATATTCCTAGCCTTGTAAGCCTTATACCTGCTCCCTTTTAGACCTTTCTCTGAGCATATGATCTCAATAATGTCATGAATTTTCATATATGGATTGACCTTAAACCTATCCTGGAAGGTTTTTGCAATCCATACTGCTGTAACTCTTTTATTTTTAGAGGTTCTACCACAGGTATGGTCACTTGTATGAGTTTTAACCATGAATGATTTGCTGTTGTGATCCTATGATGCCCAAATCTTCCATGGGCACCCTTTATCCTTATTAGAACAGTGACAACCAATCCTTTGTGTCACATTCTTTGAGTAATTAATTTCTCTTCCTGACTCAATTGAGTGACACATTATTACTTCCCTAAATGCAGCAACACTTTCAAATCTTTTCCCAACAAAAAAAGGTGTATTTCTGTGAGAGTCTTTCCTAGTTTGTCTCCTCCTATGACCTATCTCAGGTGGCAAAAGATATCCAAAATCCTCTTCATCTGATTCTTCATCTGCTGAAGAGTTAGTATGCATTTCATTCTCAATCCCTTCATCTGAGTCAGTGTTATATCTGTTCTTTTTGTGGTGTTTAGAGTCATCTAATCTCTTTAGCATCTCTAACTCATCTTCATAAGACTTTTGTTGTACTTTTTCCTCATTTACCCGGCCTATTCCTTGCATCAACATACTCAACATCATCCTCATATGATCCTTCTGGTTCATATGAGGTTCCATATTTCTAGGTATGGATGTGAAGCTACCTAGCCCCTCCATGTTAGTTAATAACTGAACTAAAGAACCCCTCCTTAAGTCATTGTGATGAGCAGTACTGATATCACTTAACTCATGCTTTGTGTATACATGAATAAGCCTAAACTCAAGAAAAAGTGACAAGAAGGGATCATAGCTACTGTTATCAAACCCCAAATACCTAATACCAGTCTGGATGTCCTTCTTAGGTCCAAGAAATGCAATTTCACAATATCAGTGTACCCTAAAGAATCAATAACTTCTTTTAAGTACTTTGCATCAACACTATCAGGAATGTCCTCAAACAATCTAACTCTACCTCCATTATAGATTAGGTGTCCTGTGTTTTGTACCCATTCCACACCATGATGAACAATCATACATGGTTTTAGATTCATGTTATTTGTGTTCATACATGAGTTGTAATTTATCAATTTGATCATTTCATACTATACTAATTATACTAACAGCAGTTTCATCAAACAAATAAAAAGTATGAGCAATCACTTAATTAATCAAGCATATGTGCATAAGATGGAACCAACTACTTCATTTCATTTCATAATAACATGGAACTAAGTCCATGAATCCATTCATTACAACAAAAATATTTAATAATTACAACCATCATCATCGGAATTAGTTCAAAAGATAAAAAGAGACCAACTTAAACTACTAAATCATTGTCATGGCAGTGACAAGCACAAATAGAAATATCATTGCTTGTCACAAGTCCCTACATCTTGCCTTGAAAAAGGTAGGACTACAACTACCCCGATTTTTACAGAATAAACATAAACTAGCTTAAACCAAGCAGCTACCCAACCCAAAAACCAACAGCTGCATAGACCAGACCCATGGCCCCTAGTCTTCCTCCTCCTTGAACAGCAATGGAAAGCCGTCGAAGTACACAATCATGTCCTTCTCCAGCCAAGCACGAAGGTCCCTCTCATTGTTCTAGAGGACATCCTTCAGGACCCACTCTTGGATGGCAACTCTGGGGCCGTTGAAGGGGTAGGTGAACACCAAGTGCCTGAGCCTCCACCACATCCTCCATTTAAGTCACTTTTGCATCTAAATCACTGTACAAACCATTAACTGTTTTACTGACCTCATTTTTCCTTATGTTATAGCTTGAGCACACTCAAGAGATGGTAGAGGGCAAATTTGAACCAAGTGTGGAGAATGACCCTTTCACCATGGCTTTGGGAAGGCCATACCATCCAGGACGAGTAGTAGGTTCGGGAGGGTCATTTCTTGGATGGAAAAAGGTGATGGGTCCCGAATACACAAAATCGAGTAGATCCATGTCCACTGCAGCCTCGGCAGCAGCCTGCCTGGGCAGCTGCAGCCTCGACAGGCGGCTGCCGAGGCTGCTGCAGCCATGGCAGCCGCCTGTCGAGGCTGCTGCAGCCATGGCAGCCGCCTGTCGAGGCTGCAGCAGCCCAGGCAGGCTGCAGCAGACATGGCAGCCACCTGCCGTGGTTGCTACAGCCTTGGCATGCGGCTGCCGGGGCTGCAGTGGCCTCGGCGCGGGATACCTTCGCTGTTCCGGCAGTGGGGGCGGCTCCCTCGGGTGTTCCGGTTTGGCGGAACTTGCATATTTTAAAAAAAAAAAATTGAGCAATTTTATCAAAATAAAGCCATTTTGAGCCGAAATGGCTTCTCACTTGCCTATTTTCTTCATTTCTCAACTTGCAAACTTATTCATTCTCAAACCATATCATAATTACATATGTATAAGTGATTGTGAGTTGAAAATGCATAAAAGAAGCAAAGTTCTAAGTTTTTTAGCGCATTTCATCAAAATAAAGCCATTTTGAGCCGAAATGGCTACTCACTTGCCTATTTTCTTCATTTCTCAACTTATAAACTCCTTGAATCTCAAAACAACTCATAATCACATATTTATAAGTGGTTGTCATTTGAAATTACATAAAAACCGCCAAGTTTTAAGGTTTTGGGTCCAATTCATCAAAATAAAGCCATTTTGAGCCGAAATGGCTTTTCACTTGCCTATTTTCTTCATTTCTCAACTTGAAAACTTATTCATTCTCAAACCATATCATAATTACATATGTATAAGTGATTGTGAATTGAAATTTCATAAAAGAAGCAAAGTTCTAAGTTTTTTGGCGCATTTCATCAAAACAAAGCCATTTTGAGCCGAAATGGCTACTCACTTGCCTATTTTCTTCATTTCTCAACTTATAAACTCCTTGCATCTCAAAAAAACTCATAATCACATATTTGTAAGTGGTTGTCATTTGAAATTACATAAAAATCGCCAATTTCCAAGATTTTGGGTCCAATTCATCAAAATAAAGCCATTTTGAGCCGAAATGGCTTCTCACTTGCCTATTTTATTCATTTCTCAACTTTCAAACTTATTCATTCTCAAACCATATCATAATTACATATTTATAAGTTATTGTGAGTTGAAATTGCATAAAAGAAGCAAAGTTCTAAGTTTTTGGCGCATTTCATCAAAATAAAGCCATTTTGAGCCGAAATGGCTACTCACTTGCCTATTTTCTTCATTTCTCAACTTATAAACTCCTTGCATCTCAAAACAACTCATAATTACATATTTAGTAGTGATTGTGTGTTGAAATTACATAAAAGAAGCAAAGTTCTAAAGTTTTTGGGCCCATTTCATCAAAATAAAGCCATTTTCTTCATTTCTCAACTTATAAACTTATTCTTTCTCAAACTATTTCAGATTTCGCATGGAAGCAAAACTTCAAAGAGAAAGAGGGTGGAGAAGCCTAAAAGAATTGATCAACCTAAGAAGAAGCTAAGTGAACAACAGTCCAAGAGTGAACAAGCGTCGAAGTTGCACTCTTCAAAATGTTCACCCATGCCACCTACTCCACTTGTTGAAGACATTGTTTTTAAATCGCTCTCTGCTGACATGACCTTTCTTCACAATTGTGCTTGTCATTTGGTCGATCCCATGGAAGTTTCACTTCCTAAGGCAATGTTCCACTATGATGAGGATGCAGTTGCATGGATCAGCAAAGAAGATGTGAAGGAATTTCTACGTGGTGCAAAGCTTAACATTTCCCTCATTCAAACATTCATGAGGTACTTCAATGCCCACATGATCTACACTTTTTTCAACTTATTCAAATTGATGGTGATTATCCTACATCTGATTAATTATTCAATGTTCATGCACGCAGAGCACTAAGCTACAAGAGCACTTAACTGACACTGATTCTCCTTGTAAAGTTGGGTGGTTATGCCCCGAGCAGTTATCCACTACTAGAATCATAGGCAACCCTTATGATGTGTTGTACTATGTTGAACAGAGTATCAGGGAATCAGTGCGTGCGGGAGTCAAGTTCATATTCGCCCCATGTTATAGAGAGTAAGTCTAACCATGTCAAATTCAATCGATTTGGCCTCATTATATGTTGACTCCTAAATGTTAATTTGCTTGTCTATTGTGAACTTATGTAGGGAGCATTGGAGCCTCATGGTGATTTGTAATTCCACTAACACAATTTATCACCTTGATTCAGCTCGATCATCGGAGAAGTGGCTCGTAAAGTCTATATTGCAAAAGTAAATATATATATAGCAACCTAGTGATGATTATTGCTAATAATAACTAATTTAGTAGTCATACGACTAATCAAATTTGAATGTACTTTTTTTACTACAGTGTTATGAAGAAGCTACATTGTCGTGCTCCAAAGGGTCCAACATGGAAGTCACCGTTGGTAATTTACATGATATTGTGATTATCTTGAAAATCTATGTTAGTAAATATTTTCCCATTTCCTTTGCATGTTTCACTGATGTGATTTGTTTGTCATATGCTAGTGCGCACAACAAGAGAATGGACTTGATTGTGCTTTGTATGTGATGAGATTCATGCTTGACATTGTGACTCATTGTACGGACACTCAACAACTTGATGAGGTAAGTCCTAAAACTTATTGAAATGCTAAATTGATGTGATTTCTAGCCTTAGACACCTAATATTACCCAACAATGACATGTTATGATAAACAAAAAGGCCATTTGACAAGAAAAGGTAGAAAATGGGCTAAATAGAAGTCATATGGGCCATATTTGGGTCATTTTGTGTTAATATGCTCTTTTGATGTGATTTCTTTCCTTATACACCTATAACTAGATAATATTGACATGTTATGAGATAAATAAAGTTCATTTAATAAGAAATGTAGGAAATGGGCAAAGTAAAGTCATATAGGCCCTTTTCGGGCCATTTTGAGTAAAAAGCGTCATAAACCTTAATAAAATGAACTCCTATACAATTTTAGGGCTTACACATACAACTACCCAACATTGACATGTTATGAGAAAGAAATAGTTCATTTGATAAGTAATGTAGGAAATGGGCTACATAGAAGTCATATAGGCCCTATTTGGGTCATGTTGAGTAAAATGCGTTGTTAAACTTATTGAAATGCTATATTGATGTGATTTCTAGCCTTAGACACCTAATATTACCCAACAATGACATGTTATGAGAAACCAAAAGGCCATTTCACAAGAAAGGTAGAAAATGGGCTGAATAGAAGTCATATGGGCCATCTTGTGTTAATATGCTCTTTTGATGTGATTTCTTTCCTTATACACCTATAACTAGATAATATTGACATGTTATGAGATAAATAAATTTCATTTAATAAGAAATGTAGGAAATGGGCAAAGTAAAGTCATATAGGCCATTTTCGGGCCATTTTGAGTAAAAGGCGTCATAAACCTTAATAAAATGTTCTCCTATACAATTTTAGGGCTTACACACATACAACTACCCAATATTGACATGTTATGAGAAAGAAATAGTTAATTTGATAAGTAATGTAGGAAATGGGCTACATAGAAGTCATATAGGTAATATTTGATAAAATACATATTGTTTTGCCTAATTAATTAATTTTAACATAATGTTTTTGTATTTCAAGTTTTGCAAGGTCCAAAAGGATGGTCTGTTGACAATCAAGGAGCTTAATGAAGTTTGTGACATGTTGGCGTCTTTTATCACCTTCAACATGTAAATGGCATTGTAATTGTAAATTATTTATGTTAATTTTTGAACTATATAACTTATTATTCATTATATATTTACTTACTATTATTTGTATATGTAAGCAACTTTTTTTTTATTGTATTGCGTTTGGGAATATTTATATCTATATATATAATTGAATTCTTATTTTTAATATTATTTTTGTATCTTATTGTAATAATTAATAATATTATTATTATTAGTAATTATATAATTAATTATTTTATTTAATATAATTGCTAGAATTACAGGTTATTATTATTGCTAGAAACAGGTTTTTTTTTTAAAAAAAATATTATTGCACGAAAATTGGAAAAAAAAATATTGGGTTAACCGGTGCCTAAAATAGCTACCACCAAAAAAAAAATGGCGGGAGAGCAGTTAAAAGCACCGGTTAACCGGTGCCTAATTGGGTATATGGCACCGGTTTTGAACCGGTGCCAAAAAGGGGGGTTTTTTGCACCCCCCACATAGGCGGCGGTTCAAACCGGTGCCTTAAACCGGGTTTGAACCGCTGCCAAACCACTCTTTTCACCTAGTACTTCCACTTCCTACAAAAGCTTCAAGAATCCCTTCGTTTCCCGCCTTTCTCCTACGACTGATATTCATCACGCATACCGAGCTCTGCAATTATCAAAAGCATTATTATTTTTTAAAAACTTTTTTTTTATCGGAAACTCCCTATTATAAGTTAACAAACCGGTGATAACTTGCACAACCGGTTTTAGTCCCTTACTTTTAACTTCCCAAACTCCAGTCCTTTACTTTTACATTTCATGAAAGTTTAGTCCCCTCTCATATTCTTAACTCGTTATTTTAGCAAACAATAACACAAGATTTGCGTAAAATAACATAATGTTTTAGCAGAAGTACATAGTATTTAATTAGTAAAATAACATAAAGTTTTCATAAAATAACACAACGTTTTGGCAAATTAAAAAATAACATAGATTCGATTGAATCAAATCAAATTAACATATTTAGTTCAAATTAGTAGTGTCATTTTCAATTAATTAAACTAAAAACAAAAGAAATTAAATATACTTACTTTGTTTTGCTCATTCTTGTTCATGATTGTCATTTCTTTATATTTTTCATGAATATAAACCATTTTTTTTTATGTAGTGAAATTGATATTTTCAGCTTTGATTGAGCAATTTTGTGCTTGTTTGAGTGGTTAAAATAATAATCAAAAGAAATTTTGTGGTTTTTGTTGGGAAGGCACTAAAAGAAGAAAACCAAACTAACTATCCCCAAAGGAGAACAGGTTCACTCTACAGGCATTAGCCAAATCATGAGCTCTAGCAACATGTTCCCGACTAACCTTCCAGATCACACACGTTTCAAAACAAGCTCCTACCAACCTAATATCCTTGACGATCCAGAGAAGCGACATATCTGTAGTAGTTTGTCGTTGAAGGAATTGGATAATAGCTGACGAGTCCGTATAAACTGTAATCCTCTGGTAGCCTGCACCTTTTGCCCACCTTAAACCTCCAAGGCAACCCAAAAGTTCCGCATGTAAGGCTGAGGAAGCTTTTCAAAAATTTCCTCCACGATCAATTATAGTGTACCCATTCACGGTAGACGTCCAAGCCATACCAGCAGTCCTAGTGTGTTTTTGCTAGGAGCCATCGGTTATAATTAAGAATGAAATATTTGATGGTGCTAAAATGGTGGGTTGGAAAATTACGGAGAGAAAAGGTGGGGAGAGAGAAAGTGGAGAGAGAAATGAATTGAAAATTTGCTTATTTTAGGTTTATATTTTTGTATATTCTCTCACAGTTTTTTATGTTATTTTGTTTTAAAGATATGTTATTTCATTTAATATGTTGGAGTACCATGAGCATAGTACTCCAGTAGTACCTAATACTAATCCATGGATACTCTCTCCTTTTTTTTAATTGTTATACTTACCAAATTCGGCCGTGTTTTAATAAGTGTTACACTTCCTTTTTTGGCAAAAAACTACATTAAAATATTATATATCTCTCCTCTCATGGCCCCACTCAAACCCACTACTACTTTTTTTTTTTTAATTATATCTCTCATCTCATATTCATTACTTTTCAATAAATTATTAACCTCACTATTTTTTTTTCAATTTTTTAATACTCCAACCACCCCACTTACCTCTTATTTTATTTAAGTCAATTAAATTGACTAAAACTATGTGCCAATCAAAGTGTAACACTTAAAAAAACAAGGAGGGGCCAATTGACCAGATTGGTAAATAAAAAAGACCCTTAGCTACAATTTGGTAAAAAAAAAAACTTATTCCGGCGACAATTTGGTGAAAAAAAAAAAAAAAAAACTAACCTTAAGCGACAATTTGGTAAATAAAATAATCTCAGGCGACAATTAACCCAAAAAATATAAAAAATTCCGATAAAACGCTTAATATAGTTCGTTTTTCTTGTTATTTTACCAACCCTTTTTTTTTACGGAAATAACAATTTGAAGAAAAAAAACGTTAAGTATCAATTTTCACTTAAGTTTCATACCCCTTATTAACGAAATTTTTTTTAAAAGGGGTTGGAAATAAAAAGGGATGACATGTAAATCCAAAATTTAAATGGAAAAAATAAATTTAAGAACACAAAAACAAATTAAAATAGGATTTTTAAAGAGTTTGTTGGGAAAAAAATAGATTTTTTGGTCTAAATGTCGCCGAAGTTTATTATTTTTACCAAATTGTCGCATATTGTTAGTTTTTTTTTAATCATTGATTTGTACACCCGGGTGTACCATGAGCATGGTACACCTGGGCAAAAACGACGTTGTTCAAAGAATAAAACGCAGGCAACAAACAAATTAAAAAAACGCAGAAAGAACATAGTGCTTGGGAACAAAGAACATTCTGCTAAAAAAGAACATGTAGATATAAAACAAAGAACACGAGTTTTTTTTAGGTATATTCAGTAAATTTCGGAAAGGAATCAACCAAATCCCATATTAATTGATACAATCTTTTCAAGAAAAATTAAGATTCCAGAATAAATTTCTCATTCTATAATTTTTTTCTTTTTCAAAATAATTCAAAGATTTTATTTTCAAAATAATTCAAAGATTTTATTTTCAAAATTCAAAATTTAAACTCAAATTTTCATTTCATATTTAAAATTTCAGTTACCAATATTTTATTTGATTTTCTTTAATTTAAAAAATCTCTATCAAAATCAAATCATATTCTTTAAGCAACCTTTTTTTTTTATGTAATTATTAGAATATTCGCTATAATAATAATAGTCATGTGTAATTCTTGTGATGTTCATTATATGTTTTTGTAATGTTCTTTATTAGAAACTATGATGTACTTTATTTTGTATGCAAAGTACTATTAAATATTAGCACAATTTTTCTTCCATATGTCCACTATTAGTATTATGATCTTTATTAGACCTTTTGATGAAATATTTTAAATGTCCATGTTCTCTAGTTGTAATTCATTGCTTATTGTGAAAATGTTTATTAAATTTTTGTTTGGACCATCCTTGTTAAATTTTAATGTTTAAATTTAAGTAGTGCCTATTACATAATATAATCATGTTCTTTGTAAATGTTATGGATGTTCTTTGGATCCAAAAATCAATCATCAATAGATGATGTCCTAAAAAAATATCTCCATCAACCATTGTGATCCTGAAAAAAAAATGTGCACAATTATTTAATGTTATTAACATAAAAAAATATATAAATTTAAAATATTCAAGATGAATAGTTTAATAATTAAAAATGTTGTAAAAACTCAATTTAAAATAATATGTGATATATCACTCAATACCCAAAAGAACATAAGAGTTAAAACAAACGAACATGAACATAGAAGAACATATTATTCAAGTAAAAAGAACATAGTTCATATTATTGAAACACAAAGAACATTATACCTTAAAGAACATAATTTGTAATGCAAAGAACATATAATTTTGACTCAAAGAACATATTAATCGGACTTAAAGAACATATTCCATTACAATTAACAAATCGAATGCATGATAAAGGAACATTCATCATAATCAGAAGAACATCATCTTCAACCTTTGAAAATAATACAAAAACAGTAAATATATATATATATATATATATATATTCCTTTGATTAAGAAATCTACAAATTATGAAATTTAATAATTTAAAGAACATTATCAGTAGCATCAACATCGTAATTATAATTTTAAAATTTAAATACAAGAAAACCTGAAAAAATAAATTACCTTCACATTTGATTATGAAATCCTCAAATTCATTTTCATTATTAATCAAATCTTAATTCTCATACGTATTATCAACAAATCTGTCGTGGAATCATGTCGAATTTCTTACACCCCACCATTAATTTTCTATGCTAAAAATGTTCTCTCTCTAGAAATTATCTCTGTATTTCAAAATTGTAATTATATATATCCAAAAATATCAAATCTATTTTTGAAAACTATTAATATGGAGAATATCTAACAAATCCCTTAAATTAAGGAGGAATCATTTTAAAGAAAAAAAAACTGAATAGAAAAATGCCTTTATTTTTTATAGGGTGTACCGTGAGCATGGTACACCCTGGTGTACTATGCAAATTTCACTTTTTTTTACCAAACTGTCGCCGAAGTAAGTTTTTTTACCAAATTGTCGCTAGAGGTGTTTATTATTTACTAATCTGGTCAATTGGCCACACGAAAGGAGTATCACTTTTAATGATATTGGTTAACGGTTACTCGGACCGGTACCCGGCTACCCGCCCCACATACTCACCCCTACTTTCATTTGTTGTTTACAAACGTATTTACAAATTACAAGTATTTAATATGGAGTACCATAATCAGTTAATCACAGTGAACACATATGGAATCGATGTCTCGATGATATCTTAGAAAGTCTGTAGTTCAATTTTCATATTGAGATCGCTAAAAACTTAACTTATACTCCAAATATCTTAAATGAACAGAAATTGTGCAGAAATGAACAAAGTAAAGACAATCGGAGTAGTGGGAGCCGGCCAAATGGGTGCCGGAATCGCCCAACTCGCCGCCTTCAACGGCTTCGACGTTTGGCTGTTGGATTCGGACCCTAATTCTCTTACTCGGGCTACCAAATCTATCAATTATTCCCTCCAACGTTTTCTTTTCAGAGGCCAAATTTGCCAGGTACTTTTTTTTTTTATCCTTGCCAGTAATTTAATGGTTATAATTCTGCATGTATGGGAAATTAATTAATTTTGATCTTAATTTTTCTGGGTTTTGTTTGAATTTTGATTTAGTTTAGTTTGTTGTATAATTCTTTGAGCTTGCTAGAAATTTGATTGATTTTGGAATATTGGGATGTTAGGATTTAAGTACAATTTTATGACTTAAAACTTGATTTAATTTGAACTGAATTATGGGGTTTGTGTTAGTTAGGATCTGGTTTGATCAAGTAAATGGGGGTTGAACATGATATTATGCCTTGAAAGTGGAAGGTATTGAATTCTATTTGATCGACTTTAAAAAGCCTTGGGACCGGGCAACCCCATACAAAGCTGTACTATTGATTAAATCCCTCATCAATGCAAACAATAATGGGCAAGTACATTTCATGTCTCACTCTTGAGTCACTCACAAAGATCAAAATTTTCATCACTATTTGAAGGGACTAGGTAAAATAATCTAACCTTGTTAAAAAGAATTTATACTGTTTAACACGACAAAATACAAGTTTATCATCTTAATAAACAACCCATGTTTATCAAGATGACAAACTTGTAAACAAATAGCCAAAAACGTGCACTGTTCATGGTAAAACCTTTAATACTAGTAGTGGTTCTACCATGAACATTGCAATTTTTTTGGTAAAACCGCTAATGGTGTTAGCAGTTCTACCATGAACAATTGAACAGTGCAAATTTTTGGCCCTTTATTTACAAGATTGCCATTAGATAAACTACCTATGTTTTCAAAGGCCCCCTCTTTTATCTTGAGTGTTTAAAACCGAAAATTGGGGTGTACCATGCCCAAAGTTTAGGGATAATGCTAACAAATTAAACAATAACAATATCTTGTACACGCTAACCATGATCCTTTAAGATGTCCCCTCACATCTATCTCAACATACACATCTCTAATATGTGCTACTCCCATATTACATTTAACCCATATACTCCTTTCGTTTCAGAATATATACCCTATTTAACTTTTTGTACCATTCAACTTAAGCCAATTTGACCACTGCTTATGATTTATAAATTAGAAAAATATAGTTATGTAGGTACTTGGTAAAATCGTCTCAACTTATAGTTTTCGAAATAAACTTTTCATAATTTATACTTATTGATACTTAAAGATATTATAAGTCAAAGTTTTGCATTGATATACGTGTTTAGTTTGACGGGGATTTATTTTGAAAAAGAGGGAGAAATGATTCTGGTTTGATAACCATCTAACAAAATATTCTCTTTAACCTCAAAGATATGTTACGGTTACACAACCGGACTTAATCCTAACCACATCTTGGTCAAGTTATTCTTCTTCTACAAATCAACCCAAGGTATTTTTAAAATGCTTACTCATGGGCATCTCCTTACCACCCAATGTAAATATATCCTGTCTTAACTTCCTCGTAGTGCTAAAAGTACATTACATGTATCCCGTCTTGCTCTGACTTAGTTCAACCCTTGAGATTTTAGATTTTGCCTCCATTGCTCCAATTTGGCATTAACCCCTACTCTAGTCTCATCCACTAATACACTATCCTACACTATTATCTGCATACAACTTACAGCAAGGTATCCCCTCTTGGATAGGTCTTGTTAATTCATCCAATATTATTGCAATTTTGCAAAGAGTAATGGAACTCAGTGCCGACCCTTTGTTTAGTCCAACTGTAACAGGGAAGTAGTTGTTTATATCCTTTGAGGTCCTTGCACTTGTTTATATGTCTCGATACATATCCTTAATTAGGTCAGTATACTTATGAGGAATACTCTTCTTAGTCATTGCTTACTTAAGTATATCACTTGGCATCTTGTTATAATCCTTCTTCCATTCAACAGAAATCATCAAAATAATATCCTAGCATAACAACATTCCTAATCATCACCCTTGTAATCTAGGAAACATAACAATAACAAACTTCCTTGTAGTCCACATGATATACCTTCTACTGCATAAGTCTCGAAGGCATCACCAATAAGAAACTTGCTGCCACATTACAATAATGTATCCACATGGCTAATCAAATCAAAGGCCTTGCTCAGCACATTATTGCGTCGCAGCATAACCTTTGCTGCATCGTAACTCTGCAAGTGACCCACATCCACAATCTTGGCTCAATGCTTGCGTCCCAACAGCCATATTAAATTTGTGGGCTTGCTCCCTAACAGGTCGGGACACAGTGATATTAGCCAAGTGGTAGAGGTTCTGGTGTTGTCCATCTAGACTCTATTGAGATTATTTTGTTAGTACTTGGTAGTTTAGTACTTACAATGGTTGTAGAAATGCCACCTATGTCAGCTAGTGTGATGAGAATTTTGGCTCATGTTCATTAGTTACTAGCTTGTTGGGCATTTGTGTGGATATTACTTGCAGTGTCTCTTTCGAAACAAGTAAAGCTACCTTGAGTTGATCATATTCCAACAGAATATTATGATAATTATGAGGTTTCAATGAGAAGCTAGCTAGAGGAAGAGCCCCCTCCCTGGGTTAAGGAAGAGGAGCCCTAGATAAATACTTTGGGATTTATGGGTGGGTTAAATTTTTGTTCTTCATAATTGTCTTTTTTTTTTTTTTTTTTTTGTGGTAGCTTGAGATATCTGTAATTCTGTATGGTCAATGGTGCTATTCCTGCTGGGTACCTGGCTTAGTTAAATACTTAGCTATGAAATTTTTGCTTCTCTGATTAAATACCATTTGTTGATAGTGATGCGGATGTGTAAAAGGCTTTTCTTTGAGCTGTATGTAGGTTCTTGGTTCGATAGATTGTGTATTCCAAATCATTTACACATGTACCTTATCTATGTAGCTGAGTACTAGAAACTTGATTCCATATGGGTGTCTTTCTGTAAAAAAACCAACCTTTTTTTTTGAAAGATGTAATAAACCAACCTAAGGAGGAGCAGTATGGGTAGTCTAGTATTATTAGGTTAACAGTCTTTAGATAGAGAGAGAGAGGGGAAAGGAAAAAGGCAGACAGATCTTGGAATGAATGGTTAAGAGAGTTGTGACCTCAAGTCACTATTAGGATATTTGAGACCTAAATTCACTACCTTGGAGAATGGCGGCCTAAAGCAGCCAACTTTGTAAAACACTTTTTGAAATCTAAGCTTCAGCCCTTCTCTTATAATTGCTCTGTAATTGTTCTGTATTGCTTGCTGTGAGTGTCATTGTTGTATGCTGTGAGTTTGTGGGAGGGTGAGAGGTCAGTCTATTAAACTTTCTTTTTGTACTATGTGAAGTGTCATCTGAATTGTGATGATTGCTACTGCTTCCTGAGTTAGAGAAACAGCTGGTGCAATAAATATGTATAATAAACAGGGAACAATAAATTAAGCACTCTAGGTTTCAAAAATAAAAGTAATTAAGCACTCTGATATCAGATTTGAGAA
Source organism: Chenopodium album (assembly GCF_948465745.1). Taxonomy (NCBI): domain Eukaryota; kingdom Viridiplantae; phylum Streptophyta; class Magnoliopsida; order Caryophyllales; family Amaranthaceae; genus Chenopodium; species Chenopodium album. Next base: position 70,458,441 of record NC_137837.1, read on the forward strand.
ACATTTATTGGATATTGCCATGACTTGAAAGGTGGGTGGTGAGTACCTGATTTGATGAACTTATCAGTTCCATAACTTCCATTAAACCTTGTAGTATAACTTGTGAACTTTTCATATACTGTTGGCTGTTTTAGCATGATAATTTTTCAGCTTTATACACAGGTTTTTCTTTTAGTTATGATCTCTTGAAATTGTGGAAGAATTATGTGTAATGTAATCAAGGTAGGCTTTTGTTCTCTGTGGGAGTGTAGGGTGCACCCAGATACTGACCTGTGGTCGACTATATTTGTTTATTATACTCAAGACTAAATTTAAATTCTTTGTGTCATGGTAGGCTGATATCGATGATGCGCTGAAACGCCTACACTGTACCATGAGTTTGGAGGATTTTAGTTCTGCAGATTTTGTAATTGAAGCAATTGCTGAATCAGAAGTGGCTAAGAAAAAGCTATTTGTTGAGCTGGACAAGATAACCAGATCTACTGCCATCTTAGCATCAAACACCAGTTCAATATCCATTACACGGCTTGCTTCTGTAACAAGCCGACCATCTCAGGTCTGCATTAGTACATTTTCTCGTGTGTCACATCTGTATCTGCATTGCAAAGTTTCCAAGAGATTTATTAGGGCTTGTATAATTTAATGAAAAAATCATGTGGTGCATAGAAAAATCATGTTGGTGGAAAATTTTCAGTGTCCATATTCTGTATTTTAAGCTAGCCTAAACAGAAATCCTTCTAACAAGCATGCCAACTTAATCCTTTTCAGACATTTTTAGGTTCCATGCTTGCATACCGTGATTATTTTGTGCACTTATTAGGAAAAAAATAATTATGGTGCTTGATGAACCATAGTTTGCTTATCTTGTGAAAATCTTGCATTATTGTGTTTTGACACCCATTGACCTTTCAGTGGCCAGTTGACCAGATGCTTAAAAAAGAAAAGAATAAGGCCTTGTGCTAACCTCCTTGATCAAGGAGGTTGGCACATAAATTGCAAGAGATGAAGCCAGTAACACAGAATGACTCAGAAAAGAATTAGGCATTGTGATAGCTACTCTCTCTTGGACCAATTTAAGGCCTCTGGAAAGACTAACTTGTCCTTGAAATGCAGACATGGACACACTACCAAAGCCTTCCCTCTCCTTACATCCATGATCCTCCTATTCAGAACAAACTGGAACCATTCAACCACGCCATCTAATCACCACCCTTTTCTTCTGTGCCTTTTATAAAGAAACATCCACCGTGATAACTGGCATCCTTTTTACCAGGTTATGGCTTCCTAAGTTCACCTGGCCAAAGGATTGGGAATCCTTGCACAACTTGCCTTCCATTCCCAATATCCCTCAGAACTGTGCCTTTCTAACTTTTAAGCTGCTTGGATTAAACCCTTATAGTCCCCTGAAACATCTGCCTCTGATTTTCCTTCCACAGCTGCTTGCAAAGAAAGGTCTTAGTAAATCAAATTTTCAACATCCATACTTTGCTTGATAAGGGACCCTGTTCTTTCTGAAATATCTTGGGATGTCTTATTGATAAAGTGCAACGAACGTGGTTGCTCAACTTTAGATAACTGGTCGGAAGGTTAATTTTGATTGATAAAGCATAAAGCTTGCGTACAACGTCAATGGCTTAGGCTATTACCCTCCAAGAGTTCTCTACAATAATTTTCTGCCTACCCTCTCCTTACTAGACCACAACTACTTATACTACTACTACAAAGCAAGAATTGGCAACAAAGCCTTAATTACTACAAGTACTACTCTTGCCTTCTTTCCACTTTAGCACAATACAAACAAATAGCCTAAAGCTGCTTATCTGCCTGCTGCTTAACGGTCCTCTGTCTCTCCTTGCTGTGGCCACGGTTTGTTGTTGCTGTTGGTCTGCTCCTGCTGCCTTCTCTGACGCCTGCTATAGGTGAGTGTCACGGGTGGTGGGAGTGGGTTTATTGCATAAAGCCAAGGTGAAGTTTTGAACAGTTCAAGGTTCCTACAGCCTACTCTCTAGCTGATTTAGAACTCTGGAATTGATCTATAAATTACCCTCTTAGGCAACTTAGATAACATGAGGTGTGAACCCATAGAATCAAATATAGAATTTTTTTATAAATTAATTTTTCATCTTGAGAATTGAGATTAATCCATTGCTTGGTGCTGCATAATTTTTCATTGTTAATTGATCACATACTTGATTCTTTTCATAAACATTTTCTTGGTCGTGTTTCTGTCTTAATTTATGTCCTTTAAACAATGTACTCCCTCCAATCCTTAATGTTCTTCCCATTTTGACTTTGTACGTTTGACAATGCATTACTTTGGTCTTAAATAATTATAATTGCATATATCAATTGAATATCAATAAACTACTTGTTAAGACAAATCAAATAAGACTTAGCATGACTATGTTATATTTTATATACTGGGTAATTTAGAAGATTCTCTAACTACTAGAGTCAAATTTCCAAATGGGAAAAATAAAAAGGATCAAAGGAAGTAGTTGACACATTGATATTTGAATCCTTGAAACTCCAATTCTTGATCTCATTCATGATGTGTTGTGTTTTAATTGCACTCTTTGCTTGTTTCCAGTATTTATCAAATAAAGGAAATTTTAGATTTTAACACCCCCATAACAAAAAAATTATTTTAACACCAGTTAAATTTAAAAAAAAATGGATTTTACCACCACTTAATTGATTCCGTTTGGGAAACCGTTAAGTGGGGTCATGGAGTCGCGTGTCGCTCTATTATTGGCCCCAAAAAAAATTAAAAAAAACCTAAAACTACCCAGCCACCCCAGCCCCACCACTGCCACCTTGACCCACAGCCCGCTGACGCATCCACCGGCGCACCACCTCCCCCTCCCTCACCAACCGACTTGAACCCGTCCCCACCCTTTTCCCGCAGCCCTAAACCACCCCAAAATCATCTAAATACAATTGTCCTTCCCCGAAACGGGCACGAATTCGGCCATTGATTGCCGAAATCGGCCGATTAAGGCCACTTGGCCCCAAAACCGGCCGATTTCAGCCATTAATGGCCGAATTCGTGTCTGTTTTGGGGAAGGAGGGTTGCACATTAGGGTTTGGCCATTAGTGGTTAGGTGGTTTTGGGACGGATTTCGGCTGCAGAGGGGGAGGGGGAGGGTTTAGGTGTGTCGGGTAAGGGAGGGGGAGGGGATGCGCCGGCATTTTGCCGGCGGCTGTGTTGGGTGAAGGTGGTTGGGTGGGGCAGTGGTGGGGCGGTGGTCGGGCTGGGGTGGGTAGATTTAGGAATTATTATTTTTTATACTTTTAAAAACAAGTAAAATGGTGACACATGTCACTGTGGATCCCACTTAACGGAATTTTGGACGGAGACCGTTAAGTGGTTGTAAAATCCATTTTTTAAAAAAAATTTCTGGTGTTAAATTATTTATTTATTTATTTATTTATTTTTAATGGGGTGTTAAAAACCATTTTCGGGTTTTTGTCTGGTGTTAAAATCTAAAATTTTCTCAAATAAACTGTTAATGTGCTTCATCACTGTTTTTTTGCAATATATGTGCCAACCTCTTTGATTAATGGATTTGAATTTACGGATTGATCAGGTTGAAGAATTTGTTGTACTAAGAGTGACTAAAACAATTGCAGGTCATTGGCATGCATTTCATGAATCCTCCTCCTATAATGAAATTGGTTGAGATTATAAGAGGTGCGGACACATCAGATGAGGCTTTCAATGCAACCAAATCTTTGGCAGAGAGGTGATTTAGTGAAAAACCTTTGAAGTGTGCTGAGTCTTTGTCTCCCTTTATATATTTATCTATTTTAGCCTGTGCTATCCGTGTTGTCATTCTTTTGCATTGTCTAATTGTCAATTGAGAATCCTTTTTCAGTTCATTCATGAGTAAGGTATCAATAATTCACCAAAAATGATAAAATTTCTTTATCTAGAACTTGATTAATGTTGGTTAAACGTCTTATGCATTATTAAATACTCAGGTTTGGTAAAATAGTGGTATGCTCAAAGGATTACTCAGGATTTATTGTAAACCGAATCTTAATGCCAATGATAAATGAAGCCTTTTTCACTTTATATACTGGTGTGGCAACCAAGGAAGACATTGATGCAGGAATGAAACTTGGGACAAACCAGCCAATGGGTCCACTGGAGCTTGCAGATTTTATTGGCTTGGATGTTTGCCTGTCAATACTCAAAGTTCTTCATGGAGGTCTTGGAGACACTAAGTATTCCCCTTGCCCTCTTCTTGTTCAATATGTTGATGCTGGCCGTCTTGGGAAAAAGTCTGGTGTTGGGGTGTATAATTATCGTGATGCATCAAAATCTACCAAGCATGCAGCAAAACTTTGATGTCTGTGCTGTCAGATAATGAGGTAAGCAGCGTAGCTCTTTGTGTATAGAAATATGAAAAAAAATCAAATCAGATGGGTGTAAGATGTTACGATCATCTTAAAACCATCATATATGGGGATGCTTAAGCATAACATAAAGGATAGCCCTTGTTATATCATCTGCTGAATATCTGTTTATTACCATATCTTTGTTGCTTTCTTTCCCTTGCTATGGGTATCAGTTTTAGTCAATCTATCAAGGAACTGTTTATGCTAGGTTTCATGCTGATGCCTGTCTGACTGAGTTTATGAAGAGTTTAGTGCCTGCCTTATAACATAACTAGTAAACTACCATGAAATGTATATCTGTTTAACAGGAAAATTTCTAGAAACTGGTGCATGTTCATGAAAAAGTAAACTAATAAAGAAGACCATAGGATAAGCTTCTTTTAACCAATTAAGATACTAGAATATGCTGGGCCAATAAAGATGTAGATTCAAAGCACCTAGAAACAGGGAGACCCACTGCAGCTCTACTTTCTGCAAAAGGTCTGTTGGATTTTCTGGCTTTCCCCGTTATATTATATCTTTTTGTATGCTAAAAAAAAACGAGAATATGTTAGAAACACATTTTGTTATATAGACAAATTTTTTAGATCAAAATTATAATAAAATAAGGAGAGGTTTTGGCAAACAGACAATTATCAAACTTTTCTACAATTTTTTTACATGTAAAACTTGTAATACACAAGCACGAGTCCAGCTTTGGTATTATGGGATTCCAACTCCACCTTGGTTTAGAATGTAATTATGGTTTTAAAAGTTTTGATTTTTTTTTTTTTTTTTACGTTCTGAGGTTCTCTCTATTCAGAACGCAAGTTGGATGATTCTACTTTTCCAAACTAGGAGTAATGTTTTCAAACAATTGACTATAAGCTACAGAATAATGTTTGTAGTATTTTAAAACATATAAAAAAGTAAACGTTTTCGTCAAAAAAAAAAAAAAAAAACATATAATTGTTTTATTGGTGGGAGGAAACAGAAAAATGTTCGTACATTTTTTTTATTGTGAATCTTGTGACAATTAGAAGAATACTCTGAAACTTGATTACCTATTGCAATCTGTTGTGTCAGTTACCAAAGAATGGCATTGTGTGAATCCTCAGAACATCCCATACATTAGTATGTTTATAGAACTTATGTGGTACATTGATTCCCTTATTTTTTTGAGGTTGTAAGAGGGTTGCACTGATGTTGCAGTGCAAGCTGTGGTACTATAGATAAATTTTCTGGTGCCAACAAACTAGTAGTGGAGAGAATATTGCGTGATTTGCAATAGGTCAGTAGTAAATTTGTTCTTTTCTTGATGCATAAAGTAGAGTGTACATAGATTTACCTAAGGAAATCTATTGTCATTCATAGTCATCATGTCCATCACATGCAATCTTGCGTAGACAAAGTCTTAGATATACCCCACCAGTCATGTTAGCCCATCCTTCTGTCTTAAGGTTAAATGATTTTACTGTAAGAAATAATAGGCGATCCTCTCTGTGTTCCTACCTAATCCTATCCGAAACAACTTTCTGTTTATTCATTTCAGAAATCAAGCTAGAACTTTTCTACTACCGAGAGTTTGGTGCACTTAAGGATACTATCTCAAAAAATACCCTCAGGTGCACCTACCTATGTAAACCAGGTATAGGACCTCTGTCTGAGTGCACTGTAACAAGGTTCAATTGGAAAGAGCTTCGCTATAAGATTAGGGTCTGGCTGCATATACCTAACCCCTTTCACCTCGTTTCTGCTAAAAGCGGCGGGACTTTGGTCTTCTTTGAAGTATTGAGAATTTGAGATTGTATTGATGTTAATACTGTACTTAAGTCTGCATTAGTAATTTAGTACAACTGCATAAAGTCTAAAATTCTATTTGGTACTGCTTGCCAGCGCAGAAGAGGAAAATGTTCTATTATTAACACAAATCAAAAGGACCTTTCTTTTGATCTTATTGGACTGACATGATCCATAAAACCTGCAAGTCTTGACTCTATTGGTTAGTGATAGCCTTTAGCCCCACAAGTCTACCCCACTTAAGAGCTGGAATTATTGATAGATGACCTTTTTTGTGGGGTTGAAAATGATGGAAATGGGATCCAACGGGCTTAGCAATTTGTCCATTTGGTTAGGGGAAAAAGCTGGAGTAATATAGAAGATAGTAATAGATACAACAGAATAAAAAAGCTTGAACTTTTTCTAGTAAGGAATAGAATCAGAATTTGAGGAGAGAGAGAATTTAGAATTTGCCTCAGAAAAAGCATAATGAAGTTCTTATTCCAATGTCCTTGCTGTTCATGTTTCTGTTTCATGAAGCCCCAAAAAGGGAAGCCTAAGGAAAAGACAGAGAAGCCAAAGGAAAAGAAAGGCGGTAAAGCTGAAGTTGCACCTGCAGCGCCTGCCGCACCAGCAGCACCAGCAGCGCCTGCAGCACCAGCAGCGCCTGCAGCAGCAGCAGCAGAGAAGAATGATAGTTAATTGTAATTCTAGCTAATCAGTTGGATTTTAATCTTTGAGATAAAGGCAATGTGTAAGTGATTTAATGTAAAATGCAGGTGCAAATTGCTCCTAGTTTGCTGAAACTTCAAATATATGTATCTTCCCCTTGCCCCCTCCTGTGCATTTGATTTTCTGGAATCTGTTTTCTGTGAGTCCTAGCTTCTGAGACATGAGATTCTCTGCTTTCAGATCTTACTGCCAGGTCCTTGACTTGGCATAATGCAGATCTGATAGGCTATAGTTCTTATATGTATGTTTATTGAGTTCCATTAGATTGACGCTCTTGCAACATTATGTCTGTCGGGTTTTTGAGTATTTGGTTTGTTTCAAGATAAGGTAGCTCTGCATTACCTTCTGGTTGTTGTGATATGTCATGGAAGAGCATAAGAGGGTTTGGGGGGAAACTACACTAGCACCCAATTTGAAGGAGAGGGGGGACGGGATCTTTGAACTCAAATTTTCAGGCGTGGGTGTAGAAGGTAAATGGCCAACCAGCAAGCCAATTTACACAGGTAAAGAAGGATAAATATGGAGCCAATGATTTGGTTTAGTGCAAATATTTTGTGAGAGAGCTAGAAGATGTACTTTTATATAGGTAAAAAGTGAATTGGTACATCCGGTTCATGTAGAGGCCACTGTCTTTCATCAGGTTCGATGATTCGACATAAGCTTAGGCTGGTTTATGCCAAGGGTTCTAACTCGACAGTCGATACGCATAGTGACCTATTATTATTAATAGAGGTGGTTATCTCAGAGTTTGGCATGTTTGGTCTTGCCCATTTTAGGATCGAGATCTTTGAGGGGGGTTGCGTCAGTTTTGCTGATTATGGCTGTATGGTGAGATCACATAATCTCAAAACATAAATGCAAAAAACAATTACAAAGGTAGTGAACCTTGTTAAATTAAAGACAGACATTTTAACCTACAACTCAATCCATTTGCTATCTTTTTTGTTTGCTTGTTTGTTTGTTTTCAAAGCGACTAATTAGAAACCAAATTAAACATAATAATACGGGACTGTGAGACAAGATGAGCCTCTTTTAGAGCCAACACCCGTCCTGCAAAAACAATCCACGGAGCAACACTTTTCAGTTTTCAATTTTTTTTTTTTTTTTTTTTTCTTTTAACCTTGGACTAGTAAAAACACAATCAATCTACTGAAGTTGGTAAATTAGGATATTTTGTTTCATTAAGTCGTGGTCTTAACTCTTAAGAACTCCCAAAGCATGCAAAGGCTCACTACTGCAACAACTCGTAAGTTCTTGCAACGATAACATGACGTTTGTTTCCGCGAATTAGAGTGATAAGGATTAGTAATTTAAACCTTACAAACATCAATTTCATTGTTAAAACCTTCTAATTTCACCAAAATCAGTTATAAATAAGTTATACTAGATGAAACCCGTGCGATGCACGGTTTGTTTGAATTTTTAAAATTATATATATATATATATATATATATATATATATATATATATATATATATATATATATATATATATATATATATATATATATATATATATATATATATATATATATATATATATATATATATATATATATAATTCCTGATATATTTATATTTAATTAATTTAAATTGGAAAATCTCATTCGTCAATTTAGCTTACGTGTTATTTAAATTGTTTAATTCTAAAATAAAATAATAATTTCGTATTTAATTGGCTAACACTAAAATTTATTATCCTACGTGGCGGTTGGAAAAATTAAGTCCTACGTGGCTTTCTAAAAACTCGGGAAAAAACTCCCCTTTATATATACTAGTTTAGTGCCCCCGGGTTGTTTATTGAATTTTAGAATAAATTTTTAATCTTTATAAGATTTGCTAGATTGTGAAGTATATTATTTTAACCGATTAGTATATATTAAAATTACAATTTTTTGTATGTGGCTAGCCACATGGTGCGGCAAGGGTTACTTGTAGGGTGTTACTGGTTTTGTCAGGGGTTACTTATAGGTGTTACTTGTATTCTGGGGGTTACTTGTATGGGTGTTACTGGTTTCGGTCGGGGTTACTTATAGGGTGTTACTGGTTTTGTCAGGGGTTACTTGTAGGTGTTACTTGTATTCTGGGGTTACTTGTATGAGTATTATTGGTTTTGGTCGGGGTTACTTATAGGGTGTTACTGGTTTTGTCAGGGTTTACTGGTAGGTGTTACTGGTATTCTGGGGTTACTTGTATGGGTGTTACTGGTTTTGGTCGGGGTTACTTGTAGCCTTGTAGGATGTTACTGGTTTTGTCAGGTGTTACTTGTATTCTAGGGTTACTTGTATGGCTGTTATTGGTTTTGATCGGGGGATACTTGTAGGGTATTACTGGTTTGGTATGGAATTTTGGTCTGGAGTTGCTCAGAATACAAGTAACACATACAAGTAACCCCACAATACAAGTAACCCTTACAAGTAACCTCATAATACAAGTAACCCATACAACCCAAAATACAAGTAACCCTAAAATACAAGTAACCGTGCCGCACCATGTGGCTTGCCGCACTGAAAAACCTCTGTAAAATAATTTATTTGAGAATTTTTGAGAATTATAATCTAATAATTCTGTTAATAGAATTATAATTGAATTTGTACATTTGAAATATTGGTATTTTATCGAAAATAAAACTAATATTATCCTAAAATTCTATCCAAATAGAATTCTAAATTAACTTTTTTTATTTTATGAGGTCTATTTAAATCTATCCAACATGGCGCGACACTTGGCGAAAAGTTAGAACGCCAAGTGTCGCTGTCTCGTGACCTGGCTAAAAGTTTAGCTTTATATATTAGTTATATATGATTTATGAGTGTTATATTTTTTTAATAAAATTATAATTTAATCTGTACATATGAAATATTGGTACTTTATTGAAAATAAAACTCTAAATTAACAATTTTATCCTAAAATTCTATCCAAATTTGATTGAAAATAGAATTCTAAATTAACTTTTTCATCCTACAAATTGAATTCTATATAACTCTATCCTAGTTTTGTGCCCCGTGCGATGCCCGGGTTGTTTATGGAATTATAAAATAAATTTTTAATCTTTATACGATTTGCTAGATTGTGAAGTATATTATTTTAACCAATTAGTATATATTATAAATGTATGTTTTACGCTTTGAACTATTTCCTTTGCCTAAAAAAATATTATGATACAAAAAATAATTTATTAATTTTTAAGAATTATAATCTAATAATTTTTTTAATAAAATTATAATTGAATTTGTACATTTGAAATATTGGTATTTTATCGAAAATAAAACTAATTTAATCCTAAAATTCTATTTAATTATATCCACATAGAATTCTAAATTAACTTTTTTTTTTATCTTATGAGGTTTATTTAAATCTATCCAACGTGGCGCGACACTTGGCATTCTAACTTTTCGCCAAGTGTCGCTATTTCATGACCTGGCTAAAATTTTAGCTTTATATATTAGTTATATGATATATATATATATATATATATATATATATATATTTTGAAACAACTCCCCTTTATATATATATACTAGTTTTGTGCCCGTGCGATGCCCGGGTTGTTTATTGAATTTTAAAATAATTTTTTAATATATATGTCAAATTTTAAAACATATCATCGATACAAAATTAGTTAAGATTTCATGTGTTTTTGTGACGATTTAATCAATGTAGTAGGCATGTAATGACTAACAATAATAATATTGGTGTAGACACCCGTTTGTGTCTCCCCAAAACCAAACCCAGTGATGAGTGCCTTTCACGTCGAATCATAATCGAATGAAACGAAAGTGTGGAAAGGTCTAGTGTTGCGGAAAGTTTTATTTCTTTTCTCTTCTCTTTGTTTTTGAAAACTTCATTTTGAGAAAACAGCCAATCCAGTTTGGTTGGTCCATGATATGGGTCCAATAGTGGTGTAGTTGGATGGGGCTTGCAAAGACCTTTCCAACGATATATTATAAGCCCAATTCCGATGAATATTGAGGAAATTATGGCTAATTTACTAAACTGGGCCTATTTTGAGCTTTAAGTACGGCCCAATGATGTAGGGGAGGGCCTAATATGATTTGTCATTCCTAATGTAATTAGGAATGGTTTTAGTCTTCTAGAACATTCTAGAAGGTTCTTATCATTCTTAATTCAATTAGGATTCTTCAGAGTTTTAATTAGATCAAATAGCATTTTCGATTGAAATTATATTATTTTATCTTCCAGTACGGTAAAATTATCAGATTTTCGAAAACGCGTTGAATTCCGAATTGGCGTCCAACCCCAGGCCTTGGCGCCTGGAACCAGGATTGGCGCCAGACGCCAGCATTGGCGCCTGGCGCTAGCCACTGGTCCTGGCGCCAATGAGCCAGGGCTGGCGCCAAGTTAGTTTTTCGGTCTTCAGACTCTGTTTTGATAAATTATCTTTTTTGGATGATTTTCTCTATAAATATCGTATCAAAAACTCCGTTTTCATTCATCAACAATCACTTCATCAATTACCATTCATGAATTCTCTACATCATTCAATTCATCAATTCTCAAGCTTTCATTAATTCTTTAGCATACTTTCATCTTTCTTTCTTTGCTTTTTTAATACAAAATTCCGCATTCGCAAGATCTAGAAATACCTAGTCATATTCAAAGTTGCCTTCGCCCTAGACGTGAAAGGTTTTAATTTCTGAGGGTTTGGTCCCAAATCTCTCTTTCAATTATTTAATTTAATTGCTTTGATTATTATTTTCCTTGAAGTTACTAACGTGTGTATTTTGTAATTAGAAAGAGGTACGAGACATCCACGTAAGTACTTTAATGGTTTAATTGATATTATGATGTAGATATCATGCTTAGATTGTTATTTTGATTCCTAGTATCATGTCTAGGGTATTTTTAATATTAAATGTGATTGCTATGATGTCTTTTATTTTCTTCCTAATATTTATGATTGTTAGTATCATGTTAGGGTTAAAGATTTGATTTTTATTGCTTAGTGACATGCTAGGATTTGTTATTAATCTTGTTAGTATCATGCCTAGGATCTTGCTATGCTTTAACATGATTATGATTATTATGATTATGATTGATATTATTATTATTATAATTATTATTCATGATATTGATTATTTATTTATTATGTTGCTTGATATTTATTTATTGCTTGATCACCTTTATTGCATGTTAAAGGGAATTGGTACTTGCAATCACGCTTAATAAGATAATTAATAATCTTGTTAGGGTTAATTGTGATTATAATTCAAGTGATCGCCAATAATAGTTTATTTGTGCATTAATATTCAACCAACATAGATTAAACAGGTTTAGGGTTAATCCTATTGATTGTATGTTAATCAGAAAGCGCACATGAATACGAGCAGAATAAAGTAGAGGCCTTTTATTAGGGCAGGTTCAATCTCTTTTAGGTTGGATTTGTACCATTATCCCCGAACCCTTATTTGGTTCATGACCTTATGGAGTTGACGATCTCTTGGATCGTTAAGGGGTGTAACCTTTACCTCGTGAATGGTTTACAAGTTCCTTAAAAACTTGTTGGCGACTCTTTTGCTCTATCTTCTTCCCTTTTGGACGCCACCGTACTTTAGTGTATGATCACAGTGAGGTTCAAGCTAGTGGGATTTTAAAGGCTTGAAATTATTCCATACAATTGGTGAAAAACATTTCTTGACCCGTAAATTGAAATAATGATCCTGTGCGAAATGACTCGTGACCCGACCTGATTGATGATTTATGATGATTAAAATCTAATTATTTTTTGAATTAAATTATAATTCAATTTGTACATATGAAATATTAGTACTTTATCGAAAATAAAACTCTAAGGGTTCGTTTGGCATTGTTGTGGTTTTCTGTTTTTTGGTTTTTTGTTCTCTAAAAGTATATGATATGAGTCCCATAATGAATCAAAAATTATATAAACTTATTAAAATTATGATAATTATGAAAGCTGACAGCAGAAAAGTGGAAACTCCTTTTTCTTGTTTCCTGTTTTTGGTTTTTGGTTTTCAAAAAAACAGAAAACTGAAAACCAAAACTGATGCCAAACAAGCCCTAAATTAACAATTTTATTCTAAAATTCTATCCAAATTTGATTAAAAATAAAATTCTAAACTATCTTTTTTATCCTACAAATTGAATTCTATACAACTCCATCCTATGTGGCGTGACACTTGGCGAAAAGTTGGAACGCCAAGTGTCGTTGTCTCGTCGCCTGGCTAAAAATTTAGCTTTATATATTAGTTATATGATTAGATTAGGAGGAATATATTATTATGATAATTAGGTTAGGTCCTGTGTCATGTACGATATATTTTAATATTATTAATTTTGCACTATATTTAATTGAAAAGAATTAAAAGTTATTTAAAATTGTTAGTCACTACAATAACATATTTCAAAAAAAAAAAAAAAAAAAGTACTCCGTAACAATTATCTCATCTCTTTATCCTTAATTTTTATAGAAATTACAATCATGTTGTTCTGTGGTAAATATATAGTAGAAGAAGCTTCCTAAAAAAAAACCAAAAAAAAAAAATACTAAGTAATAGAAAAAAATGATACAGAATAATATTTCTTTTGTGCGTAATTCAATAGTTCTTGTCAATTAAATGAAGATTATATTTTTAAAAATATCCTCAAAGATGATACAAGCACATACCTTAGATAGTCGCATATCCATTTTTAGAATGCAAAAGATCATTATTTATTTTATACGTTTAACTATGACAATTATTTATTATTATTTTAAGGCAGGGAAAGGCACTAGTGGTGATACCTTAGATAATCTTAAGGCATGGGAAGGCGTCTAGTGGTGAGAGTGTTCATGAACTTACTCAATGCATCAACATGCTTAATAATGATAGTTTGGAGGTTAAAGTTGCTCATTAAGGAAATCGCATGGCGGATTGGTTGGCCAACCGTGGAGTCACATTTTTTTTTTTTTTTTGAAAGAAAGATAGAGCATTTATTAATTAAGGGGAGATGTCCATCTCCGCCAACGTTACAATACTTTGTGGGAAGGAACTAAGACGTTCAACTTCAACATCCCCCCCCCCCCATCGGGTATCTCCCCTTGCAACAAGGTGAGCTACCGTATTACAACTCCTTTTGGCATGAGAAAAAAGACAAACATTAAACCAAGCTCTATATAATCTAATAGCATCATAAATGACATGAATTGGGGATCGACCATATGACTCGGAAGTGATGTGTTTATATCATTCACAGCATCGGACTCAATCCAAAGATTTGTGTAACCAAACTGCTTTGCAATGGACAGAGCGTATCTCACTGCCTGGGCTTTGGCACACTCTGGGGTAGCAAGCTCTACCATCTTAGTTGCTATCAATACAATGATGCCAACTTCATCCCTAAGGACCACTCCAAGCCCAGCTTTGCCAGCTACAGGAACGTGGGCATCAACATTCGCCTTGATACATCCTCGAGGGGGGCATTTCCATACACTGCTGCTTCCAATTGTAGCTAGGGTGGCAGGGCAAAACACCTTCTTTGCATACTCTATATAATCCTCCACCAGCCTGCAATATCATGCAGCAAGCCTGACAACATTCGAGCGGTCATTCTCAAAGAAAATGAGGAACCTACAACGCCAAGCAACCCACATCAAAGCTGTCATACGCCTAATCACCTTCCCTTCCACCGAACCATAGAGTCAGTTCCACCTAGCCACGAAGGACTCAGTTGGAGCATCAAGCCATCAACCAAATACTCCAACAGACCACTATGATCCCATATTTCCTGAGCAGCCGAGCAATCAAACAAAGAGTGAATGATCGTTTCACTCTCAGCCCCACAAATCTGGCATGACGCATCATTGGTGATATGTCTCTACATAAGTCGGGTCCTTACAGCCAAATTTCCTTTAACCGCCCCCCACAAGAAGTGTTTAAGCTTTGGTGGCCCTTGAATATACCAGACCGACTTCCAACAGTCCTCATTGCTTCCCACCTCTCCCATTTCATCCCTTACTCCTCTCAAAAGCCAGTAGCAGGATTTTACAAAGAAAATACCATTCTTGTGTAGCACCAGAACACACTATCTTTGCTTGTATGAGTAAACAAGGGTATAGCAATAATCAGGACTGCCTTTTCATTTCCAACGAGCTCTAGAATTTTATCAGCATGCCACGCTACATATCTCTCCACCATCAGCTTGTCCAGTGTCATATTTTTGTCCAGACCATTAGGCTGCTGTAAAAAATATTGTTGTTGTCCCTTATCAACCACGAGTCCTTCAAGGCCTTGATGTCTCTCCCATCACCAACTCTCCAAACTAAGCTATCTCGGAACAAATCCTTTGCACCCCAAATGCTTTGCCAAGTGTAGCTTGGGTCATGACCTCTTTGAGCATCTATGACATTCGAGTGTTTGAAGTAACGGGCCTTGAGAATTTTTGAGATCGAATAATTCGGGTTTGATTGCAGCCTCCATAATTGTTTTGCCAAGAGAGCTTGATTAAAACATTTGAGATCACGGAAACCCATCCCACCCTTAGCTTTCGGTAAGCACAAATTTTCCCAACTTTGCCAATGCATCTTATTATTATCTACCGTAGAGCCCCACCAAAACCGACATACAAGATTATGGATCTCATCAATGAGACCCTCCGACACCTTAAAATACTCATCATATATGTTGGGATTGCTTGTGCAACCGCTCTGATCATCATCTCTTTCCCCAGTTTAGATAGCAATTTCTCTTTCCACCCATGCAATTTCTTCCAAATTCTCTCCTTCAAAAACGCAAAGATGGCCTTTTTGACTTTCCAATGATCGTCGACAACCCCAAGTATTTTTCATGTCTATCTACCTCACGTACTCCCAAAGTATCCACTATAGCCTGTCTCCATAACACTGGCATACTTTTGCTGAAAGCGACTTCTGTGTTATCAAAATTGACTTTATGACCAGATGCTCTTTCATAAAAACTGATAACTTCAGCTATCTTCAAACATTCCTGCAGAGTAGCTTTTGCAAACAAAATACTATCATCGACTAAAAACAAATGAGACACCCTAGGGGCATATTTGAAAACTTTAACCCCACTCAACTTCTTTTCATGAGCAGCTTTTGATAAAAGACCAGAGAAAGCATCTGCACATAAAAGAAATAAATAGGGAGATATCGGGTCACCTTGCCTAAGGCCCCGAGACGGAACCACAAAGCCACAAATTTCATTATTCACCTTGAAGGAGAACGAAACACTCGAAATACAATCTATGATCCGACGCACCCAATTATCTCACCCTCTCAAAAAAGCTCCATTTAATCCTGTCATATGCCTTGCTCATGTCCAGTTTTAATGCTACAGTACCATGCCTCCCTTCACCCCCTCTCTTCATAGAGTGGAAAATCTCAAAAGCAACCATAGCATTATCGGTGATCAGACGGCCCGGAATAAAAGCACTGTGATTCACAGAAATAATATCATCCAGCCATGGTTTCAATTTATTAGCCATTGTTTTGATATTATTTTGTAAATCACATTACAACAACTAATCTGCCTTAATTCGGTCATAAATTTCGGATCATTGCACTTAGGGATCAAGATAATGCAAGTTCTATTAATCTCCGACATATCAACTAAACCAGTCCACCAATTTTTAACCACAGCTACAATATCAGGACCAAGAATGTGCCAAAATTTTTGAAAAAAGAGTGCATGCATTCCATCCGTACCTGGGGCATTGTTTGGGTGCATTTGAAGCAGAGCATTTTTAACTCCTCCGAGCTTGGTTCCTCATCCAAAGCATTATTCATCTCTACAGAGACACGCTAGTCAACTCCATCAAGGGCAGCATCAAAATTGGTCGGGTTATCCGTGGCAAACAGAAAGGTAAAATACTCGGCAACCACATTTTGTATTTGACTTTCACTAGCCTGCCAATCTCCATTCGAATCAAAGAGCCCCGCAATGTGATTTTTCTTTCGTCTTTGGCTTGCTTTCTGGTGAAAATAAGCTGTATTTTTTATCCCCATCAAGCCTTTCATTTGCTTGGGATCTTGCGTACTAATAGGACTCTTCCATCTGTCGTAGCTCTGTAATTTCTCCAGCAACTTGCTCACATTGTGCGAGCATTGCATCATCCACCGGAGCTTCCTGTGCTTCTTGAAGTTCACTCTCCTTCGTTCTGGTTTTTTTCTTCACCTCCCTGACAGGGTAAAGTCGTATCCCCTAATCAAAAGTAAATACCTAAGTCCTCTAACTAAAGTAGATAGGGAAGTAGGGTCGATCTCCACAGGGAAACAAGTTTTTTTACTCCTAATTAATTATTATAATCTAAATTATCTAAGTAACCAATATTTATATTTGAGTATGAAACTAAACTACAAAGAATAAGAGTTGGGAGAAAACAATATATAAAAGGATCTAGGGCATAGGTTCACCAATAAATAATACTCCAGGGTAAAACATAGTAATCAATCATTGACATTGCATAAATAACACGATCAACAGGCTCTCGCAATTTATTAATCACCATAGATCTAACAGGCTTTCGCAATTTACTAGATCTAAGTTCTTATTGAAAAATAGCCTTTAATATCAAACCAACATCTGCTCGATTCATCAATTTAATATTGCCACACTTTTACAAGCCGCAATTGTAAAACATTAAAACAATTCAATAAGAAATTATCATGCAATACCAATAATCAATAATAGTCAATCATCAATGCATCAATTAACCAGATTGTAAAGGGCTTTCGCTACGTATTACAATCACACAATTAATTTACCGGTATTAAATCTCATCTGTCGAATCTCGACTTAACCATTTATATATTAATTTGCCTATTGAAACTAGATCTAAACATCAATTCTCATCTGTCGAATCTCGAATCAATGTTGTCAAACTCATGCATAAAAGATCAGGCCTAATCTAGTCACAGAGCATTAAATCAATCAATAGGAAATTAATCTAGCATTGATAATTAAGAACAACAAATTACCCCTTCATATTATTTATTAGATCCCCATAAACCCTAGAAATTAAACTACTCACAAATCATCATGACTAAACTAATCATCAAATAAATAAATAAAAGCATAATCAAGGAAGCAAATAAAATAACTGAAATTAAAGGGGAAGAAATTGTTACCAAAAATAAATCTGGAATTAAGGGAAGAATTAAGAACAAAAGTTTAGAGAGAATTTAAGAGAGAGAAAAATACTAAGTAGAGAGAGAAAGTCTAAGAAAGAAGGTCCCTTAATAATTCCGTACAAAATCGTATTTAAACGTTTTCTAAAACAAGAATTAAAACTAAACTAAATCAGGTCTTCCAGAAACGCGCGCCCGATCGGACGCGCCTTTTTCTTCGCGTTCTTCCCAAGCAGCATCGCCCGATCGTGCTAGATGCTCGCACGATCGGGCGCGCCTTAGCATGCAGCCCTATGGTTTGCCGCGCCCGATCGGGCTAGAGGTTGCCCGATTGGGTCTTTGCTCCTCTTGAGGCTTGGACTTCGATTGGGCTAGATTTCTCGGCCCAATCTGGGTTTCCTCTCGGGTCTCGAATACTTGGTCCAAACGCCTCGGGATCCCAATTACCGAGCCCTTAATCACCGGCTCTCACCGATCCTGGGCTCCAAAAGTGGTCGCGTCCTTCTAGCTTCCGTAGTTGCTCTAAAATATCCCGGGAAAATACTCCAAAAGCATAAATCCCTGCAAAAGTCAACCAAATCTACGAAAACACTAGAAAACACCAATTAGTAATAAAAGTGGCTCTAAAGAGCCAAAAACACTACTAATTATGACCAAGGAACGGGGGTAAAATACTATATAAAATAGACACATCACTCCCCGGAAGAGGTAACAGCCCACTTCTTAAGATATTTAGTCCACAATGCAATATGAAAATGTGTTTCACGACCCTCACTGTCACTCCAAGCCTTCGACACCGTCTCCCCGCACTCTTCGCTCGACAACCACATTGCCTCAAATCGAACAACTTCTTTTTCCTCTCTCTTTCATAATAATTAATGGTGTCAAGAAGGATCGGTGTATAGTCAGACGATACCCTTGCAAGGTGCTGAACTGAGAACTTCATATAAATACCACACCACCCATCATCACCCAAAAATCTATCTAGTTTCTCACGCACTACAGTATTCACAAAATTCCCTCTCTGCCAAGTGTAAATACCCCCTTGTACCCAAGGTCGCGTAGAGCACAAGCATCAATGGCTTCTCGAAAAGCATCCATCAAGCTTTCTCTTCTCACGGCGCCACCATCTTTCTCAGACATACTAACGATCTCATCAAAGTCCCCCAATATGACACACGGAATACTACAAGCTTGCTTCAAGGTTTTCATAAGATCCCAAGTCTTGTGGTTATTTTCCGTCTCCGACCAACCATAGATCCCCACCGCTCTCCAAGTAAGAACTCCCTCCTCATCACAAACATTTGTAGCAAAATGATGATTAGAAAAGGACACCATAGACACATTAATGTCACGCCACCAAAAACAAGTACCACCCGAACGGCCACTACTACATACTTAAGGTAAATGTCATCCTCAAAACCATATCGTCTTTTAATCTCTCCATTACACTACTATCCGATTATGTCTCCATTAAGAACACCACATTTGGCCTCTCCCTCCAACATAAGTCACGAAGAGTTTTTTCCGTTAACCGCGAAGTCACTCAAGACACTAATTTAGATATTATTAACTTTATTTCTGTCGATCTTAGTCGTATTTTAGAAGAGGATGCTCAAGGTGTGGCCTTCCCACGCCTAGTTCCTCCAAGAAACTATGATAATTATTAATATCATTATTATGTAATAATGTCCTAAATGATATTTTAAAAAAAAAATAAAATAAAAATAAAAAAAATACTAAGGGCACACCAGAAATTGACACATGTCATAGCTGGTGTGTCTTTTAGTATATATATATTACTAGTTCTTTACCCGAGCAACGCTCGGATTATCATTAAAAAATAACTTCATTGTTTTTTTTTTCTCCTGTCTTCTATTTAATATCTTAATAATCTATTTTTAAAAAAGGGAAAAAGAAAAAAAGTTGTAAGGAAAAAACATATTATGAATGTGATATGTGTAATTAAAGCTAAGAAACATTTGTTTAATGATTGATTCATTGATCTAGTTTCCTTATTGTTATATACTTCCTTCGTTCTTTTTTATTGCACCATAAGGGATTTCGCGCTTGCCAATGCATTACTTTAGCTATCAATATCTTCAGTTATACTTTTGTAAAAATTATAAAAATTTGATATTTGAAAAGTAGAGTTCGATACGAATCTAACTAGATCCCACATGACTATATTTTTCCTAATGTGTAAATCACAAGTGATGGTCAAAGAAGATTAAGTGATTTGAATAGTGTAAAAGTCCTA
Organism: Chenopodium album; assembly: GCF_948465745.1. Taxonomy (NCBI): domain Eukaryota; kingdom Viridiplantae; phylum Streptophyta; class Magnoliopsida; order Caryophyllales; family Amaranthaceae; genus Chenopodium; species Chenopodium album. Next base: position 70,478,704 of record NC_137837.1, read on the forward strand.
ATGGTGCAATAAAATAAAAACGGAGGAAGTATATATTTTAGGATTTTTTTTAAATAACACCACAAATTTTACAAAAAATGGATTATAACACCACAAATTCTCAAAATTTAATTATAACACCACAAAAAATTCCAAAAATTGGATTTCACCACAATGTAACGGATTCTTGGATGGAATCCGTTAGTGGGGTCCGTACAAGACACGTATCAAGTGTCTAGTGGTTTAAATAAATATTAAAAAAAAAACCTAACCTAGCCATCCCACCACCTCTGCACCACCTGCCTCAACCGCCAACCGCCGTCGGCATCCACTACCCCAATAATTAAAACCCGACGAAACTGACGCTTTGACCGTCGATCCCCCACTTCGCCCCTTCTCCCTCCCCGAAAACTACCTTAAGCCCTATAAACCACCGCAAAACCATCCCTAACCGCCGCAAAATCCACCCCCATTTCCCGATCTGCCGCGAAATCCACACCCATTTCCCCCAGTTTTGCGAAATCGGCGGCCAAAATCGACCAATCAAGGGCTGTCATGGTCTATTTCGGCCGTTTTGAGGGTGAAAGGTAAGGGAGGGTGGTTTTCGTGGTTGGTGTTTGCTATGGTAGGTGGTTAATTGAGGTGGGTATGCGGTGATTTGTGGCGGTTAAGCAGGGTTGGGGTGGTTTTCGGGAGGGGGGAGAAGGGAAGGAGAATTTCGCCGGGTTTCGGGGGGGCAAGTGAAGTCGTCAGCTTGGGTTAGGCGTTGGCGCGGCTGGAGAAGGTGATGCTGGTGGTTGGGTTGGCTGGGTTTAGGTTAGGGTTTTTTTTTTTTAATTTTTTCTTTTTTTTTTAACCAATGTCTTATCGACACTTGTCCATCGTGGGTCCCTTTAACGGATTCCATCCAAAAATCCGTTAGATGGTGGTGAAATCATTTTTTTTTTTTTTTTTGTGGTGTTACAATTAAAGTTTGAGAATTTGTGGTGCTATAATCCATTTTTTGTAAAATTTGTGGTTTATTTTCAAAAAAATCCTATCTTTTTTTAGTTATCTATGAAATTTTATTAATTATCTCTAAATAAATGAAATCAACGTGATTTTATCAAGTTTTTCTAACAAAATGGTAAGGGGGCAAAAAAATAAAAAATTGGTTGATGGTATATGGTTCTGAATTGTCATTGTAATTGTTACACCTCCGTTTCATAATGTTAGTCTCATATAATATTTTGGGCGTTTCAAAATGATCTACCCATATTGAATGTATTCCTTATTTTATTTTATTTTCCTAATTCGGTCTCATAATTTCTAATCCCATTAGTGGATTGATGACATGGCAGTAATTAAATATTTTGGTTGGTCATCAATCCCATTAGTGGATTGATGACATGGCATTTGATTGAAATTCCTCACATTAAACAAGCATTGTAATTAATGCTTTCCAAAGAAAAAAATCAGAACATTTAATAAGATAGAACTAGTTAAGCAATTTTTGTACTAAAATGTAAGATTTCAAATACTCCCTCCGTTTCATAATGTTAGTCCCATATACTATTTTGGGCGTTTCAAAAAGATGTACCCATATTGAATATATTTCATTTATAACTTGTTTTTTTTTTATATGGAATTAATTGGTTGTGGATTGATGACATGACTCAAGATAAGGAAATATTTACCTTAAATTATGCAATTATGACTTATGCTTTTCAATAAAAAAAATTAAAAAAAGTTAAATAAGGTAAACTAATTATGAATTATGTTGTATTTTAATGTTAGATTCCAAATATATTTCTTTTCTTATTTTATGTGATTGATTCCATATGGGACTAACATTATGAAACGGAGGGAGTATTATTCATTCTCTTATTTTTTGTGATTGATTCTATATGGGACTAACAAAATGAAATGGAGTGAGTATTATTTTTATGAAAAGTTTCAATAATTGATTCGTATTATATACTCCTGTATGAATTGTTTCTGTATGAATTGGGAGTATTATTTAAAAATGTAATGCCGGTGTACTGTAATAGTTATATATATATATATATATATATATATATATATATATATATATATATATATATATATATATATATATATATATATATATATATATATATATATATATATATATATATTTGAAATTTTAATGGATAATTTTGTAGTGAGTTTGTTATAGATATTTGAAATATAAAATATAAAATTTTAATTGACTTTTTATTTGTTTTAACATAATCTCTCTTTTTTTTTTTTGATTCATATGAGCCACAAGGGCGGGTACAACGGGGGGCGGGGGAAATTCCAGCATATGCTGGGGGCAAGGATCGATCCCGTAACCTCGAGGTTACGAGATGGGAGTGCTACCATCAAGCCAACTCCACATCCTTACATAATCTCTCTTTTAGTTGACACATTTATTCTATTTTTTTTTATTGTTGCTTTTTTTTTTCGTTTTTGTACAAAATCTTCTTACTTAATATCTTTCCTACTCTTCTGTTCACAAATTTTTAATTTACTTACTTTTTTTTTTTTACTTTAAAAATAAAATTTTTGGCGGGAAAATTTTTAACCTCAGTGTGACAAGTGTCATTTTGGAACCTTCACCGGTGATTACTTTAGTATAGAGTATAGAATACTTAGTTATTATTGATTGATTGACTGACTAGTACGTACCCCAAATCAATATCAATCAATATATATATTAAAACTCATGGCAAGACATGATGTTTTGCCATGTGTCAACAATTTTACCATTTGGCATATGATGTGTTTGTCGCCAAATCATACCATTGCATTAATTATTGAAAAACTCTATGCATTAACTTTCATATATTAATGTTAAGTTTAACTGATAAACTCTTCATATGCATGACAATTTCCCTTAGACTGTAACTCCTTAATAATTACATAATAATAAAGTTAGTAAGAAATAACATTACTCCATTTTTATTTTGTGCATTAACTCATAAAATTGTAATCATAGAATAAATTATTTTTGTGCATTATGGAGTAGTATATATTTTGACATCAAATTTATAAAGATTTGATTTATCATATTTTTATGATTTTAATGTAAAAAAAAAAAAGAATTCTTATAATCAAACCAATTCATACAAGCAACAAACTACTTAAGCTATCATATTAAATAAATAAAACCACCACTTAAGCTCTCAATGAAAAACAAGCCAAAATATATATAGTTCTATTAGAGTAATAAATTTATAATGACCCGGGGCATCGTCCGGGCCAATAACTAGTCTATCTATATATTATACTAAAAGACAAGCGCCTCAATGTGAGGATGACAAATGTCACTCTCTCATTGGCTTATCTTAAGTATAAAATATATCTATATAATTACTGTTTACATATTCAAGCATAGTTATTTTTGTTAAACTTCAATCAATAAAAGCAAGTTTCTATACATGTATAAGATTTTCATGATTTCCTAACATAAATATTGATTTAATTTTTTTATAATAAATATATACTTTCCAATACTACAAATAATCCATAAAGTCTTTCCAATCTTTATTTATAATCAAGTTAAAGAATAATAACTAATTTGAAGCAATATGATTAAAGTGGCATAATTAAGGAAACAAATATTTCGTATTTTGAAAGGCTAATATTGTTTTTTTTTATGAAAATTAAATAAAATCGATAGAATTTAGTTTGACGTCAATTATGAAATCAATACAAACATTTAAAAAAAAAATCAGATGTACAATAAAATATTGTGCAACTATTATAAAAGTTACTGATATGTCTATTTTATATAGTATTTTACCCCCGTCCCTTGGTCATAATTAGTAGTGTTTTTGGCCCTTTAGGGCCACTTTTATTACTAATTTGTGTGTTCTAGTGTTTTCGTAGTTTTAGTTGTATTTTACAGGAAATTGCACTCTTGGAGCATTTTCCCGGGCCTTATTGGATCGACTACGGAAGCTAGAAGGACACGACCACTTTCGGAGCCCAAGACCGGTGAGAGCCGGTGATTAAGGGCTCGGTTATTTGAATCACGAGGCATTTGGACCAAGTATTCGAGACCCGAGAGGAAATCCGGATTGGGCCGAGAAATCTAGCCCAATCGAAGTCCAAGCCTCGAAGAAGAAGACCGGGCCCGATCGGGTGAGCGTAGGCTCGATCGGGCGCGGCATGCCAGCAATGGGTGTTGTAAAAAGGCGCGCCTGATCGGGCGGCCTCTAGCCCGATCGGGCGCGTGTTTCTGGAGAACCATTTTTTACGAGCAATTAGTTTATAATTAGGAGTTGTTTTAGTTTTGTTTTAAGTACGTTTTTTTAGGACGATTAAGGGAACTTCTTCTCTTCCTCTTTTTCTTTTCTTAATTCTTCTTCCTTAGACTTCCTCTCTCTACTTAGTTTTCTCTCTCTTAATCTCTCTCTAAAAATTTTGTTCTTAATTCTTCCTTTAATTCCAGATGTATTTTGGTAACGATTCCTCTTCTCTTAATCTTAGTTATTTATTCTATTCCTTTAATCATGTCTTATTTTATTGTTTCGATTTGTTTAATTTTTAATATGTGTGAGTAGTTTAATTTGTAGGGTTTATGGGGATCTAATAAATAATATGAAGGGGTAAATTATTGTTGTTGATTATCAATGCTAGATTAATTTCCTATTGATTGATTTAATGCTCTGTGACTAGATTAGGCCTATCTTTTATGCATGAGTTTGACAATATTGATTCAAGAATCGAGAGATGAGAATTAATGTTTAAGTCTAGTTTCAATAGGCAAGTTAATTTATAAATGGTTAAGTCAAGATTCGAGAGATGAGTTTTAATACCGGTAAATTAATTGTGTGATTGTAATATGTAGCGAGAGCCCTTTACAATCTGATTAATTGATGTATTGATGATTGACTATTATTGATTATTGGTATTGCATGATAATTTCTTATTGGATTGTTTTAATGTTTTACAATTGCGGCTTGTAAAAGTATAGCAATATTAAATTGATGAATCGAGCAGATGTTAATTTGATATTAAAGGCTATTTTCAATAAGAACTTAGATCTAGTAAATTGCGAGAGCCTGTTAGATCTATGTTGATTAATAAATTGCGAGAGCCTGTTAATCATGTTATTTATGCAATGTCAATGATTGGTTACTATGTTTTACCCTGGAGTATTATTTATTAGTGAACCTATGCCCTAGATCCTTTCATATATTGTTTTCTTCCTATTCTCAACCTTAGTAGTTTAGTTTCTTACTTAATTATAAATATTGGTTACTTAAATAATTTAGATTATAATAATTAATTAGAATTAAAAAGACTTGTTTCCCTGTGGAGATCGACCCTACTTCCCTATCTACTGTAGTTAGTGATTTAGGTAATTATTTTTTATTAGGGGATACGACTTTACCCTGCCAGTTACCCTGTAATGAATGAAAGTTATTTATGCTTTATTGATAAAAGTTACCCAAAATAGTCTACAAGTTATCCTAAATTCAATTCAAGTAATCAGTTGAATACAAAAGTTTTTGATAAAGATACAAAATAGTGTAGATGTACAATAAAATATTGTGCACCTATTATAAAAGCTACCCTGTAATGAATGAAAGTTATTTATGCTTTATTGATAAAAATTACCCAAAATAGTCTACAAGTTATCCTAAATTCAATTCAAGTAATCGGTTGAATACAAAAGTTTTTGATAAAGATACAAAATAGTGTAAAAATTACTTTTATCGTTTGTTGTACTCCTTGACAAATACTGAATGCTGAGCCGAAATGTTGTCTTGGAAAAAAATACATAATCTTAAACAAAAATTTAATTTTAATTGGCCTTTCATTTTCTATACAATGTCTTTTACAATGACCTTTTGTTTTTCTTGCATAAAAAAAAAAAAAAATACTGAACCAATAACCAATCTAAACAAGAAGAATAAAAGTTAAATTGAATTAAACATTTGACGGAAAAAGGATAGATATAAAATGTATTATAACTATTACTCGTGTTTTAAATTGTAATATTCGTAGTAACAATGCTATTACTTATGAATTTTTTTTTTTTTAGTAAAACTAACATTTTGATTTAAAAATCGTGCATTGCTCATGTACTATACTAGATATACAACAATTATGTGCAATAATTTATGTTGTTTTATACATAATAATACTTTTAACTATGATAGTATGTGTATATAATATAATATTTTTTATAATATAAAAAAGTATATGTATATAATATAATATTTTATAACACGTGTTCTCCATACCAAGTGTTTGGTTGTTGATGTAGTGGTGATTGAGACTACACTTAATTGGTAGGGAGGACCTGTGTTCGCTCCCCTGCAACAACAATCGGAAGGGGGGTGGAACCTAATATCCTAGAACAGATCCTCAAATCTGGATTAGCCTAAAGGATGAACCGGATAGAACACCCAAAACTCAATGCATATATGACGGGAATTAACTTATCCTTTATCTATCTTATACAAAACTCCAAAGTCTAAATTTTTTTTCAAAATATAATAATAACATTTGTAAATTTTTGTTAATATGAAAGATATAAACCTATCAAAATGTATATATAGTTAAATTGTTTAATAACTTATATCGAATGCGTAGTTTTATTAAAATTATTTGCATGTAATCATTAAATGTGTTGGATGTTGTGTAGCTATGCAATGTCCAAAACTTTAGTTGAGCGACTTTGATTTAGTGATTGTACGGTAAAAATATATTGACTTCGATCTTGAAACCTAATAGATAGTCTAATAAATTCTAAATAGAAAAATTAAAACAAAAGGAAATGAAAATAGTAAATGGCTTTAAATATTGAAATAAACATAACCTTTTAAATCAATTTAGCGAATTCAAGAGACAATTTTAAGGCTTTTAAAATTAAATAGGGGAAAATATATGTAAAAAGAACATTTTTAGATATATAAATGTCCATGCACTATTATAAGAGTTTTGTTAACCATTTTATAATTAAGGTAGGGATAAATCTTAGTAATATATACTCCGTATATTTTATTTATATAAAATTATCAGTATCCATATCTATATACGAAGTATTTGGTTATATATATGACTATTATATAATATATATATTTTTTGGCACAATGCTTAACTTAGGAAAATATATGTCCTGGTAGGTCAAATATAAGGTTATTATTGTGTCTATAGATTTAATGAGTGCGACGAGTAAATAAAACATGTATATATTAGATTGATTGTAGCTATCGATGCGGATGGTATGATAAGAAAATTTTAGTTTTTTCTCAACGAGAGATATAAATAAATTAGTCCACTTCTTATATAGCTATGTGGAGTATTATTCAATTATTTTTCAATTAATAAAATAACATTATAAAAAATTAAAAGAAATTCAAATAACGTTCCTTTAATTTTTTTTTATTGACCATTAGTAACCAATTCAAGTCCTTTAATAGTAAATGAATTATCTATGTTTTTATTTTTATTTTTCCTACGGGTTTAATAATTTGATTTATAAACCGTGCATCGCATGGGCACTATGCTAGTTATTATATACTAAAAGACACACCAGCGATGACACGTGTCATCTCCTGGTGTGTCCTTAGTTTTTTTTTCATTTTTTTTTTAAAAAATATTTTAATTAAGGAAACAAATCATTTACAAAAATCATATTTTTTTGTACATATTCCATATTGCCACGTAAATTGGGCAATATATACCAAAAAAAAAATTGCTTAGATTTTTTGCCTACTTTGTTTTAGCTGTGCATTGGAAGCTACAATTAAAATTGCAAATATCAAATTAACATATTATATACTAAAAGACACACCAGCGAGGCAGCGATGACACGCGCGTGTCATCTCCTGGTGTGTCCTTAGTTTTTCTTTTCATTTTTTTTTAAAAAAAATTAATTAAGGAAACAAATCATTTACAAAAATCATTTTTTTTTGTACATATTCCATATTGCCACGTAATAATTATTATATTTAAAATAAAAGATTTATTCACAAATCATTCTAAAAAAAAATTGGGCAATATATACCAAAAAAAATATTGCTCAGATTTTTTGCCTACTTTGTTTTAGCTGTGCATTGGAAGCTACAATTAAAATTGCAAATATCAAATTAACATATCACATACTTTTATTATTTCTTGACTAATTTATGATTATAATATTTCTTAATCAATAATATTTACTCCCTCCGTCCCCTTTTGATAGTCCCTTATGGACAAATTTTAGTCCCAAAATGTCCACCCCATTTGTTTTTTCCAACAACCATTAATATTAATTTTTTTTTATCAAAATTCCCTCCAATTTGCAACAATATATGTGCAAATTTAACTTTTCCATGTAAATTTTATTTTCCGATGTACTTTTATTACTTTCTCTCTCTACTTTTTGCATACCCAAATACCCAATGTCAATTTACTTTTTCAATGTACTTTAACTATTCTTGTTTGTGTTTATTAATTCCCGTGAAAAATGACCATAAGGGACTATAAAAATGGGACGGAGGGAGTAACTATATATAAAGATCACCGTGCATGGCACGGAATCTAACCTAGTTCCCTTAAAGTTTGTTACATACACTCGGGTGTACAGTATACGGGTGTCGTTATCTCATGACCTGACTGCGAGACCGACTTTATATACTACGTATTAGTGATATGATATGTTCCCACTTCTTGACACAACCTCTAATATAAAACAAACTATTACTCCGTATTATACAGGACTACATGGCTAATTAATTAATTGCTCCGTATGACCGTATATAATTGTTTTACAATTACGTTAATATTTTTTTATATACTGATTAAATAGTCAAAACATTTTCTGCATTCACCTTAAAAGAACATTAATTTATATGATTATATGAATATATAAATTGCACGAATACCTACATATTAATTTTCAAACCAACCCCATTATTTATTGACTCTTCTAACAAACATCAGTTAAAACGTGGCCCTTATTCACACCTATGACTCATACAGTCATATTCCTTCCGGTTTTTTTTTTTTTTTTTTTTTTTTTTAATGTTTGTTAGGAAAAATATGGGTAAATTCAAATTCATTTCTTAAATAAATTTGTAAATATATCTCTTCTCATAACCTAATTATTTTCTTTTATTTTTTAAAAGATAAATGGAAAATAATAAAGTAGTCCACAAATCAATGCATAAAATTGTGAAAGGTAATAAATGGGAGGAACTCCCTCGAAAAATATCAAAGCGTAACATTGTGACATTTTTTATTTTATTTAGGGACCATTAAGAAATACAAGAAATACAGAAAGTCGGAAAGTATATATACTCCCTCCGTGTTTTTTTTAAGTGTTATAGTTTGATCTGTACATAGTTTTAGGCAATTTAATTGCCATATTAAAATAAAAGGTAAGTGGAATAGTTAGAGTATTAAAAAATTGTAAAAGAAAGATAATGGAGTTAATAGTTTATTGAAAAATAATGAATGTGAGAGGAGAGATATATATAATATAAAAAGTAGTAATGGGTTTGGTGGGACCATGAAAGGAGAGAGATATAATATTTTAATGTATCTTTTTGCCAAAAAAAAAAAAAAAAAAAAGTGTAACACTTATTAAACACAGTCGGATTTGGTAAGGGTAACACTTAAAAAACACACGGAAGGAGTAAATTTTTGGGGTTTAAAATCAATCCCAATATCTCTTATAATCGAAATGAGAGCTTTAACCACTTGAGCTATCCCTCACTCGCACCAAGTATATAAGTGGATAGCATTAAAACCATTTGCATGGGCGGCTCAAATTAAACCCACAATTAAATTCTTTTACAAGTTACAACAAATAATATACGAAGCAAATTAATATGAGGACTAAAACCGAGAGTGCAATAACTGCAACGCCGCTGTTGGGGGCTGAAGGCGGCGGAGGAGATGGCGGCGGAGCGAGATGGTTGGCAAAAGTGGTGGATGTGAAGGAAGCAAAAGATCAAATATTATTTTCACTTCCAATGATATTAACCAATGTGTTTTATTATCTAATTCCGATTACTTCGGTTATGTTTGCTGGTCATATTGGTCAACTTCAACTTGCTGGTTCTACTCTTGCTAATTCTTGGGCTACTGTTACTGGTTTTGCTTTCATGGTTTGTCTCTCTTTTCTTCCTCTGTTTTTCCTGATTTATATGCTCGGTGTTATACTCCCCTTCGTCTCTTAAAGATCAGGTTATATTAAAATAAGGGGTAGTTTTGTCTTTTTTGGCACACCCGGAGAGAGTATAAAAATTTGTGCTTTCATAAAAGTGTGCTAAAATCAATTTATTGGTACATTCGAGAACAATGATAAGGGTGTTTTAGAGAAATTATTGTAAGTTTAATTATATGAGGGTTGAAACCAATGTGATGAATATTGAATGATAAAATTTGAAAGGGTGGAGCAGTTTATATGCAGTAATTTTCATCATTGAATTCTTTTTTGGTTGATTACCAATAAGGCAATAATGCAATCATTTTTAGTTTGATATTAGTTTGCTTAGGTAAATAAGCAACCAACTCAAATACATATACTTAATACTTTGTAACCTTATGGATTGATGCAATGTATGCTTAATGTTGGCTATGCTGGCTTTGGCTTAAAACTTCTTTAGGACTAAAGCTTTGTTGTTGTCGTTGTATTCACTTAAAAACAATCACAAATTCACAATAGAAATTACTTCTTATCTTAGTATTTAGAACATACATTAGATAATTTACAATAGGAAATTTTGCGAACACCTACTATATAAATGACGAGTTTTGAGAACAACTACAATTTAAATCTTTTTTTTTTTTGGAAAAAACTACTGCCAAAACATAACAAGTTTGAGTATTGCTACCCTATCAAGTTTTCCGACTAGAATCTCCGGCTGTGGGATATATGTACTTAATAAATGTTAACTTAGATGGGTTTCAAAAAAAATAAAAATGTTAACTTAGATGTCAACTTTGTGATTGTAGATTGGACTAAGTGGTGCATTGGAGACATTATGTGGTCAAGGATTTGGAGCAAAACTGTATGAAATGCTAGGGATTTATCTTCAAGCATCATGTATCGTTTCAATCTTTTTCTCCATACTTATATCCATACTATGGTGGTTTACCGAACCCATTTTAATTTTCCTCTATCAAAGCCCTGAAATTTCGAGAGAAGCAGCAGTCTACATGAGATTTCTTATACCAGGAATATTCGCGTATGGTATTCTGCAAAACATTTTAAGATTCCTTCAGACACAATCTGTGGTTTTACCCTTGATTGTATTCTCACTTGTGCCATTGATCTTGCATTGTGGCCTTAGCTATTGGTTTGTTTATTGCACGTCCCTTGGTTATAAGGGAGCGCCATTGGCTACCTCTATGTCATTTTGGTTATCGGTTTTGATTATGTTGATGTATGTGAGCTGTGCTAAAAAGTTTGAGCATACTTGGAGAGGGTTATCGAAAGAATCATTTTGCTATGTCTTGGCCAACTTGAAATTGGCATTGCCTTCTGCTGCTATGGTTTGGTAAGTATGTACATTATGTTCTCCTACATTAACCACATTTTAAATATGTGATTGATCAAACTGGTTTGTATATATTTTACTGCTTCTGAGTTCTGACTTTTTTTTTTGGATTTCTCAGTTTAGAGTATTGGGCGTTTGAGATTTTGGTGTTCTTGGCTGGCGTTATGCCAAATTCTGAAGCAACGACTTCTCTCATTGCAATATGGTAGGGTTAACTTCTATTTTTCTTGATTGTATTCCAATGAAAAATGTTGGTTGAATTTGATTTACGTGTGAATCTCATATCTTGCTCTTAACACTGAACAGTGTTAATACAGAAGCAATTGCTTACATGTTTGCTTATGGACTGAGTGCTGCAGGAAGGTATTAATGCAACACTTGAATACCTTTAAATCTTTGAATTATTCAAAAGTTTATCATAATCTTTATAGTTTATCTTCCTCATGATAGCACAAGAGTTTCAAATGAGCTTGGAGCAGGCAACGCGAATGAAGCAAAGCATGCAATGCGCGTTACATTGAAGCTGTCAGTTCTCCTAGCCAGCCTTGTTATTCTTGGTCTAGCCTTGGGACATAACATTTGGGCAGGCTTCTTCAGTGGCAGCACTTTTATAATTAAAGCATATGCTACCATGACTCCTCTAGTTTGCATTTCAATATTCTTTGATTTTATTCAAGGCGTATTATCAGGTCTGATAATATCTAAAGTCATCATTTCTTTTCACTGTCATTACGATATCTTCTCTAACTGTAGTTAATGATCTATTATGCTGTTCTTGGCCGTGAAACAGGGGTATGCAGGGGATGTGGTTTTCAGCACTTGGCTATGTTCATAAATTTGGGAACATTTTATCTTATTGGTATGCCCATTGCATGCTTACTTGCCTTCCAGTTTGATTTTAATGTCAAGGTAATCCTCCTAATACTCGCACTCTACACTTCTTATTGTGACTACTTGTCTACTTTTGCCTGTTTACCTTACAGATTGAACAGCTTTCTTATAATCTTCCTGCACTAACCCTATTCAATTTGGCACAAATTTGTGATCTAGGGTCTTTGGATCGGTTTGATATGTGGCCTCTTTGCACAATCTAGTTCACTTTATCTGATTACTCGACTCAAGAAATGGACAACACTTGAGCTCTCTCCTGACAACAATGGAAATGCAGTTCTAGTCTAACCATTATAGGTATGGTAGGAACATTATGGTATTAAATAGATGCTCTCACAATTGTAGTAAAATTATGGGGATAAGTTTAATGCAGAGTTTTGCTCCAAGTTTTTGTATTGAATTTTGAAGTCTGATGAATCAGTTATACAAGGGTTCTTGGAAATTTTTTATCAAAATAAAAGGATTCTTGGAAAGATTGATATGGGATTAGATAAAAGGACCATTATGATAGCGCGTATATAATGTACTGCCTGTACTACGATATTTAAGAGGCTGAGCAATGAGCAGGATGGTAGACTATGCTCAGCTCATTGTTAGCTGCGCAGTGTACTCATTTAGGAGTAAATACATATGAGTATACCAATCATAATCCCTATCATCATAGTTTATACATAAAAGTCCAACCTCGTTACCCTTAAAGTTGATCCTTATACGGTTCTCATAAGTGGCGTAAATGCTTACACTGTCCATTAATTTTGCTGTAGATACCCCGTAAATACATGATGAAGTAGTATTTTTGCTCCTGAAATCGCTCAAAATTGAGAACCTTACTGGATTTTGATTTCATAGACCTACTTACACTGGAGAACACCCTTAACTCGGGGTACCGGCTCTGGGTGCCGAGTGCCCTTAACCATGCTAGGAGCCTAACTGAACTTTGCTGGAAATGGTTGAATGTTTCTTATGGTCTGACAGTAAGCAAAGATGCTACTGATGGACAGATTTCCATAATTGTACAATATACATGTTTTAACTTTTAAGTAATTATAGACATACAAATATACAATTGAGAATCTATCTATCTACGTAGTATACTAATCTATTAAAAGTCATTACTAAGAGCGTCTATGTGCCACGTAGACCACGCCACGTCACCTACTCCATCTCTCATTATGCCACATCATCACTACACAATCAACCTGAATCATTATAACACGTCACCCAATATTGCTTCATATGAAAAGATGATGATAAGGGGATTTAAACACCCAACCTCTTATAACTATGTTATAAACATGAAAATAAATACATATAATTGATATCACAAGGTCTAATTAAGAGAGAGAGAGAGAAAAAAAAAAAAAAAACCATTATAAATATCAAATACATATAATCACAAGGAATAATTAAAATAACAACTCGGTGCAACATCCGAACTATACACTAGTTTGAGATTAAAAAGTCAGATTAGGAATGGCATTTCCTCCTACTTGGAAAAAAGCCCAGTTATATAAAATGGCTATTTTCTTAAGTTGTATTTTCATGTGGGCATTAGTCTTCTTTATTTGGGCCCTTATGATGTCTTCCGCTTTAAGACCTAACAAAGGAGAAATGATGGACTGAATTTGATTGACAAAATGATGCCAAATATTTTGGAAATCAGACCCATCAAAATTTTTTCCCTTTAAAACCTTATGTTTACATTTTTCAAAATTTTTTTTTTAATAGTAACCTTATGTTTAATTTTATTTGCCATATCTTCTGAAAAATATTCAATACACATTATTCTTATATGGAGTACTTCTTTATTATACATTAATTAATCTACTTCGTAATTTTTTTTTTTTTTTGAATGAGAATCTACTCCGTAATTAATAAAGTTAACAACAAATACTACAAGCCTGTGTACTATAGGTTGTACGTTTGAATTCTCCTCCTCCATTGGTAATCAAACGTTTATTAAAAAAATTCTTTGATTTCCATGCCAAAAACATAAAAAATTTATTTAAAATGCCTTATTTTGTATGTTAAAAAATACCTCATACTGAAGTATTTATCAATGAAAAGTGAATTTTAAAATACAATTTTTTTTAAAAAAAAAAAGGCATGCCAAATCCATTTTCTTTTTTAAATAATATTTCAGCAATTTTTTTGTGCGGCTAACCACTTTATGTGATCGTTTGCTAATACACTGACCGAGTAAACACTACAATATTAACCGAGTAACTCCTACTCTGATACTGATGAAGTAACCACTATAATATTTTTGTTACTTCAGAAAAAACATTATATTAATCATAATACAAATTACACACTAAAGCGCTAGGGGTTGGACCATACAATCTTTTTCTATTGGGGAAACAAATGCTTTCGGAGGAACAAGATGCTTTTCTTTTAGAGCCACTCATCCTGCAAAACAAGGAGTTAGTAATACACTAATACTAGAGGGAGTTTTAATTTAGGTCTTTGACAAATGGGTTTCCTTCTAATTCTGGAACGGAGGGAGGAGACAAATATCTTCGATGTCTGAGAGGAGCACATTTTAGGGTTTTTAGTAGACTTTAACTGGGACAGGCCTGGTGCATCTAAAAGGAGCATCGACATACTTTCACATGATGACGCATGAGTGACTATACTTATGGTCGGATCATCTTGCGTCAAGATTGGAGTTATTTCACACCTATCATGCCTTTCAAAGGGGGGATACTAATCTCCATTGGTGTAGAAACTTCTTGAGTTTCAACACAATCCTTCTTCTTTGGAGGATCAAGTACTCGAATGCTAATAAAATTCTTTCGGAAAGAACAATAGTACCATAGTGTTCATCCCTTGAAACCGCCCCATACATTGTCGGGGTGAGATGCAAATAGGAATCAATTCGTTTTCGGTTCGAAAACCGATAACTTGAGCCTGTAAGATTTGATTTTTTTTTTCTTCTAAAGTTGACTTCAAAACAGCAATGACGTTGGGCCTTTCATCTTGATCATAAGGGTTCACCTTACCTTCTAAATCCAAAGATTTTCGAACAACATTTTTTCCCACTTTGGTTTCATCTATTACACCAATACATCTATGAACAGTTGAACACACCCATATTCATGACCATCTCCTTCTTTCTTTTTCCCCTTCTTTCCTAACTTTCTTTTTTCTTCTTCCTTCCCATACAAAGCAAAGTCTTTAAACCTCTCATCCTCTATTGTAACTTGTAACCACAAGTGCATCATCAACAAAATTTTGAGACCAACATAATCTGGAGGTCACCTCCTTGAGCTTTTGTTGAAACTCTTTGTTGCTGGGATCAATCTTGCTTGCTTGCAAAAGATCCATGAAAGCTAAGTAGGGTTTGTTTTGGTCTAAAGCTGCTACTACTCTTCTAAAGCAAGCTTTCACATTTGAATTATCACTACACAACACCGATGAGCACAATTGACCAACCTTGTCAAAGTTTCTCTTTTTGACCCATGCCCCCAAGTTCAAATTAAGAGACACAACAAGACTTAGAAAAAAGTAATTTATCATCATCATCACAAACCAGAACAAAAGGACAAGATCTTGAGGGCAAAAGAGTATTTTGCAATGGCTAAAACATATTACTCTACTTGTACAACTGGTTACCCTCATCTTTAAACTGCTAACAAATTTGAGAATAACAAAAGGATTCCCGCATTTCCCAACAATTTTCTCTAACCTATGAGAAGAAAAATCATCCTCTTCAAAAATGAGCAAAACACAAATCCCCCCTAAGTTCCTTAAACACATCCTTGGTACTTTTAAAATTAAGTATAGAAAAACAAAGAACAACACTGACAACTAGAATTTAAATGCCATAAAGAGCAAATAATATGCTCTCATAAACTGAACATAACAAGGGAACACAAGCCCACAAACCTTGAGCTGAAGAAATTAACAAAACCGAACACTTTCCACGAGGTTAACAAGCCAAAGAATCCTCTGTAAATGACCAAAAAGGAAGATACTTGCCGGCGAAATGAGGTTGAAGCTTAATGGAGGTGGATGTTGTCGGTGTAAGGTCAACTTGGCTCCGCTTCCTCTTCACCGGCGGTGGAACCTCGAGAGACTTAAAGAGGTGGGGATCTCGACCACGACAAGGGGTGGACGAGAATCTAAATCAGGGAAGATTCGCCCACAAACTAAAGGAAAGTTACAGGGGTACTCGTCGGAGAACTGGTCGTGGCGCCGGAACTCTGACGAGACCCTAGGTTTCCAACAGGAGCTTTGCTAGGAGGAGGAGAAAGAACAAAGAGTTTGGAGGAGAGAGGGAAAAAAAAAAGAATATTTGCTGCTAACCACTTTAATATTAAGTATTAAACGAGTAACTCCTATAATATTAACGAAGTAACTCCTATGATAGTTTGCCACACTATATATTGTGGCTAACCACATACTTCCTCCATTTCTTTTTACTCGCAACAAATACAATACACATTACTTGCAACAAACTATTTTCTTTCCTTTTATAGTATTTTTTTTGTATGATTTTACAAAATTACCCTTACTTTTGTTTTTAAACACCCTAATTAAACTACTGATTTTATCTCATTAACTTAGACTCTACATTAATTAACTTAATCATTTCCACCAAAACCATTCCCCTCCCAATTAAATTCATCCTCACTTTCAATTGACAACCACCACCACTACCATCACCGCCACCACCACCACCACCATACCCAGAATTTCTCTCTCTTTCTTCACCGATCTCCCTTCGTTGTCGCCGCCTTCCTTTCTTTATTTCGTTTTCTTTTCTTTTCTTCCTTGTCGCCGCCTTCCTCGTTGTGGGATTTGTGAGTTTTGTTGATCGAAATCGGTGGTGGGTCGAAATAGGTGTTGGGTTTTGCGGGTCGAAATCGGTGGTGGGTTATGGACGAAATAGGTGGTGGATTGAAATCGGGGGTGGTGCTGGGTCTGGGTCGAAGGCGTAGTTCTGGGCGAACTCGGGGGTGGTGCTGGGTCTAGGTCGAAGGCGTGGTTCTGGGTGAACTCGGGGGTGGTGTTGGGTTTGGGTCGAAGGCGTGGTTCTGGGCGAAATCGGGGGTGGTGTTGGTGCTGGGTCAGGGTCGAAGGCGTGGTTCTGGGCGAAATCGGGGGTGGTGCTGGTGCTGGGTCTGGGTCGAAGGCGTGGTTCTGGGCGAACTCGGGGGTGGTGCTGGGTCTGGGTCGAAGGCGTGGTTGTGGGTGAAATCGGGGGTGGTGCTGGGTCGAAATCGAGGGCGGTGCTGCTAGGTGGTGGTGGTATGGTGTTAGGTGGTGGTGGTGTTGCTAGGTGGTGGTGTTGCTGCTGGTGATAGGTGGCTGTATTTGATTTTGTTTTGTTTTGTTTTTTTTTTTTTTTTGGGGTGGTTGGATTAATACTAAACACATGCCTTTATTTTTTGTTAATTACACTTATCATCTTTTGTCTAGCAGTCCGCAAACTACTAATTTGTTGCGAGTAAAAAGAAATAGAGGGAGTATTAAAGTTTTTTTTTTTAAAAAAAAAATTATTTGAATTGATAAAGAAGAAGAGCTCTATCGGACTAACATTTCTCATAAGTCAATTCCACCCAAGAGTATAAGTCACTAAGTCAATTCCCCCTTTGCCACTACTTCCTACTTCGTATTTTACGAGTTTTTTGTACTCTTACACCAAAGTACACGCTTTCTACTACTATAAAAAGTTTGAACTTTCTTAAGTCTTAGCATTAGCCACGTCTCACACTCGATTCTTTCCCACAACGAAAATGACAAGTTGACAACTCATGCATTTTCTTCACTGAGTATCCTTAATCTTTTCTTATAATAACTCCCTTTTTAAGTCGCAATGCTTTCAATTCGTACTAGTCAACGAATAATTTTAACCAAAAGTATCCCTAATCATCGATATATTAAAAAAGATAATACTCGTATAATGTTGTTTTTTGGTGCAATAAAAAGATACAGTAATATAATGTAAGTACACATTGAAACACATGTACGCGTAGTGTACGACATTACAAATTAATATTAATTTTACCACCAAGTATAATGTAAAAAGATAATAGTTTCGATAAACCGTAATATAAAAATTCAAAAATGGTATAAGTAATAGCAACACAATGCAAATGTAAGTTTAGGTCTTATGAGTAAAACAACATTGTTGGATTAGTCTTATGTCTCTCAATATATATCTTCAATTTTTATACTTTTTAATAAATTGGTGTAACAATTAAAATTGCACATTTGTGCTTTAGCAATTGTCATAGTATTTTGCAACTAAAAATCGAAGTAACAAAACTTCTAAATAAGTCTTATGTACACTAAATATTATACGAGTAAGAAAATACTTTAATTTAAAAGTTGTCGACTCAACATTGTAAGAAAAATACTTTGTACACGAGTTATTAACAATTGAAAGTCTCTTCAATATAAAAGTCACCTTTTTTTTTTTTTTTTTTTTTTATAATTAAAGTTGCTCTATTTTACAAATGATTTACCCCTAATGTATAGAAGTCTCTCTCTCTCTCTCTTTTTTTTTTTTTTTTTTTTTTTTTTTTTTTTTTTTTTTTTTGAAGCATGTATAGAAGTATCTTCAATATTAACCATTTAAAAAAATTACATCTAAACATTTTATTTTCTAATGTATAAAGATAATCAAAACATATTAAAAGTTACTTTAAAGTTGTTAAAAAGTTACTTCAATATATAACACTTGTATGTTATACAAAAAAAACTATTGTGTGCTTTAGAATACAAAAATAATCGTCTTACAAAAAATGAAGAAAGTACACAAAAAAAAAAAGAGCTCATTTATATCCATATAATTTATTTCTTGAAGTCTAACTCCATACTAGATTAAAAAGAAAAATCAAGTACTAATATTACCTCCTATTTTGTACACCAAATTACACGTTTTTATATCACCACAAAATAAAAAAAAAAATCCACACGTACTGAAGTCTTGAAATTAATCACGTCTCTCACTCAATTCCATTACACCATGATAAAGACAACTCATTAAATTACTCTATTCTAAATCCCCTTATTTTTCGTATACTAATCTCTCTTAATCAAGCTCTCATTCACATTTCCTAAAAAAAAAATAAAAAATAAAAAAACTCTTTTACATTTATTTTCTTCCATAATTCACCTTATTCTTCCACCTTTATAATTTATTGACCAAATAATTCCTACCTTATATATATATATTGATTACATAATAAAATCTTGATTTACATATAGTAAAGTCATAGTGTCCTACATAATAGTACACCCTATTATACTTCAATTCCCTTTGAACCTTCTAGTCTCTCTACTCCTATATATAAACACCTCCACCTTTGTCCTTCTTCCTCCATTATTAGCTTTACTGTTTCGTATCATTTTTCTTCTCCACTCATTATTTTCCAACTTTTTTCTTCTATCTTCACCCATGGCTTCTCTTAAGCTTTTGGGTGTTCTCTTTATCGTCTTCGCCTTTTCGGGTTGTTCCGATGCTATGAATCAACGCCCTATTAGGCATTATGTTAATGGTAGGCAAGGTTGGGTTCCTCACCCTGCTCAGGATTATAATCAGTGGGCTGGTTCCAATCGGTTTCTTGTTCATGATACTGTCTGTAAGTTCTTCCTGTTTCGACTTTTTGACACATTTTTTTAAAAATTAGTCCAATCAAGTTTAATTTATAACATCACACCTTAAATGTATATTTTGTGGTGACTACGTGAAATGTTTGATTTGATTACTTGATTAGATGATGTTATGTACTCGTATGGACTATAGTTGTGTTTAGCTAATTGTTACTTGGTTGTTGATTAATTGGCAGTGTTTAGGTATAACAAAGCAACGGATTCAGTGTTGGAAGTGAGTAAAGAGGATTATGATAGTTGTAACACTGATCACCCTATACAAAAGATGCAAGATGGCGAGTCGGAATTTGAGTTGAATCATTCAGGACCATTTTACTTCATTAGTGGTAACAAAACTAATTGTCAACAAGGCCAAAAAATCATTGTGAAAGTCTTATCATATCCTTCTAAACCACCTTCCACCAAGCCTCCGTCGACTCCTGGTGCCTCCCCCGGTTCTCCTACTACACAACCTCCCGCAGGCACTCCCGGATCCGGCCACCATGAGGGCGGCGGCGGCGGTGGTGGAGCTGGCGGCCCAGCCATGTCACCACCATCCGGTACACCTGGCGCATCTGGTCCAGCCATGTCACCACCTGGTCCAGCCATGTCACCACCATCCGGTACACCTGGCGCATCTGGTCCAGCCATGTCACCACCATCCGGTACACCTGGCGCATCTGGTCCAGCCATGTCACCACCATCCGGTACACCTGGCGCATCTGGTCCAGCCATGTCACCACCATCCGGTACACCTGGTGCATCTGGTTCACCACCATCCGGTACACCTGGCGCATCTGGTCCAGCCATGTCACCACCATCCGGTACACCTGGTGCATCTGGTCCAGCCATGTCACCACCATCCGGTACACCTGGCGCATCTGGTCCAGCCATGTCACCACCATCCGGTACACCTGGCACTTCTGGTCCAGCCATGTCACCACCATCCGGTACACCTGGCACCTCAGGTCCAGCCACCTCACCTTCATCCGGGACACCTGGCACTTCTGGCCCAGCCATGTCACCACCATCCGGTACACCTGGCACTTCTGGTCCAGCCACGTCACCTTCATCTGGTACGCCTGGCACTTCTGGTCCAGCCACGTCACCTTCATCCGGTACACCTGGCACTTCAGGTCCTGCCATGTCACCATCCTCTGGTACACCTGGCACTTCAGGTCCTTCCATGTCACCATCCTCTGGTACACCTGGCACTTCAGGTCCTGCCATGTCACCATCATCTGGAACCCCAACAGGTCCGGCAGTTTCTCCGACGACCGCCAGTGGACCAGGCATGTCTCCGGAAGGCGGTGTTGCATCGCCACCGGCACCACCAGGGTCAGAGCCGGGTACAGCTCCAGCATCCGGCTCAGGTTCGGGACCAGCACCTGGACCGAGAGGTGCGGGTGGGAACCCGTCTGATCTAAACGCCCCATCGCCATCGGAATCAAAGAAAAACGCCGCTGTGAGGGGCGGCGTTTCAATGAGTGTGGGTTTATTATCAGTGTTAGTTGGTTTAGTTATGTGGTTTAATTAAGTTCTGTTAATTACTTTTGGGTCATTTTCTCCATTATTGATATTAGTGTTTATTTTATTTTTGGTTTTTTGAGTTATGATTTTATGTGGAGGCATAGTGGTACATGTGTGTGATTATCTTTATCTCTACTTTTTTTTAGAGGTCCCCTTTTTATATTAATCAGGGGTGTTTTATGATTTTAGGTTTTGGACAGTGATTTTTTTTGTGTATTTATTATTCAGACTTAATAATTGATTACTCAGTTATATTTATCTCTGTATAGATTTCAACTGGTATTCCATATTTCATTCTTTTCTTTTGAAATTTTATTTATTTAAGTTTCTATTATTAAATCGTGTTAGAGTTGAAGAGTTCTTGGTAATTATAGTCCTCAATCAATCATTCTTTTTATCTTAAAAACTTTTAGACACGTGGGGATCAAATGTATATATCTTTTAAATTCATCGGAGTATGAAGCATGAATGCATGATGTTATTTAGTTATTTACATTGTAATTATTGAACTTTCTAGAGGAAATAAAATAATGCATGTCTAAGCTAATGACAAGTGTGCTAGTCCATTTAAGAACATACATTTATAAATTTTCTCTTAAGAAAATTATACCATAATCAAATTTGTATTAAGTAAGTCATAATTGTATTAAACTAAACTATACTCAAATTTGTGTATGGTAAAAATTACAACTCGGAATCCTAGGATATGATGATTGCATCAGTATCGATAGGCGTCAAAATCAGTACAACATGGTGGCAAATTTCTAATCACTAGTCGTTGCACCATCTTTTAGACATCAATGCACAATCTCAAACGAACTACTGTAACAATCTAATACTCTCGCAAATATTACAACCATATTTCGTATACTGTATTTTTATTTAATTCAGATGTCCAACCTTAGAGTTTATTGCGTGGTTAGTAGTTACATATAATCCATCATAATGAGAGTATACACACAGACGTATGGTATAAATGTATAATGAATGAAATCCAGTGATTATGGACCTAGCACCTATAAGTATATACTATGTTATTGCCAGGGGTGAAGTTAGAAATTAAAAATTACCGAGGCCGAAGTTATTACTTTATTGCATGTATCACAATATCTAGAGCAATATTATATATATAAAAAATTGGGCAGTGAAATTGGACGGATTTGGGCCACGAGGGCCGATGCCCTTGCCAAAATCCGCTGATGGTATAATTAAGGGTGCATTCTCCTCACTTCAAAAAAAAAAAAAAATATATATTTTAGGTCTAATACGGTTATATAAGTTTGAAAAAGTTAACTCTATTGCAATCACGTCTAATAAGTTTCAATCAAATCTTATTAGGTCTGATCCATTGAGTACATATTGGATCGATAACGTGAAGAAAATCCACCCTTAAACGTATTTATTTTTAGTTTTATCTCATGTTGTATGAAAAAAGTCTTCCTATTTTGATCTTGTACATAATTTCACAAATACAACTACCAATCCCAAATTACAATAAATGAAAGTATGGAATAAAAATTTAAAATTTATAGTGTCCTATTCACTTTTTTTTTTTTGAGAAAATGTCCTATTCACTTTTAGCAGAAGTGGGTGGATCGATACTAATAAATGAGACAATATATATCTCTTGTCCAATCTATTATAATATACTGTTAAAAAAATAAATAAATAAATAAATAAATAAAAATAAAAAGGGGGTTGAACAATTGCCAAATGGTTTATTATAAATCAAAGGCTTCTTCATTAATCAAGGTATAATGGTTTCATATTCGCAGCATGTATTCCCATAAGCAGATGCCATTTTCTATGATATGTGAATAATTTGATACTCAGCTTTGAAAGATGCATGACCTCGAAATTTTGTTCCTGTGATCCTCTAATTTAGGAAACTTATATCTTGATTATATAACATGTATTTATATACTCAAGTAGTAAACTTTTATTTCGATCCCCTGTTAAGGCCCCGTTCTCTTCACCTTAATTTTGTTGAACTGAAATTATTTTTATTGAACTGAAATTATTTTTATTGAACTAAAATTATTTTTGCTGAACGTAAATTAATTTTACTGGACTGAAATTATTTTTGCTGAACTGAAATTATTTTTTTTTACTGATTTTCTATTATAATTCTTCTTTAAGAAAAATGAATTTTACTGTACTGAACTGAACTGAATTTTACTGAACTGAAATTAATTTTACTGAACTGAACTTATTTTTACTGAACTAAAATTATTTTAACTTAATATTATTTTTTTAAGGTGAAGAGAGCAGGGCCTAAGTATAATGGTTTTTTAAAATTAGTTCTTCTATTAGGGGAAATAAATTAAACCATACAAGTATAAAATTACATTATTATAACATCTCGAGATTATAATAGATCTAATCTTGGTGATTAACTAATCAACTAAACACGGTCAAAGGGGAGTGTGTGAATAGTGCTAAAGTCAAAACGTGTCAACTAAATAAACGGAGGTAGTATATTATGCTTTGGAATTTATAATTGTATGTAGGGCCTGTTCACTTAAGCTTTATTTCAGTTCAGTTCAACTCCAACCAGTTCAGCTCCAATCAGTTCAGCTCAGCTCCTAATTTCCTTCTCTCATAAAATATTCATTTACGCTATGTTCAGTTTAGTTCATCATTTCAGTTTAGTTCATCAGTTCAGGTCCAATCAGTTCAATTTAATTCAGTAAATGTGAACACGCCCGTACATGATCAAAATTATGCATTTACCAATGTGTTAAATTAGTAAAGGCAAGTATTATATAAGGAAAATTAAAGAGTAACATTTGACCAAGAATATATTGAGTTAATTTTTTTGGGGATATATTTAATTTAGTTGATTGAAAACTAAAGTATGAAAGCTTGTTATTTTAGAAGTATTTATTTTTTTGTTTCAAAAAAAAATATATAATAATAATAATTGGCTCTTTACACCTTAAGGCTGCATATACACTAATACACCCTTTTTTTTTCTTTTTTGTGCAAATAAGGCTACATATGTTAAGAGTTGTACCTAGTTAATTCCTCAAATAAACAGAAGTTGTTTATCTGGGATATAATCGTCTTTTCAAGTACCAATGGAGGGGGTACATGTGTTTTTTTATATACTAGTTGAGGGGTACATGTGTAATTTCCTCACCAAACAGTAAAAGCAAATTGCAAACAGTTATTGGACAGCGCAGCTCACCAAAAGTACTGAATAAATGATCACGTTTTTTTAAATATATTTACAAAAATGCCATCAGATTAACAAAAATTCGTTTATCTGGCAGATAAACTTGTATTTGCTCATATATTAATACACCCAACTAGCTAGTACTTGATTTAGTGAAAAGAGTAGTATCTCACAAACTTAAAAATGTTGATCAACCTTCATTAGAGGCACGGGGTGAGAATTCTCTTACCAAAAAAATTTTAATAAAATATAACCGTAGTATACTACATACATAATTTCTAAATATTTAACGGTCAAACGTCTAATTTAAGTATTGGTTTAAGACCTTACATTCTTTTAGGATCGTTATTTGATTAAGAAAGAATAATAAAATTCTAAATGTAGATAACATTATTTTTGTAGCATTTTGTTCTTATCCAACTTTATAAAACATTTGTAAGAACGAGCTAGATGGTTCTATCTCACATACTAACCTAGACGAATAGTTTTATTGTCACCTAAGTTTTAATATGATAATCAACTTTTTACGATTAGGATTCTTTGATTAACTCAATTATTGTTGATCTTAAGTTTTGATGATGACTCAAGGAACCTAAGTAAACCCATAGGCGCTTTAACTTTGTCTATTAGCTTTGATGTATTGACAGGTTTTATATGCAACGAAGTTCTAGAGTCAGAATGGAGCATGGAACAAGGTCTAAGGATGAGCTACGGATGAGCATAGAAGACGATCAGAAGCCAAGTTCCTTGTGTGAGGAACTGAAGCTCCAGAGTCGAAGCTTCACAGTGTGTCAAGGAGTCTAATGTATCTCTACTGTTTATTTTAGGCTTCTTGTATATATGTTAAGTACATGGCTAGTTGATAGGGTTTAAGTGGATTTGATTTTATTTATTAAAGATTTTATTTTCCATATTTTAACTCAGTTATTTTCGAAAAATATCTTTTTGAGTTAAGGTATCTTTTTGTTAAAAAGATTTTCTATTTTAATTCTAACTCATCATTTGGAAAATCTGACTTGGAGAATAATCTTTCAAAAGTATGGTTTACTTTGTCAAAAGAAGTTGAGAAAAATTAGGAAGCCAGTAAAACACTTCCTGATAAATCGTTTGACTTGCTGCCCAAGTTCCCACGAACTGCACTCCCTAGTTTTGTGGAGATTGTGGCTTAGTGGAAGTTGAGGCAAACGGAAAGGTTTTTAACTTCCCTTTTCTCTTATAAATAGGATCAGTTTTCTGTTGACAAAATACACTTGAGCATTACAATTCTTAGCTTTTCTAAAAGAGTCAAAAATCCACTTAAGTCCTTGAGTGTCTTTGTACTTAGCATCTTAGAAGTTTTATCTTGAGTTGTATTGGGGTAGAGTTTGGGTAAACTCTAGAGTGTGTAATTGCTTTGAGTGAAGCAAGGAGAAAGAGAGAGATTCGAGAGCTCAACTGATTGAGGGATCAGTTGAGGGGGAACTTAAGTTCGTTGAGGAACTTGAGTTTAGAGTCTTAATTTGTAATAGATTGTTTGCCCTATTATTATTAAGAGTTGAGTTTAAAATCCCTTGTGGTCGTGGTTTTTCTTCTTGATTAGGGCCAAGAAGTTTTCCACGTAAAATCTCTCTTGCACTTTAAAGCTTTTGTTTAAGTATATCTTTAAGAATTCCGGAAAAATTACCCTAGTTCCTCCACAATACAATTCACCCCCCCCCCCTCTTGTATTGTTCATTCGAGTCAACAATTGGTATCAGAGCTTGTTCCTCGAAGAAATCAGGAAACCCTAACGAGTTAAGTTCCTGGAATCAAGATGAACAATCACGAGAAACTGGAAGAAGGCTACTTTACACAGCGTCCTCCTATGTTCAATGGGAAATTCTACACCTATTGGAAGAACAGGATGGAGATTTTTATCAAAGCCGACAACTACCAGGTTTGGAGAGTGATCGAAGTTGGTGATTTCGAAATTACCAAAACTTATGGTGAAAATGAGGTAGTACCTAAACCTATGTCTGAGTTTGATAAGGAAGATTTTGAGAAAATGGAAATTAATGCACTTGCTGTTAAATTAGTTCATTGTGGTCTTGGACCCCATGAACACAACCGTGTTATGGGTTGTAAAAATGCTAAAGAAATTTGGGATTTACTTCAAGTTACTCATGAAGGAACTAACGAAGTGAAACGCTCTAAAATTGACTTGCTTATGTCAAAATATGAAAGGTTTGAAATGCAACCAAAAGAATCATTTCAGGAAATGTTAACTAGATTTACTAACATTATTAATGAGCTTGTATCTCTTGGAAAGCAAATCCCTATTGATGAGCAGGTCAGAAAAGTTCTAAGAAGCCTCCCTCAAGATGAGAGATGGAGAGCCAAGGTAACAGCCTTACAGGAAACAAAGGACTTCACAAAGTTCAATATTGAGCAACTTGATGGTTCCCTCATGACTCATGAGTTGCACCTAGGAACAAGCAACAGTGAAGGAAACCGAAGAAAAGGCTTGGCTCTCAAAGCTGGAGATCAAGAAGACTCTGAAGTCTATGAAGAAGAGGCTGCTATGCTGGTGAGAAGGTTCAAAAGAATGTTCAACCGAAACAACAAGTCAAGGAACTTCACCAAGAAACCCTCTACTTCAAAGGCTGACTCTGGTTGTCACAAATGTGGATCTCTAGAACACTTCATTCGTGAGTGTCCACTTTGGGATACAGAGAAAGGTAAAGGGAAGGCAAAGGAACAAGTTAAGAGCAACTACAACAAAACTCCTTTCAACAAAACAGACATTAGGAAGGCTATAATTGCTGCCTGGGAGATTCTGAAAGTGAGGATGAAGAGGAACAACCTGAAGAAGAAACAGCTCATCTATGTCTGATGGCCAAACGTGATGAAAAGGCTTACAATGATGAGCTTTCTAAAGAGGTATTCCTTGATCCTAATGTACTTAAGACTTATACTAAAGATGCTCTCATTGATTTAGTGTTTGAATTGGAAGATGACTGGACTCACACTAGTATTCGTCTAGGTGAATGTCAAAGAGCTCTCAAAGTCTGCAAGGAACACAGTACGTGGATTGAGAATCAACGAACTGATGTTCAAAGTAGATTTTTTGAACTTTTTGACAAGAATCTTCTCTTAAAAGAAATGAATGAGAAACTCAAGTTTGAAAATATCATGCTTAATGTAGAACTGACTCAATACAAACTTGCTAATGCTGAAGTGTCTCCAAGTTCCTCCTCTGAATCTTTGCCGAAATTTAATGAGGATTTTGAAAAATTAAAATATGATCTTGACGAGTTAAGAATTGAAAAGGCAAAATTGGAGAAGGAACTTGAGCTTCAAAAAGAAAGAAGCATTAGTCAGTTTGGAATTCCTAAGTGGATTGAGAATGCTCAAACCAAGAGAACTGAAGGTCTAGGATTCATACGTTCTAAGCATAAGGGCAAGAAAAAATATGTAGACCTACCTAGCTATAAAGTATGTACCTTCTGTGGTAAAACTGGTCATCTTGTTGCCACTTGTAACAAGAAGGAACAGTCTGTTAGCAAGAATGTTAGGCAAGTTTGGGTAAAGAAATCTGATATTGCTTCAAGGAACCCAAGGAAACCTGGGTTCCTGAATCTAACCAATAAGTTCTTTTGCAGGTCCTAGTGAGGGGGAACAACACGTGGTACCTCGACAGTGGTTGTTCAAAGTATATGACAGGAGATAAATCAAAGTTTCTCTCACTAGAGGCTTATCTAGGAGGAACTGTGACCTTTGGAGACAACAAAAAGGGTGAAGTAATTGCTAAAGGAAAAGTAGGAAGGTCCAGTTCTCATTCAATAGAAAATGTACTTTTGGTCGAGGGTTTGATGCACAATTTGCTGAGCATATCACAATTTTGTGATAAAGGAAACTCTGTAAGTTTTACCTCTGATTCATGCAACATCATTAATGATAAAACAGGAAGGGTTGTTCTTGAAGGAACTAGAAAAGGGAACACATACATTGTGGATCTAGATTCTGTTCCAAGGAACAACCTTACCTGCCTGAGTGCCATTAATGATGATCCTTTATTATGGCATAAACGTTTTGGACATGCTAGCTTCTCACTCATGGATAAACTTAGAGCAAGGAACTTGGTTATAGGGCTTCCCTCAGTCAAGTTCCTCATACAACATATCTGTGATTGTAGACACCCATTTGTGTCTCCCCAAAACCAAACCCAGTGATGAGTGCCTTTCACATCGAATCGTAATCGAATGAAACGAAAGTGTGGAAAGGTCTAGTGTTGCGGAAAGTTTTATTTCTTTTCTCTTCTCCCTGTTTTTGAAAACTTTATTTTAAGAAAACAGCCAATCCAGTTTGGTTGGTCCATAATATGGGTCCAATAGTAGTATAGTTGAATGGGGCTTGCAAAGACCTTTCCAACGATATATTATAAGCCCAATTCCGATGAATATTGAGGAAATTATGGCCAATTTACTAAACTGGGCCCGGTTTGAGTTTTAAGTACGACCCTATGATCTAGGGGAGGGCCTAATATAATTTATCATTCCTAATGCAATTATGAATGGTTTTAGTCTTCTAGAATATTCTAGAAGGTTCTTTTCATTCTTAATTCAATTAGGACTCTTCAGAGTTTTAATTAGATCAAATAGCATTTTCGATTGAAATTATATCTTCCAGTACGGTAAGTTTATCAGTTTTTCGAAAACGCGTTGAAAGCCGATTTGGCGTACAACCCCAGGCCTTGGCGCCTGGAATCGGGATTGGCGCCAGACGCCAGCATTGGCGCCTGGCGCTAGCCACTAGTTCTGGCGCCAATGAGCCAGGGCTGGCGCCAAGGTGTTTTTGTGGTCTTCAGACTCTGTTTTGATAAATTATCTTTTTTGGATGATTTTCTCTATAAATATCGTATCAAAAACTCCGTTTTCATTCACGGATTGTCAATATTCATTCACCATTCATTCATCTACATCTATCGATTCACCAATTCTCTTTATTCTTAAGTTTTAATAAACTCCGTTTTCAATCATCAACTTTCTTCATTCATTAACCAACTCTCATCAAGATTTTCTTGATTATTCTCTCTCTCTCTTTTCTAAACTAGCCTTTTCTCAAATAAATAATTCCGCATTCACAAGATCTAGAAACACCTAGCCATATTCGAAGTTGCCTTCGCCCTAGACGTGAAAGGTTTAATTTCTGAGGGTTTGGTCCCAAATCTCTATTTCAATTATTTAATTTAATTGTTTTGATTATTGTTTTCCTTGAAGTTACTAATGTGTGTATTTTGTTATTAGAAAGAGGTACGAGGCATCCAAGTAAGTACTTTAATTGATTAATTGATTTATGATATAGAAATCATGCTTAGATTGTTATTTTGATTCCTAGTATCATGTCTAGGGTAACTTTAATATTAAGTATGATTAAAAGTATGATGGCTTTTATTCTCTTCCTAATATTTATGATTGTTAGTATCATGTTAGGGCTAAAGACTTGATTTTTATTGCTTAATGACATGCTAGGGTTTGTTATTAATCTTGTTAGTATCATGCCTAGGATCTTGCTATTTTTATTATGCTTTAATATTAACATGAACATGATTATGATTATAATTGTTATAATGATTATGAATATTATTATTTTGATGATTATTTTATTTATGATAATTATTTCAATTATTATTAATATGATGATTATTTTCTTTTATAATTATTATCATGATTATTTCAATTATAATTTATTTTTATGATCATGATTATTTTTATGTTGCTTGTTTATTATTTATTGCTTGATCACACCTTTTATTGCATGTTAAAGGGAATTTGTACTTGTAATCACGCTTAATAAGATAATTAATAATCTTGTTAGGTTAATTGTGATTATAATTCAAGTGATCGCTAATAATAGTTTATTTGTGCATTAAATTCAACCAACATAGATTAAACAGGTTTAGGGTTAATCCTATTGATTGCATGTTAGTCAGAAAGCGCACATGAATACGAGCAGAATAAAGTAGAGGCCTATTATTAGGGCAGGTTCAATCTCTTTTAGGTTGGATTTGTACCATCATCCCCGAACCCTTATTTGGTTCATGACCTTATGGAGTTGACGATCTCTTGGATCGTTAAGGGGTGTAACCTTCACCTCGTGAATGGTTTACAAGTTCCTAAAAAACTTGTTGGCGACTCTTTTTCTCTATCTTCTTCCCTTTTGGACGCCACCGTACTTTAGTGTATGATCACAGTGGGGTTCAAGCTAGTGGGATTTAAAGGCTTGAAATTATTCCCTACAGTTTTTGGCGACTCCACTGGGGAGGATTTCTATTTTAATTCCTGAATTTGTTTCGGCAATGATTTAGAATGAGTGGATGAGACTCGAAAAGTTCTAAGTATTTCATGTGCGTAATTTTGATTAACATTGTGGCATATGCATAAAAAGGTTCTCATTGGAAAGACCATCTGTAATGAGTCAAAAACATAAGGATTTTACACGTAGGAAATTTGAGAAATGTCTTTCACAACTAGGACTGAAATAACACCGCGCGAAACAGGATGATTTTATTGAGCACAGAAAGCTGCTGAGGCATGTGGGAAGTAGCGTCAGGGGCCAGAGCTTGGCGCCAAACTTTTAGCCGTAGCGCCAGACGCCAGTATTGGCGCCAGGCGCTACAGTTAAAAGTTGGCGCCAGTCTCTGGTTGCTGGCGCCAATTTCCCCCAATACCGAGCCAGAAATATGCGTTCTAATTTCGAGCGGTTTTTCGTATTGTTTGCTCGATCCTACTTCCTGATCGAATTTTTTCTCACTTTTCTGAAACCCATATGTGTTCTACATATGGACATAACCCTCTGGGAATTCATGCTCTATCTACCTGATTGAACGCTCCTGGCAACAAAGGGTACATCTGAGAGGTTGAATTCACCAAACCATGGAAGTGAGTTTTTTCTAAAAACTCGCGGTGTCCTATCCACACGCGTTAACCCTTCACGGTTAGGCTTCTACGCGGTGCATCTGGACAATTAACCATGGACCCTATTTGACTAAACCATATCCCGAACTTTAGAGAACTAGAGCCATGGTTAGGTTGCGAACTCATTGCATCATGTTGTGCCTACTTGACTAATTGTGCATTATTTGTTGTGCATATATATTCTATGTTTTTCTTAACCGTTTGTTTGACTTGTGTTAAGACTAAATAAACTGATTAATGACTAAAGGACTTTGTTTAATTAATTAATTAATTAATTAATTTGAGCTAATAAATAAACATAAAATCGAGTCATAGTTCCTTTAAGTCAACCCGGATTTTTATTCCCGTATACTGCACAAACGTCAACTTGTTTTGGTCATATCTGGAGTTCTAGAAAAAACTACGAGTCGTACAACCTATGGATCTGTAGCCCCGAGTTTTATATTTAATTCGGAGTTGGTTTCATCCCAATCAGAGTCGCAGATAAAAAGTTATGACTAAAATACCACAGTCTGTCCAGTTTAATGCATATACGTGAAGTCTTAACTTAGTCTTTGCTTGAGTCTAGTCACATAGTCTAGCCACATGGTCATGACACGAGTCTTGAAGTACCATCTACACTCACTAGTCTTAGCACACACTTTGAGCACATGTCACCATGTCCATGTCTTAGGTTCATGCATGAGTCGGTCTTTTCCGTCATTTGAGTTGGGGGGTACATTCTATTCCTAATTCTTCATATCCCTCCATCTAAATCTTTCTTCACATTCTTCCATTTTTCTTCACCTCCTCCATCCATTGCATGTTGAATAAAGTTTGAGTCAAATAATTAACAATAAGTATCCCCAAATTCCTTTTCCACAGTACTTGGTCGAGGAGAGAAGGGCGATTAATCAAGGACAACTTCTTTATTCAAGTCTCGCTTTTTGATAAACCGATTCGTCAAAAGAGGAAGGCTAAGAAGATAATGGCAACTCAAGAAGAAGTCAATGAGCTTAGGAACTAATTGGTTACCATGACTGAAACACTGAAACTACTCACCCTCAAAGTTGATGATCCCGTGAAGCAACAACGGATGGACCTCATGCAAGAAAGCTTGAGCAAGCTATCTAGTGACTACAAATTTCAGGGCATGAGTTCACAAGGGGTCTCGTTGGACAAGGAACTTCTTCCGCATAAGTTCAACGCCACTGACATCCCTAAATTCAAGGCAACAGATAACCCTTACCTCCATCTAAGAGCTTTTGAAACTATAATGAGCATTAAGGGTATCGATAAGAAGGTTTTCCCCTCTCTGTTCCTACTATCTCTTGAGATCGTTTGCCAACAATGGTTCTTCTCCCTTGACAAGGAGAAAACCTCTACCTGGGAATTGATGGTGAACGCTTTCGTCGGTAGGTACAAGTGCAATACCCAAGTTGAAACCGACCATAGACAACTTGAGATGCTAAGACAAAAAGAGAATGAAGACTTTACTTCTTTCTTTAATAAATGGAGGGAAACTTCCGCCAAGATGATTGAGGTCCCCACTGAAAAAGAATCCGTGAGGATGTTTATCAAGAATCTCCAAGAAAAGTATTCAAAGCACTTAAAATATCAACACAACTTGAATACTTTCAAGGCCGTCTATGACATAGGTATCGAGATCGAAGATGACCTCGCAAAGCAAAAAGCTACTAACAATAGCAACCACGGTGGCTGGAAAGGAAAGAAGAACGACAATCCTTCTTCTTCTGAAAACGCCCACTCTAGTAATAATGTTAGTACCTTTGACCATAATGATGTCTTAGCCATAGACAATCAAGGATCTAGAAAGAAACCCAGGCGAGAGTTCACACCCATTGGAATGACCTACGATGCTGCTTTCGATCGTCTCTATGATCGAGGATTAATCAAACCTATTGGCCCTACCGAGGATCCAACACCAGAAAATCGATCTTCGAGATGGAATCCAAATTCCTATTGCAAGTAGCATCGAGGAAACGGTCATACCACCGATGAATGCTACAGGTTTCAAAATCTCATTCAAGACCTCATAGAAGCAAACAAGGTCCCATTGCCTCTAGTTAGCGAGAAGACTGGGTGATGATGAAGCAAATGACACAAGACAAGAGGCGAGCTTCAATGAAAAGATTTCATGACCTCTTTTTCTATTTCTTTTTTCATCTTTTCTTTCCCCAATAAGTCTGGCATAGGCACCTTTCTCTTCCTCTAGATTTATTTTGTAGGATCATTATATTTTTTCTTTTAATAAAATGAGCATTTATTTCCTTGCATATGATCATTTCATTACATTGCATTTAATAAAAAAAAAAATGACGAATCAAGCACAAGGTATACCAATGATTTAAGGAACCCCTTGCAGCCACATCATATCTCCTTTCGCCTTTCTAATTTACAAATCCTTTCTTCATAAACCACTTTGAGCCTCGTCTAACGATATACCTTTCTTTTTTTAACCTACATCTATCTAACCTTGGGATGGGATGGTGTGCAACTTTTGCAATTCTAAAAAAAAAAGCTTGAGTGATTTCAAAAGATCAAAATAAATAGCAAAAATAAGCATAAGCAAAAAATAAATAAAAGTGTACAAAAGGGCAAGTGTTCCAATGTCTTTGATATGAAAATATCTTCGATAAGAACACGTCTCAGATTGCGTCTCTTATCGAGTGCTCGGTACCGTGCCTGAGAAACATGAATGCCAAGTGAGTGATAGACCGCATGATCGGGATTGCCCACACTTATTAAAATAAAATAAATGCTAAAGAAAAAAGAGCTAAAAAGAGTAGAAACCTCAAGCATAAAAATACAAATATTCAAAAGCAAGGATGCACACCTTGGGGGCTTATCTAGGGTCTTGAGCCTTTATCCCCTTCTTCTTCAATCCTTTAGCCTAACCACGTTACAACCCTTAAAAAGACCTTTTTGAGGTATACACACTTGTGCGAGGTTTGGCTAGAGCTACGTTCGGCCTGATTCCTAACGGATACGTAGGCAACCTTACATCGAGGTGCGGCCGTAATAAAAATGCATTTATATTCATATTCACACACTTGCACCATGATCATATCAAGGAATTCCCTATGCTCATCCCTTTTCATTTAGAGCTAGACTTGGGGGCTTGATCCCTATATTATTAGCTTACCTAGCCTAAGAGTCACCACCATTTGACTCTTTTCAATAATATCTTTTCACACACTTAGCTCTTGCGGCCTAGCTTTAGTGTCACTTTCACACACTGCACAGATACATGACTAAATATATTTCCCTTAGGAACCCTTTGTCATGAAATCTTAATACAACGTTGAAGCATGCCTTGTCATATCAAAATTGCTCATCAATCGTAATCATCATTGCATCACGAAGTATGAAGTGCTTAGCCTCCGTGCCTAAGTTACCCAAATACTTTCATCATGGAGTCAACAGTTGAGATAGCCTAGGATGGGTTAATCCTTGAACCTTAAGAGTTAGTATCAAATGACATTTGACTAAGCTCATTCAACATGCATCTTCAAACTTTTGATTTTCTTTTTCACGTCTTTCTTTTTCGGGAGAAAGTCGGTACCCTCCACAAAATTGACAGAAATTTTTTGCTTTTTTGCATTTTTCGAGTCGCACGATCACATTACAATGCACACACGAGTCATGTACACATTGAGTCATGTCGTGTCATATCACTTTGATTTGAGTCTAACACATGTGTCATTACATTTCGAGTCGAGTCAACCTCGAGTCAGTCAAACATATCGAGTCAAGTTTATACCTTGAGTCGTGTCAAGTCGATGAGTCAAGCAACATTAAGCCTTAGGTCAACCCTAAGATAATTTAAGAAATTGGCAAAGTTCTATAGTAAAAAATAAATACAGGTGCAGCAGAACAGGGAAGACCCTACTCCAGCGCCTGGCGCCAGAGATATCTCAGCAACGACAGAGCTCGAATCCTCCTAGAAAGGTGATTTCGACCTCATACATCAATTTCGGGTTCCTTGGTACGCCAGTTAGCCCCTATAAGCAATTTGACATGATTAAGTAGTCGGTTTGATTACAATTACAATAAGTGATCGATCTGACGAAGATCGTCTCACTTAGCTTAAGCGCCTAAAACATTGGCTCATTACAATCGATTCAAAAACAATCACTTAAACGACAATATTTTCAAATATGGATTGTCGCGCATTCTTCTTAAACGACAATTTTTCCAAGATTGGATTGTCATCTCTTGCAAAGTTTCCAAGCGTGGATTGTCGTGCTCCTTCTTTGTTTGGCAAGTTTTTCCAAGTTCGGATTGTCATACATTCATACATCGCTGGCAAGTTTTCCGAGATTGGATTGTCATACACCCAGTTCCCTATGGCAAAATTTCCCAAAGGATTGTTGTAGGTTTCTATTCATCATAAATATTGGCAAAAGTTCCTCAACGTGGATTGTCATTCATTTCAGTAAGTGGCAAATTTTCCCGAAGTGGATTGTCGGTCGACTCTTTTTTGCAAATGTTCCAAGACGCGGATGGTCAATAGTGGCAATATTTTCCCAAAAGGATTGTCGCATAGCGTTGGCAAATTTCCAAGGTGGATTGCTTGCAAGAGTTATATTCCAAGATGTGGATTGTCGATCGTAGCAAAGTTCTTATGAAAGATTGTTACGAAGCATTGGCAACTTTTCCAAAGATTGGATTTTGGCAAATTTTCCGAGGTACGGATTGTCGCTTCATCGTGGCAACATTTCCAAGGATGGATTGTTACGAAGCATTGACAACTTTCCCTAAATCGGATTGTCATACATCATACAAGAGTTGTGTTGGCAACTATTCCCAAAGAAAAGAGGATTGTCATCACAGTAAAAGCACCGACATACTGGTTCACAAGCAGCAAAACGTCGACGTACTGGCATAGCAAATATTAAAAAGCAGTGATCTTTTCGAAGACTATCACAGCGAAGGAGGATAGTTTCAGGCGAAGCAATCTTCTAATTTGGAAGCAGTTACGGGCGTAGCGGTTTTCAAGCGGGATGACATTCTCTAGCTTGCAGGAGGTCATCAAAACAACAGTACGGCAGCAAATCGGTTACTTTCAGAGACGTGTGCTCGACGGTGCAAGATACGCGTTTCTTAACTCTTTTATCTGTTTAACTAATGCTAGTTTTGCAGGTATTGGCGTTACAAGATTGATTTAGGATCGCAGAACGTTCTGAATCATTCTCCGTCCCTATCGTTACTTTGGCTTTCGTTTTCGAAACTTGCGTTTCTCCAAACTCAGTCAAAGTGGGGGCTTCTGTAGACACCCATTTGTGCCTCCCCAAAACCAAACCCAGTGATGAGTGCCTTTCACGTCAAATCGTAATCGAATGAAACGAAAGTGTGGAAAGGTCTAGTGTTGCGGAAAGTTTTATTTCTTTTCTCTTCTCCCTGTTTTTGAAAACTTTATTTTAAGAAAACAGCCAATCCAGTTTGGTTGGTCCATAATATGGGTCCAATAGTAGTATAGTTGAATGGGGCTTGCAAAGACCTTTCCAACGATATATTATAAGCCCAATTCCGATGAATATTGAGGAAATTATGGCCAATTTACTAAACTGGGCCCGGTTTGAGTTTTAAGTACGACCCTATGATCTAGGGGAGGGCCTAATATAATTTATCATTCCTAATGCAATTATGAATGGTTTTAGTCTTCTAGAATATTCTAGAAGGTTCTTTTCATTCTTAATTCAATTAGGACTCTTCAGAGTTTTAATTAGATCAAATAGCATTTTCGATTGAAATTATATCTTCCAGTACGGTAAGTTTATCAGTTTTTCGAAAACGCGTTGAAAGCCGATTTGGCGTACAACCCCAGGCCTTGGCGCCTGGAATCGGGATTGGCGCCAGACGCCAGCATTGGCGCCTGGCGCTAGCCACTAGTTCTGGCGCCAATGAGCCAGGGCTGGCGCCAAGGTGTTTTTGTGGTCTTCAGACTCTGTTTTGATAAATTATCTTTTTTGGATGATTTTCTCTATAAATATCGTATCAAAAACTCCGTTTTCATTCACGGATTGTCAATATTCATTCACCATTCATTCATCTACATCTATCGATTCACCAATTCTCTTTATTCTTAAGTTTTAATAAACTCCGTTTTCAATCATCAACTTTCTTCATTCATTAACCAACTCTCATCAAGATTTTCTTGATTATTCTCTCTCTCTCTTTTCTAAACTAGCCTTTTCTCAAATAAATAATTCCGCATTCACAAGATCTAGAAACACCTAGCCATATTCGAAGTTGCCTTCGCCCTAGACGTGAAAGGTTTAATTTCTGAGGGTTTGGTCCCAAATCTCTATTTCAATTATTTAATTTAATTGTTTTGATTATTGTTTTCCTTGAAGTTACTAATGTGTGTATTTTGTTATTAGAAAGAGGTACGAGGCATCCAAGTAAGTACTTTAATTGATTAATTGATTTATGATATAGAAATCATGCTTAGATTGTTATTTTGATTCCTAGTATCATGTCTAGGGTAACTTTAATATTAAGTATGATTAAAAGTATGATGGCTTTTATTCTCTTCCTAATATTTATGATTGTTAGTATCATGTTAGGGCTAAAGACTTGATTTTTATTGCTTAATGACATGCTAGGGTTTGTTATTAATCTTGTTAGTATCATGCCTAGGATCTTGCTATTTTTATTATGCTTTAATATTAACATGAACATGATTATGATTATAATTGTTATAATGATTATGAATATTATTATTTTGATGATTATTTTATTTATGATAATTATTTCAATTATTATTAATATGATGATTATTTTCTTTTATAATTATTATCATGATTATTTCAATTATAATTTATTTTTATGATCATGATTATTTTTATGTTGCTTGTTTATTATTTATTGCTTGATCACACCTTTTATTGCATGTTAAAGGGAATTTGTACTTGTAATCACGCTTAATAAGATAATTAATAATCTTGTTAGGTTAATTGTGATTATAATTCAAGTGATCGCCAATAATAGTTTATTTGTGCATTAAATTCAACCAACATAGATTAAACAGGTTTAGGGTTAATCCTATTGATTGCATGTTAGTCAGAAAGCGCACATGAATACGAGCAGAATAAAGTAGAGGCCTATTATTAGGGCAGGTTGAATCTCTTTTAGGTTGGATTTGTACCATCATCCTTGAACCCTTATTTGGTTCATGACCTTATGGAGTTGACGATCTCTTGGATCGTTAAGGGGTGTAACCTTCACCTCGTGAATGGTTTACAAGTTCCTAAAAAACTTGTTGGCGACTCTTTTGCTCTATCTTCTTCCCTTTTGGATGCCACCGTACTTTAGTGTATGATCACAGTGGGGTTCAAGCTAGTGGGATTTAAAGGCTTGAAATTATTCCCTACAGTGATGCATGTGTGAGAGGCAAGCAAGTCAGGTCTTCTTTTAAAATCAAAAACATGGTCAGCACCACAAAGCCATTGGAGCTAATTCATATGGATTTGTGTGGTCCCATGCGTGTTCAAAGTAGAAGTGGAAAGAAATATGTTTTAGTTATTATTGATGATTTTTCTAGATTTACTTGGGTAATTTTTCTGTCTAGCAAAGATGAAACTTTTGATGAATTTGTGTCCTTTGCCAAAAGAGTACAAAAGTCAAGTGGAAATCAAATTATCCACATTCGATCAGATCATGGAACTGAGTTTGAGAATTCAAGATTCGATGACTTTTGCAAAGAAAATGGCATGGATCATAACTTTTCAGCCCCAAGAACTCCTCAACATAACGGAGTTGTTGAAAGGAAGAACATGACTCTAGAAGACATGGCAAGAACTATGCTCATAGCAAGTGGTCTTCCAAGGAACTTCTGGGCTGAAGCTATTAATACTGCATGCTATATTATTAACAGAGTTATGATGAGACCAATCATCAATAAGACTCCTTATGAACTGTTTAAAGGCAGGAAACCCAATATTTCTCACTTTCGAGCTTTTGGATGCAGGTGCTTTGTTCATAATAATGGGAAAAGGAACATAGGAAAATTTGATGAAAGAAGTGATGAAACTGTGTTCCTTGGCTATGCATCAAATAGCAAAGCTTACAGAGTTTACAATAAAAATACATTGTGTATAGAAGAAAGCATTCATGTGATATTTGATGAATCTAATATGTTTATGAATGTGCAGGAACAAGACAATAATGATTATGAAATTGGTATGATTAGAGACAGGGAAGAAGAGGAAGAAACTTCCAAGCAAACCAAGGAAGTAAGAGACGAACCTGAGCAAGAACATCAAGAAAATGCTGAAGTTCCTAATCAAGAAAACCCGGAGGAACAAGATCATGGAGAATCTGGCAACGTGGAAAATGGAGAAGAAACTGAAGAAGAAGTGCCTCAAATAGGAGTTCCTGCCAGAGAATTTCAACCAAAGCCATTCAAATATCAAGGCTCTCATCCAACAGACCTTATTATAAGTGATATTGGTAGAGGAAATCAGACCAGATCACAGATGAGGAACTTCTATGCCTTTCAAGCCTTCCTATCCATTATTGAGCCAAGAAATCATGATGAGGCACTAAAAGATGATGACTGGATAATTGCCATGCAAGATGAACTCAATGAGTTTGAGAGAAACAAGGTCTGACATCTTGAAGAGAAACCTAAGCACAAAAAGGTTATAAGGCTCAAGTGGGTATTCAGGAACAAACTGGATGAATATGGAACTATTGTAAGAAACAAGGAAAGACTTGTTGTGAAGGGCTACAATCAGCAAGAAGGTATTGACTTTGAAGAAACTTTTGCTCTTGTTGCTAGATTAGAAGCTATTAGAATTTTAATTGCTTTTGCCTCTTTTATGGGTTTCAAACTATATCAAATGGATGTTAAGTGTGCTTTCTTAAATGGTTTTCTTGAAGAAGAGGTGTTCGTGGAACAACCTCCTGGTTTTGAAAATCCCCAATTTCCTAATCATGTCTTTAAGCTTGATAAAGCTCTTTATGGGCTGAAACAAGCACCTAGAGCTTGGTACGAAAGGCTCTCTAAGTTCCTTCTTCAAAATGATTTTAAAAGAGGTAAAGTAGATAAAACTCTGTTTTTAAAATCAGAAGGAACTGACTTACTAGTTGTTCAAATATATGTTGATGATATTATTTTTGGAGCAACTAACGAAAACTTGTGCAAGTACTTTGCTGAGCTAATGAGTGGTGAATTTGAGATGAGCATGATGGGGGAACTCAACTTCTTTCTTGGACAACAAATCAAACAAACGGAAAGAGGTATTGCAATTCAGCAACAAAAGTATGTCAAGGAACTACTGAAGAAGTATAACCTTGACCAAGCAAAGACCAACCATACACCAATGGGAACAAGCACAAGGTTAGATGAAGATCTACAAGGAACTAGTGTAGA
Organism: Chenopodium album; assembly: GCF_948465745.1. Taxonomy (NCBI): domain Eukaryota; kingdom Viridiplantae; phylum Streptophyta; class Magnoliopsida; order Caryophyllales; family Amaranthaceae; genus Chenopodium; species Chenopodium album. The sequence continues at coordinate 70,519,693 of NC_137837.1, forward strand.
TCAAACCAAATACAGAGGTATGATTGGATCTTTTTTATACTTAACTGCTAGCAGACTTGATATTGCATTTAGTTTTGGCTTATGTGCAAGGTTTCAATCTAATCCTAAGGATTCACATCTTACAGCAGTAAAAAGGATCCTACGATATCTCAAAGGAACTGACCATCTTTGTCTCTTCTATCCTAGAAGTGATACTTTTGATTTAAAAGGTTTTGCAAATGCTGACTATGCAGGAGATTTGGTGAATAGGAAGAGTACTTCAGGAATGATTCAGTTTCTCGGGCCATGCCAAGTTTCTTGGGGATCCAAGAAACAGAACACAGTGGCCTTGTCAACTGCTGAAGCTGAATATGTGGCAGCTGCTGCCTGCTGTTCTCAAGTACTTTGGATAAAACAACAACTAAGAGATTATGGTATGAAATATAATTGCATTCCTATCTACTGTGATAATACTAGTGCCATATGCATTTCAAAAGATCCAGTTCATCATTCTCGTGTGAAACATATTCACATAAGGCATCATTTCCTTAAGGATAATGTGGAAAAAGGCTTAATTAAGTTAGATTTTTGTGAAACTGAAAATCAAATTGCTGACATTCTTACTAAGCCTTTGAGCAGGGACAAATTTGAAAAGATGCGCATGGAACTTGGTATGATACAATTGAGTTAAGAAGACCTCAAGTTCCCCCAAAGGTATAAGTTAACTATGTATGCAATGTATATCTTACACAAAATGAATATGTGGAAACATAGTCCTAAGCATTAGAATGTATGGCATTACATATGGGATTGTGGTTGTATGTGAAGAAATCAAATTGCATTAGGCATGTCTGTGTTATAACAAGCTATGTTGAGCTGTTCCTAGTTCCTCCGAAATAATCTATAAGATTTTGTTCTATCTTTTTGAGAATTAATTAACTAATCAGTTGATTAATTTTATCTACTTAAAAATCTTATCTTTTATTTTGAATTATCCTTCATTGCTTATCTTTTAAAATTCAAGTTCATCTCTCAAAATGGTTGATTAAATACCCGTGACTTTTTGCATTCAATTCAAAGTTTCTGATAAATTAACCTAGACCCTTCATGTCAAATCACATTTATTTTTTAAACTGACCAAGTTAAAAGTAGTTTTTCTATCCTTCATCAAACGACACCTGCATCATTAAATTAACCCTCCACCGAATCTTTTATCCCTTGAAATTCCACCCCTATAAAATGACACCAAACCCTTCACACTGTTCCTCACCTCCTCACTCCGTAAAATACACCCTACACTTTACCGATTCAGCGAATTCACCCATGGATGTTTCACCAAAACCTCAAGTTACCCCTCAAAAAGATTCACCCATGGATATCGAGCAAGAAAATCAAGCAAAACCCTCTGTTAAAAAACCAAAGAACTTGCCTGCTGAGTCAAATAAACAAAAACTGGAGGAACTCGAGGATCAGGGCTGGGGGGAATTAGGAGAAAAAATTCAGTTGGAAAAGTCTCCATCTCAAAAGAAAATCGAAGCATGCTCTGAACGCTTCATTCATGGTTTCTGCATCAACTTACCGTGGTGTGAAGTAAGTAAGTATTCTGAACTACTTGAAATCTTAGAGGCTCAAAATTGGGTGAAATTGTTTAGTGAAAGCTACAATAACGTGCTTGCTCATGCTCCTTTGAAAGAATTCTGTGCGAATTTTAGAAATTATGATGGTGTCTGTGTGTCAAGAGTTAAAAATAAGAAAATTAGTTTTGATGCTGATTATCTATGTGCTATCTTTGGAACTCCAAATGAGGGGTTTGATGAATATTTTAAAGGAGCTACTGATAAAAGTGTAGGAGATGTGCCCATAAAAGATATTGTGGAATCAATTGGTGGAAAGGTGTCAAAAGTCCAAACTAATCATAATCTGTTCTCTCCCATTCAAAAATTGTTGTTTATCTTTGTGCATTTAGCCATCATTCCAAGAAATCAGCACGGGCATGAGGCTAACCACCTTGATGCTATGCTGATGTACTGCCTTGAAAACAAAATACAAATCAATTTCCCTTCCATCATGATAAAACACCTCACCCACTGTCTTGCAAACCATTTGAAAGTTGGATATGCAAATATGATCATCACTCTCATTGAGAGTTTTGGTATTTCTGTGGAGAACTGTGAACATATCAAACTACAAACCAATCATTTTGTTCAACCCAAAACCCTTGAAAGCAGAAACTTGCATGTTGTTGATGGTATTACCCAATTCCTTCCAAAAACAAACCCCTAAGTCTAAGGAAGGAGTTAAGATTCTGACTAAGGAAGAGGAGTTGGATAAATGGCTGGAAGAAGAGGAAAGTGAGGGAGAGGAAGAAAAGAGAGAAAAAAAAGAAAATTCTGAAAAGAAGGGCAAGAAAAGTAGTGCTACTGATACTAGGAAAAGGAAGAGCATTAGGTTGGCTGTTAAGCCAAAAGCGAAAGCTGAGGCTCCATCTGCTTTTGTGGATCTCAGTGAAGAGAAAGCCTTTGTTCAGGGGGAACAGGGCATATTTATGCAGGAATCTGTCACTCGTTCTGCTCCAGTATGTGCAGGTACAGGATTTGCTGCCTTTAATTCTGTGAATTCTACCTTGGAACTGAAGGCACTCAAAGATTATGTCAAGCTGCTGTCTGATGCTCAACCAACTCTGCTCCTGAGAATTGGGGTTCTTGAGAGGCTGGTAGGAGACCTGGTGCATGCTTCTAAGGAACTCACCTCAGCCATGAAGGAAAGCACTTCAACTCTCTCTCAAGGCCAGGCTGAGTTGTTGAAGAAGCTGGAAGAGATTGTTGTTGAAGAAGAAGTTACTGAGGAAACAGGAGAAGAGCACAAGACCCCAGCCACTATAATCTAATCCTATTTTTTGTCTATCTTATCTATCAAACTATCTTTTGACTTTGGTCTGTAATAAACTTGGTTTATTTTGCTTCTTTTGGTCTGTAAACAATTAAACAGGGTATTTTCTCTTGTTTTTGATGTTCTGGAGGAACATCAGTTTGTGTATATGGATGTTGCTTGCTTGCTTTATGACTATTTGCATACTATTTCTGCCTATATGTGCTTTGTTCTATGTTTTGGACACAAACCATTAAAATGGTGCTGTGTTTAGATGTATATGTGCATTAATTTTGATGAAAGCCAAAAGGGGGAAAAGAAAGGCAAACTCAATTGTTGACAAGCTTCTCCATCCATCTGTATCTAAGGCATATAAGGTATAAAACTTAATTACCTTCAGTTCCTTGCTTAGTTCATTTTAACTTCAGTTCCTTGTTTAGTTCATTTTCGTTTTAAGTTTTTCTTTTTCTTTTTCTGATTGTCTTTTAATTTTACTTTGTGAGTTTGCTTAGGTTTGTCATTCATCAAAAAGGGGGAATATTATTGATCTTAAGTTTTGATGATGACTCAAGGAACCTAAGCAAACTCATAGGCGCTTTAACTTTGTCTATTAGCTTTGATGTATTGACAGGTTTTATATGCAACGAAGTTCTAGAGTCAGAATGGAGCATGGAACAAGGTCTAAGGATGAGCTACGGATGAGCATAGAAGACGATCAGAAGCCAAGTTCCTTGTGTGAGGAACTGAAGCTCCAGAGTCGAAGCTTCACAGTGTGTCAAGGAGTCTAATGTATCTCTACTGTTTATTTTAGGCTTCTTGTATATATGTTAAGTACATGGCTAGTTGATAGGGTTTAAGTGGATTTGATTTTATTTATTAAAGATTTTATTTTCCATATTTTAACTCAGTTATTTTCGAAAAATATCTTTTTGAGTTAAGGTATCTTTTTGTTAAAAAGATTTTCTATTTTAATTCTAACTCATCATTTGGAAAATCTGACTTGGAGAATAATCTTTCAAAAGTATGGTTTACTTTATCAAAAGAAGTTGAGAAAAATTAGGAAGCCAGTAAAACACTTCCTGATAAATCGTTTGACTTGCTGCCCAAGTTCCCACGAACTGCACTCCCTAGTTTCGTGGAGATTGTGGCTTAGTGGAAGTTGAGGCAAATGGAAAGGTTTTTAACTTCCCTTTTCTCTTATAAATAGGATCAGTTTTCTGTTGACAAAATACACTTGAGCATTACAATTCTTAGCTTTTCTAAAAGAGTCAAAAATCCACTTAAGTCCTTGAGTGTCTTTGTACTTAGCATCTTAGAAGTTTTATCTTGAGTTGTATTGGGGTAGAGTTTGGGTAAACTCTAGAGTGTGTAATTGCTTTGAGTGAAGCAAGGAGAAAGAGAGAGATTCGAGAGCTCAACTGATTGAGGGATCAGTTGAGGGGGAACTTAAGTTCGTTGAGGAACTTGAGTTTAGAGTCTTAATTTGTAATAGGTTGTTTGCCCTATTATTATTAAGAGTTGAGTTTAAAATCCCTTGTGGTCGTGGTTTTTCTTCTTGATTAGGGCCAAGAAGTTTTCCACGTAAAATCTCTCTTGCACTTTAAAGCTTTTGTTTAAGTTTTTTTAAGAATTCCGCAAAAAATACCCTAGTTCCTCCACAATACAATTCACCCCCCCCCCCCCCTCTTGTATTGTTCATTCGAGTCAACAATTATATTATCTTCATTTCTTAATTTCAGTTTATCACATCCATCTATATATCTTGTTGTTATCCAATTTTGTAAACGCATACCTTCTTCACAAGTGTCGGCAAATGAAATCCCAAGTCGTTATCAGAAATATCATAAATGAAAGTTTGTTTAGAGAGTCAAAAATTAACTGCCTAGTACTCCAAATATTTCATTTTGTACGTTATAGGTTTGTCATATGCACAATAAGTTCACACTATATTTTCTCATTTGGTTATTTTGGATGATGATGAGAAGCGTCTACAGATTAGTTCAATAGGGAAATCATATGTCACCGTCCATGGACATCCAACCTTACTTTTAAATACGTGAGTTAATTGCGATTTTTCATTTAGGATTTTACATTACAACTAGAGAAATAATTAAAACCATATTAGACGTGAAAATGAGATTAAGAAAGACATCTTTAAACCATATTTAAAAGATCTAATCCATCATTACAATTACCATGTAATTTAACATCACTCACTAAAGCCAATCAAATGGACCGTTAAACCTACAAAATATATATGAAGTGTAATTTTTTTATAAAGAACAAAAACACAGATTTTTCTATATTTTTTCTAGCTAGGTAAATTATACCAGACTTCATAGTAGCTCTCTATCACAAAGTGATCTTTAATTTATTGTGTCTAAGAGAAGTGTAAACAAAGACTTTAAATGATTTTGAGTTTTTAATAAATTGTACATGCATTTTATATTTAGTTATTTTATTCGAAACCACACATAAATCTTCTTTATTTCCAAATATCATTAAATCCCATGTATTGATGTATTATAAATTTATAATCAATGTAGTATAAAACCAACATTGGAGCTCGATCCAAAAGTTTTAAATCAATCACCTAAACTATATATACTTAGCTTGAAACTATCCCAAACTAAACTTAAATATACTCAAAATATGATGATTTAAAGCTGATTCGAACCAAAATTGATGTAACCCAAACAAAATCAGATAAAGCTAAGCTAAAATCCATTTGTTTCACACAATATACTAATAACTTCAAATTAATCCAACTCAAATGACTTATATTTTACCTTCAATTATATAGATGTCGATACACTACTGTACCTTACTTTGCCCGTTAAGATATTTGTTTTGTTTGTATGTTATCCAATTCTTTAAGCCCTCTAATTTCTAAATAAAGGTCAAATCATTTCTAAATATAAATATACGTTTATTATGTCGGTACACTATACGTTAATATCCCCTAAAATATATATTTTTTCTTTATGCCCGTTAAGATAAAGTTACAAGATCATATGCTTCAAAAAGTTTAGTGCCAACCAATTAAAACCCTTCATTGTGGGGTTATGTTACGAATCACACTTCACAACCACACCAGGAACCTAGCAAAGACGTGGCATTTCTCCATTACTCACTTCTTCGTGACTCACAAGGTTTTAATTTGGAGGAGTCGATTATACTTTTTTTTTTTTTCTGATTATATATATATATATACATATATATATATATATATATATATATATATATTTGCATCACTTTTGACTTAGGACCTGTTTACTTCATCTTAATTTCATTTCAGTTCAATTCAGCTCCAATCAGTTCGGTTTAGATCAGCTCCTTCCTTCTCTCATAAAATATTCATTTCAGCTCTATTCAGTTTAGTTCAACTCCAATCTGTTCAGTTCAGCTCGGTTCAGTAAATATGAACATGTCCTTATACATCATATATATTTTCTTGAATTAATATTTTACTATTATAAATTAAATAAATATTACTAACGTCAGTATACTCTATCATTGGATTAGTTACAATACTAATTTTCATAAATTTTTTATTTTACAATTTTTATTACTAATAGATAATTAAAAATGTTATTGGCCTTTTCCTCAAAAAAAAAATGTTAATGGCCTGGTCAGCGATATGTCTCCACAAATGCGATGGTCAAAGGGATGCAAATATTAAAATTAAAAAAAAAAAAAAAAAAAAAAAAAAAAAAAAAAAAAAAAAGTACAATTATATTCCTAATCTAGTGAAGGACTCTATTAAATCACCACCTCTCACGAAGTCACGAATTAATCATCTCAGCTATAAAGATGTCATGGTCCGAGTGAGGTTGAACAAAAACAACTAGTCAACTCTAGCTTGAGAGTAAAAGGAGGAAAAGCGAAGGAGGGCGAAGATGAAGGGGAGAGGGGGAGGGGGTGGGGTAAGAGAATCTGTTACCAGGCCCGGTTTTAAGCCGGTTTTTCCTCACACACGTAACAGGGCCCCCAAAATCAGGGCCCACAATTAAAAAAAAAAATCGCTGACTTATATTTTTTTAAAAAAATCTACTTTACCTATTCATATTCTCCTTGTAAAAACCTCCATTTTGAAACCAAAACCCAAAAAATCTTCCTATCCAAAATTCAATCTTTGACTTTTGCCTTTTGATTTCCAAAACAAAATTAAATTCACTCAATAATTATCACTCCTAAATGGCTAATTTGCCTAATTATCTCCAATTCACCTAATTTTTTCTCTACTTTTTAGGCAAAATTGAAGAGCAATTTATACTCTTATCAAAATCAATGACGATTCAATAGATATTAACGGCCAAATTTTTATTTAATTATACCAATTTGAATATCAAGCAATATCCACAAAATATTACAGTTAAAGTTTTCTTTCAATTTTAACTCAATTCAAAAGGTGGAAAAAACATTAATGGAAGCAGTCAAAATTCTAGCGAATTGTTCTTGTTCGGTGGATCTGGAGTAGTGGAGTGCAGAGGTTGATTACTTGATTAAAGAGCAGGTTATATATATATATATATATATATATATATATATATATATATATATATATATATATATATATATATATATATATATATATATATATATATATATATGTCAAATCGTTGTAAATAATATAAATTGTTGTTTTTTAATTATGGCTCCTAAAATTAGGAAATATGATTCTGGTTGTGAAAAAAAGAAAAAAAAAATTGAAGAATTGACTCAAACTAGAAATATGATTCTGGTTGAGAAAAACCAAAAAAAGTCATTTTATAATAATGATATTTTTAAGCTTTTATAAATAGTTCTTTAAAAATTTAAGGGCCCAATTTTTATAACTAGAACAGGGCCACCGAATTGCCGGAGATAGCCCGTTACTCATAAGCTCAAAGCATATATAGAAGATAAAGCTTGAATTTATAACCTTAAAGTTACAAGAAGAGCAATGATGTTTGGTTGAAAATACAAAAATACTATTAGAGGAGACTAGTATACATACATATGATTTTTTTAATGTAAAGTTTCTTTTAATAAAAATGTAATAATTCAGTTTCACACTAATAAAGTCAAGAAATTTAAGAACGTTACCTCATGAAAGAGACAATATGTGTTGATTCGACTTAATAACATTTATCGTTTCTCCACGTAGTGTGAGTATTACATCTTTACATGCATGATTGAACAATTGAACCCACAAACAAGGGCATCATTGACAAGTAAGTTTGTTTACTAGAGAACTCCTCGTGGGGTACTATATTGGCCGCCACAAGTATGCATCCCGACATGAATTTTAGACTTTTAGTAGTATGATGATATCTTTGAGTATTGACCGGATTGATCCGATGTTAGTAGTATGATGATATCTTTGAGTATTGACCGGATTGATCCGATGTTATTTCTTACATACATCCGAGTACATGTAAATACTTTTTCAAGACTTGTGGTACACACAAACAAATTGAGCACTTTCACGTAAAAGCTTTAATATTATAAAATTGTAAATTAACGGCCTGTTTTACTGAATTGAACTGAACTGATTGGAGATGAAGTGAACTGAATATTTTATGAGAGAAACAAATTAGGAACTAAATTGAATGGAGCTGAACTGAACTGAACTGAATTGAAATAAGTTGAAGAGAACAGACCCTAAACCTAGTTATATTGACAATCAAATTAGGTCAACAATTTCGTTGCGGAAATTTAGGGGGGCCTTACAACAAAGCTAGACACATTTCATACAAGTATATAATAATTCATCAATAAATAATTTTCCCTGGATTATTAATTCCAATTATTTGATTATTTTCTAGCTACCGTATTGAAATTTGGTAAGGCACTACAAAATTTGAGATGAAATAAAAAGAAAAGCAAAGGATAAAAGTTATTAGCATGATTATAAATATAAATAACATGGAAAAATTTTGTAGATACTACTTCTCATATTTAATTATCTATTTTTGTTTATTATGAATTCAAATTTTATTAATTATCTGGTTTTTTAAAAAAAAAAAAATCAAGGAGGCCCATGACAAGGGGGCGGGGGCCTGAGCGATTGCCCAGGCTGCTCCCCCCTTTAGGCATCATTGGCTACCCCCCCACCCCCCAAAAAAAAAAACAAAAACAAAATTATCAAAGTACCTTGTTACCTACAACCCCTCCCCTTTAGTTTCCTATATTTTATCTCTCCTTATAATTTTACCACTTTCTCTCTCCTAAACTACCAAAATCTTCTAAATATTTCTTGAAAATAAATCAAAATGCTCTTAGATCCTTACTTGTAAAAGAAAAAAAAATATATATCAAGAAATCGAAGAAAATTTCTACAAAAGAGCGACCATCAGTCAAATTGTAAGTTGATGATTTTGTTTATTTTTTCGAAAAAAAGATCAAACCCTAACCTTTTTTTATTTGCCTCATTCTTCAATAATATGAAATTTCAATAGTAGTAGCTCATGATTTCTTATAATTTTACTTGGTAATAATGATTTCTTAAGATTATAGTAGAATGATGTTTTATATACTCTGTTTTAAGTTGATTTAAATTGTGGTGTGTGTTATTAAATATTTAAATTAGCTTATAAAATTACTAAACAAAAAATTAAAAATAGATTTCAATTGCCCTAATATATATAATGAATAATTTGATTTATTTCGTAGAATTATTGAACTGTAAATTTAGTTCGTATTAATTTTTTTTTATGAATGTTCATTTTTATTTTGGTTATTGTTCATTTATATACTAGTATATGGTCATTTACTTATTATTAAATAATCATTAGAATTCTTCACATATCTAATAAGAATTTCAATTAGATTTTGTGATTCTCATAGTTTTTAATGGAAGTGATTCTTATTATAATAATTGAATTATGTTATAAGAATTTTCCATAATTATATTATAATTTAATTAAAATTGTTATTCGGTGATTTTGACTAGTACATTTATTCTATCATAAATGTTCACTTTAGATGGACTTTATGTTCATTTGTAGGATTATAAATTTTCAAATTATAATTGCAAAAAAAAAAAATACAAATTATAAATTTATAATAACTAAAATAAAAGACAAATTATCAATTTGATTTATGAAATTGAAGCGTCAATCATCATTTAATATTACTTACTTTATCACTAAAAAGTGTTATTTGACGAGTTTAGTATCTATCATAAATGTTCCTTTTAGATGGAAAAAAATTATTTTAAATGGAATTCATAATCATTTTCATATTAATATATGTTCATTTAAATTTGATACATGTTCATTCTCTTTACATTACATGTTCTTGATCATATGGAAATATGTTCATTTGCATAATACAATATTTATTTTTATATCTAAGCATATTCATTAGTTTTATACTTTTTCATTCTCATATTAAAAGATATTTGTTTCAATTTTTAATACTTGTTTATTATTTTATATTAAAAAAATGCTTAATCAAATTTTTTATTTGTTCATTCTGGTATTGAAAATGTTCATTTGACTTTGGGTGTATGTTCATTTAGATATTAATATTTGTTCATTTTCTAGCAATGTGTTCAAATTTGTTTTTGTGAATGATTTAATTGTCATATTTTGTTTAATGGAAAAGATTTAAATGTTCATTTAAAATACAATACATGTTCATTTAGATTTTATACATTTTCATTCTCATATATTGAAAGTTTTTTTATATCTTTGTAGTATGTTCATTTATGGATTATAATTGTTATTCATGAGTAAATGTTCAATTTTGAATATAATCCTTAGATTTCACATACTTTTGTTTGGAATGTGTTGTTATTATTTTTTTTTTATTTTTTTATTTTTTCTTTGAAAAACTTGATCGATATCTTATTGTACAGGATAATCCAGTAAAGAAGTTTGAAGGAAACATTTATATTGTGCTCAAATTATATTTTTCATGGGAAACACATAAGTATATATATGATTAGATTTGCAACAAGTATATATATACACACACTTTATTACATCAAATGTAACAAATAATGTTCATTTAGCAAGACACATATGTACATTCGGTTCAATTTCATGTTTATGGAACAATTACATATAATGGTATAGTTGTATTATTTGTATAGAAATGTGTAATGATTGTAATTAAATTAAATTTATTTTATATTGGAAATTATTTGTTAACAACGTTTTATTTAAATAAATAGAATCTAAGACGTATGTATTTGCATACATCTTACTATGAAACGTACACATAACTCTTATAATGAACATTTGATTATGATACAAAAATGAACATATGTTGAAACACGAATAAACAAAAATGAACATTGGATAATGCAATACTTCTTATAATAAAAATGATTAGAACGCAATAATCCTTATAAATAAATTTGCTCTCATTTTTATTTATAGAAAATTCTTAAAATTCAATTCAAAATATATATATTAATTTGAACAAAAAAACTCCTTGTTATAAAAATGAACATCTTATGATACACAAATGAACATTTACCAATACATAAATGAACATTTTATAAAAATTTGCAGAAAATTCGTAAATGAAAAGAGGCAGGGGCAAAACACGCTCGGAGGGGGTAGGGGGTGCAAGCAGTGTTCCCTGCCGTGGGGTGTAGGTAAAAATTTGTACCTTATAGTCGGCTCTGCTAGTCAATACTGAGTTGGATCTGCAAATTAAAGGGTCACATTTTTTGGACCAAAGCTATAGTCCGGCTAATGTGGGCTACGGGTTAAAAATGGATAATCAAGTTAATAAACAAGCAAAAACAAGACGGAGAAGAAAAACTAAAATAAGTATATGGCTCTATTTGGTAATTAGAGGTTAGCTTGTTGGTAAGAGCTGGGTTTGATGAACTGGTTACATTAGTTGTTTTGACTATCTGATTGGTAAGAGCTTATTATGTAGAGTTGTTTAGCAAAATTAGTTTATTGTTTGTAGTTGTTTGTTAGTTGAACACATGAAATGACAATTTAAGACATCAACAATCTATTTTTACTTGACTAGGGTAAGAAAGTGGGAGGGCAAGAATGTAAATTAGAGTAACTTTTTAGGATAGAATTGTTGTTTGACATCCATTACTCTTGTTTGATTTCTCCCTTCAATATGTAACTTATATTTGTATCCCTACCATTTTCAATAAGTAACTTATATTTGTATCTGGTATTGATAAATACGGGTCTGGACCGCACCCGTCACAGGAAAGCGCAAGTCCACCACTTCACAAGTCCAAGGAGGTTCCACTTTAAAACCATATGGCAATGATTTGTGGTGGTAACTCTTGAATTCTTTCAATGTGGGATTCCATTACCACTACACTCCTCCTTTAGTGTTTTTAGTGTAGGACAAGAGAATGTTCACATGTGAGTTTTTCCTAAACTCAACACTCCCCCTCACATGTGAGCTGTCCATAATATTTGGCCTAGTATACTTTAGTCATTAAGGCCCAATTAGTATTATGTGCACCATGGTGCACCTAGAAATAGGTGCACCACAACTATACTTTTGAACATTTAGTAAAAAAAATTGAACATTTTACAAAAAATGAACATTTAGTAAAATTAAAAGAATATGAACACGTCACAAAAATTGAACATAAACATGCAATTTTTATGTTCATATTTTATCAAGAAATGTTCATTTTGTATACATTAAATGTTTAGTTTATATTACAAAACTATTGAATTATTACGAGTCAGTTCAAAATTTGTCTGACTCGTAATAATTTAAAATTTGCGATTGTTCAGATTTTTTTTTACTAAATGTTCAAAAAAATTTATTGTTCATATATTTTTACTAAAAGTTCAAAATTATAGGCGTGGTGCATTGCGATTGTTCGGATTTTTTTACTAAATGTTCAAAATTGTGATGTTCAGATTTTTTAACTAAATGTTCAAAATTCTTAATTGTTCAGATTTCTTTTACTAAATGTTCAAAAGTATAGGCATGATGCATTGCAATTGTTCAGATTTTGTAACTAAATGTTCAAAATTTGCGATGTTCAGATGTTTTTACTACATGTTCAAAATTTGCAATTGTTCAAATTTTTTTATTGATTGTTCAAAAGTATAGAAATAGGTGCACCATGGTGCATCTTAAAATTTTCCATTAAGGCCCTAATCGTGACATGTTAAATACGGGTTTGGGCCGCACCCGTCACAAGAGAGTGCAAGTCCACCACTTCACAAGTCCAAGAAGATTCTACCTCAAAACCATATGGCAATGAGGGGAGTAGCCCCTTATTAGCCTTATATTGTAGTGGTAACTCTTGAATTCTTTCAATGTGGGGATTTCATTATCACTACACTCCCCCTTTAGTGTTTTTAATGTGGGATTATGGGACAAGAGAATACTCACATGTGGGTTGTTCTGGCTCAACAAGTATCCCTACATTTTTTCAATATGTAACTTATACCGGTTAGCCGGACTAGCTATAGCTTCTTGTTCTCTTATGAACCTATTCACATCCATTATTCTTATTGTAATAACTTGCAATTTTCTAACGGAAATTTTACATGAAAATGTCAACAAACCAACCGAAATAAACTCATAAAACCAATCATATAATAATCTTAATTTGGAAATAATGTTGAACATTTGGTCAACCACATGAAAAAATTAAAAATAACATTATATAGCAAGAAAAAAGTGGGAAGAAAAAAACATTTACAACCATATCCCTACGAAAATAACGTTCTAACACACATTACAAATCATAATTTTCCAACTAAAAACCAAATTAAAAATTATAAACAAAGCATAATTAACTGGCTTTTCACCCTCAAAATTCCTCATTTTCACCACCATCCATCTCCCCCTCTTTCTCTCATTCCATTACCCTAATAACCACCTATATTCTTTCCAATTTCCTACGTATTTGGACAAGAAGGGAAGAAAATATATCAAATAGCCCTTAATAAATTATAACACACATTTTATATCTTTTCTCTCTTCTTCATTTTATTTTTGGTTTCTCTTAGAAAGTTGCATGGCTTTTAAACTATGGCTTGTTGTTGTTCTCTTGGCCTTGGTGATTGGGACCGAGTCATACTCATCGTTCGATGATTCGACTTGGGGAATGTCCCGGTCCTTGGCCTCTAATGGTGACGGCGACCTGCCTATCATGCGTACGTGTAATGGACGCCTAGGAGATTGCATTGGTGATGAGGAGGATGAGGTGATTGACACTAATGATGAGGATCGCCGCCAATTGCGTGGGAGGAGAAGGTAATTTAGACCTATGTTGTAATTGCATGGTTCATTCATGCATGCATGCATTTCCTACCTAGCTAAAGCTAAGAGAACATTTGAATCATATATTATAATTGTCACGTTATAATGGACCATGTCTATTAAAATACATTTTATTTTTTGTGCGAATGAGCCACAAGGACATTACAATTTACAAATGTAGAGAGATTTAAACCTGTGACTTATCATACACAGACCCTTAGTCTTTGGTACTAGGCTAAAGCCTCATCTGTCCTATTAAAGATTATTTAAAGTACATTAGATGTAGGAAAATTGGATTTTGATTCATTTTACATTTGGGGTTTTATGATCATAAGATAAATGTTTAAATGTAGTTGATTGCATATTGTTCAAAAACTATAAGGAAAATTTCAAGGTGAACTTTGAGGCCAGGGTAACTTTGTAAAACGCAGGTACATAAGCTACGATGCATTGAAGAAGAACAACGTACCATGCAATCGACGAGGGCGGTCATACTACAACTGCAACCGTAACACTAGGGCCAACCCCTACAATAGAGGCTGCACCTACATCACCCATTGCGCTAGAAACCTTGGTTGATCATAACACCGATTTCGCTTAACAGGAGCCTTTTTCTCCTATGTAATACGAGAGGAATTGTATGATTAAACTTGGTTTACCATTATTGTACGTCTTAATTAATCCTAACCTATACATTTTTTACTTTCATTTCAAATTTATGATATGGTTTTTTGTACTCTTGCCTTTTCATTTTTTCTGGAACAAATTATATCTTGAATAAAGAAAAAAACAAAAAACAAATTATGTGTACTTAGACATTTTACCTTCTCATCTAGGGTATGGCTTTGTTGCATTGTTCCATTGGAATATATGTTTGTTTCTATTTGTATGTGAGGCGAAAGCCTTGTTCAATTTTGTTCGAAAATAAAGATATATGAATATTTCATTCATTTGCTCATCTTTCTTATGTGAATAATTTGTTTAGCCTAGTAACTTAGAAAGCCTAATATACCAGAAGACTAAGGTTACTATCAGCAGACAATACCAATGATGCTGCACATGACAAGCTTTGTTCTGTATGATCAATATGTGCATGATATTGCACCTTATACTGCTAGTTTCTTGACGAGTTCAAGCCTCAATAGATTAGGACTGATAACCTCTTGACGGTAGCATTAACTCAGGTTGTGTTCTCTTTGTGCCATAACTTAGCTTGCTGCCTCCTATTGATAGTTTTGATGATTTGTCAATGGACAAGTAGAGCTGTACGACAGTCGACAGTCACTAATCACTCGTACACTAGTCCATACTGTGTTTCTAGGATTCCAACTGGCAGATAAGATGTGAAACAAGGGGTTTGGCCGGAAACATTATTTGGGTTAGTAAAAAGCTTTTATAGAACTTTGGAAATCAATCATCTGATGATAAAATATGAAATTATATATTTGAAATAATAACATGAAGCAATTTAGCTCAATGTTTTTACCAATAGTATATCCCTCTTCCTCAGTATAAAGCAAGGGGAATACGTCTGAAAAACTTGGGGTTACAAGGCTAGAATTGCTGGAAAACAGATCCAACCATCATCATGCTAAAACAAAGCTTGAAGACACAAAAGTAACTAAACTATAGATAACTGAGTGACTACTCCGACATGTACATATTATAACAATCTTCAGAAGCCACACCCTATCAAAAATACAACACCCTTGTTGACCTCGTATGATCTTTTTTCAAAAGAACCACCATCTCCGCTGCCTTGATTTCCGCTGCAATAGATATAACATCATTGTAAGAAATAGAAAATCTCAATGATGATGCAGAGGGATAACCCTGATCCAATCTGATCCAAGTCACACTACATATACATATATATATATGAAGTCCACAGGCTAAAACTGCTGTCTAAACAATTTATCTTAAGGGAGAAGTGATATCTTCGTCTCCAAGATCAGAAATCTTTTCCAGCCTTCTAAACAGGCACTATATTAGTATATTATAACACAAACATCACTTATTTCCCCCTTTATTTTTCCCCAAAATTTTATAATAAAGCTCCTTGAGATGGAAAAATTCATCTTAGTTCGCCATAATGTCATCTAACATTAAGGCCAATCTTTGGAATGGTTTTGGAATTTTCTTCCACAAACAATATTTTCAGCAATAACCAATAAATATATCTTCGAGAAGGTTGATTGTAGTCTGATATTAAACAATGTTCAATTATTTCAGCTATTATCTTGTCTTCAATGAAACTATTTGCCACAAATCCAGCACCATTTTGTTTTCACTTTTTTACTCTTTTGGACATTTCATAGCACTCTTTGTATCAGCTATGAACAAAAATCTCATGAATTTTATTCTATATAAAATTTATGTCCAGAAGAACAGATTCCACTGCCAACGGTCAAATCAATTTCTGTGCTTATTTCTTCACATTTTGAGGCAAAGTTCATTATTTTAATCATCATACGTATTTGACATAATGGTTCTTAGTATCAGAAAACTGAATGCCGTCCATTTGATTTCCTTGTCCCATATGTTGACATTCTACCAACAATAGATAGCAATAGCATATAAATAATATCCTAAAAGCAGTCATTTCCAATGCTGATTTAGGCTAAACAATTGCACTTACTTTTGTGAATTGTTAGCACATTTATACAGGAAAAACTACAGATAATGCCTAACCATTTGAATGAAAGAATTATTGCAGCGACTAATTCAAACAAAATAAATTTGAAAGTAGATTAGTGTTAGGATGGTACAAACCTTTCTGTCTTCAGCTGGTGGATGCATGATGATTGGTTGAGAAAGAGTGTCAACATTCTGAATATATGGTTGCACCTTCTCTTCCAACATCTCATTCAACTACACATTGAGAAAGACAAGCAGCATATTCAAAATGTTACCATGGAATTTTCTCCCCAAGAAAATACATAAGTAAAAAACTAACTTTAAGTCTATTCAGGAAAGTGGCAGATTAATTGCTTCTTTTGATATTCAATTGCAGATTTTCTACATAGATTAGTTCTTGGGTATGCTGCCATTTTTGAAATGAATTAATTGAAATGAATCGATATGACCAACCTTATTATGACGCCATTTTGCCTCCCATTGCGCATCCAAAATTTTTTCAGCAATCTCCCTTTGAGCGTTGAGGAGAAGAGTCATTTCATCCATCTTCTTCGGATCTTTAAGGTCATCCTTGTTCCAAGAAGATGCATCTAATGGAAGATTCAATTCCTGTAATTGCAAGGCATTTCAAGCATAGTAGTTAATCCAGACAATCATGCTTCAGTTATGCAGTTTCAGTTGAATAAAATTTACTCAATGAAATAGAGCATATCAAGCTCGTGAAAACATAGTTAGATCTTCTTGGCATATTTTCGTCCATAGTATAGATTTACAATTATGTTACTTCCTATTGAGAACAAATGGAAAGTAAAAATCCACTTGTTAACAAGAATAGAGTTTCCTACAACAGACTTGCATAAGTTTCAGAAAACAAGTTCCAACATTCACAGATTCTTAGCCAGGTGCCAGCTGCCATCTGCAAAGAGAATATATTTTCCAACAAAAGAACTGCATAAACCCACACACTAGTATAATTAGGGTTTTAGGTTACCAGTGCTTGACTAGACACCTGCTAGTTCCAGTTCTAGTTTTACTTAACTTCGGTTAATGTACATGTACTGTTTTACTTAGTAGATACAGTTATGCAAGTAACCATACTTACACCCCAATTTTTTGGTCGTGGGGGAGGATCAAGCTTCATAACTTCCATCTCTAGCGCTTTTTTGGCCTTGTAGTAAGGTACATTTTTTACAACGACAGGGTCATCTCTAGCCCGGGCAGGATCAAGCGTGACTAAGGCCTGTCATCAAAACATATAGAAACACCCTCTTTATAAATATTAGAGTACTATCTGAAACAAAAATACGATATTAAAGAGCTTCAACTTGCATCAAAACAACATAGATACACTTTAGTTCAAACATCATGAACGTAAGTCAAGCTTAACCAAGCTCAAACTTGACCCATATGGCCACATCATTAATGAAGTCTGCTTAAAAATTGAAAGACACGACAATTTGATGACCAAACTTTAATTCAGTAGCAAAATCAGGAAGAATCAAGGAAACCTTACTTGTTGCAAATGTTCCCATCCAGGCTGTCGTTGAGCCACTACATCTCGCAATTTATCATAGCGCATTGACTCCTATACAAAGAGAAAGAAACATCATACCAGAAACCAATCATGAGTCAAAGCAAGGAGTATCTAAATCCAGAAGAGAAAATGAAACTATATGCACTGGTGACAGTAGACACAAACTTTAGCATCATCATTCAAGTTCCTCTAAAATTTCAAAACTAAATAAAGTAGATCGCCCCAAATAATGCACTTGTTAATGAGAAAATATAAAAATTAAATCTTTAATCAAAGTACTTAGTGAGAGGAGAGGAAAGTCACGAGTACTTGATTAAACCAGTGATATTTTTAGTAAAGAAATTTAGAAAGATGGAATAACCAAGGAGATTGCAATTGATGGATTCTACATGTTAGCTCATTGCCAGTGGGTTAAAAATTTGTTTCTTAGGCGGTAGGTTCCAACAAAGCAAGCCTTGTGCCAGATATGAAGGAAAGCTTTATGCATTTTTGTCAAAAAGAATAGCGTAACAAGAAAGGACCTCAAACCTTGTATTGCCACCATATTTTCTGTTTGACTTCATCGTCAAAGTTGAATCCACCAACAATCTGTGGCATAGTTAGAAGCCAAAATGCAGCAATGCTTGGATCCTTCATGCTATGGATAATGTTCTGCAGAAAAATAAATAAATAAATATAAAAAAAATAATTATAATAAACAAGAGCAATTATGTTGGTGAACAAGGAGTGTAATCAAGAGCATATAAAGATTATAAACTATATCAAGCCCATAAAATGACGTGACACGTGTTGGGAAATCCAACTCTCACTTATTTGACATTCTCCTTAGTAATCTTGAACTTCAAAGAACAATGTCGGAGAGTATCAATAATATTTTGACTAGACTTCCATGTTGTGAAGTAGGATCATTTTGGAAATGACTAAGAACATAAGGATAACATAGGTAGTTTCCCTTTTTTTTAGGATCTGTTATAAGAAAGTGTACACAAGCGCTCAAGCTAGAGAGCCACTCATGATCCTACCTATAAAATATAACGTCAGGTTACCCAAACCCCAAATTAATGAAGCACCTGACACATTGCAATTTATGGTCATCATGAATCCATGCCCCAAAAATGTGTGTCAATTGCAGTTGGGATTTGGCAAAGAAAAGGATGCATCTTTATTAATCACTTATTATGCATAGAAACCAATGCTCCCTCTAGCCTCCAACAAAATATCAAATTTATATATGTGTGCTTCTCTGTGAAGATAACTTATCCTCCTGCTGTATATCTATCTGACTATCTTCTTGTTTTTAGAAAGATCTTTTTCACATGTATAATATTATATATATGTACATTTACAATGTGAAAACGGACAGTTTTGACACAAAAGGTCCAATGAAAGATAATTTTGCTGAGGCAATAACAAAGTAGAAGACATGCAACAATGTAAATTCTATGGTATAACTTTATACGATTACAAGCACACAAGTATCCAACCCTCAAGTGCACAAATATAATAATTCTTGGAGATTTGTGCACTTTAAACAGCCTAAATTGGATTAAACTTAAAAAATAAATAAATTAATTAAATTGCCATGTCCAACTCTCAAATGCATACCCATTGTCCCATACTCAGATCCTTGTTGAAGAGTCAAACTAAAGTAGTTCCCTCAACCCCGTCATTCTCTCTGAATTTGAGCACCCCAAAAGAATGTCATCTTATAGCAACACTTAAGAACCCATCACTATTCTTCTTACTCAAAAACTAGCAAAAACCAAGAAAATAATAAATGAATACGTTAAGTTTATTGTATTAATATGGTTACAATTACATTGGAGTACAAGAGGCTATGCCAAATCAAAATAGATAAGATAATTTATTCATTTTGTGTTGGCTGATTCCCCTATAGGTTATCAAAACTGATCTTTTGCTCTAAACTTAAAAGAAAATGAATAATACTGCAAATAGTGCAGACCATTGCCAATGCCATCCTGCAACACATTATAACAATGAACGCAACTCATGGGAAAAAGTATGCACACACTAACAAGAGGAACAGATTCTTATTCTTTCTTCTCACAAACCACCACTATATTTAAGCCAAGTTCAAGATAATGACAAGACAATTTATGTTGCAGATTTAAGAAACATTATAACATCGTAATTCTCAGAAATAAAGGGAAACCCTGCAGCACTTTAATGATGATACTGCAGAGCAGGAAGACAATAAGAGAGAAATATGTAGCTGAGAATGACCAAAGAAGATGAAGATCAATGAGCCATGGTACCTACCTCATATGGATAGTCCATTTTTTTTAAGACATTATAAGCTTTCCATGGAGGCTCCATAATCTGAAAAGGAAAACACAAGAGATATTATTGGCAAACACATGCAGTGTCTTGCAAGAGATATTCGCTATTCTCATAAAAAGAATATAGCTTTGCAATATATGATTGCTAAGAATTCATTATATCAAAATAAAGAACTATTCAGAAGCATAGTGTTATTTGAATGCCTATTCTTCTTCATAACATGTTCACACAGTTGCACATAGAACTACTCTGGGCCACTAGATTTGAGTATACAGACGGTTTTCATATTGTCTCCACTACAATAGGAGACTTGATCGACCATAGCCCCATACTGATTTTTGAAGAGAGCTTTTTAAACAATGCTTTTTTTCCAGCATATTTCAGTGCACATGATTGGAGAAACTGGAGTGTTTTAACCAAGTATAAGCCTGTAATACTCCAAACAAACTACATAGCATTCATCCAGCTGCGGTGTTTTAACAGATTAGCTTTGACACTTGTTTAATGGTTGATATGTTGATAACAACATTATTAGATTCTGTAGTTTTTATTCTTTTGCCTATTACTTCAATATTTCTGTTCTTCCTCGGACCTTAATACTTTCAGAAATCATTTCATTTGTTTTTCCCCCCTTAAGATTGTTCGAACATGGAAAAAGATTCAGGATACCATCTAACATGTCTTCATACAATGCATACATATCCACTGCATAATTCACCATTTGATTAAGCACGTATGTAGTTTATCTAGAATTCATATCCAAATACAAAAGAATTGATGCATACATATCAAATTGTGGAAGCTGTAATTTCTGAAAATGTGTAGGTCCAATCAATCTGGCATAGGGAGGCCATGAAAATGGTATTTCAGTGGTGATAAATCAAGCAAAGTTGTTGCAATTCTATGATTTTATATTAATATGTTTCTAGATTTTTATTAATTACACCTTTTCCTATAAGATGGTGTCTGGTGTCTCCATGAAGTGAAAGTTCCGAGCACGTTGTTTCAACTCTTTGAGCCCATGTGATGACTGATGAAGAAGGAGATTGCAAGAGGAAAAAGAGGGGTCCATGTGAATAGGAGAGAGATAGAGAGAAATAACATGCAAATTATAATGCTGCAATTATTCATAAATTTATTAGAAAGGAAAGTGTTGCATTAACAACATCAAATGGAGGCAGTAAGAAGGAATTTGACACCAAATATGGGATCTCCACAAGACTGATAAGATTGCAAGAAAAAAGATAAAGAACAACAATCAGCAAATCTATGGCTCATAATCAGAAGCCGGGTATGGAAGTGCTTTAAGGGGCTAAAAATTGATCAGGCATTTACGACACTTACATCATCAGCAGAGATTCGTATTTGTAGTTTGTTCTTACATTCAGGACATTTCATCACACCCTGTTATAACATCCAAAAAATCACAGTAATTGAGAGATTCCATATATTGCAGAAAGATAGGGGAGTAAAGGGCCAGAGATTTGAGATGAAAAAAAAAACACAAGAAATAGTTAGGCCCAAACATATAACACCACTGCAATAATAAGAACTAAGAAGTCTTACGGTTCCATCACAAGTAGGACACTCCTTCGATGGCAATGGTGTATGCAAATCAATGGCTGAAGGAATATGAAACAACTCGGCTTGATTATTAGCAATTGCATCCGCAACTGACTCAGCAGTTGGTTTTTCTCCACTGCCAAAACATATTACAGACATTGTCAGAGTAACTCGTAGCATTTCAATCAAGCAACAAAAGTTTTCCCATTCCTACTGTCTGAAGATGCTAGGGAACATATGCCAGGAAAGAAAAAAATAAATAAATAAAACAAGAAAAGGCTTAGGCCTACCTTTTCAAGGTGTAACTTTTCACTTGATAGTGTACCTGCCCACTGCCTCTGCACATTGTACACCGTAATGCCTGCCATCCACTACAGGTTCGGCAATCTCTACAATAGAAAAGGGGAACAAAACAATAGAACGTCTTAGATGAGTATTACTAATTGCGTCAAAAGCCCGCACTATAAAAAAAAAAGTCCATATGTTTAAAAAGTCTACGCTATGTTTGGATAATTATAGTGAAAGGAAAGGGAGGGAAAGGAAAAAGAGGGAAGGGAAAGGGAGGTGAGGGGAGGGAGGAGGTGACTTTCTATTTTCCTTTCAAATCTCTCCAACAATGGAGAGATTTGGTTTATTGAAAGGAGAAGGAAAATGGATCCTTCCAATTCCCTCCCCTTCCCTCCTTCCGTTGATTATCCAAACAATGGATGATGCTTCCCACCTTTTCTCTTCTCTTCCTTTCCCTCCAATTCTCTCTATCCAAACATAGTGTAAGCATTTAAAACCTCTCAATTTTATGGTAACATATTGTTTCCATCTCTTAGACAAAAGAGCTGCAAGCAAAATAAAATGTGACCAAAAAAAATGTGGCAAGGTTATATCCGGGCATAGTACCAAGAATATTTTCTCTTGAACCACTTGCAAAGGGGGTGGGGAAGCCTGATATTGTTATAATACAAAATGGATAAGTTTTATCGCCCATGTATGTCATAATTGATACCTACGTTAAGCTTAAAAAACCCCAATTTTAATGTCAAAAACTCTTTTCATGTAAAAGCTCAAAAGCCGAAAGCAATAGCACGATTTGCATAACTAAGAAACTGGAAGGTAGGTCTTAAGCACCTCTGACATATCACTTTCTTCCCCAGCTCAAATGCAATATCCCAAGTTCCAAGAGTAGCAACTGCCTGAAAGAGCATACAGAATATTTAGCAAGCACATCAATCAGAGCTTTAGAGCTTAAAATTCAATCATCATCATCAATGCACTCTACATAGTCTACAAAATAACTTTGTTGAGTTTCAATTTCCTTATCCTGCAAAAGTTTCTAACTCAGTGTCAGTGGTCCCCCAAGCAAAAAATAACACCATCAAGGTAAAGCCTCTTTATGGGCAAAGAGCACCATACTGAGATTAACTTTAAGGTAATAATATGTAAAAAAGATGACAAGCATGTAGACATAAGTGAAAAAAACAACCACAATAGAAAAGGAGACAATCAAGAACATCAGACAATGAGGGACTAGTACAATATACAACAGAGCAACTACTAATTGTGGAATCTCAAATGTAGCTTTTGCTGAAGTACATACATGTGTGTCGTGCACAATTTGGAGAAAAAGAGAATATATATAACCACCTTATAAGTCTTGGGAGTTACATTTCAGATGCCAATTTTTTATGGAGAGTCATTTTGGCTTACAAGAAGTCTGTAATCTATGCTGATCTATGAGACCATGCCATAATACAACTGGAGTTATTACAATTATTACTAAGTTTAGATTTTGAATCCCGAGCGGAGAAGCAGAATAACTTGACAGTCTTTCCAAAAAGAAAAACTTACTCGGCTTACAAATTTATTGAAAATCTAACAGGTTAGCTTGAAGTTGATCAGATGGAGCTTAAGAGGATAAGACCCCTAGTTAACTAATGCCTGATGATCAGGTACATATCGGTTTCACAATGGATAGTTGTGTTTCTCATTGCCAATATTAGGAATGATATTTCACTAAGTCTTATGATTGATCAAACTCTCTTCAATTCTTTATCATTATTTTAATTCCTGGTTTTTGCAATATCAAAAGTTTAAAGGGTAAAAAAAACCAAGGTTGACTTGTTTGATAATTTGAGCCTTGAATCATGCAATTATATGAGAATTTGGCCTTTACTAACCCTAATGAGTTTTCTCGTATGTTGCATTTCTTATTAGCTTCAGTTGATAGGGCACTATAATGTTAAGGGAGAGTGTTATACCCCTTACATGTGTTAAAAGAATATAACATTATTATAAGCAAATGGATTTATACATCACCGGTGTATCTTCAGATAAAAAGTTTTGATCGGTTTTGGAGGCTTATGTTTGGAAATATATAAAAGTTAACATGGTACGAGAGCCAGGACTGATATGTTTGATGATCCCAGCCTATAATCATGCAATTGTATAGGGATTTGGCCTTAACCAACCTGAATAAACATTCTAGTTGTTTATATCCAATTTGCTATAGTGAATAGTGCACTCATATGTGAGTGGGAGTGCCACCCCCCTTTGGGGGGGAGGATCCAGATATTAAACCCCATATATGTGTGGTGTACAAATGAAAATGACCTCATTAGAAGCACACTAAATTACTCATCCCATAGCCAATTCGTCTCGAAATTACACCACACTCGGGCTCGAAAGTTCGTTGTTCAAGGGTATTAACCCCAGATAATTTTTAATGCTCGCTCATAAATTTAACACCTAGCATCCCCACAAAACACTTCATCAAAACAACAATTTCCAAGCCGACTCAATACTAGTACTATGTAAAATGTCAATAGAAATTCACGCCCAACAAGCAAAACTAAGCACCCAATTCTAATAAAAACTGCAAAGAACCTAACCATTCAACATTCTCAAACAATCCCAGAAAATACCCACCAAACAAACTCTAAATTATCACTAAATAATCAACCAGAAGCTTAAAATCTTCAAAACCCACTACCAAAAAAGAGATTTAAAAAAAGGGGTAAGTGCTAAAACTTACAAATATAGTAGTGTAGGAAACTTTGGAGATGAATTCTGGAATACCAAAACCTCGAGGGGCAGAACCAGCAATGCCATAAGCAATGGTGAAAGGAGAGAGAACAACCCTTAAAGGGAATTCGAAAACGTCAATAACTTGCTGACCATAATGGTGAGTGAAGTTTTTGTATTGGGTATCGGCGAATTGCTTCACCTGCTCAACTAGCTTGCCTGTTCCTCTCGACATGGATGGATGGCCTTATCGAGAGGAGGAGGAGAGAGAAAATGAGAAAGAGATTGTGTTACTTCACTGACCCATTTTTTGCAACTTCAGTACTTCACTTTACTTGATGTTGTTCCAAAAAAAAAAAAAAAAAAAAAAAAAAAAAAAAAAAAAAAGTGTATTTGTTACGCAAAGCGGAATACTTGCGTTATTGTTTTGCTAATTCCAAGCTCAATTCGGACCCTTAAGGTCTAAAATGACCCCTAAAACCTTAATCGAAGATTTTTCAATATGTAAACCGATGAAAAAATTTAATCAAGCTGCAATTTACAATTTATACGAACTTTTGGGCTGCAATTTGCAAATTTTCCCAAAATTAATATTGTTCTTTCCTCTTGCTTTGCTCTTGTCACAAGTAACATCACCGAGAGCACCAACCTTGCCTATAATAATTTTGTTCCTTTTGTTGCTTTCATTATGCGTTGTTCTTTCATTTCCATAAAGGTTATAGGGGTCATTTTATTCTTCCGTTAAGGTTTTATGGGTCACTTTAGTTTTTAAGGGTCCAAATTGAGCTTATAATTGGCAAAAAATTAACGTAAGTGTCTTGTTTTGCGTATAAAAAAATGTATTGATTTGTGTGTAACTATCATTTTGCCCAAAAAACAAGGCACTTACATTAATTGTTTGTCAATTTCGAGCCCAATTTGCTCCCTTAAGCACTAAAACGACCCTTAAAACGTTAACGGGATATTTTTTTTGGCACACAAATTGAGAAAAGTTTGGACTAGGTGGCAATTAACAAGTTATTAACACATTTGGACTACTATTTGCAATTTTTTTAAAATAGCAATAATTTGCAAAACATACATTTTAAATGACTGTAATTGACAAATTTTTCAAAAAAAAAAGTTTAATAACGAGATACATACGTAGGAGAAACGTTTCACTTAGAAAATATATTGAGGAGTATTTTAGACCTGGCAAATGGGTCGTTTGGGTCAGGCTAATTTGGGTCGGGTCAATATCGGGTCAGCTAATATTTGGGTCGGGTTCTGGTTGGGTCAATTCGGGTTCCGAGTAACTTCGGGTTAGGTCAATTTAGGTTTCGGGTCAAGTTCGGATTTGGTCAATTTGGTTAGGGTCCATTTTAAGGACCCATTTTCGGGTCAATTTTGGGCCGAGTCAATTTCGGGTTGAGTCAATTCGAGGTGTGTCAGTTCGGGTTGGGTCAATTCTAAGGACCAACTAGAATAAGTCCCACGTCGGGTTTAACAAAATATTTTAATGAATTATAATGTTAATTCAATGTCTACCAAAAAATAATCCTTATATTTTTAAATGAAATTGAAAAGGTTTAAATCTTAATTTATACTCGGAATTGAGCCTCAAATCCACATTATACCAAAGGTAGAACACCAAAAAACAAGGTAAAAATGTAGAAAAATATTTTATACAATAAAAATATGAAAATTATGCGAATATTTTTTTAGGAAAAAAATCACAATTATAGAAGTGAATTACAATTATATAAAGAAATGAATATTTTTTTAGGAAGTGAATAAAAAAAAAAAAGAAATTTTGACATTTGCTACCAGGAAAAACACCCCGATTCAAATTTGCTATCTGTGAGGCGTCGTTCGAAGTGTGCCTACGTTAAGCATGTTGTGAATATGCTTGGCACTCATAGGAAGTGGGAATTGACATACGATTAGGGAGACGATTAGGGACAAGGAAAGTAGGGAGCCGCCAACAAGTTTTTAAGGAAGTTGTAAACCGTTCACGGATCATAAAAGGCAACCACAAATAAAGGGACAACGAAAGGCAATAACGATTGACCTGTGAAGGTTACACCCCATTCATAATCCATGAGATTACTAACTCCATATGGTTCTAAAACCACGAAAGGATGATCGGGGATGATGGTACGAAGTGAGTCATGGAGTCACATTCGCCCGTATTGGCCTCGACTCGATTCTTATAGTGAAAAGTGATTCCTACGATCTCAAAGGCATGCAAACAAAATATTCAATTTGCTCCAAAGTATTATTATGCTAAATTGGTTGAATATTAATGCACCACATAATTCTAAAATATTAGTGATCACTTGATTAAACAACAAGATTAAAAAGGAACCCAAACCGGTTGTCCAAATTATCTTATTAGGCTTGATTTTCAATTACATATTCCCTTAAAACATGCAATATGGTGATCATAAAAAATATAATAGAATAAACATTAATATTGGAAGCAATTTAACAATAATAGCGTTAGTCAAATCAAATATATAAATAAACCTAATCATGATACTAGCAATATAAAAATAAAATAAGAGTAATTAAATTAATTAATTACTCACATTCTGCGTGTTCCTTTGAATTGCTACAACATGAATAAATTGTTAGTAACTTCAATAAAAAAAAAATATAAATCAAATGGAAATTAGGTGATTTGGTCCAAACCCTCAGTTATTTATACCTTTCACGGCTTGGTTTAAGGACGGAACCTCGAGTTAAGTATGGACTCCTTGGAGTGCTTAAGGGAAGAATGGTGCAATTAAGAATATAGGTTTAAGGCTTAGAATAGGAGAGAGAGAAGAGAATGATTTTTGGTGTAAAAGAGAGAAAGAGAGAATGATTTGATGCCCCGAACTGTAAAAAGGAGGGGGGTATTTATAGGGAAAATGAGCAGAGGGAACACACGGAACCCTAAAAAGATAAAAACTCTAAAAATTAATGCCGCGACACGGGGGAATATTGTGTGATGCGGAAAATAATTAGGCTACGGGAGATAAAACGCATGAAGGGTTTACGCGGAAAGGACACGGAGCTACCCCGTGTCACGGTGAAAAAATCACGTGGGGAATGACGCGGAAAAGCACCGTGTCATGGTATGTGTACCGCGACACGGTACAGACTGCCGTGACACGGTACCAAATCCCGTGCCACGTCACTATCCCCCGCGACGCGGTGCTTTTGTTGCTTGCGCGACGACTCCAGTTTTTTACGCGTTTTTAAAATTGCGATAACTTTTGATCCGTAACTCAGAATAAGGCATATAATATATCATTGGAAATCTTATCAAATCTACTTTCCAAACCAATTAGAATCAGTTAAAAATAATTTTTAGATTTTAAGATATGGTTGTTTTAGTAGAAGGGTGTCGGTTTTGGGCCGAGTTTAGTGTTTGGCTCATATCTTCTTCGTTTTAAATCGGAATTGGGCTTATGATATATTGTTGGAAAGTTTATTTCAAGGCCTATCCAACCAAATAATAATTGGATCAAAATTATTAAGCCACAAAATCAGTTACTCTCAGTTTTGCGATGTGGACATGAAAAGTGGAAAACAAGTTTTGGTTTAGGGAAATGAGCTAGGAAATGGATTGGTTTATTAAATGTATTGAATGGAAACATGGATTTAAGTACTCCAAAGATTTAATACTCAACTCAACCAATAATGGCGGTGAAAGGTTGTTCATCGTCAGGTTAGTTTTGGGGAGACATTTTTAGGTGTCTACACTACCGTTTTCATTTTTTTATTTTTACTTTGCTACCACCTAAATCAGAGTTTGTTAGAAATTACTACCCGATGCCTTACACCGTAACTATTTTCGTCAGTGAGGTCCAACCACCATCCAGCCACCCCCTCCCCCTCAATTTCCACCCCTCCCCCTCCCCCTGCCCCATTGTTCAGCCGCCCAAAGCTACGCCCGGCGCTAGTAGAAAAAACGCTATTCGTAACTAATAAAAATAAGCTTTTTGTAACCAACATTGGCCGTTACAAGTACTGGGGTTACAAATAGTCCTGTCAGTTGTAACGGACATTGTCCATTACAAATGGGTACCTATTCGTAACCAACAATTCAATTGTTAGTTACAAATAGTTATGTATTTGTAACGGACATTTAATATGTTTGTTACAAACAGGTAAATATTTGTAACCCACAATTGATATGTCAGTTACAAATAGGTACCTAGTTGTAACGGACATGTCAATTGTTGGTTACAAATGCTCATTTTTGATATTAAAAAAAAAAAAATACCTAGCAAATGCTAGGTCGATATAACTTTATTATTATTATTATTATTATTATTATTATTATTAAGGGCACTAATTCAACAATAAAAAAAATAATAAATAGGTGAATATTCTGGGGAATAATAATCTTTTCAATTAATACAAACTAAATTATATTCTATCTCTACATCATTTCAGTACAAGAGATTATGCTTAAAAAATGGTCTAAAAAAGTAAAAAGTGCCTATATACTTATATAGCTCCCATCATAGTTTGTCACGTTGGGCTTAAACGCTTAGTATAAGCTTCACAAATGTTGTTAAGCTCCTTTCCCTGTGCAAACACATAAAAACAAATAATAAAAAAAATGAGACTTTTAAATTAGATCATAGGGAAATGATAGATTTGTTCAAAAGGGTAATTTATACGTTATATATCTAAGTTAGCGCACAATTGCGGTCTAAATAATCTAAAATTACTAATTTATATATTCCGAATAAAAAAAAAATCTCAAGTCACTAATGTTCAACCATAAGCATTTAGCAAGAGTCAATGATAATTAAGGACTTTAATTTTTCTAGATTACAAAAAAAAAAAAAAAATCAAAATTAACTAACTCACATAAATCGGATACCACAACACATAGTCGATGAACAATGGGAAATTTGCTCATAATTCTAACCACAATTTCGCATAAATCAAGAACACCCAAAAAGTAACAACACCCATCTAAAATCACATAGAATCAAAAGAGATCTGAGAAATTTTCCCTTATGGGTAAGAAATAGTAAACCCTAAAATCCAAATTTTCTTTTTTTTTTAAAAAAACTCTGAGCTCAACTCACAGTCAAATACCCATATAAACAACATAAAGCTCAATTGATTGATAACAAACAACGAATATTTGCCGAAACAATCCCCAAATTAATTTAAATTCAAAAATATATATTCATACCTGAATTCATAATCACCATTAAAGACATATATTGTTAACAGTGGCTATGGTTGATGGTGAAGCTCGATTGTTGATGATAATAGCTCATGGCGGTGTGTGCTCGTGGAGGAGAGAATTGCTAAGAGGTTGAGGGAAAGAAGAGAGTGAAGAAGGGAGGAGGACAGAGATATTCGAGATTCGAGAGGAACAAATAAAGGAAGCTCAGAGTGAAAGAGGGGAGAAAGAAGAGAATGGAGGAGGAGAAAGAAACAAATCAGAAAGAAAATAAGGGGGAAGGGGGCGGCTGTAGTAGTGTAGTGGTAGTTAGGGTTATGAGAGTAATGGACTTTGGGCCGTTATAAGAGTATATAAAAATATCCTTCCTATTTGTAACCAACATTATGATGTCCGTTACGAATAGGATGTATTTGTAACCAACATTATGATGTCCGTTACGAATAGGATGTATTTGTAACCAACATTATGTTGTTAGCTACAAATACTATTCTATTTGTAACAGACATAGCTAATGTTGGTTACAAATATAGTATTTGTAACTAAAAAACACCTGTTGGTTACAACTAAGGCGTTACAAATAGCGTTTTTCTACTAGTGGCGCTTACCCCCTCCCTTTCCCCCACCCACGAAGCTAACCCCCCACCCACCGAAGCCAACTGTAATACCTCGTTTTTTTATGCGTATTTTAATTAAAATAAGTATTTTGAGAAGTATTTAATTAATGACAGGGTAAAGTTGTATCCCCTAATAAAAAATAATACCTAAATCACTAACTACAGTAGATAGGGAAGTAGGGTCGATCTCCACAGGGAAAACAAGTCTTTTTACTCCTAATTAAATATTATAATCTAAATTATTTAAGTAACCAATATTAAAGTTGAATAAGACTAAACTAAAAAGAGTAGGACAAGGGAGAAAATAATATATAAAGGATCTAGGGCATAGGTTCACCAATAAATAATACTCCGGGGTAAAATAGGGTAATCAATCATTGACATGGCATAGATAACATGATTAACAGGCTCTCGCAATTTATTAATCAACATAGATCTAACAGGCTCTCGCAATTTACTAGATCTAAGTTCTCATTGAAAATAGCCTTTAATATCAAATTAACATCTGCTCGATTCATCAATTTAATATTGCTATACTTTTACAAGCCGCAATTGTAAAACATTAAAACAATCCAATAAGAAATTATCATGCAAAACCAACAATCAATAATAGTCAATCATCAATGCATCAATTAACCAGATTGTAAAGGGCTCTCGCTACTTATTACAATCACACAATTAATTTATCGGTATTAAATCTCATCTCTCGAATCTTGACTTAACCATTTATAAATTAATTTGCCTATTGAAACTAGACCTAAACATTAATTCTCATCTCTCGATTCTTGAATCAATATTGTCAAACTCATGCATAAAAGATAGGCCTAATCTAGTCACAGAGCATTAAATCAATCAATAGGAAATTAATCTAGCATTGATAATCAACAACAATAATTTATCCCTTCATATTATTTATTAGATCCCCATAAACCCTAGAAATTGAACTACTCACACATATTAAAAACTAAACTAATCAAAATAATAAAATAAATCATGATCAAAGGAATAAAATAATTAACTAAGATTAAGGGAAGAGAAATCGTTACCAAAATAAATCTGGAATTAACGAAAGAATTAAGAACAAAAGTTTAGAGAGAGATTAAGAGAGAGAAAACTAAGTAGAGAGAGAAAGTCTAAGAGAAAAGATTAAGAGAAGAAGAAGTAGAAGATACTGATTAATCTGTACAAAAACGTATTTAAACAAAACTAAAAACAACTCCTAATTAGAAACTAATTGCTCGACAAAAACACTTCTCCAGAAACACGCGCCCGATCGGGCTAAAGGCCACCTGATCGGGCGCGCCTTTTTTCTCGCATGCTCTTCTCGCTGCATCGCCCGATCGTGCTAAGCCTCGCACGATCGGGCGCGCCTCAGCTTGCTGCGCATCCTGCCCTTGCACGCATCCGCCCGATCGGGCGTATGCTTGCCCGATCGGGTCCGGTCTTCTTCTCTAAGGCTTGGACTTCGATTGGGCTAGATTTCTCGGCCCAATCCATATTTCCTCCCGGGTCTCGAATACATGGTCCAATTGCCTCGTGATCCAAATAACCGAGCCCTTAATCACCGGCTCGATGGCTCTAGCCGGCCTTGGGCTCCAAAAATAGTCGTGTTCCTCCAATGCTCGTAGTCGCTTCATAAAAATCCCGGGAAAATGCTCCAAAGGTGCAATTCCCTGCAAAACTTAACCAAAACTACGAAAACACTAGAAAACACATATTAGTAATAAAAGTGGCCCTAAAGGGCCAAAAACACTACTAATTATGACCAAGGGACGGGGGTAAAATACCATATAAAATAGACATATCAATTAAATTGA
Organism: Chenopodium album; assembly: GCF_948465745.1. Classification (NCBI taxonomy): domain Eukaryota; kingdom Viridiplantae; phylum Streptophyta; class Magnoliopsida; order Caryophyllales; family Amaranthaceae; genus Chenopodium; species Chenopodium album. The sequence continues at coordinate 70,552,411 of NC_137837.1, forward strand.
ATAGTTTTATTTAAAGTCTTTTAATTATTTATTTTAATGAGTTTGGAAATATTATATAAAAAGGAAAGTTTATTTAACTAATTATTTTATTTAAGTTGGGGTTTAATTTAAGAAAATTTTAATTTAGTAAAGTTTTATTAGGGGGGGATTAGGAAAATTAGAAAAGGAAAGTTTAGGGAGAAGGGTTTCTAGAGAATGGGTATAAATATTCAACACTTGAGGCAAATCAAACTTTGTCCATAGTGGAGAAAACCCAAGGTAAACTTCTCTCCCTTTTCTCTTTATTTTTCTTTCTTTTTCTCCGTTCCCCTTTTTGGCTCCCTTTCACCGCCGACCACCACCACCAGCGGTGGCCGCCAACAGCGCCAACCGCCAGCAGCAGCCATGGTGGCTATCGGCTGCTGCATCTTTTCGAACAAAAAAATAATAAACTTTGCTTTAAAAATTTGTTTAATCTAGATCTAATTATTAATTATGAGTTTTGTAATTTGATTATTGATGATTGATTATGAGTATTATGTTCATTAATTTTTCGGATTTTATTTTAAATTGAAAAGCCCTAATTTTTTAAACCCTAGGTTCTTGAATTATGAATTATTGAAGGATTATGATGTAAAATGGTCTAAACCTTTAATTAAAGTGTTTTAAGGCTTAATTACAGCAAGTTTTCATTAAAATATACTGCTGGAATTTCTGGTAGTGCATTGACAATCAAGTTTCTTTAAGGAATTTGATGTTTTAAATATAATTTCAGCTTATTTTAATTAAATTATGAAAGGTTTTATAATAGTATATATTGCTGGAAATTTGTGTAGAGAGGATTTTAATACTCTTTTATGATTTTAAATTGTAGGAGACTTTGAAGTGAGCGATTTGTATTAGTCGTGGCGATTTTAAGATCGTATACAAGGTACGTTCGCGTACTTAGCATAATTTTATTGATGTAGTAGCATACTAAATGTGTTTAATTGATTACAAGTACTATCATGCTAGATTTGGAATGAAAATTATGATTTGGATGATATTGGTGATTGAATTATGACGCATGATTTATTTGTAATAGAGTAACTAGTTTAAATCCCGTGCAACGCACGGTTTTTACTTAATCAAATTATGAATCAGTGAATTATAATGTTAATACAACAATAATTTTTTTTTTCCAAAAAAAAAAAAATATTTTTAATAGAAACAAATACTTGAATTTCTTTTCAAAAAAAAAAAAAAACTTGAATTAATATTATATTGTTATAAAAAGTTATTGATTATTAAACATTAAAAAAAATAAAAATTTAATGATTATAGTGTTTTATATGAGAATGAAATGTATAATTATAACCCGTGCAATGTAATTATATACCCATATGTCCCTATTTTGTTGGCATGTTTTGACCGGCACAATATTTTATAGCATACTATAATTGACACAATGTTTTACAAATTTAATTGACTAATTTTTATGAAAATTAATAATCATGATTTTTTCATTTTGTTTTATATTTATGTTTATAGTTATTGAATTGTAATGTTATTACTCCGTATTATAAAAAAAAAATTCAATAATTATATAATAATAGCTAAAGTATCAAATCCTGGTTAGAGCAAAAAAAACTTTCAAAGAAGAAATACGTTGTAGAATGATACAAAGTACGGGAGTAATACATTTTATTATTCTAATATATTACCTTATTATGTGTTTGTTTATTATAGAAAAATACCTATTATAAAAAAGGAAAAATTGCTCCCATTAATCTGAACTTTGCCTCGTCCGCCGAAAATAATCCCAACTTTCGTTTATTATCTATTGCACAAAACTTTGGGGGGTATTAATTTTCGTTGCACCCAATTTACCTGCAACCGGTTAATCCGGTCAACATTTGTGTGTTACATTTTTTTGGACACGTGTCACTACATGAATGGTCAAATAAAAATAATTTAAAAAAAACAAAATTTAAAAAAAAAAAAAACAAAATTAAAAAAAAAAAAACAAAATTTAAAAAAAAACAAAATTTAAAAAAAAAAAAAAAAACCCAGCCACCCTTAACGGCAGCCACCCCTTAACGGCAGCCACCATTAATGGCAGTGGGGGAGGATATAGGAAGGGAGGCCGGATTTGGGTCGGAAACGAAGGGGAAGGGGGCGAAAACGGCGGGGAGGGGGAAACGACAAAAACGAAGGGGAAGGGGAAGGGGAAGGGGATTCGGGTCGGAAAACGGCGGGGAGAGGGGAGTGACGGAGGAAATAGGGGTGGGGGAGGGGTTTTCGGGGGTGGGGAAAGGGAAAGGGGGAGTTTTGAGGGAAGGGGGAGGGTTGTGCGGCGGTTTCCGGGAGTGAGGGAGGGGTTTTCGGGGGTGGGGGAATGGTTTTCGGGGGTGGGGGAAGGGAAAGGGTGGGTTTCGAGGTAGGGGGAAGGCTGGGCGGCGGTTTCCGGCAACAGAGGAGGGGTTTTTCGAGGGTGGGGGTGATTTTCCGGCGTGGTGGGGGTGGGGGTGTGGTGGCAGCCGCTGGGCTTGGGTGGTTTGTGGGTTTTTTTTATATTTTTTTGTTTTTTGTTTTTTTTAATTAAAAAAAAATAATTAAGCCAATCATACTCTGACACGTGTCTAGGTAACTTGCTACATCAGGTTAGATGACCTGTTGGGTGCAACGAAAATTAATACCCCCCCAAAGTTCGGTGCAATAGATAATAAACGAAAGTTGGGATTATTTTCGGCGGACGAGGCAAGGTTCAGATTAATGGGAGCAATTTTTCCTATAAAAAATATGAAAGATATGCATATAGAATATATTTCGTATATAGTTGCCAAATTGAAAGTTAAATATCATAGGATATATAAAATAATATTAATGAAGATTTTGTACAAAAAAAAAATGGAAAGAAAAAAGTGGCGGGAAATTTTTTAATCAGAACATGACAAGTGCACTAGACGAAAAATGCAATTGGCCACCGGTTGAAAACCCCCCATTGCCACCGGTTTTGAACCGGTGGTCATTTGGGGGGTGGCAATAAATCAACAAATGGCCACCGGTTCAAAACCGGTGGCAATAGTGGTCATGGCCACCGGTTAACCGGTGGTAATACTAATTATGGCCACCGGTTAACCGGTGGCAATAAAAAAATGGCGCCTTTTTTTAGCTGCTGAAGGTAGACTATTGCCACCGGTTCGAACCGGTAAACCGGTGGCAATAAAAGGATCTTTTTTTTTTTTTTTTTTTTTTGGCCTGCAATTATTCCTGCAACTGATCCTGCTATAATATTCTGGCATATTATTCCTTAAAATTCTGCCATAATATAATTATTAATAATAATCATAACAAGAATTAAAAATATATATTTAGACTACTTTTATAATTAAAATCTAAATGCAATACAACAAATTAAATAAAGTGTGATATATAAATAAATACAAACAATACTAATAACTAGTCAATATTGTAGTTTAAAAGTTAATAATAAACAAAGTATAAATTCAAAATGATGCCACATTTACAAATTGAAGGTGATGAAAGATGCCAACATGTCTCGAACTTCATTAAGCTCCTTGCTAGTTAACGGATCCCCCTTTTTCACCTTGCAAAACTTGGAATATATATTAAATTATGTTAGAATAAATTAAAAACATTTGCATTTTCATCCAAAATAGCCAAAATAAGGCCTATTTGACTTCTACTTGCCCATTTTCTACATTTTTAAACAAATGACCAAGTTCTTTCTCATAACATGTCAATTATACATGGTTATAGGTGGCTAAGCCTTGAAATCAAAGGAAAAGGGCATTTTACTAAGTTTAAGGTCTCAATTTCATCCAAAATAGCCAAAGTAAGGCCTATTTGACTTCTACTTGCCCATTTTCTACATTTTTCAACAAATGACCAAGTTCTTTCTCATAACATGTCAATTATACATGGTTATAGGTGGCTAAGCCTTGAAATCAAAGGAAAAGGGCATTTTACTAAGTTTAAGGTCGCATTTTCATTCAAAATAGCCAAAATAAGGCCTATTTGACTTCTACTTGCCCATTTTCTACATTTTTAAACAAATGATTAAGTTCTTTCTCATAACATGTCAATTATACATAGTTATAGGTGGCTAGGCCTTGAAATCACAGAAAAAGGGCATTTGACTAAGTTTAAGGTCTCATTTTCATCCAAAATAGCCAAAATAAGGCCTATTTGACTTCTACTTGCCCATTTTCTACATTTTTAAACAAATGACCAAGTCATTTCTCATAACATGACAATTATACATATTTATAGGTGGCTAAGCATTGAAATCACAGAAAAAGGGCATTTGACTAAGTTTAAGGTCTCATTTTCATCCAAAATAGCCAAAATAAGGCCTATTTGACTTCTACTTGCCCATTTTCTACATTTTTAAACAAATGACCAAGTCATTTCTCATAACATGACAATTATACATAGTTATAGGTGGCTAAGCATTGAAATCAAAAGAAAAGGGCATTTTACTAAGTTTAAGGTCTCAATTTCATCCAAAATAGCCAAAATAAGGCCTATTTGACTTCTACTTGCCCATTTTCTACATTTTTAAACAAATGACCAAGTTCTTTCTCATAACATTTCAATTATACATGGTTATAGGTGTCTAAGCCTTGAAATCAAAGGGAAAGGGCATTTTACTAAGTTTAAGGTCTCATTTTCATCCAAAATAGCCAAAATAAGGCCTATTTGACTTCTACTTGCCCATTTTCTACATTTTTAAACAAATGACCAAGTTCTTTCTCATAACATGTCAATTATACTTAGTTATAAGTGGCTAAGCCTTGAAATCAAAGAAAAAGGGCATTTTACTAAGTTTAAGGTCTCATTTTCATCCAAAATAGCCAAAATAAGGCCTATTTGACTTCTACTTGCCCATTTTCTACATTTTTAAACAAATGACCAAGTCATTTCTCATAACATGATAATTATACATAGTTATAGGTGGCTAAGCATTGAAATCAAAAGAAAAGGGCATTTTACTAAGTTTAAGGTCTCAATTTCATCCAAAATAGCCAAAATAAGGCCTATTTGACTTCTACTTGCCCATTTTCTACATTTTTAAACAAATGACCAAGTTCTTTCTCATAACATTTCAATTATACATGGTTATAGGTGGCTAAGCCTTGAAATCAAAGGGAAAGGGCATTTTACTAAGTTTAAGGTCTCATTTTCATCCAAAATAGCCAAAATAAGGCCTATTTGACTTCTACTTGCCCATTTTCTACATTTTTAAACAAATGACCAAGTTCTTTCTCATAACATGTCAATTATACTTAGTTATAAGTGGCTAAGCCTTGAAATCAAAGAAAAAGGGCATTTTACTAAGTTTAAGGTCGTACCTCATCAAGATGTATGGAGTTTGAACAATGAGTCGCTATCTCAAGCATGAATCTCATCACGTATAATCCACAATCAACTCCATTATCTTGTTGTGGGCACTAGCATAGGAACAAATCAAATGAATCAAACGTCACATAAAACCCACAATTGTTTTAGCACTGTTTATTAAGATAATCACAATATGATGTGGCATTACCATAGGTGATTTCCATGTAGGACCCCGTGGAGCACGACCATGTATCTTCTTCATAATACTACAGGAAAGTAAAATCAAATTTGATTAGTTTGACTACTAAATGAGTTAGGTTAAGATACTCAACACTAGGTAGCTATATTTACTTTTGTAGTACAGACATCACGAGGTACTTCTTTGTTGATCGAGCTGAATCAAGGTGAAAGATTGTGTTATTAGCAGGACAAATCACCATGAGGAACCAATGATACCTACATAAATTCACAATACACAAACACATCAATAATTAGGGTACAACAAATAATTCAAATGTAGAAAGAATTGAATTACACATGGTTAAACGTACTCCTCATAACATGGGGCGAATATGAACTTGTCTCCCGCACGCATTGATTCCCGAATATCATGAACAAACTTTTATCAAATAGATAAATAGAAAGAAATATATATAGCTCCATAAAGTTTATAGTTCATACCAATATAGCAAGTATAATGGATGTAATGTCTCGAATTTCCCACTTGAATAGCTAATAAACTTGTGCTTCACTTCATAATATGAATCTACAAAAATAAAAAATAAAACAAAAAATAAAAGTTAGTAATTTTGTCAATAACTATAAAACCACCTAAAATTACACATTAAAACATACAACCAAATTCAACTAATTAATTAACAAGGTTACTAATAATCTCTACTTTATTCAAAATTTCCTAATTAAACCTAACAATCAATTCAAAATTTCCTAATAAAACCTAACAATCAATTTAACTAAGAAAATCTCCAACATCCAAACAAATAGACACCAAGCGTGGTCTAAGATGTGTATTTTCGGAAATTAGAGTTCATTTTAACATTTCTAATTCTCAATTATCGTGTGGAGGTCATACAGTTGTCAGTTATGCTAATATTTTAGTACAGAAATCACAGATTAGTTGAAATCTGCCATGTTCCTTCGCATCAACAAAACTACAAAACTACTAAGTGCAATTCTCTTTAAAGTACTTCAAAAAGAGATATAGTGAGAGGTCCAATTCTCTCCCAACTATTGTGTCTTCTTCTCCACTTTCAAATTTTTAATTGTTCTTGTTTGTTCATCTTAATCACTCTAAAAACAATAATACAAAACTAAGATATCAGATAACAACTACAGCCACAAATGCTTGAACACATAATTTCTCTGCCAATCACCAAAATATCAAGTAATTGCAGTTTTTTTTTTCAATTAACCTAATTCATGAACAAATAATCAATTTGTTGCATTCTAAAGATACACACAATTAATCAATTTCTTGCATTCTAAAGATGCATTCTCTCAACTTTTAACCCTAACAACAACAACAAAAACATCAGAAATTCAGAAATAATTACCGTCAAGTAATTGCAATTTTGAACGGTGGCTGTGGGATGGTGGTGCCGTGGCTGTGGGATGGTGGTGCGGTGGCTGTGGCGTCAGTGCGGACAGGTGGTGGACGGACCACGCACCTGGTCAGTGGTGGAGGGAGTTCCCCCGACAATTCGAAGCTAGCCTGTGGTGCGCGCTGCTTTGCTCACAGGTGGAGGAGGTTCGGAGGGAGTGCGGAGCTGGTGGAAGGTGGTGCGGCGTCGCTGGTGGAGTGTGTGGTGGTAGGGTTTGGATGGTGGTGCGGCGTCACTGGTGGCTCGTACTACTGGAGTTTTGCTTTGAAGAATAAAATAGTGAAGTATATGGGGGGAAAGAGAAGAAGAAGCTAATTAAAGGGCCGCGCGTACAACAATTGCCACCGATTCAAAACCGGTGGCCTTAAGCATTATTGCCACGGGTTCGGTTTGAACCGGTGGCAATAATAAATACCTTATTCCCGGCCATTTTTTAAACCACCGGTTTTCAAAAACCGGTGGCCTTTAAGCGGTGGCCATTTCAATTTTTCTACTAGTGGTGTCATGTCAGATTCGCTTTTAGTATTATGTAATTGATGGATGGAAAATTATAGTTTGAAATATTGTTTATGAACCACACTTTTATTTATGGCATGATAGAGAGCATGTTTAATTAAACTAAATGTTTAATTTGGTTTGGAATATTAAAAGAGAATTTTATTATGGTTCATATAATTTTTATTGATGCTTTAAGTTTGGGAAAGAAGCTATGTAAGTGTCTATGTACACGAGGAATAAAGTACAAGTTGGTGCCTTAGTGCACTTAAGGTGTTTTTAACACAGAGGGATAAGATTTGTGGCGCTTAATGCATTTAAGGTGTCATTGACACCGAGATAGATTAAAAAAGGGTTCAACATTAAATATTATGTGGTCACTAATTATTCAAGAATTAAATTAAAGTGCTTAATTGTTTGAATAATCATGATGTTTGATGTTGTTATGTTTTGAGAGTCATCACCAAGTTAATAATTTTTAAAGAACGTAAAGTGAAAGAGTGATGTATTCATTTTATATAGTATTTTACCTCCGTCCCTTGGTCATAATTAGTAGTGTTTTTGGCTCTTTAGAGCCACTTTTATTACTAATTGGTGTTTTCTAGTGTTTTCGTAGATTTGGTTGACTTTTGCAGGGATTTATGCTTTTGGAGTATTTTCCCGAGATATTTAGGAGCAATCACGAGCACTGGAGAAGCACGACCAGATTTTATAGCCCAGGGCCGGTTGGAGCCATCGAACCGGTGATTAAAGGCTCGGTAGAGGTGATACCGGGGCGTTTGGACCGAGTATTCAAGACCCAAAGAGGAAACCCAGATTGGCCCGAAGAATTGGAGCCCAATCGAAGTCCAAATATTGGCCCAAATGATCCGCCCGGCCAAAAAGGCTGGCGCCCGGAGGCGCGCCCGGCCGGGCGGGAGGAGCGCCCGGTGACGCGCCCGGCCGGGCGCGAGATAGCTATTAAAGATAAAAAGGCGCGCCCGATCGGGTAGCTCTTCCGGTGCAGGTGGCAGTGGAGGTGCGGGCTTCGGCTCGATGGACGAGGATGATGAGGACTAGCTATGCTGGGCTAGTTTCCGAGCCAATGAGGACATTGTCTGATTCTGGCTTGGGGGAGATTTTGGTTTGGTATTTTTCTTTTTCTCTTTTCTTTTATTTTTGGTGTGTTTTCTTAGGTTAGATTTTTCGCTTTCTAAGTTAGCTTTATTGCTTTATTTATATATAAAAATCCAAAAATACGTTCCAATGAATTATAAATTATGTTTCCCTGTGCCCCTTACTTTACAAAGTTGTTTTGATCCTTGGTAATTGATGATAGGCATTGTGGATTAGTTGATCATGATATGATGTTTGATTGCCTTGAAACCTTTACATGCGTCAATTTTGTCCAACTACTTGTGAATATAGTGCTTGACTAGTTGATTTGGTTAGGAAATGTGTGATAGTTCCATTTTTCCTGGTATGTCAATGAATTTGAGTATTGGTTTGCAACTACTAGTAATGTTTATATGATTCATTATTATGCACATTGTGGAGGACGAAGGCATTTGTTCTTTTAGGTAGCCTCCAGACATTGTAGATACATTTGTTCCCTTCTTGCTACCCATGTTGTTGCCTTGACTTTTTGTTGTTTATTAGCCATATTACAAGCCTATTTTGCCCCATTGGTTACTAGTCCCAAGCTTGGCTTGGGGGAGCTATTAGCGAGTGAGGTGAGGGAGTTTGTAGTGTGCTTATTATTTGCACAATTTGGGTGGGGTTTGAGAAGTTGTTTTGTTGTTGTTCATGTTTATCTTTGATGAGTTTAAGAGTTATATTTTCTTGAAAAAAATAAAGCATGATGTTATGAAAAAATAGAAGTTCAAAGAAATAAAAAAATGTGAAAAAATAAGTGAACTTCGAAAGAAAATAAAAATGTTCAAATGTTCTAGTTGGAGGTTGATCAAAGAAAAATAATTCTGAGCCTCAATGAAAAATATTCAAGTTTGGAAAATAAAGTTTGTTTATTCACTCTATTACTCCATTATTATATCTTATGAGTGAAATTGTAAGAGTAGGGTTTATTTATTATGATTGGAGTATATTTGGTTGATGTTAGAGTTGGTTATGTAGGAGATGTTGATCATTATTTATTCTTGATCATGGGTTTTATTAGGATATGGCTCCTTTAAGCATAGCTTTTCTCTCACGTATTTCCAATTTTATCCTACCCTTTACCCTAGCCTTACATTACAAGCTTTAAAGACCTTCCGACCTTTGTGCATAGAATTGTATGAATGTGAAAGTGTTGCTTATCAATGCAAGTTATGATTTGGCATATTTCGAGTCGACTAGTAGGATTGAGCGTTCATTGTTTTTATACACACGAGAGTGTGAGTTGGGAGGGCATTGTTCACATTAAAGGGGTGGTTGGAGAGCGATCGAGTACATCTTTTACTCGCCACATAAATGAGAGTCGAGTGTGTGAGCACTAGTCTTGAATTCTATATGCTCTTGTGGTTTGCTCTGTTTGACAATTGTTAGGAAAGAAAGGTAATTGGATGGATTTGATTGGTTGACTTTGAAGCATGTTTATTTGATTTACCCTGGATCGCTTGTGCTTGATTTTTACTTATTGGGGTGAAGCATATTTATTGATTCATTGATGAGATCTTTGCTTAGGGACAAGCAAAGGTTTGGCTTGGGGGAGTTTGATGTATTCATTTTATATAGTATTTTACCCCCGTCCCTTGGTCATAATTAGTAGTGTTTTTGGCTCTTTAGAGCCACTTTTATTACTAATTGGTGTTTTCTAGTGTTTTCGTAGATTTGGTTGACTTTTGCAGGGATTTATGCTTTTGGAGTATTTTCCCGAGATATTTAGGAGCAATCACGAGCACTGGAGAAGCACGACCAGATTTTATAGCCCAGGGCCGGTTGGAGCCATCGAACCGGTGATTAAGGGCTCGGTAGAGATGATACCGGGGCGTTTGGACCGAGTATTCAAGACCCAAAGAGGAAACCCAGATTGGCCCGAAGAATTGGAGCCCAATCGAAGTCCAAATATTGGCCCAAATGATCCGCCCGGCCAAAAAGGCTGGCGCCCGGAGGCGCGCCCGGCCGGGCGGGAGGAGCGCCCGGTGACGCGCCCGGCCGGGCGCGAGATAGCTATTAAAGATAAAAAGGCGCGCCCGATCGGGCGGTGCCTCGCCCGATCGGGCGCGTGTTTATTTAGGAGACAATTAGAGTCGTATTAATTTGTTTTAGTTTAGGATTTTTGTACGGAGTATAAATACTCCTTCGGAATACGATTTTAGGACGACTTCTTCTTCTCTTAATCCTTTCTCTTAGACTTTCTCTTTCTACTTAGTTTTCTCTCTCTAACCCTTTGTTATTATTTTCTTTAGTTAATTTCAGATTTATTTTGGTAACGATTTCTCTTCCCTTAATCTTAGTTATTTATTTTATTCCTTTGATCATGATTTATTTTATTGCTTTGTTTAGTTTATATCTAATTATGTGTGAGTAGTTTAATTTCTAGGGTTCATGGGGATCTAATAAATAATATGAAGGGGTAAATTTATTGTTGTTATTTATCAATGCTAGATTAATTTCCTATTGATTGATTTAATGCTCTGTGACTAGATTAGGCCTATCTTTTATGCATGAGTTTGACAATATTGATTCAAGAATCGAGAGATGAGAATTAATGTTTAGGTCTAGTTTCAATAGGCAAGTTAATTTATAAATGGTTAAGTCAAGATTCGAGAGATGAGGTTTAATACCGATAAATTAATTGTGTGATTGTAATAAGTAGCGAGAGCCCTTTACAATCTGATTAATTGATGCATTGATGATTGACTATTATTGATTGTTGGTATTGCATGATGATTTCTTATTGGATTGTTTTAATGTTTTACAATTGCGGCTTGTAAAAGTATAGCAATATTAAATTGATGAATCGAGCAGATGTTAATTTGATATTAAAGGCTATTTTCGATAAGAACTTAGATCTAGTAAATTGCGAGAGCCTGTTAGATCTATGTTGGTTAATAAATTGCGAGAGCCTGTTAATCATGTTATTTATGCAATGTCAATGATTGATTACCCTATTTTACCCCGGAATATTATTTATTGGTGAACCTATGCCCTAGATCCTTTTATATATTATTTTCTCCCTTTTTCTTACTCTTTTTAGTTTAGTTTCATATTCAACTTTTAATATTGGTTACTTAAATAATTTAGATTATAATATTTAATTAGGAGTAAAAAGACTTGTTTTCCCTGTGGAGATCGACCCTACTATCCTATCTACTTTAGTTAGTGAATTAGGTAATTATTTTTGATTAGGGGATACGACTTTACCCTGTCAAAGAGATTACGCACCAAAACTCTTGGAACGTATATACTTTGAGTATGAACATATAGGAGGAGTTATGAGGTTTTATATTTGACCATAACTTCTACTGGAGTACAGGACGTTGTACATTCCTTTTATTATTAGTATGCGCATGAATTCCACCACTTATAAGTGGTTATTGATGCTGGCACGGTTAGCTCCCGTGTCAGTAACCTCAATTTATTGGGGGAGGTTAGTGGGGAAACTCGTTCGATGCATAGTCAACATTAAATAAATTATGTAGTGGTCTAGTGAGAAGTTTTATTGAATGTTGTATGCTTGAAAAATAGGTGCAATAAGGTAAGTTGTGTGTTAATAGGAAATTATATGTTAGTGTGTTAATTACGCTTATGTACTCAGCTTTGTAGATTGTGTGTTTTGTGTGTTTGTTGGCCTTGTCTTTATCTTGGCCCTATGATGACCCATTTTTAATGGAGAGTAGTGGAAACAAGTAGAGAGAAGTTTTTCAAGTGATGAAGCATATTCATGAATGGACATGAGTGAAGAGCAAATCATGCTAGTTTTTATAAGTATATGATGTGGTTATCACTTTAATTATTTATGATATCATTATTATGCATGACTAACGCAAAAGGTTTTGAATTTGATTTGGTTTTAATAAGGGCCTATAATGTTCCAACTTGTAGCTAGGTTGATTTTATTTTACTTCGTTTGATTTTACTTTCGTTGATTGACTTTCCAAGCTGACTTTTGTTTTGAATGGTTTTGAAATAAGTCTTTCGCTGTGTGTCTTTTATAGTTGCCTTAGCCGTTTTCACGGTGGCGGTAATGTCTTATATATTCTTATTTAAAGTTTTAAATAGGGCAAAACAGGTATTTTAAAAGGAAGGAATTTCTAGGGTGTTACACCAACCCCACCGAATTCAGCCCATTCCCCGTTCCCTCCACCGGAATCGACATCCCTCCCCTTTCTCCTACCCTTTTTGGCCATCCCTAACCCTAAACCACCACCCTAAAACTACCATAAGTGAAACCCTAAAACTCGTTTAGGGTGGTTTCGGGCCGGTGGTTTAGGGTTAGGGGTATCAGTGTTTGGGTGGGGGAAGGCGAGGGGGGTCGTTTCCGGTGGGGGTAACGGGGAGGGGGGCTGATTTTGGTGGGGGGTTGGCTTCGTGGGTGGGGGAAAGGGGGTTGGCTTCATGGGTAGGGATAAGGGAGGGGGTGGGGATAAGGGAGGGGGTGGTGTCGCCGGCACCGGCCACCGACAGGGTCGAGGGGAAGAGGTGGCAGTTGAGGGGAGGGGGTGGCTGGGTTTTTTTTTTAAATATAAACTTAACGGATTTCGTTAAGTGGTAGTAATTTCTAACAAACTCTGATTTAAATGGTAGCAAATTATTATTATTATTATTATTATTATTTTAAATGGTAGGAAATGTGAATCGAGGTGTTTTTACTGTAGAAAATGTCAAAATTTCCTAAAAAAAACAAAGGAAAAAAGTTTTGGACAGAAAAAACGACATCAAAAACTGACATGTGTCATTATTGGTGTCTGTTTTAGTATTATGTTACTCCTCCGTGTTTTAATAAGTGTCATTAAATGGGCTTAAAGTATTGGGTCGAAATTCGGTTTGAAATTCGGTTTTCGGTTTTTTTAAACCCCAAACCGAATCCAATCCGTAATCCATATTTTTTAATTTTTCCAATCCGATCCAATCCGAATTCTTAAAAAATCCAAACCGAATTACTAATTCGGTTTGGTTTTTGATTCGGTTCGGTTTTAATCTGAATTACTTTCATCCCTACAATTCGGGGTAAAATCGAGTCGAGTCACTTCGGGTTTTGGGTCACTTCTGGTTGGGTCAAGTTCGGTCATTGAGTCACATTTGGGTCAATCCATTTTGAATTGCGTCGGGTTAGTTTGGATTCGGGTTAACTTTCGGGTCGTAGGGTCGGGTCATTCAGGTTGGGTCAAGATTTTAATGTGTAAGAATAATGCATGAACGGTACCGCTTGACTTTTGTCGTCAATATTCCTTGTACGCTTTTAATTTCTGTTTCCTCCGTGGAACTGTTTTACTTCGACGCTGCACTCCCCTCTCTCTCCATTGATTCGTCACTGGAATTTTCCATTTCATTGAAGCAGCTTCTGAGCTTCCCTCTCCCATTGAAACAGCTTCTGATTGGTAAGATTGCTTTCTTAATCATCTGATATCAATTTCAGAATCTAGGGTTTAAATCCACACTATCATTATCATTGATTAAATTAGCAGTGTATAGTCATTTTAGTGTTCTTCTAAGTTGGATTGTAGAACTGTTTGTCATAAATACTGAAGTTATTATCATAAATTAAACCACCGAATTCGTCGCTAGAATTTTGTTATGTGCTCTTATTATCAAGCAGGAATAAATTTATGTGAATTTGCGAATTTAATTTGATAATCAATTCTAAATTTGGCTGCTAAGTGTTGTTTATCTTTTATATTTTTTTTTATTATTATTTTTTTTAAGGAAAAATTGTTGTAATTTATTTGAAACGGATGAAGTATAAAGTTTTATTCTATAACAATAGTTATATGTTTCAAATGTACTACCTCAATTATATTTTATAGTAGAAAGGAAAAATGTCTAATTGTTGCAAATAATATGTAATGGAGGTAGTACATAGAATCTTCCAACTATAAACACAAATTAATATAAAAAGCTTTTTGATCATTACAGATTTGCTAAGAGAAAAAATTGTTGATGGCATTTGCATCAGCAGCAGCAGTAGGACCATTAGCTGCAGGAAATGGCCTAAAAATGGCGAATTCCACTACAACGCAAGCGTATCTTGAGAGCAAGCCTGTTCAAGAAGCAAAGGCCTTACTCACTGAACTCTGCCGTCAATTCTATCACCTTGGTTGGGTTGGTGGCACCGGTGGCAGCATCACACTCAAAGTTCATGATGATTCCATCCCTAAACCCCAACAAATCATCATTATGTCTCCTTCTGGTATATTCTCTTTCTTGCTTTGTCCGTTAAATTGATCAACCTGTGTAGTTTTGTGATGTGGGTACTCTTTGATTTTGATTTTTTTGTTGTGCAAGTGCTTGATTAATCAAGATTGTCCGGTTTATGGTTTTTTTTTGTTTGTTTGTTTGTTTGGTGGTGTATGTGTTTATTTGATTGGTTTTGGTGGTTTTTTTTTTTTTTTTTTTTTATATTTTTTTTTTTTATAATGTTTTTGATGTGGTTACCCATTACTTTAATGTTTAGTGTTGTGCAAGTGTTTGATTGTTAGATTGTATGGTTTATAGTCAGAAAAATATATTGTTTTCGTAGTCTAGAGTGTTTTATTGATCAAGTAGTGTGTGGCTCGGGCGATGCTCCGAGTGCTAGTTTGTACTTGTTGGTTTCGAGTTTAAGTCGACATTTTTTAGTTTCCAAACTCAATCATTACATAATGGAAACAAATAGTATAATAAAACACCAATTAACTTATCTATTTTAACTATTTTAACTATAATCTTGTTGGATAAAAAAAACACAATTAATAAATGGCTAAAATGGTAAGACTTGTAACTTAAGACTTGTTGGTCTTGAGTTCAAGTCTTGTTATAAGCATTCTTTAGATGCAAACCCAATACATGTTGTGAAGGTGACATGTCATGTTTATAGTGACATGTGACTTATATTGCTGACATGTCGAACTTAAAAAGGTGACGCGTGGAACACATTCTGTTTTAGGAACACTTTTTAATATATAAGTATAGATTTGTGTGGTTTTATGACGTGGGTATTCTTCTCTTTTTTAGGGTGTTTTTAGTTTTTTATTTTTATTTTTATTTTTTACTATGCATTTGATTGTAGTTTAATTGGAAAAGCTTCAAGCTTTGATTTCGCTGGAAATCGATTTTTGTTTCAACTGGTCAGTTGTGCTTGTTTTGCCTACTTATAAGTTATAACATCTTGATTGCCTTTCTATTTTATTATTGTTGAGAAGTCTTATTGAGCTTTTATGTTGCTTCCTATGTTTTTGTTTGTGAGTAGGAGTCCAGAAGGAAAGGATGCTTTCAGAGGATATGTATGTCCTTTCCTCAGACGGGTCCACTGTATCTGCACCAAGTCCAAAACCTTACCCTAACAAGCCACCTAAATGTTCTGATTGTGGTCCTCTTTTCATGAAGGTAATCTCTTCCTTGATTCATTGAGCTGGCAACTGGGTTTTATGGCCATCTGCAATCAAGGAGAGGAGTTGCAAGGCTCAGTTTTTCTAGTTTCTATGGGGTTTCCTGCTTGTCTAGTTTTGTGCAAAAGCCTGTTTGATTGCTTCCTCTATTTTTATTGTGTAGCTGCTTATGTACACTGCGTAAAATACAAAATACAATTGCTCTTTTGGAGCTTGTGATATTTGGGACTAGAGATCTTACATTAGTTATTCCGAAGGATGGCTATCTTTTCTTTTTTTGTTGTTATTCCAACAGCTCGGCTAGATAGTAATCAGGCTGATTCAACCAATTATGTCTGATGTTTTGAATTTTTACTTTTGAGTGGTCTGATATTCTGATCGGTTCAGTTAACACTTTATGGATGCCTAAAAGTTTCTATTGTCTAAGTTTTCAGTGGTACTGTTCTTTGTGTGTTGTTTCTGAAATATGACCGTCTCTTGTACTGTGATATTCTGTGTGAAAATGTTGCTTGGGATTTCCAGGATCATCAACTTAAAGTTTATGATATTAAGTCTCAATCTTTTGTGCAGGCATACCAGATGCGTAGTGCTGGAGCTGTCATACATAGCCATGGGATGGAAAGTTGTCTCGTAACAATGATGAATCCAACATCAAATGAGTTCCGAGTGAGTTATTTACTTATTGATCAATTGAAATTGCTGCCTACACTTTTATGTTTATTTATTGAATCTTTTTCTCTTGCTATCCTTCTCTTCAGTATTGTATGTGCTAAGTAAAGACTTCAACAATGGAAGTTTGATGGGCAATTATATTATTAATTTGTGTAGTTTGATAACTTAGTTCATCCAACTTTGCTAGTATTAATTTTGCCTTTGACTATGACTATGTAAATCAACCACACAAATACTTTTTCATAGAAATCAAAATTTCACAATCACCAAATATGCTATCAACATACCTAAATTATATAAAAATACATTGTTATATACTTCGTATATCATAAGATAAGTATTATGTTAGGTTTTTGATAAGTACAGTATAAGTATGTCCTTCAAACAATGTACATTACTTTATCCTAAATGATTGTTTATAGAATCAAATATAGACAACAATTTAGTAGTTTAATTAAGAAATCGGTATATTTAGCCATAAACAACTATTGATTAGCATGCTTGATTTAAAATAATCCTATAAGGTCGCATACAAGCTTGGATCGAGCCAACTGCAAGCAAATGAGCAAGGCCACATTGACACATCACTACAAGCTGCCCAAAGGTCGTATGTTACTATGATGCTTAGGGTGGCGGCCAAATGGATGAAAAATGAAAGAATACCTGGTCTAGGTTTTCCATTCTTAGTGGAGTTAGTTTATGAAAAAATCAAGGGAACTGGTTTTATCACGGTATTACCACATGAAGTAGATTGTAATAATACCACGTTGATATTCTTCTCATCGCACGATTGGATCTTGTGTGCTAGTCAACCATTAGAGGAACTAAGGAAAGGCACACTACAAAGGAATATTACTAGTTATATTAGGTTCATGATTACTGTGTGTTTAAATCCATATTATGCATAATATATTCACATCAAACTTAACAATGGTATCAAGAGTTATCTTACACATATTAATTTTTGGTAATTTTTAATATATGTTTCGAATTTATAAAATTGTCACTATATTAATTGGCATGATTTTATATGGTTTTAATCTTGAAGGATATTTGTAAGAAACAACCCTTGTATATGGAGCTTTTTGCAAGATATAATCTGTTTTTAACAGGTTTTTATTTTTTTATTTTTTTATTTTTATTTATTTTTTTAAAAGATGAATCCTTACTCTATTTTGTGGCGTTAGATCATGTCTTTTCCAGTGTTGACCCGCGGTTTCCCGCCACTGCCTTTTCTTCTAATTTCACTCATCTTCTTCTATTTGCACTCTTTTTTACCTCCTAAACAAACATTTTTTCATCTTCTTTATTTACTTCTACATCATGAAACCACCAAACTAAATACCTCCTTTTTTATCCTCTTCATTTTTCTAAAAATACAGCCATTTACAATCCCTCTTCAGCATTCTTCTCTTTCCATTCTAACCATCTTTTGCCCTATTTCAACCCTTTTAACCATAAAATATTCAAACAAACCCAAAAATTGTTCTGTAAAGGTTAACATTACAGTTTTAATGTATATATATTTTGCATAATTGATATGTATATTAATATACATGTGTAGTGTGCTTCCCCTAGCTGATTTGATCTGGTTACAAGACGTCTAGAACTTCACACGGAACTCTAATTAGCATACACGATTTAACTGCGTGATGAGATTGACAAAGCAAGAACTTTTCTCTTCCTCCTTATCTTCTGCCATACATATGTTACATTTTTGGGAAATGAATATGAACACAATATTTAGGTTCTAATTCATGTGGTAATTTAGTGTAGGGTGGAATCAATCCCCTTGATTCTTTCCTAAACTAACTTCATTTGAATGAAAGGAAAACCTAGACCAAGTTTCCTCCATTTGGCCGGTCACCCTAAGCATCATACGACCTCTAGGCCAGCTTGTGGACTTGTGATGATGTGCTAATGTGGCCTTGCTCCAATCTTGGCCCTCTTGCGTATAGTTGGTTCGATCCATGCTTTTGTGCAACCCTATATGATTAGTTTACATTAAGTTGCAAGCCCAATTACACTAAGCATGTTGATTGATAGCATTTTTCGGCATATCGATTACTCTGTATCCAATCCGATAATTTATCTTTTAGAATAATGCACATTGTTTAAAGGACGTACTTCCAACATATATATGTTGTGAATTTGGTCTAGTGGAGCAATCGTTTCCTCCGTTTGAGCTTCATATCTCCGCTTTCCCACTATGAGATAGCAAGGTGTTGTTAGCTCATTTTACAATACATACCAATTTATATTATATATTTTCTATGTTTGTGGGTAATGATTATATCTAGATAGCTGTAGCTGCTAATCTTCCTAGATTATTGTAATAAGCTGATTTAAGGAGGGGCACTTTGGGTATTCTAGAATCTTTCACCGGGTTTATGAGAGGAGGCACAAGCACAAGACCACAAGACAAGCACAGTAGCAGCAGCAATTGTAGCAGCAAGAATGCAAAAGCTTTAATGATCCACTAAGAAGTGTGGCATCTGATTTTTGTGTGGGAAAGCCATCTTGGCAGTACCTGACAAAGTCTTTAATTGTTAGGGTACTTTAGTGTTAGGGAGAGCTTGGTATATAAGAGGTAGCAATGCAATAGTAATATTCAGGTTGTTATTGGTGAAAGTAGTAAGTAGTGTAGTAGTGTAGACGTGTAGTAGTAGTGTAGTGAAGTAGTCCTCAAGGAAGTAGCTTTAGCCATCTTTCCATTGTAGCTGTTATTTGCAATTTTCAATCAAAATATCGAAGTTTTCCTCTATTTCTTATCTTACTGTTACCTTCAAACAATCCGAATTACTCAGTCTATAACAATTATATAAACATTTTATATTCCCTTCTGTTTGTACTCTTAGCTGTTAAAAATCATAGGGGAAAGAATGTTGTTGTAGCTCTTTAGTCTTTATCCCTGCCTTGTTGCATACCTAAAGTTCTGTTATGAAATCTGATCCAGGCTACTTGAATATTTTGTATGGTATCATAATTGTATAGGAGTGATTTATTCGGAAAATGTTCAGTAGAACATCTTATTATGATTGAATTTGTGGTAGTTCACTCAAGCTGTTTAAAGGGATGATTTGCTACAAAGACCCATGATCAGGGCAATATTTCCTACTGTCTTTATCATTAGACATTAGTACTTGCTTTCATTTCTGTGTGTTGAGCCTATTTTTATATTTGTTTTTATGCTTCTTTTAAGGTCTTTCTTGGTTTTTGATAGATCACTCACATGGAAATGATCAAAGGTATTCAAGGGCATGGCTATTATGACGAGCTTGTAGTTCCAATCATAGAAAATTCAGCTCATGAACGTGATCTCACAGACGCTCTTGCAGCAGCTGTAAGTCTATATTTTATGCTCCATTTAACCCATTTTATCTATTAGTCTTTGGACAGTGGCTTACAATAGCATTGCAATCCACAAATATTATAGCTAGCAAATAAAGTGGGACAAAGGGATTAACTTGTGTCTTTATCCTTATATCTACTTTACAGCTTCTAATGGTGATTAAGGGAGTGATCTGTAGTAATATTTTTCTGTAGCAAAATTGCAATTTCTCTTATGCTTTGAGCCTCTGTCAGTATAGGTTTCCACACGCCTTCTAATCCATTTAATTTTCTACAGATTGAAGCATATCCCAAAACTACTGCTGTCCTTGTTCGGAATCATGGCATATATGTGTGGGGAGACTCCTGGATAAGTGCAAAGACCCAGGTTAGTTTTATAGCCAACTTGCTAATTGATCGATTAGTCATTGTGTTCTAGCACTGTCTCATTTGTTCCAATATGAAATTGGTGTGGATTAACTTTTTTCTACCATGTAAAGATAACGGAAACCCCCCTTTGTAGCGGACTTCTTTGAATTGTATTCATCTGCTGCTATGATTGCGTCATTTTCCCATTTGAAGTTAAATGATATGGGATCTTGCTCATGCTGTGATGAATTCTTGAATTTTACCTTCAAATTTGCGCATACATGATGTACATTACAAAGCTTGTTGAATGGAAATAGTTTGTTTTCGTATTGCTATGTCAGCCTTTGTGCATATTATCATTTAGACTTTTAGGGAGGTGTGCTATTCAACTAGCTTGGTAGTAGCGGTAGTACTTAACAAACATAAAAATCTTCCTATGTGCTTGCAAGGCTTACTGTTCTAGATGCAAATGAATTGACTCAGCTATTCTCTAAATCTTTTGATCAACCAAAATATCCATGTTTGAAGTTAGGGTACCTGGATGTGATGTTTTCGACACTTAGAAATTAGTCGCAGGCTAAAGGAATCATC
Source organism: Chenopodium album (assembly GCF_948465745.1). Classification (NCBI taxonomy): domain Eukaryota; kingdom Viridiplantae; phylum Streptophyta; class Magnoliopsida; order Caryophyllales; family Amaranthaceae; genus Chenopodium; species Chenopodium album. Next base: position 70,573,322 of record NC_137837.1, read on the forward strand.
CCATATGTTTACCCAGTCTAATTGTTAGAATTATACCCATGATGGATCCTTAACTGTTTCTGAACATAGGTTAGGATTAACGTTTTTTTCATCTACTGCAGACATTTTTAAAGTTGTGTATTCTCTCTTCTTTCTCCATCTCTATTCGTGCCCTTCTCTCTTTTCTTTTCTTTTCTTTTCTTTCTGTTTGTTGATCTCCTTTTCTAGCACCACTCTTCTATTCTCCTTGTGTATCAGTATATCAACTTGAGTGGGGCACTTAAAAGTTTAGTAATTGAGACTTATTCTTTTTATTGGGGTAAAGGTAAGAAAGATATACCAAAGGATCCTTCATGTAAAAAATAAGATAGTTCATAGGATAACTGTGTCAAATTCCAAGGCAAGTTTGGTGTTTGAAACTCTTGGCTCCTCCTTTATCCTAAGAAGAAAAGCTTTGGTAGGGGCGCTGTGTGGTTATAGGTCAAAAGAACTCTCTGGCCAAGTTTCTTAAGCTTGCTTTCTCTTTGAGGAGAAATCAATGGCCAGAATTTAGGCAGCTTTTGTTAGAATGGTAAAGGGTGAGGTTGTGGCAGATCCTGGTGCTCCTTTGTTTTAATATTCAAGTAGATCATGTATGGGTCACCACCACCAAAAGTCAATATGTGTTTGAGATCTAGTTAATAGCCTCCTCTGATTTTTGTTGATTAGCAGCAGCAGCAGCAGCAGCGTAGATTTTAGGGAGTTCTATGCAAACATGTAAATCCATGCATTTGGAGGTGAATGAGTTTTGTGATGCCCTATATATAATGTTAAGTAATGCTCATGGTGTCATGTCTACAGTCTACAGCACTGATGAACTGATGATTGAGGAATTGGAATACACATCATACAATGATGCTTTGTGAGCTATAGGACAAGGATGGGATGTCTATGTCTATGTTCTTACCCTTGATTGTCTTGGGGAATGGCTATTCCAGTACTGTAATGGTTGATGAACCTTTTTTCTTATCAATGTGATCTGAATTTGTAGAAATAAGTTTGCATTGGGCTAGTAGAACTAGTAGTAGTATCCCTAGTCTTTGGTCTGATGTTAAGGTTACAAAGGAGTGGCATGATTTGAATATCGGTCATATGGCTATATTGGAACTTCAATTGTCTGTTTTGACCTATTATCTTCCATATTTGTTTTACATCTGCCATTAAGTAAAAGTTCTTAACAACTTGGGGCCTTGGGGGATAGTGTGGTTTTGGCCGTTGAGCTAGCTTATAGTTGCAAGGATCATGGAGTTAAATTTCAGTAAGCTGATCTTCTTGTGCTTGGTAATCAGACCCTCTTAAGGACGATTGCTTCTTCTACTGGATCTGGTAAATCATATACGGTTGATGATTCTTTCTCTGCAGAAGAAACACACACACCAAGGTTAGCTGGTGTTTTGTTGATAGTAGTATCTAGGCAGGTCAAGTAATGAGCTCTTGTTCTGGGCATAAGATTTTTGGTTTATGAGAATCATCTCTGATGAAGAAGGCATGTTATTGGTCACTTAGGTCCTTTATATATTAGATATATCATTGTTGATTCTGCAGGTAGTGCAAATTAATTTTAAATGCTGTTGTCCAGCATCCAGTGGTCAATTTGGCTGGCAGGAGGAAAGAGTAGTTGCCTCCTAACTTTAATAGTCCTAAGTGACTCCCACTAGGATGCTATTAATGGAAAGGGTAATATCCAATATCAAAAGCTTATGCTTGGAACTATTATTATGTTAAGTATAAAGAAGGGAACTAAACTTCGGGGAAAATTGCAGATTGGGGACTGAACTTTCATTAGTATTAGGGAACTTAAACCAGTGTTTAGGCATAACCGGTTATCAAGTTCAAAAAAAAAAAAAAAAAAAAAATTCTGATGTCATTTCATAGTACATATTTCAGAGATTTTGTTTCTGAAATTACAGCTTCAATTCCATTGTTAAGTTTCATTGTTTGCCAATTTATCACAATAATCTGTTTCTCACTCATCTAGTAGTCACTTGACCTACATTATCCCATAACAATTTACTCCAAAAGAACTAAAAAAACCATCAAATTTCCCTTTTTCTCTCTCTGTTAATTATGGAAGACAATATATCAATAAGAAGACAAGGATGAGTGGGTGCCGCTGCTTAAGTATACAGTGAGGACGCGGATAGCATCATTTTCAGTGCTTGAAGGGGTGGAAGTATGTTGAAAGGGAGAGATCTGCTTAAGGTTAGGAATGCAATTTGGGAGAAATAACCAAGTTACAAGATCGATTAACATTTTTTTTTTCAATTTGAAATTTTGAATTTTTGGGGAAGAGAGAACATAATCGGTGATTTTGAAGACATTATTATTGACTTTGAAGAGTAGAAAGATTTTTATTTTGGGAATCTTTTACACTTTTCCCTGGTACTTTTTCATTTTGGGTATTGAGGATGGTGATTATGAAATGTGGTGGAAAATCATCTCTCACTTAATGTGATTTTAAATAGTACTCTGATATAATGGGTTTATTGGGCATTTTGCTAGGAACTGTGGTCGGAAGTTTTCTTCTTTTTGGTCCTCCAATGGCAGACGGGTGGGTAGAAGTTTGTCAGAAGGTTGAAGAAATTTCTGTACAAAAATGGAATTTTCCCTTAAAGTCCTAAACTTGAATTAACTGGTTGTAGCAAGTTTCAATCGGAAAAGTAACCTCCGACCAACTTCCAATCCCCTATATGCTACTAGTGAAAGTCCAGTCCCTTGTTTGCAACTTTCTCCTTAGTCCCTCCTGTATACTTAACTCAAATATTATTTAGAGGAGGGAGCTGGAAAATTTATCTTTTACATTGATCTTGAGGATTGTGGTCTTGGGGAAGGTTTAGTAGGATTTAATTTATGTTTTTCTTTCAGGTTTTTTGTGCTGGTGACTTATTGTCCTCTGGTTGTAATCCTTCTCTTTGTATTCTAATAATTATTTCTTGCCAATGATGTAATTTTCTTGCAGTGATGACCATATTATTGCAGAGATTTACATATGTAGCCATGCAGAACAACCTTTGTTTTGAAAATTTATAAACTGCAAATCACCCTTGCATCAGTATATTTGGATTGTTTGTGATCTGAATATCTGATATATGTTAGCTGAGTGACTCTAGTCATTCAGCATGAAGTTAATGTCTGATCCAGTTCTGAGGTTTTCCAAACTTGCGGATGTTTGAAGCTGGACAGTTACTAGTCTAAGCTTTATCTTCATGTACTTTTGTCATGCTAAATATTTCATATCCCAATATAATCTAATCTAGTTGACCATGAGCACTAATAGATTCCACTTGCAGAGGTCAGATGTCTATTGCTGCGCTAAAAATGATCCATATTTTGGGTGTAGAATTTGAATTTCCATTGGTTGCAACTTACAACAATTAAAATAGACAAGAAATTTTGAAAATGTTTTTTCTTGCTAATGTTGAAGGCCATGTAATATTAATAACTATGTGCACATGACTTTGTTATTTTAAATAATAATAATAATAAACAAATCATTCTTTTGCACTTGGGAGGATAATTAATTCTTCATTACTTTCTATTTTGTACAGATGTTATTGATCCTTATCTGTTTCCTAAATTTTTTTAAATTGTGATTTTTTTAGGCTGAATGTTACCACTATCTATTTGATGCTGCGATCAAACTCAATCAAATGGGTCTGGACTGGTCTACTCCCACCCATGGTCCTATTAAGAGGATTCAAGCAGATTTCAGAAGTGGTGAAAGAGCTGTATCTGCTAAGGCTGGGACTTCTGGATTGAACCCTGGGGAGCCAAAACCAGTAAGTTACTTCATCTTTTCCATTCTTGAGAAAAATTGGTTCCATGGTCCATTGATTTATTATTTTTTGGATCTGATTGCATCAAGTTCTGTCTTGACTTGATTTTTATGATGGATATGCAATTGCTATTGCTCTCTAAGAGTCTGAGGTATAATATGTTCTAGGACTGCAGGTTACCAAATTCTTCTATACCCATGAATATCACATATTAGATTCCCTGGGATCATTCAAGATTTTCTGATGTACTGTCCTTAGGGTTACAATCTTGTAGTCTCCAAGTGATGAACCCCTTAACAATAGACTTAGATATGGCTAATAAGAAACAGGAAAGGCCAAAGTCTACCTTGAAATAGGTTTCCAACTTTCCACTGTTTGCATGTTACGGTTTTCAAACAGGTATATTAGAAGTTGAAATTTTCGATGTTTAGGGTGGTGATTACATGGGACCTTTTCCTTCTTCACGAGAGAATCGATATATACTTGTCGCCGTTGATTATGTATCCAAGTGGGTGAAGCCATTGCCACACCTACCAATAATGCCAAGGTGGTCTATAGGCTTTTCAAGAAAACCATCTTTCCTAGATTTGGAGTACCTAGAGTGATAGTTAGTGATGGAGGATCTCACTTTCACGAGCGGAAGTTGGACATCCTTCTCAAGAAGTGTGGTGTATACCATAGGACAAGTTTAGCCTACTATCCCCAAACTATTGGCCAAGTTGAAGTTTCGAACTGTGAGATCAAGGCCATTCTAAAGAAGGTGGTAGCAAAATCTAGGAAAGATGGGAGTGATAAGTTGGATGACACCGTTTTGGGCGTATAGAACCGCATTTAAGACCCCAATTGGTACTACTCCCTTTAGACCTGAAAGCATGTCACCTCCCGGTAGAATTAAAGTACAAGACATATTGGGTTATTAAAGAGCTTAATTTGGATGCTAAGTTAGCGGGAAAAAAGAGGCTCATACAACTTAATCAGTTAGATGAGTTTAGGTTTATGGCCTATGATAGTGCACGCATCTACAAGGAGAAGATCAAGAGATGGCATGACAAGATGATCCTTCCAAGAGAGTTCAAAGAGGGTGATAAGGTCTTGTTATTCAGACTAAAACTTTTCCCAACGTCAAGGTGGTCGGGTCCTTTTACAGTAAAAAAGGCTAATAAGTTCGGTTATGTGGAATTATACGATGATCATAGTTGGGTATTCAAGGTAAATGGTCAAAGACTCAAGCTATACCACGAGGGGGCTACGATTGGTGCTGTTGAATTACTTCACCTAATCGATTTTGTCCCATCTTGATAAACATATGGTAAGAAGGTCGTGCGGGACCTAGATAAACTAGCGAGAGGCAACCTGTATTTCTCGCTTTTTAGTTTAGTTTTATTCCTTTCTTTTTCTTGTGAGAGGAGAGTCGAGGGAATTTAATAAGTATCAGAGTTTTTATACAGAATTGGAGAAAAAAAGTTAGCTAAATTTGGAGTAAAGAAGAAAAAAATCGGACCCCTCTTTGCTGTAGCGCGCCTGACCGAGCGCGAGAAGGTCAAATTTTCAAGAGTTTTCACTTGACGAGCAAAGGCGCGCTCGATCGGGCGCGAGAGTTGACGAGTACGGACCACTTTGTTCGCTTGGGCGAAGCTTTGCCCGACTAGGCGCGAGAGTTGAAAATTTTTAAAGGGTTCGTTCGCTCGATCGGGAGAGCGGCAAATAATATTCACTTACCCCCAATCGGGCGAGCTCCCACCCGATCGGGCGCTATACCACCATCCCACCTTTACTCTTTTCTTCCTTCTTTCCTCCTTATTTCACTTTCCTCCATTCTTTCTCTCTCTAAAAACTCAAAATCCTCTACCTTCTCTCTAAGATCTTCCCTCCATTTCTCACCCAAATCTAATTTTTTTTTTTACAAATTCCTTCTCCTCTCTTCACCCTCTGCACTTCTATACCTATTTTTTTTTCACTTTTGAACAAATTTTTTTTCAAACCCATTCTCAACAATGGCATTAAAAAGGTTAAGAAATCAAGGAGGGCGTGGTTCCTGCTCAAGCCAAGCATATGACCCAAAATTATAACTCGATGAGTGGCCGAAAATCCGAATGTCAACACAAACCCAACGGAAATGGCTCATCAAGCTCTATGTGATTGTGCGCAAGGTAATTCCTTCTCGGTGGCTCCGCCGAGCCTCTCTTGAATCACTAAGATTATATGATCATGTTAAAAGGTTCATGAATGATATAGGAATGAGAAAATTTGTTGATATGCATTATCCTACTTATCGTGAACTAACATGTGAATTTTTGTTTTCTTTGAATGTTGTAAATAATAAAAATGGTCTTAATTTGCAATTTAGGTTGAATAATAGAAATATTAGTTTAACTTATATTGAATTTTGCAAATTGTTTGGATTGGAATCGGAACTCCCCATCGCTTGCATGAAAATTACAAAATGGAAGATATTTATCGTGTTTTAACTGGTTTACCGGCCCCAAACATCTAACATGCTAGTGCTCGACCTATTCACCATCTCGTCCCTAAAATCTGGCAAAGATTTGCGGGCGCTTGTTGTTTAGGTAGGTATAAACCACATAACGCTCAAACTAATGAACTAGCTGTAATAGGTTACTATGTGTTTGGGTTTGGTAAATTGAACATAGGTAGGTCAACCAAAAGGTCATAGGTGTACAACATGGGGTGGTGGTGGTGTTGCTCGCCCCTGGGCATGGGTAACTAAAAGTTCATAGGTGTACAACTCTTGCTCTGGGGATAAGCAAGCAGTCAACTCGGGGCTAGGAAGGGCAAAAACTCGTAATGGGTCATTTCCTACCTTAACACACCAATGAGGGATTTGTTGACAATCTAGTTCTATCCAATCCAAACACTCTTGCAAGTACCTAGTGGTCATGAAAATATCCCCCTATAGTTAGTGAAACCATCAGCCCTAGTCTCACTAAACCCAGCTTTTTTAACTGCTATCCTAGTAATAAGGCCTCCTAATCGAATAGGGGTCCTAGTGGTGGTACTAGCGGCGGCATGTCGACTCAAATGGTGTATAATATACCTACCTATGTTCAATTTACCAAACCCAAACACATAGTGACCTATTATAGCTAGTTCATTAGTTTGAGCGTTATGTGGTTCATACCTACTGTAGGCGTCGCTCGAAGTGCGTCTACGTTAAATCATGTGGTGAATATGCTTGACACTCATAGGAAGTGGGAATTGACACATACGATTAGGGACAAATAAAGTAGGGAGCCGCCAACAAGTTTTTAAGGAACTTGTAAACCGTTCACGGATTATAAAAAGGCAACCACGATAAGGGACAACGATAGGCAACAACGATTGACCCGTGAAGGTTACACCCCATTCATAATCCATGAGATTACTAACTCCATATGGTTCGGAACCACGAAAGGAGGATCGGGGATGATGGTACGAAGTGAGTCATGGAGTCACATTCGCCCGTATTGACCTCTACTCGATTCTTATATTGAAAAGCATTCCTGTGATCTCAAAGGCATACAAACAATAATTCAATTCGCTCCAAACTATTATTTAACTAAATTGGTTTAATATTAATGCACACATAATTCTAAAAATTTAGTGATCACTTCAATTAATAATAAGATTAAAAGGATCCTAAACCGGTTGTCCAAATTATCTTATTAGGCGTGATTTTCAATTACATATTCCCTTTAAACATGCAATATGGTGATCAATAAAATAAAATCAACATTAATATTTAAAACCAATTTTATCACAATTCCAACAACATAAAAATCGTTAGAAAAATAATAATAATAAAAAGAGCATGATCCTTACTTTGAATCTGTTTGCTTGCAACTACAAAATAATAAACGAGTTAGTAACTTCAAGGAAATAATAAAACAATAACTAAATTAAATTAAATAAAATAAGGTTGATTTTGGCGCCAAACCCTCAAACGATTCTACCTTTCACGCCTTGGCTTAAGGACAGAACCTCGAGTGAAATATGGACTCCTTTGAGTGCTTGAAGAAGGAATTTTGAAGCGAAAAGGGTAGGCTAGTGTTTAGGTTAATAGCATAGAAGAGAGAAAATAAAAATAATAAAATTCTGCTTGCCCCGTACATCAGAATTGAGGGGGTATTTATAGGGAAAATGTGCTGAGGGAGCACACGGAACCTTAAAATGATAAAAACCCTAAAAAAGCATCCCGTGACACGGTCAGACTGTACCGTCAGACGATACACTTTCCCGTGACACGGTACAGTTTTGGAGTGACGCGGGAAATTTTCAGAAAACGGAATGAAAAACGCGTTAAGGGTTTACGCGGAAAGGACACGGAACGTCCCGTGTCACGGCAGACTGTACCGTCTCCCGTGTCACGGGAAGTCCCACCGTCAGACGGGAAGAGTTCCCGTGACACGGTGGCTGTTTGCCGTGACGCGGGAACTTCCGGTCCATTTTTTCGTCTAAATTCATTTTTAACCCTAATTTCTTTCGGCTTTTTAAGTGCCAAAAATAAATAAATAAATAAAAAAGGCTTGGGCTTAAAATTAATTAATAAGTTTGGGCTGAAATTAAAACTATGCTTTTACCAAACATCAAGACTAATCCATGGACCTTTCAAAAGTATGAATTTAATAAAATACGATTTTTCAAGCACTCTCGGGATTAAATACTAAACCCGACCAATAGTGGCGGTGAAAGGTTATTTATCATCGGGTTTGGTTTTGGGGAGACATTTTTAGGTGTCTATAGAAGCCCCCACTTTGACTGAGTTTGTAGAAACGTCAGTTTCGAAAACGATAGTCAAAGTAGGCGATAGGGACGGAGAATGATTTAAGACGTTCTGCGATCCTAAATCACTCTGCATACGCCGATACCTGCAGAAAAATGTTAATTCCACAGATAAAAGAGTAAAGGAATAGAATACGTATCTGGCACCAGTGACAAACGAATTTGGCAGCTTCCTAAGCTTGAAGGAATCCGCCGAGTGACATTTGTTGAAACGCTTTCCATGCTTGAGGAAAGCCGACTGAAGAGTTTGGTAGTTTTCTAAGCCTGAAGAAAGCTACCGGATAATACTTTCCATACCTGAGGAAAGTCGATGAACGAATTTGGTGTCATTCTATGCTTGAAGAATTCCACCGATAATGCCTTCCATGCTTGAGGAAAGCCGACAAAAGAATTTTGTGGTTTTCTATACTTGAAGAAAAATCCACTGATGATGCTTTCCAAGGAAAGCCGACTTGGCGGTTTTCTATACTTGAAGAAAAATCCACCGATAACGCTTTCAGGAAAGCCGACTTGGCGGTTTTCTATACTTGAAGAAAAATCCACCGATAACGCTTTCCAAGCATGAGGAAAGCCGACGATTGCTGAAATTGGTAAGTGTATGGTGGTTCGATTATCCCCGAACGTGGGCCGCAGATGATTCACAATTTTGAGCCGATTATCCGACCATATTAAATGCTTAAAATGCCGAAAAATAGACTTTGACGCTTGCCAGGGGTAAAATGGTAATTTTAGTTCCCCTTAAATATCAGTTAAAATTTTCCGCGTAATTCTAGAGAAAAATAACCGCTCAATAATCTCGAAAAATCAGTCAAACTAGTCAAAAAAGGCCAAGAATATTCCCTGACCAAGTGCAGAATCGCCGCGCCACGTCAAGAACTTCCCGTCAGACGGGACAAGATCCCGTGTCACGGGACTCCCCTTTTCTTTTTTTTTATTTTTGCTGCTTTTTGAATCAGTCGCGCGTGAATGATTGCAACGGTTACTTTTCTTTTTTGTCTTTTTTTTTGTCTTTAAATTCGCATTTCTGCTTTCACCACTTCTCATCTCATTGCTCATCTCCTCTCTATTTCTCCATTTTCACTTCTTGCTTAAAAATTGTCGCGCCACGTTCAAGGTTAACCGCCGGCCGTCGAAGCTCACCGTGACACGGTAACGGCGACCGTGACACGGTTGCTCTGCAGATCTGATTTTTTCTTTTTTTTTTATTTTTTATTTTTGCTGCGGTTTGTTGCTGCTGTTCTTCGCTGCTGTTGTTTGCTGCTGCTGTTTCTGTCTCCGCCGGAGCTGCCGTCTAAGTCGTCGGAGCTCCGTCAGCTTTGAAGCTCGCCGTGACACGGGACTGCCTCGCCGTGTCACGGATTTAGCTGACCGTGTCACGGCGGTCCTGCTGGTGGCCGAAAGTTTTTTCGAACTTTGGAGTTCGAATTTTTTCACCAATTTGCTGTAATTTCTTGCTTTTTTCCTCATTTTCGACCCTCTACAAACATCCATGTAAGTTTCCTTTAATTATTGCTTTGAATTTGCTTCACATAAATAATTTCATGACAAACCCTAAAAAATCAATTTGGGGGTTTTTTATTTTGAAGTTTTATGTTGAAATTCTTGTCATGATTTTACTTGTATAAATATACATGTGTGTTTGTGAGAGATTTGAGACAAAAATTGCATGATTTGATGGAGAATTGAGCAAATCACCATTTTTGGGTGCTACTTTGTGAAATAATGTTCATGTTTTGCTCTTGAAATGGTGAAAAATGGTGGTGAATGATGTGTTGATTCATATTTTGCATATGTACCATATTGTCATGGAGAACATAGTATCATGTGGCTAGGAGAACTGTAGTATTAGTTTGTCATGGAGAAACTAAATACCATAATTTTGCTAATTTTTAGCCTGGAGGTAAAAATTTAGCATATAATTCAAAAATTAAATAACTTAGGAAATGATGCTAAGTATATTTATTTTTATTTTTATAAATACGCAACTTAAAATGTTTAGGAAATGATGCTAAACATTTAGATTTTTATAATAGCATGCCTAGACGACGAGATTGCGACCTTTCTACCCGCGGCCGGCGTCGGGCTTTTCGGGAGGACACTCCCACTGTCCCTGAGGGCATGGACGACGACGTCTTAGAGTCCGAGCCTCGGACTTCCATGAGTAGGGGTAGGTGGGTTCCACCTCCGTGGACCCCAGACCAGTTGGTTTTCTGCCGTGAAAACCACGTCTCTCACCGCGCACTCTCCGGCATAGTCGATGGCACACTTCGCCAGCATGGTTCCGGAGCCGGCGATTTGATCCCTCGACTTCACCAGGTCATTACGAGGGATCCTGCTACGAGTGCCTTATGGGAGTCGGCTGGCTTGGTAGATTTCTACGCGGCGGTTGTAGGGTTTTGCAGCCCCCGGGGTTGCGGCGCGACGGTCGTTCGTGCATTGTTGGAGTATTTTTGGGATACTACCAACACCTTTCACTTTGCTTGGGGGGAGATGACAGTGACCCCCCTAGACTTCAGCATGATCAGCGGGCTACGTTTCACCGACCGGGCTGTAGGCCAGATGTCCGATCTATCTTGGGGATCGGCTGAGGTAGCTGATTTGTTGGGTCCGATTGTTCAGCACATCAGGACCCGACCAGTGTCTCGAGGTGGTCCTAGGAGTGGACGATCGGAGCTGGCTTCAGTTCTAGCTCACGGCTTCGAGATGGAGGATACGACAGCTGAGCAGCGGGTGCGGATCTTCATCCTGATCTTGATCTCTATGACCCTCTCTCCCGACAGGAGTTCACGCGTGCTCCTTTGCTACCTCCCTTCTTTGGCAGTCTTGGGTACGCGGATCTTCTTTTGTCTCTTCGTCATGGCTGCCGGCAGCTGAATGACGAGTCCCCTATCACCGTTTATGGCCTGTGGAGAGTCGTAGAGGTGATGATCTTTTCCCTTTTTGCTTCATTTTAGCTTGTTCGACTCGTGTGCTAAATATTACTTTTGTTGCAGCTATGGTTCTACGAGTACTTCCCAGGCTTGGCTCCTCGCCGGCGTCGGGGATCGGTCCATGACTTCCCTGTCGGGTCCAGCTGGCGTGACCGAGGAGAGTCGCGGGTGGAGTCTGTTCCGGCACTTCGTGGGCTACTACGCCGAGACACCTCTTCCGTTGGCGTAAGGATTAGTTTTGTTGCGTTCTTTCCTTCTGATGTTGTTTCACGCCTAACTCCCTAACTTTTTATGGTTTCCAGGTTCCCATCGATGTCCAGTACCGTCCTTGGGCCGGGATGACTGATCTACCCGAGGCCCTGCGTCTTTCAGTGTACCGTACCATTTTGGTTGGTACCGGGCGCTTCGTCTGGTATTTGGGGGAGCGAGTCGTCCGTCAGCATAGCGGCGATCGCTTTGTGGTGCCTTCATCCCCGCCAGAGTCGATGCTGGACTCTCGCTTGATCAGAGAGTTGATCAACAGGGGAGAGCGCTACACTCTTCCATGGCAGGAGCTCGTTCACATGGAGAGCGACTATGCGCGGAATTTGCTTCCCTCTCTGGCTCCTCCACCCCGTCTTCCCGAGGTATGATTTCTTTTGAGAATCTTCTTTGCTAATCTCTGTTTTAAATAGTCGAATAACTTGATTATTCGATCATATTTTCAGACGACCATCCACCCTATGGGGAGGATTCAGATTCCTCCTCAGTCTGTCCGCTACCCCGGGCCGATCGGTATCACGGAGGACCATATTGATGACGCGCCGGAGGGTTATAGATACATTAATGGTTAATTAAGCACTATGAGTGCCAAGCATATTCATCCTCTGCTCTTCTCTAGGCACTTCACCATTCATCCTAGTAAGCCTCCACCAAGGCACCACCCAACGAATGGAAAATTTCCTCTTTGCAAAGAAATTTTTCCAATCTTCATACGACATGTTCGCAGAGTAATTCTTTTTCCTACGGACTAAGTCGTTAGGGCCATATTTTTCAATATCGTTGGGGGCTTCAAATAATTCCAAACGCTCCATCAACCAAATCTGCAAAAAAGAAAAGAAAAAAAAAGAAAATTAATCAAAATCGAAAAAAAAAAAAAAAAGTATGCAGATTCCCGTGACACGGCAGTTTTAACCGTGTCACGGCAGACACCCACTGTGACACGGTGACTGTTTTGTGTCACGGGGGCTATTCGGAGTGTGTTTTTACCTGCAGTAGTACCAGAGAGCCCTTCCTGATGGCTTTCCGGTCAGCTTTTGCCTCGCCAAGACCACGAAATGTTTCTCCAAGGCACGTCGGCATAGGAGATCTTCCGGATTCAACATGCTCAAGCACAGACGCTAGACAAGCATGTCTTACCCTACCGTTTGCAAATAGTAGCTTGCTTAACATGCAAAAAAATATATGCCCTTCTACGATATACATGATAAGACTCAGAGATAGGGCGATTAAAATATAAATTAGCAAGTTTTTCTAAGTCTACTTCATTACTACAAACAATTCTATTTAAATCTGGATCTGTTAGATTCAGATGGCGTTCAAAATCTTGGTAATAATATTCACGTAGGGTAGGCATGGCAATAAGATTTCTAGCAGGAAATCCAAAGATTGCACCAAATTCCTCCGGCAGAGGACAAATTTCATCATAATCAAATTTGAAACAGTGTGTTTCTGGACTCCAATAATCTAATGCTACCCTAAGAAAATCATGTTCAATAGCTACGTGAAATAATTCCAACTCTCTTTTTTCAGCATTGGTCAAAGAATAAGACCAGTCGCGCAATGTATTATCAACATTCTGAGACATGATTATTGAAATATGAAATTCTAAATTATTTTGTATTTCGTAATTATGCATACCGTGAATAATCTGGTCTTATTTTATATCAAAAGCGCTCGAAACTGCCAGAATTTATCTTTTCATACGCGTAAAACAAACCGCTGGCTAATACGCGTCCCGTGACACGGGAAATTCCATCGTGTCACGGGAACTTTTGCCGTGACACGGCAAGTCATGCCGTGACACGGTGTACAGTGCCGTGTCACGGCACTTTCCGCGCTTTCTTTTTTCATCTTTTCCCGTATCTATCCGGATTTTTTATAATTTTTTATCTTCACCGTTTATTTTTTAGTTTTTTATGAGAGTTTTATTTCTATTAAAATTCTCCCCTTTTTTTATTTTTATCTTTATTTTATTTATATTAAGATTTTATTTCTTTGTTTTGTTTTTTATTTTTATTTTTATTTTGGGGAAGGTAATTTAATTTATTCTATTTCTTTATCATTTTATTTTTGGGGAAGGTAATTTTTATTTTTTTCTTTATCATTTTATTTTTTTTTTATTTCTTTTCTTTTGGGGAAAGTAATTTTACTTTGCTTGCCTTTTTATTTCTTTTTCTTTTGGGGAAGGTCGGTACCCTCCATTACTCCACTTATGTTTTTTCGTCGCGTCGTTAATAAATACACAATCACACACAAGGAGTTTCAAGCACACACTAACACACAATAATAAATACATAAGCCGTAAATAATGTACAAAGAGTCGTAATACATAAATATGTCAAGTGTCATCATAGTATGTACAAACAAAAACCCTCGGTCAAAAGTCCCTAGAGCCAGAATCAATCTCATCTCCACCCTGTGCATGTGGTCCACCCTGTGCATATGGGAACGGCGAACCGAAGAGTCCCTCGACCATCCGAGTACGGGGAGTAGCGTCCCTACTAGTCCCCGTAGGCCCAGCAGTAGCCCAGCTCAAGGCAGGACCCGTCCAGCCAGAAACGGAGTAGACTGGCCCAAAGATGCTGGAATCGTCGGTGAAGGCATCGTCCCATATATCGGAACCGAGAACAAGCCCGACAGCGGTGGAGGAATCCCGGATAATGGAGCTGAAAATGAACCAGGATCCAAAGGAGACCCAAACTCGGGAACTGGAGGCTGTGAAAATGACTGACGCTGCCCCTGACTTTTGCCGGAAAACGCTGAGAAGACTGACCCTGCTGCCACTGAGCCTCCTGAAATGGCTGAGTAGTCTGAGGCTCTCGCTGAGAACGCCGGGAGATCGTCTAGTCCGAGCCTCTGGGCCTCGAGCGCGAACGAGACCTCTGTCGCTCCTGAAAGATACAAAATCAAAAGGTGTCAACAATGCAAAATAAAACAAATGGTAGAAATGAAAAAAAAAAAAGTGATACCTCAAGAACGTCGCTAGAGCTCCGACAACTCGCACCACGCCGAAGCTTGATGATGCAATACTTCAGCGCGTCCACCAGCTTCATGATTCCCATCATCTCCGGGCGGTTAGGCTGAGGATAAAACAAAGAAAAATCAGTAATAAGCAGCATTAAAAGGGTGGATAATGCGTCGAAGAAAACTCACCGCCTCAAAGACCTCGGGCAGAGACTCCTGCGCCTGTCTATAACCCTCCGGCGCGTCATCAATATGGTCCTCCGTGATACCGATCGGCCCGGGGTAGCGGACAGACTGAGGAGGAATCTGAATCCTCCCCATAGGGTGGATGGTCGTCTGAAAATATGATCGAATAATCAAGTTATTCGACTATTTAAAACAGAGATTAGCAAAGAAGATTCTCAAAAGAAATCATACCTCGGGAAGACGGGGTGGAGGAGCCAGAGAGGGAAGCAAATTCCGCGCATAGTCGCTCTCCATGTGAACGAGCTCCTGCCATGGAAGAGTGTAGCGCTCTCCCCTGTTGATCAACTCTCTGATCAAGCGAGAGTCCAGCATCGACTCTGGCGGGGATGAAGGCACCACAAAGCGATCGCCGCTATGCTGACGGACGACTCGCTCCCCCAAATACCAGACGAAGCGCCCGGTACCAACCAAAATGGTACGGTACACTGAAAGACGCAGGGCCTCGGGTAGATCAGTCATCCCGGCCCAAGGACGGTACTGGACATCGATGGGAACCTGGAAACCATAAAAAGTTAGGGAGTTAGGCGTGAAACAACATCAGAAGGAAAGAACGCAACAAAACTAATCCTTACGCCAACGGAAGAGGTGTCTCGGCGTAGTAGCCCACGAAGTGCCGGAACAGACTCCACCCGCGACTCTCCTCGGTCACGCCAGCTGGACCCGACAGGGAAGTCATGGACCGATCCCCGACGCCGGCGAGGAGCCAAGCCTGGGAAGTACTCGTAGAACCATAGCTGCAACAAAAGTAATATTTAGCACACGAGTCGAACAAGCTAAAATGAAGCAAAAAGGGAAAAGATCATCACCTCTACGACTCTCCACAGGCCATAAACGGTGATAGGGGACTCGTCATTCAGCTGCCGGCAGCCATGACGAAGAGACAAAAGAAGATCCGCGTACCCAAGACTGCCAAAGAAGGGAGGTAGCAAAGGAGCACGCGTGAACTCCTGTCGGGAGAGAGGGTCATAGAGATCAAGATCAGGATGAAGATCCGCACCCGCTGCTCAGCTGTCGTATCCTCCATCTCGAAGCCGTGAGCTAGAACTGAAGCCAGCTCCGATCGTCCACTCCTAGGACCACCTCGAGACACTGGTCGGGTCCTGATGTGCTGAACAATCGGACCCAACAAATCAGCTACCTCAGCCGATCCCCAAGATAGATCGGACATCTGGCCTACAGCCCGGTCGGTGAAACGTAGCCCGCTGATCATGCTGAAGTCTAGGGGGGTCACTGTCATCTCCCCCCAAGCAAAGTGAAAGGTGTTGGTAGTATCCCAAAAATACTCCAACAATGCACGAACGACCGTCGCGCCGCAACCCCGGGGGCTGCAAAACCCTACAACCGCCGCGTAGAAATCTACCAAGCCAGCCGACTCCCATAAGGCACTCGTAGCAGGATCCCTCGTAATGACCTGGTGAAGTCGAGGGATCAAATCGCCGGCTCCGGAACCATGCTGGCGAAGTGTGCCATCGACTATGCCGGAGAGTGCGCGGTGAGAGACGTGGTTTTCACGGCAGAAAACCAACTGGTCTGGGGTCCACGGAGGTGGAACCCACCTACCCCTACTCATGGAAGTCCGAGGCTCGGACTCTAAGACGTCGTCGTCCATGCCCTCAGGGACAGTGGGAGTGTCCTCCCGAAAAGCCCGACGCCGGCCGCGGGTAGAAAGGTCGCAATCTCGTCGTCTAGGCATGCTATTATAAAAATCTAAATGTTTAGCATCATTTCCTAAACATTTTAAGTTGCGTATTTATAAAAATAAAAATAAATATACTTAGCATCATTTCCTAAGTTATTTAATTTTTGAATTATATGCTAAATTTTTACCTCCAGGCTAAAAATTAGCAAAATTATGGTATTTAGTTTCTCCATGACAAACTAATACTACAGTTCTCCTAGCCACATGATACTATGTTCTCCATGACAATATGGTACATATGCAAAATATGAATCAACACATCATTCACCACCATTTTTCACCATTTCAAGAGCAAAACATGAACATTATTTCACAAAGTAGCACCCAAAAATGGTGATTTGCTCAATTCTCCATCAAATCATGCAATTTTTGTCTCAAATCTCTCACAAACACACATGTATATTTATACAAGTAAAATCATGACAAGAATTTCAACATAAAACTTCAAAATAAAAAACCCCCAAATTGATTTTTTAGGGTTTGTCATGAAATTATTTATGTGAAGCAAATTCAAAGCAATAATTAAAGGAAACTTACATGGATGTTTGTAGAGGGTCGAAAATGAGGAAAAAAGCAAGAAATTACAGCAAATTGGTGAAAAAATTCGAACTCCAAAGTTCGAAAAAACTTTCGGCCACCAGCAGGACCGCCGTGACACGGTCAGCTAAATCCGTGACACGGCGAGGCAGTCCCGTGTCACGGCGAGCTTCAAAGCTGACGGAGCTCCGACGACTTAGACGGCAGCTCCGGCGGAGACAGAAACAGCAGCAGCAAACAACAGCAGCGAAGAACAGCAGCAACAAACCGCAGCAAAAATAAAAAATAAAAAAAAAAGAAAAAATCAGATCTGCAGAGCAACCGTGTCACGGTCGCCGTTACCGTGTCACGGTGAGCTTCGACGGCCGGCGGTTAACCTTGAACGTGGCGCGACAATTTTTAAGCAAGAAGTGAAAATGGAGAAATAGAGAGGAGATGAGCAATGAGATGAGAAGTGGTGAAAGCAGAAATGCGAATTTAAAGACAAAAAAAAAGACAAAAAAGAAAAGTAACCGTTGCAATCATTCACGCGCGACTGATTCAAAAAGCAGCAAAAATAAAAAAAAAGAAAAGGGGAGTCCCGTGACACGGGATCTTGTCCCGTCTGACGGGAAGTTCTTGACGTGGCGCGGCGATTCTGCACTTGGTCAGGGAATATTCTTGGCCTTTTTTGACTAGTTTGACTGATTTTTCGAGATTATTGAGCGGTTATTTTTCTCTAGAATTACGCGGAAAATTTTAACTGATATTTAAGGGGAACTAAAATTACCATTTTACCCCTGGCAAGCGTCAAAGTCTATTTTTCGGCATTTTAAGCATTTAATATGGTCGGATAATCGGCTCAAAATTGTGAATCATCTGCGGCCCACGTTCGGGGATAATCGAACCACCATACACTTACCAATTTCAGCAATCGTCGGCTTTCCTCATGCTTGGAAAGCGTTATCGGTGGATTTTTCTTCAAGTATAGAAAACCGCCAAGTCGGCTTTCCTGAAAGCGTTATCGGTGGATTTTTCTTCAAGTATAGAAAACCGCCAAGTCGGCTTTCCTTGGAAAGCATCATCAGTGGATTTTTCTTCAAGTATAGAAAACCACAAAATTCTTTTGTCGGCTTTCCTCAAGCATGGAAGGCATTATCGGTGGAATTCTTCAAGCATAGAATGACACCAAATTCGTTCATCGACTTTCCTCAGGTATGGAAAGTATTATCCGGTAGCTTTCTTCAGGCTTAGAAAACTACCAAACTCTTCAGTCGGCTTTCCTCAAGCATGGAAAGCGTTTCAACAAATGTCACTCGGCGGATTCCTTCAAGCTTAGGAAGCTGCCAAATTCGTTTGTCACTGGTGCCAGATACGTATTCTATTCCTTTACTCTTTTATCTGTGGAATTAACATTTTTCTGCAGGTATCGGCGTATGCAGAGTGATTTAGGATCGCAGAACGTCTTAAATCATTCTCCGTCCCTATCGCCTACTTTGACTATCGTTTTCGAAACTGACGTTTCTACAAACTCAGTCAAAGTGGGGGCTTCTATAGACACCTAAAAATGTCTCCCCAAAACCAAACCCGATGATAAATAACCTTTCACCGCCACTATTGGTCGGGTTTAGTATTTAATCCCGAGAGTGCTTGAAAAATCGTATTTTATTAAATTCATACTTTTGAAAGGTCCATGGATTAGTCTTGATGTTTGGTAAAAGCATAGTTTTAATTTCAGCCCAAACTTATTAATTAATTTTAAGCCCAAGCCTTTTTTATTTATTTATTTATTTTTGGCACTTAAAAAGCCGAAAGAAATTAGGGTTAAAAATGAATTTAGACGAAAAAATGGACCGGAAGTTCCCGCGTCACGGCAAACAGCCACCGTGTCACGGGAACTCTTCCCGTCTGACGGTGGGACTTCCCGTGACACGGGAGACGGTACAGTCTGCCGTGACACGGGACGTTCCGTGTCCTTTCCGCGTAAACCCTTAACGCGTTTTTCATTCCGTTTTCTGAAAATTTCCCGCGTCACTCCAAAACTGTACCGTGTCACGGGAAAGTGTATCGTCTGACGGTACAGTCTGACCGTGTCACGGGATGCTTTTTTAGGGTTTTTATCATTTTAAGGTTCCGTGTGCTCCCTCAGCACATTTTCCCTATAAATACCCCCTCAATTCTGATGTTCGGGGCAAGCAGAATTTTTGACAGGGGGTGACGTGGCACGAGACATTTCTCTCGTCAGACGGGATAAATTCCCGTGTCACGGAAGTCCCTCTTTCCTTTTTTCTTCGTTCAGGCCCACCGTGTCACGGTGAACAGTACCGTGACACGGTTGGGTATCCCGTGTCGCGGCAATTCCCCTTTTTTTTTTTTTTTTTTTTTTTTTTTTCTTCGTGATGTAATGCTTAACCAACTCGCATATTTGACCAAAGAGGGAGGATTTTTTTTTAAGTGGCCGGGCCCCCTTGAGGGGTTGCCTACGTATCCTAAAAAGGAATCAGGCCAGACGTAGCTCTATTGGGTCATGAACCCATGCGACTAGGCGTAGAATTTTTTGAGTTGATCCAAGTTGGTTAAATTATGGAAGCCGTTACCGTCCATGTCTACCAATTGTGTCGCTTCGCCAGACAGGATGGCTTTAACAATGTACGGGCCTGACCAGTTCGGTCTGAATTTGCCTCTTGGATCTAACGCATTTTAACGAAGTGCCTTAAGCACTAGGTCACCCTCTTTGATATTTCTGGTGTTGACTTTTTTATTGAAATGTCGTGCCATACGCTGTTGGTAGGTTTGGACATGATGCAAAGCTGCCAAGCGTTTTTTATCAAGCAAGACCAGTTCGTCGTATCTCGCTCTAATCCAGTCGACTTCATCTAGTTGGCTTTCCAATGCGATTCGAAGAGAAGGTATATCGAGCTCGATTGGTTGTACAGCTTCAACGCCATTGACCAAAGAGAAAGGGGTAGCCCCTGTCGATGTACGAACAGAGGTTCGATAACCCCAAAGGGCGAAATGTAGCTTACTTGGCCGGTCCTTATAATTTCTGTCATCTTTTCGATGATAGTTTTCACGTTTTTGTTGGCCGATTCGACTGCTCCGTTTGTTTGTGGTCTGTAAGGTGATGATCGGTGATGTTTGATATGATATTTCTGTAATAATTCCGCGCATTCGGCTTGGAAATGTGTTCCATTATCACTGATCATCTCATGTGGTACCCCATAGCGGCATATGATATTTTTCTCAATGAATTGAGCTACGTGTTTTGCCGTCAGCTTGGCATATGAGGCAGCTTCGACCCATTTGGTGAAGTAGTCGATTGCTACGAGGATGAATTCATGCCCCCCTTGTCCTGGTGGTGTTATTTTTCCAATGATGTCAATGCCCCAAGTGGAGAAAGGCCATGGAGAAGTATACGTGTAGAGAAGCGAAGGTGGAACATGCTGTAAGTTTGCGTAGATTTGACACTTCATACATTTCTTGACGTACTCGTGACAATCTCTCTCCATAGTAGTCCAATAGTAACCTTGACGTTGAATCTTTTGGACTAACATCTTTGCATTCATGTGAGTTCCACATATACCAGCATGAAGGTTTTCCATGGTTTTATGTGCTTCTTTCTTGGCTGTACATAAGAGATTCCTTCCTGTTGCAGTTCTCTTGTGGAGTTCTCCCCTGATGAGCACATACTGTGAGGCCAGGAGCCTCAAAGCACGGCGTGCCCTTTTATCAGTATTAGGAGGATATTCTGCTCTTGTCACATAATTAAGGATGTCTGTATACCATGGCTCTTCATCTTCTTCCTGTGGTTCTTGTTCATCGTCAAGTGCGTGAACGTAAGCTGGTTCATATCTTCTCTCTATGGTCAGTGGCATTCTGATTGTGTCGGCTGGAATTCGCACCATGGATGCTAATTTAGCTAGTGCGTCGGCGAACTGGTTTTCTTCTCTTGGCAAATACGTATATTCCACTTCATCTAGTTGCTCCGTGAGAGTTTCTAGATGAGCTTGATACGTAGCGAGACTTTCACTTCTCACTTTCCATCTCTTGGAGATTTGGTTAATGATTAGTGAAGAATCACCATAGATTCTGAGTTTCTTAATTCCCAAGGCGACAGCTGTTTCTAACCCCAAAATGCATGCTTCATATTCTGCGGCATTGTTGGTCACATCAAAGTCGAGCTTCATGGAAATTGGGATGTGTTCTTCATTGGGTGATACGAGTAAGACTCCTACACCACATCCTTTTTGGTTTGACGCTCCATCGAAATAGAGCGTCCAACTATCGTCTTCGGTCATGAGTAAATCTTCGTCAGGGAAATCGTACTCATCTTCTTCTTTTTCAGCTTCTTCTAGCGGAAAGTCTGCTAAGAAGTCAGAAACTGCAGAACCTTTGATGGCTTTTTGTGGCACAAATCTCAAGTCAAACTGAGCCAGATTGACTATCCACCTTGATAATCTGCCGTTGAGTGTTGCTTTCTCGAACAAGTATTTGAGAGGATCCATTTTGGACACGACATGCACTGTATGAGTGAGCATGTAATGTCTTAGTTTTTGTGCGGCCCATACAAGTGCGAGACACAACTTCTCGAGTGGCGTGTATCGCGTCTCATATCCTTGGAGTTTCTTGCTCAAGTAATAGATTGCATTCTCCTTGCTTTCGATCTCTTGTGCTAGCATTGCCCCCATCGTTTCTCTTGTGACCGTAAGGTAGAGTCGAAGAGGAAAGTGAGGTATTGCTGGCGCTAGTACGGGTGGATTTGCCAAATACTCTTTGATTTTGTCGAAAGCCTTTTGGCAATCATCATCCCATGTGTCTGGGACATTCTTCTTAAGCTTCTTGAATATAGGTTCACATATCGCTGTGAGCTTTGATATGAACCTACTTATATACTGCAATCTTCCAATGAAGCCTCGAATCTCCTTCTCATTTTTGGGTGGTGGCATGGCCATGATTGCTTTTACTTTTGAAGGATCTATTTCAATCCCTCGAGAACTGATCATATATCCAAGTAATTTGCCTGACGTGACTCCGAATGCACATTTTGCTGGATTTAATCTCATGTTGTACTTACGGAGTCTTTCAAAAAACTTGCGAAGTGCGACGATATGGCGTGGGCGATATTTAGACTTGACAATCATATCATCGACATAGACCTCCACCTCTTTGTGCATCATGTCATGTAACAATGCTGTAGCTGCTCTTTGGTAGGTGGCACCCGCGTTTTTCAACCCGAATGGCATTACCGTATAGCAATATGTGCCCCATTGTGTGATGAATGTGGTTTTCTCCATGTCTTCTTCGGCCATCAATACCTGATTATGTCCGGCGTAACCATCCATGAATGACAGGAGTGCATGGTTTGCTGTATTATCAACCAGAATGTCAATGTGAGGTAGAGGGAACCCATCTTTTAGGCTTGCTTTATTGAGATCCCTGTAATCAACACACATTCTGATCCTTCCATCCTTCTTTGGAACTGGAACCACATTTGCTATCCATTTGGATACTCTGATGAAACCTGCGGCCAATTGCTTCCTGATTTCTTCCTTGATTTTGAGAGCCACATCTGGTTTCATTCGGCGCAACTTTTGTTTGGCAGGCTTCATACCTGGAATGAGTGGTATCGTATGCTGAGCTATATCCCTGTCAATTCCTGGCATATCTTGGTATGACCAAGCAAATACATCAACAAATTCACTAAGCAAGTTAATTAGCTCTTTGCGTTCATCTTGACTTAGTGTTAATCCAATTTTTACTTCTTTAATAGTCGTATCATTGGAAATGTTAACTGTTTCTGTATCTTCAATAACTGCTGTTTTATTTTCGTGTTCTTCCATTGCTTTTATTATTTCTTTGTCATTTTTATCATTAGCAAAACAATATTGATCAGGGCTAGGGGAATGGCACACATCGTAAGCAAAGGTACTCATTTCATTGAATTCATTGGCTAATACATCAAGAGAGGCAAGGTCGGCTGCGACCTCACCAGAATTATTAGGACTAGAAAGAGAGGACTCAACAAGAGACTCAGGGCTGAACTCTATAGCAGAAAGAGGGTCGGCCTCAGACTCTAAGGACTCGTCTACAGACTTAGACTCAGACTCGGACTCGGACCCAGACGATTCAGACTCATCAAACATAGGACCCTCGCCAGCGGTTATTTCCAACTTCTCTCCACTCGGCGTAGTGATCCTCAATGTCTTGCGCCATCCCCTTGAAATGTTGTCAGCTTGGACGATTAACTCGGAGGGGTCAAAATCCTTGTTCGCTATGACAGCTTGAACGAGCTCGGAGTTATTGTTGCAGACCGGCTTGGATTCATTTTTCTCCATTCCAAAAAGAAGGTTGATTCCCAGATCAGAGTTTAGGCTAGCTGACTTCTGCTCTCCACTGATGAAGTCACAATCGAGGAACACCTCGAATCCCGGTTCACGGATCCCATTATGGACAAATGGTTTAGGGAATTCATAGCATGGGAAGTCTTCCCCTTCTTTGATGTACTGGCCGTTGAGGGTGAACGGATATGGATCCATGGCCATTTCCGTCTTCGTGATTCGAGCGTTGTTGCGAGCCTTCATTTTCAATGCAGCTTGTTTCAGATCTTCCTTTGTTGGCTCGAATCCTAAGCCGAAAGTATCCTTCTTGAGCGCACCAGGATGGCCCCAAGATTTAGCCATTTTCTTCTTGAGCCCAAGGGTCATTCTAGGGAAGTGACCTTGCTTCTTCAGAATGGCGTTGATACTGGTATTTGAGTAGGGATCGAAGTCGAGATGGCACTTTTCCTCTTCTTCGATCACAAGAACATCATCTAGTGAAAACCCCCAAAGATCTTCATCTTCTTCGTCATGTTCAACATGGACGATAGGAGTATCAATAACTTGAATGCGCATGGGAGAAGCATCGATAGTAATTGGAACCCCTCCAACTATGGCTTTCACTTTCTGGTGGAGCGATGACGGAATCGCCTTTAGCTGATGAAGCCAAGGGCGTCCTAATAACAGATTGAAAGAGGCCTTAATGTCCACCACCTGAAACTTGGTGCGACGTTCAATGGCCCCAGTAGTTATATTCAATATGATAGTACCCACGGCTTGACGGCAAGTATTATCGTAAGCTCGAATCCCTTGAGTGGAGGGAGTCAATTTTTCATTCTTTATACCCAACTTCTTTGCAGTACAGAGTGGGCACACATTGATTGCAGAGCCATTATCAACCAGGCTCATAGGAACATTCATCTGCCTACACACCACTGTGAGGTGTAAGGCCTTATTATGTTGGTCCCCTTCCGGAGGTAGATCCTTATCAGAAAAGGAAATCAGATTGCTAGTAATCGGCAGCTCAGTAGTAAGAAAGTTGACCAATCCTTGAGGAGTCATGTCATCATCAACTCCTATTTTCACCAAAGCATTCATCACAGCCTTTCGATGCTCGTGGGAAGTGGCCAAAAGCTTCCATACATTCATTTCCACCTTGGTCTTTTGCAGTTGTTTGACCACATCGCTATTCACAGGGTCGATGGGATCAACTATCGGATGTGATTGTGGTGGAGGTGGAGGTGGGTTAGGTTGTTGCAACCGTCCACTTCTGGTGAGAACCTTGACCTCAAGGTCCCCCCAAACATCTTCACTGGTGCCGAGAGATGAAGAGGCTATGTCTTTGAGATAGACGTCTTCATCATCACTATCTCAGATCCCATTCACTTCTTCAGTGCTTGAGATAAATACAACTTCCGGCAGAGGTTCATTCACAGGTGACGGATCAAAGGAGACTTCATCTCCCATGATAGCCAAAGCATCAGAAAGAGGACCTGTTTGAATGTTAGGCTTCTTGCCCTCTGGAGGGACAGGAAGTTGGTTAGCATCAATCAGGTCTTGGATTGCATCTTTCAGCCTCCAACACTTCTCAGTGTTATGACCCTTGCCTTGATGATACTTGCAATAAGCATTGGGGTCATAGCTAGCGGTCCTATTCTCAGGTCGAGGTTCTGGAAATGGTTCGATTGGCATAATCAGTCCTTGACCATGAAGACGGTCATAAGCAGCATCATAAGTCATTCCCAAAGGCGTATAAACCCTCCTTTGCCTTTGGAATCTTTGAGGAGGAGCATTAAGGGCCAGCACATCATTGATGTTGATATTGTTGGTAGCATTATTGGGCTTAGAAGACGAAGAAGAAGGAGTGTCGTTCTTCTTGTTTTTCCAAGTACTATTGTTATTGTTGCTACCAACAGACTTCATCAGTTCATCTTCGATATTGATTCCAATATCATATACAGCTTCAAAGGTACTTAAAGGCAGAAACTTCAAGTGTTGCTTGTATTTATGAGTCAGATTGGCAATGAACAAGCGAACCATTTCTTTCTCCTTGGGAGGATCCACCAGGAGCGTAGCTGTTTCTCTCCACCTGCTTAAGTAAGTGGTGAAGCCTTCATTCTCTTTCTGTTTGAGAATGGAGAGTTCACGTTCAGAAGTCTTGGCCTGGATGTTACACTTGTACCGATTCATAAAGCTTTCAGCAACATCCTCCCAGGTCGCGACATGCTTGGATTCCAGAGAAAAGAGGAAACACCGTAGGGAAGAGTGTCACATCTACTCCCTTAAGAGCCATAGTTGCAGAAAAAGCCTTCAAATGGAAAAGCGGATTATCAGTAGGCTTGAACTTGGGAATATCAGCAGTGGAAAACTTCTCAGGAAGCTTCTCTCTTATGGACGAGGAGGTGACAGGCTGTTCCACATAAGTGAACTCTTCGGAAATTTTCCTCATCTGTTCCTTGATCTTGTCCATCGCGGCAGTAGTGACACTGTTTTGATTGTCTTGCTCTACAGTGCTGACTCTAGTGGTGAGTGTCTGCATCATGTCAGACAATCTTTCGATTGTCCTGTTGAGGTTCTCAATGTCTTCATTAGTGGCCATTGGTTGAAAGTAGACTGGAGACGGATCTTGTGGAGATGATTGAGGTGGTTTCCTTGTACGCCTCTTTAGTATAAGAGGTTATTGAGGTATGGACTCGAACCGTAACAATCTACCCTTGCTTCTTGCCCAAGCGCTGCGACACCGAAACAAACACACCTTTAATGACCAAACTTAACCTTAACCTATCCGGAAAAATATTTTATTAAAAATCTATAATTTTGAAAAAAATTATTAAAAATCTATAATTTTAAAAAAAACATGGGAGGATACCATCCGACTTACTCCGAAAAAAAAAACGACACAAAAGACAAGGTTTCCCTAAAATACGGTCAAAAAGTGGTGCATGACTAAAAAAAGTGTGTGGACATAATATGTGAGTGATTAGGTGAGGTTATAGACGCGTGTTTTGACCGTATAGCTAGACACGACTCAAAACTGGACACAGCATTCGCACAAAAATCGAGAAAAAAAGACTGACAGGACACTTTCCTGGGCACCGTGTCACGGTGCAGTTTACCGTCAGACGGTAGATTTTCCCGTGTCACGACACTGTTCACCGTGACACGGCAGAACATGCCGTGACACTGTGCGCAGTTCCAGGTCAATTTTGTGATTTTTTCAGATTTTAATCGATTTTAAGTCCGTACTAATTACTATGTGAGAATAAAAACCCTTGGTCATGGTTTAAACAAAAAGAGCAAACTCATGAGGGTTAGCACCAAACAACCACATAGCATTTAGGCACGATGAAGTAAAAAAAAGTTCGTAACCTAGGGTCAAGATCTATGTTCAACTATTGGTCAAGCTTTGGGTGTCAAAAGGGTACCATGGTTAAGAGTTTGGACGCGTTAGCAAGGCAGCCTCCCTTGAGGGTGTATGCCAACGGGCGGCTCCGCGAGTTCGTGATGAAATCGAACTCGACTCCATGGTTTGGGTGGATTTAATAACTCGGATGAACCCTTATTGTCATGAGCGTTTTTGGGTCGATAGAGCTTAAATCCCCCGGGGCTAAGACGCATGTAGAACACATACGTTTTTTCAGAAAAATCGAAGGAAGTCGACTGTGAGAAAAGAAAATAAGCCACCGGACTGATTTTAGGTCTGCCGTGACACGGCAGAAATTCCCGTGTCACGGTACAGTGCACCGTCAGACGTTACACTGTACCTTGACACGGCAGTCAGAAAATCTGACTGGTGCCCTATTTGCTTTTGCGCGCAACCAAGTTATCCAATTTTTCCTTCGGGACAGACCTGAATGCGATGTTAAAACGTCTATGCAGATGCAAAAATACCAAATTAATCACAGGAATATTTTTTCAAGAATCTTTCAAGTCTCATCCACTCATCTTAATTAAATACCGATCACTCAAATCGATAAATAATTAAGAATCCTCCCCAGTGGAGTCGCCAAATTGTAGGCGTCGCTCGAAGTGCGCCTACGTTAAAGCATGTGGTGAATATGCTTGACACTCATAGGAAGTGGGAATTGACACATACGATTAGGGACAAATAAAGTAGGGAGCCGCCAACAAGTTGTTAAAGAACTTGTAAACCGTTCACGGATCATAAAAAGGCAACCACGATAAGGAACAACGATTGACCCGTGAAGGTTACACCCCATTCATAATCCATGAGATTACTAACTCCATATGGTTCTGAACCACGAAAGGAGGATCGGGGATGATGGTACGAAGTGAGTCATGGAGTCACATTCGCCCGTATTGGCCTCTACTCGATTCTTATATTGAAAAGCATTCCTGTGATCTCAAAGGCATACAAACAATAATTCAATTCGCTCCAAACTATTATTTAACTAAATTGGTTTAATATTAATGCACACATAATTCTAAAAATTTAGTGATCACTTCAATTAATAATAAGATTAAAAGGATCCTAAACCGGTTGTCCAAATTATCTTATTAGGCGTGATTTTCAATTACATATTCCCTTTAAACATGCAATATGGTGATCAATAAAATAAAATCAACATTAATAATTAAAACCAATTTAATCACAATTCCAACAACATAAAAATCGTTAGAAAAATAATAATAATAATAACAAGAGCATGATCCTTTCTTTTAATCTGTTTGCTTGCAACTACAAAATAATAAACGAGTTAGTAACTTCAAGGAAATAATAAAACAATAACTAAATTAAATTAAATAAAATAAGGTTGATTTTGGGGCCAAACCCTCAAACGATTCTACCTTTCACGCCTTGGCTTAAGGACAGAAGCTCGAGTGAAATATGGACTCCTTTGAGTGCTTGAAGAAGGAATTTTGAAGTGAAAAGGGTAGACTAGTGTTTAGGTTAATAGCATAGAAGAGAGAAAATAAAAATAATAAAATTCTGCTTGCCCCGTACATCAGAAATGAGGGGGTATTTATAGGGAAAATGTGCTGAGGGAGCACACGGAACCCTAAAATGATAAAAACCCTAAAAAAGCATCCCGTGACACGGTCAGACTGTACCGTGACACAGTCAGACTGTACCGTCAGACGGTACACTTTCCCGTGACACGGTACAGTTTTGGAGTGACGCGGGAAATTTTCAGAAAACGGAATGAAAAATGCGTTAAGGGTTTACGCGGAAAGGACACGGAACGTCCCGTGTCACGGCAGACCTCCCGTGTCACGGGAAGTCCCACCGTTAGACGGGAAGAGTTCTCGTGACACGGTGGCTATCTGCCGTGACGCGGGAACTTCCAGTCCATTTTTCCGTCTAAATTCATTTTTAACCCTAATTTCTTTCGGCTTTTTAAGTGCCGATTGATAATTTCGGGCTTTTTTCTGACTTTTATTATTCGGGCTAAAATAAGAAAATAATTAAATAAAAATAAATAAAGAGTTTGGGCCAAAAATAAATAAATAAATAAAAAAGGCTTGGACTTAAAATTAATTAATAAGTTTGGGCTGAAATTAAAACTATGCTTTTACCAAACATCAAGACTAATCCATGGACCTTTCAAAAGTATGAATTTAATAAAATACGATTTTTCAAGCACTCTCGGGATTAAATACTAAACCCGACCAATAGTGGCGGTGAAAGGTTATTTATCATCGGGTTTGGTTTTGGGGAGACATTTTTAGGTGTCTACAACTACCTAAAAATAAGCGCCCGCAAATCTTTGCCAGATTTTAGGGATGGGATGGTGAATAGGTCGGGCACTAGCATGTTGGATGTTTGGGGCGGTAAACTAGTTTAAACACGATAAATATCTTTCATTTTGTCATTTTCATGCCAAGCGGTGGGGAATTCCGATTCCAATTCAAACAATTTTGCAAAATTCAATATAAGTTAAACTAATATTTCTATTATTCAACCTAAATTGAAAATTAGGACCATTTTTATTATTTACAACATTCAAAGATGACAAAAATTCACATTTTAGTTCACGATAATTAGGATAATGCATATCAACAAATTTTCTCATTCCTATATCATTCATGAACCTTTTAACATGATCATATAATCCTATTGATTTGAGAGAGGCTAGGTGTAGCCACCGAGAAGGAATTACCTCGCGCTCATTGAGCTTGATGAGCCGTTCCCGTTGGGTTTGTGATGTAATTCGGATTTTCGGCCACTCATCGAGTTGTAATTCTGGGTCATATGCTTGACTTGAGGTTGAACCGCGCCCTCCTTGAGTTCTTGACCTTTTTGATGCCATTGTTGAGAATGGGTTTGAAAAACAATTTGTTCAAAAGTGAACAAAGTTGGTATAGAAGTGTAGAGGGTGAAGAGATGAGAAGGAATATATAAAATTTTTGAGATTTGGGTGAGAAATGGAAGGAAAGATCTTAGACGGAAGGTAGAGGATTTTGAGTTTCTAGAGGTGGGACGGTAATATAGCGTCCGATCGGGCGATCTTAGTGAATATTATTTGCCGCTCTCGCGCCCGATCGGGCGAACGAAACCTTTAAAATTTTTCTGAAAGTAGTCTGTACTCGTCAACTCTCGCGCCCGATGAACGAGCGTGCCTTCGCTCGATCAGCCGAAAACACTTGAAAATTTAACCTTCTTCTCGCTCAACTCGCCGGGCGAATAATCTCTTTTCTTTGCTTCCTCTCGCGCCCGGTTGGGTGGAGCTTCGCCCGGTGGGGCGCGCTACAGCAAAGAGGGGTCTGATTTTTTTCTTTTTTACTCTAAATTTGGCTAACTCTTTCTCCAAACCTGACAAAAACTCATTAAATTCCCTCCACTCTCCTCTCACAAGAAAAAGAAAGGAATAAACCTAACTAAAAAGCAAGAAGATATAGGTTGCCTTCTGCAAAGCGCTAGTTTATCTATAGGTCCCCCACGACCTTCTTACCATATATTTATCGAGATGGGACAGAATCGATTAGGTGAATTAATTAAACTGCACCAATCGTAGTCCCCTCGTGGTATAGCTTGAGTCTTTGACCATTTACCTTGAATACCCTACTATGATCATCGTATAATTCCACAAAACCGAACTTATTTGCCCTTTTTACTGTAAAAGGACCCAACCACCTTGACGTCAACTTTCGTGGGAAAAGTTTAAGTCTAGATTTGAATAACAAAACCTTATCACCCTATTTGAGCTCTCTTGGAAGGATCATCTTGTCATGTCATCTCTTGGTCTTCACCTTGTAGACGCGTGCACTATTATAGACCATCAACCTAAACTCATCTAACTGATTAAGTTGTAGGAGCCTCTTTTCTCCCGCTAGCTTAGCATCCAAATTAAGTTATTTAATAGCCTAATATGCCTTGTACTTTAATTCTACTGGGAGGTGACATGCTTTCCCATACACAAGTCTAAAGGTAGTAGTACCAATTGGGGTCTTAAATGCGGTTCTATACGCCCAAATCGTGTCATCCAACTTATCACTCCTATCTTTCCTAGATTTTGCTACCACCTTCTCTAGAATGGCCTTGATGTGACGGTTCGAAACTTGTCCTATGGTATACACTATACTTCTTGAGAAGGGTGTTCAACTTAATTATCGCTCTATGTACTCCAAATCTAGGAAAGATGGTTTTCTTGAAAAGCCTATGGACCACCTTGGCATCATTAGTAGGTGTGGCAATGGCTTTAACCCACTTGGATACATAATCAACGGCGACAAGTATATATCGATTCTCTCGTGAAGAAGGAAAAGGTCCCATGTAATCAACACCCCAAACATCGAAAATTTCAACTTCCAATAT
Organism: Chenopodium album; assembly: GCF_948465745.1. Classification (NCBI taxonomy): domain Eukaryota; kingdom Viridiplantae; phylum Streptophyta; class Magnoliopsida; order Caryophyllales; family Amaranthaceae; genus Chenopodium; species Chenopodium album. Next base: position 70,604,605 of record NC_137837.1, read on the forward strand.
ACCTGTTTGGGGCATCTCATGCCGCCGCGAGATGTTGCCAGTCCAAGCCTGCATTCTTGAACATGGTAGGCCAGTAAAATCCTGACTCATTGATCTTAGCCACCATTTTGGTGGAACCATGATGTCCTTCATAAGGTGAGTTGTGGCATCTAGTAAGAACACAGTGAACTTTCCTTTCGGGAACACACCTACGAAATAATCCATGTGCACGCTCACGAAACAAAAAAGGATCATCTTAAAAATAATGTTTAACATCAGAAAGGAATTTCTTTTTAAGTTGGTAGGATAAGTGTCACGGTCCGAGAGTTTTGACACCGGATCGTGCGGCGCGCGCTTGTCTATTAGCGACAAGGACGCAAGCCTAAAGTGAGGGAGGTTCGTAAGCACTCAGCAACACGGACCAAGGTATCTTAAGAAAGCACTCGTCAACAACGGGTGCTAGGTCGGGGCTTGTGACGGCCGATACTTCGAAGCGGGCACAAGCGGAACCGACTAGATGAGGGCGTCTTTTGAGGGTCTCTTGGTTTGGAGGGGATGCTTTAAAACAAGGTAAGCACAATATCTATAAAGGCTTAAACAACACACAAGTCTTAAAGCAATAGCAAAGGGGTAGAGAGCGTAGATTGAATAACCATGCGCTCCCTAAAGAGCTTTATATTGCATTAGTAGAGAATTACAAGTGAACATTGAAATGACAGTAACACAATAATTCTCCCTAGAGCCTAGAAAATAAAAAGAAGGACTAAAGAGACATTACAAAGGGGAAATTACAAGGAAAATAAAGAAGAATACATAATAAAGAGGTTGGATTCTAACATCCTCCCCCACTTAAGCCGTCGACGACCTCGTCGACTCACAAACAAACTTACACACAAAAGAAAAAGAAATAGCAGCTTCATCCTTCGATTGTTGGGGAGGTTCTCGTCCTGGTTCTGATGTTGGCGCGGGAGCTGTTGTTGCGGCTATCGTCTTCTGCATCTGGATCATATGGTTTGAGGCGACTAACGTGGAAGACTGGGTGTATCCTCATCCACGTTGGCGGTTCAACTTTGTACGCACTCTTCCCAATCCGTTTGGTGATGCGGATGGGGCCTTCATATTTTCTGAGCAGTCGACGATCTCTTCCTCGAAGAAACTTGAGTTGCTCTGGCAGGACTTTCACCATCACCATGTCCCCCACACTAAATTCCAACGGCCTTCTGTTCTGGTCTGCCCACTTTTTCATTCTCTTCGATGCTCGCTCTAGGTAAGCACGGGCAACTTCCATGTTTTGCTGCCATTCTTGCTTGAACTCTCATGCTTCACGACTTCTCCCCTCTTCGGAGGTTGCTATTGTGTGAGGCACCAGTTCAAAAGGGCTTCTGTTGGATGTTGTGCTCTTCTGGGCGTTAAAACACAGTTGAGCAACATCGAGGAGTTTCACCCAATCCTTCTGATTGGCGCTGACAAAATGTCTCAAGTATTCCTCTAAGAGACCGTTGAATCTCTCAGTTTGCCCATCAGATTGAGGGTGGTGGCTCGAAGACATATTCAAGTCGGACCCCATTAACTTAAACAATTCCGTCCAGAATATGCTCGTGAATCTCGTGTCTCGGTCGCTGACGATGCTTTGCGGCAAACCCCCAATACTTCACAATGTGTTTGAAGAATAATGACGCCGTCTCCTCAGCACCGCAGGCCTTCTGCAAGGGAACAAAGGTGGCATATTTTGAGAATCTGTCGATCACCACCATCACAGCTCTACTTTGGGGAGACCACTGATAAAGTCCATCGAGATGCTTTCCCACGGACGTGACGGAACAGGGAGGGGATCTAGGAGGCCTCCAGGTTTCTGACGATCTACCTTGTCTTGTTGACAAACCAAGCAAGTTCGGGTGTAGTGCATAACGTCTTCCTTCATCCCGGGCCAATAATACCCCATGGAGAGTAAGCTTAACGTCCTTTGCCAACCTGGATGTCCCGCCCACAGAGTATCGTGGCATTCTTTCAACAACATCTTCCTTAACCCTCCTGCTTTAGGGATGAAAAGTTTTGTACCTTTGGTGAAGATGAGACCATCTTCCATCCAAAAACGTCTGGTCTTCCCTTCTTCAATCATCTTCGTTAAGGTAGTTGTCATCGGGTCATCTGGTAGATAAGCTCGAACTTGATCCCTAACTGTCGTGGCAATGCTGCTTGAAGTCATGGGGGCAAGCTTGTATGTTGCGGCAAGATCCGCACGCCTACTCAGGGCGTCGGCGACTCTGTTGCTTGCTCCCGGCCTGTAAGTGAACTCCACATTAAAATCGGCAAGGGCCTCCTGCCAACGAGCCTGCTTTCCCGTTAATTTTGGTTGGGTGAGGAAGTAGCTAGCCGCCGTGTTATCGGTGCGGACAATGAATTTCGAGCCTAACAAGTAGTGTCTCCACCCCTTCAAGCAGTGAACAATCGCTAAGAGCTCTTTTTCTTGTGCTGCATATCTCCTTTCTGCATCACTCAACTTCCGGCTCTCGTAAGCGATTGGGTGTCCTTCTTGGAGTAAGACCCCGCCCAAAGCATAATCAGATGCATCTGTCTCAACCTCAAACGGCTTGTTGATGTTGGGGAGCGCTAGGACCGGCTCCTTCATTACTGCTTCTCTGACCAATCCCACTTGTTGTCTTTCTTTAGCAACTCCGTCAAAGGGCTCGCTATCTCAGAGTATCCTTGAATGAAGCGTTGGTAGTAATTAGCTAACCCCAAGAACGACCTTAGCTCCGAGACGTTCCTTGGTGCTTGCCAATCACTAATGGCTTGGATTTTCTTCGGATCCATCCTTATGCGGCCACCTCCTACGAAATGACCCAGAAAGCTTACTTCCTTTTTCGCAAAGGCACATTTCTCTCGCTTCACGAACAGGTGATGTTGTCTCAATTTCTCAAACACTTTCTTCAAGTGTTCTAAGTGATCTTCAAGGGTGTTGCTGAAGATTACGATGTCGTCCAAGTAGACCACCACAAACTTGTTCAGATATTCGTGGAAAACTTGATTCATCAACGTACAGAATGTTGCAGGAGCATTTGTTAACCCGAATGACATGACCAACCACTCGAACGCCCCGTACCTGGTGACACAGGCCGTCTTTGGTTCATCTCCTTGTGCAATTCAAACCTGATGGTATCCAGACCTTAGGTCGAGCTTGGTGAAGTACACTGCATCTCCTAGCTGGTCGAACAAATCAGCCACCAAAGGAATTGGATAGTGGTTCCTCACCGTAAGCTTGTTTAAGGCCTGTAGTCGATGCACAATCTCAAACTCCCATCCTGCTTCTTCTGGAAAAGGACCGGCGCACCATAGGGAGCTCTAGAAGGACGGATAAATCCGGCTTCCAACAACCCATCTAATTGTTTTCGTAACTCTGCGAGCTCCGGAGGGGCCATCCGATAGGGACTTCTCGCGGGTGGTCTGGCATCGGGCACCAGCTCAATGCTGTGATCTATGGCCCTTCGAGGGGGAAGAGATTTCGGGAGCTCCTTGGGGAGGATGTTAGAATATTCCCCCAGTAACTCACTAATGACCTCGGGAATGTCCCCCTCCTCCTCTTCCTCCTTCATTGAGAGAGTAGCAAGGAACGTAGGCTCATTCCTCCTAATCCCCTTCTTGAGTTGCATTGCCGAGAGGAGGGGGCCTTTCAATTCTTTCCCTTCTTCTGCTTGGGTGTGTGTCCGCAAGAGGCATGGTTGGCGGCTAGTCACAAGTAAGGACCCTAGGTGGGGCATCGGGACAGCCTTACTGGAGTGTAGGAAGTCCATCCCGAGAACCAGCTCAAAATCATCCATTGTGGCCACAGTGAAATCCAGAGTCCCATTCCACTCCCCAATCTTCGTGTGCACGTTCCTTGCCACCCCACAAGTTGGCTGAGCTTCAGAGTTAACGGTCTTCATTCGACCTCCACTATGCACGACCTTCAGGCCTAATCTGCTTGCCTTCCGCTTGGTGACAAAGTTGTGGGTAGCTCCCGTATCAACCATTGCCCGGGCTTTCTTCCCATTTATCACGACATCAACGTACATCAAGCTGGTGGCTCGGCTCTTGTTCCCGGATGTCTCTTTTTCCATTGCACACATATAATACACTGCCCCTAACTTAGAGGGTTCTTCTTCGCTGACAACGTCCTCCTCTTTGTCATCTCCCTTAGTGGGTTCTGAGGACATCGAGGACAACTTCTTCTGGAGGTTGTCTATTTCCGCCTTGTGCTGGCACTCGAACCATTTATGCGGTCCGCGACAGAGTATGCAAGTGAGGGGTTTGTTCCATGATGATGATGAGCCGGCGGGCCCACCTCTGTTTGTGGATGCCGCGACTCCGCCCTTCCGTGAGTCCTCTCCCCCACTCCTATATCTGTTCCCAACACTGTTCGAGCTGGTTAGAGAGTTACCACTAGTGCTCTTCGGAGTACTTGAAGTTGACCCCATGTTCCCCTTCTTTTGGTTAGGCACCCTCTCTGATGAATAATCCATCAACCTTTCAGCTGCAGCTATAGCACCTGACAAGGTATCAATTTTCTGGCGCCATATCTCTCTTTGGGCCCAATCTTTTAGACCTCGCACAAAGTTGAATAGATGGTCTTTCTCCGACATGTCATGGATCTCCAACATGCAAGCCGAATATTCTTTTACATATTCACGAATGGAGGTTTTGTGTTGCAGAGTCGCAAGCTTGGTGCGAGCAATGAACTCAGTGTTTTCCGGGTAGAATTGAGCCATCAATTCTTTCTTTAGATCTTCCCACGTGTCTACCGACGTCCTCTTAGCTTGGATGTCGGCGTACTTTGTGCGCCACCAGAGTTTGGCGTCGTCCACTAAATACATCGTGGCAGTATCTACTTTTAGTCCGTCCTCCAACTGACAGATACGGAAGTACTGCCCCATGTCAAAGATGAAGTTATCCACTTCCTTCGAATCTCTCGTGCCATTGAAGGTTCGAGGTTTGGGAGGTTTTATTCTAGCACCTCCGGTTCCCCCGAGCCCTCTTTGAGCATGCATCAAGGTTGCACATTTATCTTGTGCCTCGTCAGCTACGCCTTGCACAAAGTTAAGCTGCTCCGTCAACCCATTGATTGCCGAAGTAAGCCTCTCTATTTGCTCGGCTTGTTTTATCACAATATCTTCGAGCTTGGGCAACCTTTCTCCCAATACAGCCCACTCTTCCGACTTGCCTTCAAGCCATGCAAGTCGTTCTTCCCATGAGTATTCTGGCGTCTCGTTGAGCGACATTTTCGAGCAACTTGGCTCTGATACCAACTGTCACGGTCCGAGAGTTTTGACACCGGATCGTGCGGCGCGCGCTTGTCTATTAGCGACAAGGACGCAAGCCTAAAGTGAGGGAGGTTCGTAAGCACTCAGCAACACGGACCAAGGTATCTTAAGAAAGCACTCGTCAACAACGGGTGCTAGGTCGGGGCTTGTGACGGCCGATACTTCGAAGCGGGCACAAGCGGAACCGACTAGATGAGGGCGTCTTTTGAGGGTCTCTTGGTTTGGAGGGGATGCTTTAAAACAAGGTAAGCACAATATCTATAAAGGCTTAAACAACACACAAGTCTTAAAGCAATAGCAAAGGGGTAGAGAGCGTAGATTGAATAACCATGCGCTCCCTAAAGAGCTTTATATTGCATTAGTAGAGAATTACAAGTGAACATTGAAATGACAGTAACACAATAATTCTCCCTAGAGCCTAGAAAATAAAAAGAAGGACTAAAGAGACATTACAAAGGGGAAATTACAAGGAAAATAAAGAAGAATACATAATAAAGAGGTTGGATTCTAACAATAAGTCAGGAGGTAGAGTACTGCCTACTAAATAATTTGCAAAATCGGCATACCAAGGATGTTGCTGTACGACAGCATATAAGTGGTCATCAAGGAAAGAATCATGTATATGAAGAGAATTCTTACCCTCATCATACCTGATTCGTGGCAAGTGGTCTGCCACACCTTTCTTATCTTTAATCTCCACATCAAAGAGCAAGAGAACCCAACGGAGGAGCCTAGACTTTGATTTTTCCTTGGCTATCAAATATTTCAAAGCTGCATGGTCAATAAAAACAATAACTTTAGAACCAACTAGATATGATCTAAATTTTTCTAAAGCAAAAATCACAGCAAGAAACTCCTTCTCCGTGGTGGCATAGTCAACTTGGGCTTCATCCAAAGTTTTGCTTGCATAGTAGATAGCATGCAAAACCTTGTTATTTCTCTATCCTATCACGACTCCTAATGCAAAGTCACTGGAATCACACATGATCTTGAAAGACACTCATCAGTAAAAATAAATGGGGCATCCTTGAGTAAAAGCTGAGTTAGTGGTTTAGCAATTTTAGAAAAATCTTTGATAAAGCGACGATAAAACCCTGCATGACCTAAGAAACTTCTAACCCCCTTAACAATAACTGGAGGAGGTAATTGCTCAATCACAGAAACTTTAGCTTTATCTACCTGTATACCCTACCCTTATCAGATACAATATGACCAAGAACTACTCCCTTAGTCACCATAAAGTGACACTTCCCAATTTAAAACCAAATTGCATTCTTCGTATTTTTTCAAAATTTTAGTGAGATTAATAAGATATGCATCAAATGAAGAACCATACACACTAAAATCATCCATAAAGACTTCCATAATAGACTACTCATCATGCAACGCTGAAAGGTGGCAGGGGCGTTACACAAACCAAATGGCATTCTACGATTAGCAAAAGTACCATAAGGGCATGTAAATGTAGTCTTTTCTTTATCTTTGGGGTGAATTGGAATTTGGAAAAATTCCGAATACCCATCCAAATAGTAAAAGAACTTATGATTAGCCAGAGGCCTTAGTTTCCGAAACTTTATGAACCAAACATTGACTATAAGAAACAAGTGTTGGGGGAGGGATGGAGTAATAGTGGTCATGTGTTGGTTTTCCAAGTTGAGGCCATACTCATGTGTTTTGAGAGATGTAAGGAATCATTGGTGTGGCAATTCCCTGATTTGTCAACTGTTAACGACAGCAACAATGGGGTGAACATGGCGTTAAAAGGGTATTGGAGGTGGTTTGTTGGTGATGTTGATGGTGATGGGATTCGACGGTGGAAGTAAAGGATGGAATCTTGCTGTGGCCATGTTTAGAAATTAGTAGTTGGGGTCGTCGGGTCGGTGTTTGAAATTGGTCACCTAGGCACAAGGCATTAGGGGTCATGTAGCTTTTGTGGCCTAGGCGATGCGATTTTGATGAGGCGCATTGGTTTTCCACAAATTTTTTTATTGTTTATTATATGCGCTTAGCTGGGAACTCTGACAATGCCTTGGTGCGCCTTGACCTTTTTTATACATTGGTTCAGGTTGGCGGTGGAAGTAATGTAGCAGTATTGTCTCTATTTGTTTATCATGAACTGTCCTTTGCGCTGTAGATATGGTGGCCAGTGACTGCAAATTAACTTGGTCACCCACCTTAACTCCCTGCACCCAGGGTCTATATTTTGTTCTATACTTTTTTGTTTTTTGACAACTTGCTTGTTCATAAGATATCCAGTGTCCACACTGAGGTAACAACTGACATGATCTTAGCATGTATAAATTTTGTATTACTTGTCTGATTGTCACTAAAAAGGCTTCGATCAAGGTTGGTAAAAGGGGTGGGAGGGTGTATTATATGTGCACAATATTGCTCATAAATGAGTAGGCACTTAAAATGCAAGTGTTAGTTTTGATATATCATCAAAAATCCTTTGTTGGAAGTTTATCAAAAACATGTGTTATTGCCCCTCAAAAAAAAAACGTGTTATTGATGTGTAAAAATGAGGAACAGAGGGAGTGCTTAAAGTCGTAGGTTTGTTTGTCAAATTACAAACTACTTTTATCTTAATTTCCTTGTTTAATATCATTGTGCAGCGCTGCATTGTTCTCGACATTGAAGGAACCACAACCCCAATATCTTTTGTTACCGACGTTCTTTTCCCGTATGCTCGTGATAATGTTGGAAGACATTTGAGCTCTACATATGATTCTCCAGAAACTCAAGATGATATTAAGCTACTGCGTAGTCAAGTAAGATCATGTTTTCTTTTTTGATCTTTGATGATACTGTTTCATTAGCTACATTAAAGGCCTCTTCCGATCTCCCGGCTCTTGGTAGTGAGGATCCATGTCTTGGCTTAGGGTTTGGTATGTATATCCCTGCATGTTTTACTTTTAGATATGCTTCTTCAGATTAATTTTTTGTCTGTTTTCTTATGCCTTCAGTGTAAACCAATCTACTAATGTTATAAAGAACAGATATGATTACGGTAGCTTATTTTTTTTCCCCAGAACCTGAATTTCAGTGATTCAGTGTGTCATATATGTCTGAGGAGTCTCGGGTAAGTTTTGGGTGTCCAAGAAAGTCCACAAACACCATGGCTCGCTAAATTACAATTATATCTGCTTCATAAATTAGGGTCTTACTAGTATATCAAATATGTCTTGGCACCTGGGGCTGTAATGATCTTGTGAACATCTGTACTCTGCAGCGTTGTTTAATTGGTCAGATGCTGCTTGCTAGCTCACAAAATTGTTTCTGAAATGAGCATTATTTTTGTAGGTTGAAGAAGATCTTAAAGCTGGCGTTGTTGGTGCTGTTCCAATCCCTTCTGATGATGAGGGTAAAGAGGAGGTTATTGCTGCTTTGGTTGCCAACGTTGGGGGTATGATCAAAGCTGACAGGAAAATTACTGCATTAAAGCAGCTGCAGGTAATTAGAAAATCACAAAGATGTATAAAGAACCTATCTTGACTAGGCTATTGTCTGAATCCTGAAAACTAATTTTCTCACAGGGTCACATATGGAGAACTGGATTCCAGAATAATGAACTTGAGGGTGTAGTCTTTGAGGATGTACCAGAAGCTCTTGAAAGGTGGCACTCTTCAGGCATAAAGGTTAGTTTTTACTATTTGTTCTTTTCAATTTCTCGCTTTATCTATTCTATGTCAATTTATTGTATAATTTGTTACAATGTGGATTGGTTATATACTTGTATGGTTTTTTCTACTTAGTTAAATGAAGTTCCTTGATGAGTATGCTAGGTCATCTTTCACTTTTTTGTTCTTTTAAGGAGAGTGAGTGGGGGTGGGGGGTTGGGGTCGAACCTTCTGTAAAAGGCTTGACAAGCTGGTGGCTGGAAATATATGTATCATACAATTGTTGGGTTGATACACTTGTTTGGTCTTGTATGTACATTGAATTCTAGCAATTCTAATGAACAATTAAATGCTTTTTTGGAAAATTGTTAGCTTTTTTTTCTCTTTCTTCTCTGCACTGATGATTTAATCTTTGGCAGTAATGTAGAATAGGGTAAGTAGAAAAGGAAAGGGAGTTGTAAGAGAGTAGGATAAGGGGAAAAATAAAAGAATAAATTAGGTGAAGGAAGAAATTAAACTCATGTGACTGAAGTCACTGAACTCATACATAATCTTTATATATGATGAGACTTGAAACTTTGTACCCTTGTACTACAAGGCCTCCAATAGATTGATTTGGTCCCGTGGGACTCCCGTCCTATTGAATAAGGAAAGAAAATAAAGGAAAAGTTTTACTCTACTATAAAATTGTATAAAATTTTAGGAAAATAGGATGAAGATGTCTTTATATCCTAGATAACCAAATGAGTACTCCCATGAAACTACTATGGCAATACTGAACAAGAGAACCTATATCAAGGAAAGGGGTAGAATTGTGCTATGTGAGAAGAGAGAGGTTCAGCAGTACACCACATCAATACATTATTCCATACTTCTATGAGGATTTTATTTCCTTGTTTATTGACTTTCTGACCCTAATATCAAGAGTTGAGTCATTGAGGCTTAGGGGCATCTTATTAAGAATAAAAAGGTTTGCAAGTGCTTCTTCAAACCAAAAATTTTCTTTGAATATTTAAAAAATAAGCAATACTAATGTTGTACTTCCTCCGATTTTATTTAATTGCAACGTTTCTATTTTCACACTTGCCAATGGACAACTTCAGCCATTAAAATCTGTAATTACCAATAAGTAAAAATTATAAAATTTTGATACTTAGAATGTATACATCAAAATTAGGGGCTGTTTTGATTGGGCAGAAATCATTTTCCAGGTAAATTGGTTTTCCCATTTTTCTTCCGCTTGGTTTATAAAAGGGTGAAAGTTTGTTTTTAATTAAAAATGAAAATTTATCCCCTAAGGCTAGAAAATATTTTCTGGTCTTAAAGAGGGAGTGCCACATTATCCTCCTAATCCATCCTCACCATCTCGACCTCCCTCCTCTTCCTCTATAATTTCTTTTCTTTTTTCTCTCTATTTTCTTCATTAGGAATCTAACAAAGGAAGATGAAGCTTGAAATTTAATTTCCATAAAATATAAAATCCAGTTGAATTTTCTTTTTCATTTGAATCAAACACGGCTTAATAAGGAAAGGCGAATGAGAAGGGCTTAGAAATAGTCTCCAGTGGATCCCTGAGTGTTAACCTATTAGACAATCTCAAGATTTTAAGTTAAGGGCTAAAGGCTAGGAGCCAAAGATGCTTTTCTTGGATATGCTAAGTAAGTCTGCATAGTATGAAGTCTGCATAGTATATCTGTGTAAATCCATATGTTTGCTGTCAAGGAGAGGGGAAAGAGCTTGTAAAATCAAACAGTCTTGGTGGTTCTACCACTCTGCACTACTTAAAACCTTGTGAATATTCGTTGGAACTTTTATGTTTGTAATTTTTTTCTTTCAGTTAATTGTGGGCTTTGGCTATATACTACGAAAACTTCAAATTTGTTAAATAACTACCAATGACAAGCAATAGCCATCCACAAGTAAAATTATAGTAGGGAACTTGCTGGTGGTATTTTATTGGTTGACTAAATGTTTGTGTTCTCATTGTTCTTTAGGTTTATATCTATTCCAGTGGCAGCAGGCTCGCGCAAAGGCTTATATTTGGAAACACCAAATATGGAGATCTTAGGAAATATCTATGTGGATTTTTTGATACCGCAGTTGGGTACGTGCTAATTTCTATGGAACACTTTAAACTCGTGATGCCAAGCTTACGATTGATTTGTAACTTAATTCTCAGTAAATCGTATGGCAGTAATAGGCCATAATGAAATTGCAGCATTTAGTGCTCCTTCAATGGATCAAGCTGCCTGCAATATTTGCTAAGTAACCATTTGAGGATAAACCATTTGGACCAAGCCTTCAGGCACTAAGCAAAAATGGTTTGAATTAATATGGCTTATAAATGACCTTCACCATAATCACTATATCTTAGTATGCTTCACTGCTTAGAGAATTATACACTACGCCAACTTTTTTTTATAAAAAAAAAAAAAAAAAAATACAAAAAAAAAAAAAAAACAAAAAAAATCACTCTTCCAATAATATCATGATGTGCTAACAAAAATATTAATAGTCCTTGACATTTTCAGTACTTATAATTTCCTTTACCCACGTTCGATGCAGCGTTGTTTATTAGCAAAATAGCATGTATTATCTGAGTGAGTAAGCATTTACAAATATTAAACCTTATTGCTTATTCAATTGTTTTGAAGAGAGTAGTGGATTGAGGAGGGGTCATTGTTAGATCCTGGAGATTTATAGTGGATTGGTCCAAGAATTCCATCACTGAATTGTGCTGTTCTTTATTTCACAGGAACAAGAGAGAGACGCGAAGTTATGTTGAGATCTTCAACTCAATGGGGGTTGATGATCCATCAGAGATCTTATTTGTAACAGATGTCTATCAGGAAGCCACAGCAGCAAAGGAAGCCGGTAACTGCTTGTAGTTTGTAGCTGTAAATTTTTTATTATGTTCTTATCTTCCTGGTTAGCTTTATATCTGATCTTTCCTCCGGTTCAATTCTATCATCTCAGGTCTTGAAGTTATAATTTCATTGCGGCCTGGAAATGGACCTCTTCCAGAGAATCATGGATTCAAGACAGTGAATTCATTTTCAGAAATATAATACTTCTGTAATTTAGCTTCTGTAATCTTTCTATGACTTGCAATATTATACTTCTAATCTTGAAAGTATCAATAAGATGTATATTTGAAATAATTGGAAAGGTAAATCAGAAATTGGTTTAAGCAGTTTTTTTTTTTTTTTGAATGAACCTCGAAAGTATTAAAGAATATGGAGTATTTGCTTTGCTTCTGAATTCAGAATAATAAGAGAAATCATTCGCCATAGTTTGTATTGTGTCTATTATTCACTTGGGTATACTGGTAAAGTCTAAGATGCCAAAATAATTTTTGGCTTGTCAAAGTACATCATGATTGCATTTGCATTGCTGCCTAATCATAGTTATATTTGCTTTCTCATTTGCATTGATTTCCACAGCAAATAATGGTCACAACCGTGGGTCCAAATAACATAAATCAACTCGGTGGAGGATGTACCTTCTGCAAGAGGGAAACTGTCCTTTTAATTCTTTCGTTTATTTTGTAATTTTTGAGTATAGTAAGAGGGAAATCTCAATGTCAAAATACATAATGATTGTATTGTTTCCTAATCATTTGGTTTGAAAATTTTGATGTCTTTATATCATCTTTTGCGGACATTGTGCTATGGTCCTTGTTTAATCATTTGTTTGATTTTTTTTTATTTTTTTTATTTTTTTTTTTTATTTTTTTTTTTTTTTTAAAAAAAGTACTAATTTATTTATTTTTCATATATAGTGGACTAGGATTTACCATTTCAATTTAAATTACTCCAATTCAATCTGAATCTAATTAGATCCTACTTCGAATTTAAACTTTTAGTTTGGATCTATTTGAAATCCTATTGAAAATTTAGGGTTTGTTCTCATATGTTTATCTCCATTTCAGCTCAGCTCAGTTCAGTTCAGCTCCTAATTTAGTTCAGTTCAGTTTAGCATATGAGAACACACCCTTACTCTTTCTTTTTTTCTTTTTTTTTATTTTTTTTTATTTTTTTTTATAGTAGTACAATGTATATTTTGTATTTGATAAGGTGATAATTATTAAATTACAAATTGACCCAATAATAACCCATCACGTCTTTGATAGATAAATAACATTGTTGTGAAAAATAGAGAGAACTAGATGAAGCCCGTGCGATGCACAGTTTGTTTCAATTTTTTAAAACATTTTTTTACAAATAAAATTTGTTACATATTTAGATAAAATTTCTAATATCAAAAGATAATATTTTATATTTAATTAGTTTAAACTTAAAAATCTCAATCGCCAATTTTGCGTGGCATTTGAATTATATAATTCTAAAAGAAAATAATAATCTCTTATTTGATTCGCTACAATTAAACTCGTGCGATGCACGATTTATTTAAACTTTTTAAATAACTTTTTTAACATTATATTTATGTGCTAAAATTTGTTATATATTTAGATAAAATTTCTGATACCAAATGATAATATTCAATTAATTTAAACCGGAAAATCTCATTCGCCAATTTTGCTTACGTGTCATTTAAAATATTTAAATCTAAAAGAAATTAATAATCTCGCATTTAATTGGCTACCACTAAAATTTATTGTTCTACATGGCGCGCTGAAAAAATTAAATCCTATGTGGCTCTCTAAAAACTCCATACATATATATATATATATATATATATATATATATATATGCGTACAATCACTAGGGTTTGCTTTGAGAGTACAAGAGTATGATAAACACCCACATATATTTTGAAAGAAATTGTTCAACACCAGCAATATAGGTGTTGTTCTTGTAAAAGGAAAAAAAAAATTAGACGTCGTTTGGTTCATCTAATTTTGTTTCAAAATATTTTATTTTATTTTATCTGAATTAATTCTGTTTTACATGAACTTATTGTTGTTGTCGAAACTCTAACAAAATTCCTTGAACATCCGATGTGGAACTTATATACATTTTACGTGCCTACACTTCTTTGAAACTATTATTTTATTTTTCTTATTTTATGTTAATTTTATAAACTTATTTTGTCAAAACTTATAGGAAGTATTTTTTTTTCTCTAAATCTATCTTGATTACTATTTTTTTTTCTTTTAACCTTTATAATTTCCATTTTGATATCATTTCTTCAAAGGAAACTATTGTGATTATTTACTTAAACACATATTAAAAAATAAAAAATAAAAAAATTCACGATTATTTCTTTAATACTACGTATATGAAGTATATGTTAAACTCAAGAAAATATTGGAGAAAACGGCTTGGCCTTCGTATTGATATTAAACATATATATACACAATACCTTAGGAAACCTAATTAGCCTAAAACTCCTAAAAGATAAACTTTCCAAAATATACAATATTAACATAAATAACAAACCAAACTCCAATACTCCCCCTCAAGTTGGAGCGTGTAAATCACGAATGCCCAACTTGCGTAATAGAAAACCAAACTGTTGTCGGCCAAGAGCCTTGGTGAGAATGCCTGCTAACTGATGACCTGTCGAAACATATGAGGTTGAAATATTTCCGTTGACCAACTCATCACGAACAAAATGACAATCGACCTCTATATGGTTCGTACGTTCATGAAACACTGGATTTTTAGCTATATGTAAAGCCGAATGATTATCACAAAACAACTGCATAGGCTTTGAATGCTGAATAACGAGAACAAACAACAACATTTTTAACCATTTTAACTCACGAGAAGTAAGAGCCATAGACCTGTATTCAGCTTCAGATGAGGATGTGGCCACAGTAGGCTATTTTTTAGTCTTCCAAGAAACAGGGGAACGACCTAGGAAAACAAAATAACCGGACAAAGAACGTCGACTTAACGGGCACGCCGCCCAATCACTATCACAAAACGCCGTCAAGCGTAAATCCCTCGTAGGTCGCAACAAAATACCTTGTCCCGGACTACCCTTAAGGTAGCGCAAGACACGAATAGCCGCATCCCAATGCGAGACCTACGGAACACTCAAAAACTGTGCCAAAACATGCACTGAGTAACTCAATTCCGGTCAAGTGACCGACAAGTAAACCAAACGACCAACCAAACGACGATACTGTCCCGGATGCTGAAACGGCTCACCGGAAGCATGTGAAAGACGATGATTCTGCTCCATCGGAGTATCAATGGGTTTACAACCCAACATTCCTGCCTCAGTCAAAATATCTAGAGCATACTTTCGTTAAGAAAGAAAGATGCCCTCTGGACTCCGAGCAACCTCAATGCCTAAGAAATATTTAAGCAAACCCAAATCCTTCATATAGAAGCATTTGCTCAAATAGGATTTAAATCGAACGATGGCATCATGAGAGGAGCCTGCAATTATCAAGTCATCAACATACATAAGAACATGCAAAGAAACACTGCCCTGTGCATAGCTAAATAGGGAGTAGTCAGCATAAGAGTTTTTAAATCCAAAACCTCGCAGCGCACTTGACAGTTTTGAGAACCACTGTCTCGGGGCTTGTTTCAAGCCATATAAAGATTTCCGCAGCCTGCAGTCGGAGTACCGTACCCTGGAGGAAACTGCATATATACTTCTTCATCCAAATCACCATGAAGAAAAGCATTATGAACATCCATCTGATGCAACTCCCAATTCAAAGACACAACAACCATTAACAAGACACGTACCGTAGTCATCTTTGCAACAGGTGCGAACGTCTCATTATAATCGACACCTTCAACCTGACGATTGCCTTGAGACGTTCCACCTTTGACTTGTCGGTGTATTTTATTTTATACACCCAACCGCTACCAATTGTTCTTTTTTCAGGAGGAAAATCCTCATTGGTCCATGTGCCATTACGTTCTAGAGCATCGATCTCATCTTGCATAACCTTACGCCAACCGACGTCTTTGACCGCCTCTTTGAACGAAGACGGTTCCTTTCCCTTAGTGATCGTCGCCAAAAAACACCTGTGTCTCATAGAAAAACGATTATATTCAACATGACAAGCTATAGGGAAAGGTTTACCTGAGGAATGTGATTGAGGAGGGTCGACATTTGATGTAGCAGGGTCTATATTTTCAGTGATGAGAGTATGAGTGACATAATTACGATGCCACAAAGGAGGTCGTTTTTCACGATGACCACGACCTAAATTGTCCGAAGAACTCCCCCTCAAATAATCCGACGAAATAAAAATACTTTCATCATTAATATCTTGCTCAACAATAGTAGTCGATCGCTCGTCACCACTTAAACCATCACGAGACGAAGAATTACCACCCGCCGTCACCACCGGCGCCGGCGTTCTGACTTGGTTGGCCGGCGACCGAAGACTGCCCAGCCGTACCAGGCTGGGGTGGATGCTGCCCACCACTGGCAGGCTGGGATGGTGTGCTGCTGCCCGCAGCTGCTGCTAGACTGCTGGGCAGCAGAGTCCGCAGCTAGGCTACGGTTTGAGGCGTCGTGCCGCAGCCTGGTTGCGGTTCTCTCTGCCTGGGGCTGCGGCTGAGCTTGCGGGACAGAGCAGTCCGCAACTGGGCTGCGGCGTGGAGTATTCTCCCGCGGCCTGGCTGCGGTGCTCACTGATGTGTCTATTTTATATAGTGTTTTACCCCCGTCCCTTGGTCATAATTAGTAGTGTTTTTGACTCTTTAGATCCACTTTTATTACTAATTGGTGTTTTCTAGTGTTTTTGTAGATTTGGTTGACTTTTGCAGGGATTTGCACTTTTGGAGCATTTTCCCGAGATATTTTGGAGCAATCACGAGCACTGGAGAAACACGGCCAGATTCTATAGCCCAGGGCCGGTTAGAGCCATTGAACCGGTGATTAAGGGCTCGGTATATCTGATACCGGGGCATTTGGATCGAGTATTTAAGACCCGAAGAGAAAACCCAGATTGGCCCGAAGAATTGGAGCCCAATCGTAGTCCAAATAGTGGCCCAAGAGAGCCGCCCGACAAAAAGGCTGGCGCCCGAAGGCGCGCCCGGCCGGGCAAGAGAAGAAAAGGTCGGCGCCCGAAGACGCGCCCGGCCGGGCGCGAGATTCATACCTGATAGAGAAAAGGCGCGCCCGATCGGGCACGTGTTATTATTAGGAGTTAATTTTTTACGTTTAAGTTTGTTTTATTAGTTTAGGATTCTTACAGAGTATAAATGCTTCTCCGTAAAACGAGTTTAGGACCTTTTCTTACTCTCTTAATTATTTTTCTTAGAATTTTCTCTCTCTACTTAGCTTTTAGATTAGTTTCTCTCTCTTATACCTTTGTTCTTAATCTATTCTTAATTCCAAATTTATTTGGTAATGATTTCTTTTCTCTTAATCTTAGTTGTTTATTTTATTCCTTTGATCATGTCTTGTTTCATTGCTTTGATTAGTTTAGTTTTTATTATGTGTGAGTAGTTCTATTTTTAGGGTTTATGGGGATCCATAAATAATATGAAGGGGTAATTTATTGTTGTTGATTGTCAATGCTAGATTAATTTCCTATTGATTGATTTAATGCTCTGTGACTAGATATGCGCAGATCTTTTATGCATGAGTTTAACAATATTGATTCGAGATTCGACAGATGAGAATTAATGTTTAGGTCTAGTTTCAATAGGCAGGTTAATTTATAAATGGTTAAGTCGAGATTCGAAAGATGAGATTTAATACCGATAAATTAATTGTGTGATTGTAATACGTAGCGAAAGCCCTTTATAATCCGATTAATGTATGCATTGACGAATGATTATTATATTCTACCCTGGAATATTATTTATTGGTGAACCTATGCCCTAGATCCTTTTATTCATTGTTTTCTCCCTATTCTTAATCTTCGTAGTTTAGTTTCATATTCAAATATATATATTGGTTACCTCATAATCTAGATTATATTAGTTAATTAGGAATAGAAAGACTCGTTTCTCTGTGGATTCGAACCTACTTCCCTATCTACATTAGTTAGAGGATTTATGAATTACTTTTGATTTGGGGATACGACTTTACCCTGTCAAAATTTGGCGCCGTTGCCGGGGAAACAGTTTTATTTTTGTTTCTGATTATTTTTGTAGTCTAGGTTATTTCTTTTTGTCTCAGAGAAGGTAAGTTCTTTGAGGCAAGTCTCATATTTGCTTTTAGTTTTTTTTGTTTATGCCCAGGTGTTCCAGATCAGGGTACATCCCATTCGATCCTGAGATCGAACGATCCTTCCATAGACAGAAAAATCTTTACAAGCAAATCCCGGCGGATTCTGGTGATAATAATAATCACTGAGATCCTCCAACTGGTTCTAGCGATTCAGAGGTATCATCAGATCCAGAATCAGAGATGACGACTCCAAAGAAGCTTAGTGATTACTCACAACCAAAGCTTACAGATTTCCCACATCTCACTCCCACTCCGGCTCTTGATGGGGTACAATTTGAGATTAAACCCCAATTTATAACGATGACAGAGAGGAAGCAATTTAGTGGAGCTAAGGGTGAAGACCTAAATCTTCACATTGCAGACTATTGTCAATATTGTAATACCATCAGGCAAGCCGGGGTCACACAAGATCAAATCAGGGAGATTCTCTTCCCTTTCTCTTTAACTGGAAAAGCTAATTGTGGTTTAATGGTTTAAATAGAACTGTACTTGGTATAACTAACTGGGAAACTCTCGTTTTGAATTTTTATAACAAGTATTATCCTGCAGAGAGAACAGCCGTACCACGGAGTGCAATTCAGAACTTTGCCCAAGAAGCCGATGAAACTTTATATGAGGCTTGGGAGAGGTTCAAGGACCTACAAAGAGAATGCCCCCATCATAATTTAGCGCAATGGCAGTTAATCCAAGCCTTTTACAATGGCATTGGAAATTCATCTAGAATAATTTTAGATTCCGCACCTAGTGGGAGGTTTATGAATCTTAATGTTGATGATGCAGGTTAATTAGGTTATTGAAGATATGGCGATACATAATTCCCAATATGGGAATCCTAGAGGATTTTCTAACAAAGGGAAGCATAGTGTTGACTCTGTATCCTTTTTGCAAGCTCAATTGACCTCTATCTGCCAGAAATTAGATAATCTTAGCACTGCTAATGTAGCTAATGTTTCTGATATGTCTATTTTATATAGTGTTTTACCCCCGTCCCGTGGTCATTATTAGTAGTGTTTTTGGCTCTTTCGGACCACTTTTATTACTAATTTGTGTGTTCTAGTGTTTTCGTAGTTTTAAATGTATTTTACAGGAAATTGCACTCTTGGAGCATTTTCCCGGGCCTTATTGGATCGACTACGGAAGCTAGAAGGACACGACCACTTTCGGAGCCCAAGATCGGTGAGAGCCGGTGACTAAGGGCTCGGTTATTTGGATCACGAGGCATTTGGACCATGTATTCGAGACCCGAGAGGAAATATGGATTGGGCCGAGAAATCTAGCCCAATCGAAGTCCAAGCCTCGAAGATGAAGACCGGACCCGATCGGGCAAGCATACGCCCGATCGGGCGGCTGCGTGTGTTAGTGCCATCAAGGAAAGGCGCGCCCGATCGTGTGATCATAGGCTCGATCGGGCGCGGCATATCAGAAGGAGCATAGTAAAAAAGGCGGGCCCGATCAGGCGCTCCTTCGCCCGATCGGGCGCGTGTTTTTCCTAGAGTCTGATTAAGTTTAGTTTAATTCGTGTTTTAGGAAAGGTTTATATACGTTTTTGTACGGAATAATTACTTACCTCTTTCTCTTAGATTTTCTCTCTCTACTTAGTATTTTTCTCTCTCTTAAATTCTCTTAAATTCTCTCTAAACTCTTGTTCTTAATTCCTTCATTAATTCCAGATTTATTTTGGTACAATTTCTTCCCTTTTTAATTTAAGCTATTTTAATTGTTTTCTTGATTATGTTCTTATTTATTTATTTGATTGGTTTAGTTATGATGATTAGTGAGTAGTTCAATTCTAGGGTTTATGGGGATCCATAATTAATATGAAGGGATAGTTTGTTATTATTGATTGTTGATATTGCATGATAATTTCCTATTGAATTGTTTTAATTCTTTGCAATTAGATTATGAATCGAGCAGATGTAATTTGATTGTGAATGTTTAGCAATATTGAATTGATGAATCGAGCAGATGTTGATTTAATATTAAAGGCTATTTTTAATAGGAACTTAGGTCTAATAAATTGCGAGAGCCTGTTAGATCTATGTTGGTTAATAAATTGCGAGAGCCTGTTAATCATGTTATTTGTGCATTGTTAATTATTAATTACTTCGTTCTATCCCGGAATATTAATTATTGGTGAACCTGTGACCCTAGGTTTCCTTATTATTGATTCTTTTCTCCCTAAACTCATTCTTCGTAGTATAGAATTCACACTTAAAATATTGGTTACTTAGATAATTTAGATTATATTAATTAATTAGAATTAAAAAGACCTGTTTCCCTGTGGAGTTCGACCCTACTTCCCTATCTACCTTAGTTAGTGATTTAGGTAATTATTTTTTATTAGGGGATACGACTTTACCTTGTCAAAATTTGGCGCCGTTGCCGGGGAAACGGTTTTATTTTTATTTTCTGATTATATTTTTGTAGTCTAGATTAAACCCCCTTTTGCCTCAGAGAACATTAGTTCTTTGAGGCAAATCTCATATTTGTCTCTAGTTATTTGTTTATGCCCAGGTGTTCTAGATCAGGTGACATCCCTTTTGATCTTGAGATCGAGCGTTCTTTTCATAGGCAAAGGAGACTCTATAGACAAATTCTGGCGGGTTCTGAGGAGGACAACGATCGAAGAGATCCTCCCCCTGATTCTAGTGATACTGATATTCCTTCAGATTCAGAATCAGAGATGACGACCCAGAAGAAACTCAGTGATTATTCGCAACCGAAGCTCACAGATTTCCCGCACCTTACTCCTACTCCGGCTCTAGATGGAGTTCAATTTGAGATCAAGCCCCAATTTATCACTATGATAGAGAGGAAGCAGTTCAGCAGAGCTAAGGGTGAAGATCCTAATCTTCACATCGCAGATTTCTACCAGTATTGTAACACCATTAGACAAGCCGGGGTTACGTAGGACCAAATCAGGGAGATTCTTTTTCCCTTTTCATTATGTGGCAAAGCAAAATTATGGTTTAATGGTTTGAATAGAATTGCACTTGGTATTACTGACTGGGAAACTCTTGCTTTGAATTTCTATAATAAATATTATCCTGCAGAGAGAACAACGGTGCTAAGAAGTGTTATTCAGAACTTCGCTCAAGAGGCCGACGAAACATTATATGAGGCTTGGGAGAGGTTCAAGGATATACAGAGAGAGTGCCCCCACCACAATCTAGCACAATGGAAATTGATCCAAGCATTTTATAATGGACTTGGAAATTCTTCTAGATCAGTACTAGATTCGGCAGCTAGTGGGAGGTTTATGAATTTAAATGTGGATGATGCAGGACAGGTTATCGAAGACATGGCAATACACAATTCCCAATATGGGAATCCGAGGGGGTTTGCAAATAAGGGAAAACATAATGTCGATTCCGTATCCTTTTTGGAAGCTCAATTAACATCTATTTGTCAAAAATTAGATAATCTTACTGCTGCTCCTAACTCTGTAGCTAATGTTTCTGCTGTTGCTAACTATGAAGCTTTTTGTGAAAATTGTGGAATTGTAGGTCATTGGGAGCAATATTGTAGGAGCTCTATGGAACAAGTTAATGCCTTCCAAACCTATAGGCAAAATAACCCCTATTCCAATTCCTACAATGCCGGTTATAAAAAACCATCCTTATCTTTCATACCGGAGTACCAATGTACAAAACCCTCCACCTCCACAACAACCACAACAGCAACCCCCACCACAGCGAAAATATTATCATCCTAATGCCGGCCAGAAAAGCCAAGCATCACCCTCATCATCTTCCGACCCTGCCATGACAGAAATTAGAGCGATGCTAGCTAATATGCAAAAGCATATGGAGAGTTGGGATGCGCAAATTGATTCTATTCTAGCCCATAATAAAATCATGGACAATCAAATTGCACAACTTTCATCTACCCTACAATCCCGTCAGCAGGGAGCTCTACCATCACAACCTATCCATCCTACAGATCATGCTAATGCAATCACTCTAAGGAGTGGTTCATATTATGATGGACCTCCTATGCCAAAGGAAGATGGACCAGTTCCTGATCTAGATTCCTCTATACCAAACGGTAATCTTGCTAGCCCTGCAGGGCTACAAATAGATACTAACCCTACTAATGTTTCTGTGCAGGGTAAATTGCAGGATAAGGGAGGAGATGTGCAGAGCCCAGTTATCAAGCTTCCATTCCCTAATAGACAACTGAAGAGTAAGCTTGATAAACAATTCGGTAAGTTTTTAGAGGTTGTAAAAAACCTGCAGGTAACAGTTCCTTTCACTGATTTAATCACTCAAGTACCTGCTTATGCTAAATTCATGAAAGACATTCTGACTAGGAAAAGGGCCTTTAATGAAGTAGAAACTGTAGCTTTCACAGAGGAGTGTAGCGCTTATTTGCAAAATAAATCCCCTCGTAAATTAAAGGATCCCGGTAGTTTTTCTATCCCTTGTCACATTGGGAATGTTTTTATTGATAAAGCTTTATGTGATTTGGGTGCTAGTGCCAGTGTCATGCCATCATCTATCTGCGCTAAATTAAATATGGGAGAATTAAAAATTACTAATATAACTTTGCAAATGGAAGATCGTTTGGTAAAATATCCCTTAGGTATTTTAGAGGATGTACCTGTCAGAGTTGGTAAATTTTTTATTCCGGTTGATTTTGTTGTTTTAGATATGGCAGAGGATACACAAATACCCATTATATTAGGTAGGCCTTTCCTCCACACTGCATGAGCTATTATTGATGTGAAAAATGGTAAACTAACCCTTTCTGTAGGTGACGATAATGTTACCTTTAATTTAGGGAAGGTTTTGAAAGGGCCTATGTTAGAGGAAAATTGTTGTTATATTGATACAATTGATATAATGGACGATATTTGTGTTGATAGCTTGCCACAGGTTCTTGCGAAGGATCCCTTAGAGGAAGTTCTCTGCGGGAATTTATCTAGCGACAATGGAAGCATTTGGGGTAATGAGGTACAGAGTATTGAAAAGGCTCTTTCCTTAGAAGAGTTAAGCCCCAAGGAGACAATGAAGGTAGTAAATTTAGTTCAGGAATCAAAACCTGCAGAGGTCAAGAAACCTGAGCTAAAACCTCTCCCTTCTCATTTAAAATATGTTTTTCTAGATGAGCAGGAACTACACCCCGTGATCATCAGTACTGCACTCACTGACCTACAATCTTCCCAACTTCTAGAGGTCCTCAAAACCCATAAGAAGGCTATAGGGTACAGTATTGATGATCTCAAGGGTATTAGCCCTGATTTTTGCATGCACAGGATTCATCTAGAGGAAAATTACAAGCCCTGCATTCAACCCCAACGAAGATTAAATCCAAACATGCAGGAAGTAGTCAAGAAAGAGGTGATGAAATTACTTGATGCAGGTATCATCTATCCTATTTCTGACTCCAAGTGGGTAAGTCCTATGCAGGTAGTACCGAAGAAGGGTGGGATGACTGTGATAACTAATGATAAAAATGAATTAATTCCCACTAGAACTGTAACAGGGTGGCGTATGTGCATAGACTATCGTAGATTAAATATCGCCACTAAAAAGGATCACTTCCCTTTTCCCTTTATTGATCAAATGCTTGAGAGGTTAGCTAATCACAAATTCTTTTGCTATTTGGACGGGTATTCGGGATTTTTCCAAATTCCGATTCACCCTAAAGATCAGGAAAAGACCACCTTTACATGCCCTTATGGCACTTTTGCATATCGTAGAATGCCCTTTGGTTTATGTAATGCACCTGCTACCTTCCAACGTTGCATGATGAGCATTTTTTCTGATTTCATAGAGTCTATTATGGAGGTCTTTATGGATGATTTTAGCGTATACGGTTCTTCATTTGATTCATGTCTAATTAATCTCGCTAAAATTTTGAAAAGATGTGAAGAGTGCAACTTAGTACTTAATTGGGAGAAATGTCACTTTATGGTGACAGAGGGAGTAGTCCTTGGCCATATTATATCTGATAAGGGCATACAAGTAGACAAAGCTAAAATATCAGTGATTGAGCAATTACCTCCCCCAGTCAATGTTAAGGGAGTTAGAAGCTTCTTGGGTCATGCGGGGTTTTATCGCCGCTTTATCAAAGATTTTTCTAAAATTGCTAAACCACTGACACAACTTTTGCTCAAGGATGCCCCATTTATTTTTACTGACGAGTGTCTTGAGGCTTTTAACAGGATTAAGCAGGCTTTGATATCGGCACCCATCATATGTGCTCCTGATTGGAACCTTCCTTTCGAGATCATGTGTGATGCAAGTGACTTTGCACTAGGAGCCGTGCTCGGACAGAGGAAGGACAAGGTTTTGCATGCTATTTATTATGCTAGCAAAACCTTAGATGAAGCCCAAGTCAACTATGCCACCACAGAAAAGGAGTTTCTTGCTGTTATTTATGCTTTAGAAAAATTTAGATCATATCTAGTTGGTTCTAAAGTTATTGTTTTTACTGATCATGCAGCATTGAAATACTTGATAGCCAAGGCTACTCCGGTGGGTTCTCTTGCTCCAAGATTTCAACATTGAAATAAAAGATAAAAAGGGAGCAGAGAACGTAGTGGCAGACCACTTGTCACGTATCAGGTATGATGAGGGTAAGGATTCTTTACCTATAAATGATTCTTTCCTTGATGACAACCTGTATGTAGTTGTAGAGCATCACCCTTGGTATGCCGATTTTGCTAATTATATAGTGGGTGGTACTCTACCTCCTGACTTGTCCTACTAACAGAAAAAGAAATTCCTTTATGATGTTAAACATTATTTTTGGGATGACTCTTTTTTGTTTCGTGAGTGTGCAGATGGATTATTTCGCAGGCGTGTTCCCGAATGGGAGGTTCACGGCGTCCTTACCAGTTGTCATACTTCACCCTATGGTGGACATCATGGCCCCACTAAAACGGTGGCTAAGATTAATGAGTCAGGCTTCTTTTGGCCTACTATGTTTAAAGATGCTAACACTTTTGTGCAGGCTTGTGACTCTTGCCAGAGGACTGGCAACATTTCGCGGAGGCATGAGATGCCCCAAACTGGGATTCTCGAAGTTGAAATATTTTATGTTTGGGGTATCGATTATATGGGGCCGTTCCCATCTTCCAATGGGAATTGTTACATACTTGTAGCCGTAGATTATGTGTCCAAGTGGGTAGAAGCCATAGCTTCACCAACAAATGATTCTAAGGTAGTCATTAAGCTCTTCAAGAAGATCATATTTCCCAGGTTTGGTTTTCCACGAGCTATTATTAGTGATGGGGGTACCCACTTCCATGAAAGACAATTGGATAACCTCCTCAAGAAGTATGGCGTATATCACAGAACAGGGCTTAGTTACCACCCTCAAACTAGTGGTCAAGTTGAGGTCTCTAATAGGGAAATCAAGGCGATCATAGAAAAGGTAGTAGCCAAGTCAAGGAAAGATTGGAGCATGAAGCTTGATGACACACTTTGGGCATACCGAACAGCATTTAAGACACCGATTGGTACTTCACCTTAGAGATTGGTTTATGGTAAGGCATGTCATCTTCCCGTAGAATTGGAGTACAAAGCTTTTTAGGCGATCAAAGAGCTTAATATGGATTCTAACACTAGTAGAAAAAACTTCATTTGTAACCCCCTATTTGTAACCAACAGTACTTTTTTAGTTACAACTAGTATATTTGTAACTAACAATTAAAAATCCGTTACAAATAATTAGTAAAAACTTGTATGACTCATGTAATCGTAACTGACTAAGAATTGTTGGTTACAAGTAATTGTTATTGTAACTAACAATTTAATTGACTGTTACGACTACTATACTTATATTTTCTGTAAATATATATTTGTAACTAACAACACATAGTCGGTTACAAATACTAATTTCATTTTATTTTAATATATTTTTTTCAATAAAGAAAAAGAAAAATCTAAGCCCCAAAATAAAAAATAAAAAACCCTCGACCTCCCCTATTACCCCCAACCTTAGTCTAAAATTCCCCCAAAAATAAAAATAAAACTCCCACAAAAATCCCCCCCAATTCACTCAGAAAATTTGGCTTGAGTACCGCCCCATCCACCTGAGCTTGAAGACCGCCGAAGTTCAGCCTCAAAGAGTTCCGTTGGATTAAAGGCTGAAGGAGTGCCGTCGGCTAGTTCGAGCGTTAGCCACCGTCAAGCAGCATCAACACTTATACATTAGGGTATGTTCGAGAATTAATTGGTTTTTTTTTTAAATGCAAATTGAATTGGGCTCATTTACTTCTTTGGATTGAAGGCTGCCGGAGTTCCTCTGGGTTGAAGGCTGCCAGAGTGCCGTCGGCTAGTTCGAGCGTTAGCCACCGTCTAGAGTGCGGTGAGTCTCGATACAAGAGCTTTTGCAAGATCTTATTTGTTTTTTACATTGAATTCAAATTTCTGTTTCAATTTTTTGTCTCAATTTTCTGTCATATTGCATTTAAATACCTATTTCAATTTTACATTGAATTTAAGTTGTTGTTTATATTGTATTTATCTATTGTATTTGAATTCAAGTTTCTGCTTATTTGTTTTTTACATTGAATTCAAGTTTCTGTTTATATTGTATTTATCTATTGTAGTTGAATTATATTTTGGGAGTCTCGATTATTGTAAAACCGTAAACTCTTGCTTGATTTCATTGATATCATAAGCAGCATATTTATAATACGAGGCAGAAGAATCCTAAGCCTATACGGAAACAAGTCCTGCTAGTTTAGGTAAATAAACATAAACAAGGAATCAAATATTATCATAGTAAATCTAAATATATTTACTAAATCTTATGATATTTCCTAAATATATCGTAATAATTACATTGTGGGTTAAGATCTTTAAGGTGTAGCTGTGTAATTTAATTTAATTTAATTTAATTTTATAGGGTTAATCTCTTGATTTTTGGGTTGTGTAATGTATTTGAATGCTTTGATTATCTTGGTTTTAAGTGTTATATGTGTTATCTCACTGTGAGGTGGATTTTGTCGGTCTTGTGTTTATGACATTTCAAATATAAAGTTCATCTGCCTTAATTAGTGTGTATTATATCATAGTGTATACTTTGTCGTTCAAATTCTAGTTATGAATCACGTCATATCTGGGTAGATACTTTGCTTTTTTTGGTGTTTAACATAACATGTTATTACATTTTAGAAATGAATCGTGAATGGATGTATGATGCAATCCGAACGTCACCTGCATACTTAGAAGGAGTTAATGAGTTTTGTAAGATTGTTGTGCAACATCAGTGGAGTGTTGTTGTTGAACAAAGACTTACTAGGGCAAGACCTATCTTCTGCCCTTGTTGTCGTTGCAAGAACGTGAAGAGGTGGGATGACATTAAGAAAATAGAGGAACATTTGATTATTCATGGGTTCATGTCAGACTACACAGTTTGGTACTAGCATGGTGAAAAACTTACTCCTATGGGCAATTCATCTTCTGTTAATAATGATACCGAACTTGATAGGGAGTCGGTTGGTAGTGATAATATTGATGGGTTTGATGAGGAAAACAATGTTGATGAAGATAACATCAATGATATGATGGAAGGGTTGGAGGATCGTGTGAATGAAAATTCTCGTACAATTGAGGTGGTGTCGAAGGCTGCAGAGACACCCCTATATCCTGGTTGTACAAAGTATTCCAAGCTTTCGGGGGTGTTAACATTATTCAACTTGAAAGCAAAGAGCGGTTGGACTGACACGAGTTTCACTTTGTTGTTAGAAACTCTTTCGGATATGTTTCCCGAGGGGAATGATATTCCTAAGTCCACCTATTATGCGAAGAAATTGATGTGTCCCATGGGTTTAGAGTACACCAAGATGCATGCATGTCCTAATGACTGTGTGCTTTTTCGAAAGGAGAATGAAAACTTAGATGCTTTTCCACAGTGCGGTGAGTCTCGATACAAGCGGGAGGGTTTAAACTTGGACCGTAAGAAATGGCCGCCAGCTAAGTTTGTATGGTATCTTCCAATAATTCCAAGGTTTAAACGTCTATTTTCAATCAAGCAAGATGCTAAAAACTTGGTGTGGCATGACAATGAGAGGAAGAAAGATGGGTTAATTAGACACCCGGCTGATTCATTGCAATGGAAACACATTGATGAGACATTTCCAGAGTTCGGTAATGAGCCTAGGAACTTGAGGCTTACGTTGAGTACAGACGGGATGAACCCTTATGGCACTTTAAGTAGCAAACATAGTACATGGCCGGTTCTTTTGTCGATATAAAACTTACCTCCTTGGTTGTGTCAGAAGCAAAAGTACATCATGCTGCCACTGTTAATATCAGGTCCTAAACAACCTGGTCATGACATAGATGTGTACTTAGAGCCGCTCATAGATGATTTGAAGCTGTTGTGGGATGAAGGTGTTGTGACATTCGATGCTCATACCGGGACGAATTTCAGACTTAGAGCCATGATTTTCTGTACCATAAATGATTTTCCAGCGTATGGAAATTTGTCGGGGTACAAAAACAAAGGACAAAAAGCATGCCCAGTATGTGAAGATGATATGCCTATTACATACCTGAATCATTGGGGTAAGAATGTGTATTTGCATACTAGAAGGTCACTTCGTCGAGACCATCCATATCGAAAGATGAAGAAACAATTCAATGGTTTTATTGAGAAAGGAGTGTGTCGTAAGCCGTTGACAGGGACCCAGATTTATGAAAAAATTAAACATATCAACACAGTCTACGGAAAGCTTCACACACCGAAAACAAAGAAGGATGTTCTATGGAAAAAAGTGTCTAAGTTATGGGAACTTCCTTACTGGAAGCACTTAAGAGTTAGACATTGTTTGGATGTGATGCATATTGAAAAAAATGTTTGTGATTCATTGATTGGGACATTGTTGAATATTAAGGGGAAGACCAAGGATGGTGCTACTGTGCGTAGAGACATGAAGGAAGCCAATATTCGACCAAAGTTATGGCTCGAGGATAATGAAAGAAGGAAGAAATCATTCTTGCCTCATGCATGCTACACGTTGTCTAGGGAAGAGAAGAGGATGTTTTGTGAATGTTTGAAAAGAATCAAGGTACCTACGGGGTATTCGTCGAATGTGAGCCGTTTTGTTTCGGTAACCGATAAGAAAGTATCTGGTATGAAATGTCATGATTGTCATGTCATGATGCAAGTATTCTTACCAATTTCTATTCGGGGGCTATTGCCGAAACATGTTAGGTATGTCGTTGTGAAGCTTTGTCACTTTTTCAGTGACATATGTAGTAAGGCAATTGATCCCAAAAAGCTTGATGAAATGGAAGCTGATGTTATTGAAACCTTATGCAAGTTCGAGATGTATTTTCCACCCTCGTTCTTTGATATAATGGTACACGTAGTTATCCACTTACCTCGAGAGATTAAAGAATGCGGTCCTGTGTTCATGCATTATATGTACCCTTATGAAAGGCACGTGGGAAGTTTGCAAGATAAAGTTTAAAATAGAGCAAGTCCTGAGGGTAGTATCATTCAAGCTATCCTTGCAGAGGAAGCTGGGAACTTTTGTGCTGTGTTCTTGGCTAGGGCTAAAGAAATTGGTGTTCCCGTTTCTCGACATGAGGGAAGGCTGCAAGGGAAGGGTAAAGTTGGTCGAAAATTGGTTAGGCCTCCCATTGACAGATTTCAAAAGGCCCATCGATATGTTTTGCAACAGCTCTCTGAAGTTCATCCATACATAGAAAAGCATCTACATGAATTGCAATGTCAAAATCCAAGAATAACTGCCTATTCATTGATGCAAGAGCATAATCGCCGGTTTGTTGAGTGGTTTCAAGTCCAAGTGAAGCTTCAATTGAGTCAAAATGAAAATGTACCAGAAATGATCAAGTGGCTAGCACGAGGTCCCCAACCACTTGTTTATACTTATGAGAGCTACGACATCAACGGATATTCTTTCTCTATTTGTCTTAAGGATGAAAAGAGTGTTCAACAGAATAGTGGCGTGGTTGTAGTTGCATCTTCAACAGAATACTCAAGCGCTAAAGATACAAGGCCAATCGATGCGACACAAGCATATTATGGGGTTATTCAAGAGATTTGGGAGCTAGACTATGTTGATTTCACCATTCCTCTTTTTCGATGCAAGTGGGCAGACAATCGTCGTGGACAAAAAAGGGATGTTCTGTTTGGTTATACTTTGGTATATTCAAGTCGTTATATAGAAGGGGAGGAGCCTTTTATCCTAGCAAAACAAGCTAAACAAATTTTTTACATCAACGACAATATGGATCCAATGTGGCGTGTTGTGGTTCAAGGAAAAAGACGAATTGTTGGTGTTGAAGATGTCGTAGATGAAGAAGAGTACGACAGATTGGATGACACCCCACCTTTATCCATGGGTGTCCAACCTCTTCAAGATGGAGAAGATATAGTTGATGATGAGGACTATGATCGTGACGAAGGGGTGGAGGTTGATTTAGTTACGACACCACTATAGGGTTTATGTTAGTGTTATTATGCTATGTTAGCTTAGCAATTTTGTAATATTAGCAATGAACTTGGTTCCTCTCTCTCTCTCTCTCTCTCTCTGAGATCAAATGAATCTGTATTTGAATGATATTTTGTTTTGACTTCTGCTAATTTAAAGATTATATAGATGGGACTTTGGAATTATGTGATCAATTTTAGGACCGATGCTTCTTTCTCTGGTCATTAGAATCTTGAAGAAAGCAGAAATGCCACTGCTTTGATGAGCTTGAATTTTGTAAATAACTTCCTGTGAATGCTCTGCTTGTAAATATATCCTTTTACTAAGGAAGCTTTATTATGTGTGATTCAGGTTCTGTGGGGTCTCAAATTCCTTGGTTAAGCGTGATGCTGAGGGAGCACCTGCAGCAATAACAGTGCCCTAAACTAAAGGTATTTGTTATAATACATGATAAATATTTTGTTTGCTAGCTTCTGTAATAATACATGATAAATATTTAGTCTGCTAGCTTCTGTAATATATGATAAATAATTAGTCTGCTAGCTTTCGCTTATATTTAGTTTTTGCACCTCTATTATTTATTTGGCAACTTTTGAGAGGCTTTTAATGGACTGAATTTTATTTATTTTAATTCTGTAATAAATAAATGGTGCATATTCTGTAATAAAGTGGGTGATATTATGTGAACTAGGGCATACATCAAACTTTCTGCCATGTCTTATTTAAAGAAGCCTAACTGAAAAATAAATCAGAATTGGTACCTCCACCTTCAACATCACTTAATTTGGCATACATACCTAGGCAGTAGAGAATTTATAATATACAAAATCAGAATTTATATACACATATACTGCAGTTCAAGATCTTGCTTACCATTTACAAAATGTTGTGTTTGCTGGTTTCAGATTTTATCAAGCAAGCTTCATAGCAGAGCAAGAATTGCCATGGAGGAAAGTTGAGATGACTACAACCAAGAACGTCAAGATATGGAAGAACTTCAACATGATGTTGTTACATCACAACCTAAGCCTAAGAAAAAAGGAAGAGGTCCATCAAAAGGAGTCCAAACAACAACTCCTATCTTCCTTGAATTTGATGAATTTGGTTTGCCTACGGGGAAATGGGAATCTGAATATGGAAAACAAATTGGGACTTGTTCCAAAAAAGTTGACATCAATGTTAAGGAATATTCAAAGATGGATAAAGTGGAGAAAAAAAACCTATGGGAGGAGACAAAGGTATAAATGCTTTAAATATGTAGAATTTATTGAGTCTATGTTAACCTAACCTTGTCGATTAATTTCTTCGGCACTTTGTTTTTTTTTTTTTAATAATTTTTTTGGAGCAGCGCAAGTTCCACATTGATGATCCGGAAGGAGTTAAGGAAAAGAACTTTCATGTAGCTGTCGGGAACAGATTTAGGCGGCACAAGTCTTGGTTAAACGCTCGCTTTATCACAAAAACCGAAGCTCCTACCGAAGATTCACCTAGTGCAAAAATGAAGCCATGGGAACTTTATGAGGGTTTCATCTCAGAGTTGCAGTGGAAAGATTTTGAGGCATATTACACATCAGAAGAATTCAAGGTATGTAATTATTAGTGTTATGCTTTAAGAATGAGATGACTATGAATATAATTCTAATATGGTTATTACTTAACAGCTTAAAAGTGAAAGGGGGAAGGAAAATGCAAAACAAAACAAATATCGACATCACTTAGGGCAAAGAAGCTATGGGAGGGCTCGAGAACACTGGAAAAAGTCAAATAGACTTCCCCCAGTCTCTGAATCATCAACCACGAGCAACACCACTGAATTAAGTACTACTACGTCATTAAATGAAAGGCTGACGCATCGTTCTCTTGAATGGGTCTTAGCACGTCAAATTAAGTTACCCGATGGATCATGGGGTATAGACCCAAAAGATGTAGACACTGTTGCAATTGCTAAATCAGTAGTAAGTTCTTTTCTCATTATGTATTTATATTATGCAAGCTCTTCATCTACAAGTTTATAATTGTTAACCTTGCATTAAACTTACTATAATTAATCATCATTTTTATCATGTAGTTAGAAAACATGAAAACGAAGTCCGTAGAGAGACAAGAAGGAACAAGTTCATGTGAAGAGCGAGGCATTGACGCCATAACCTTAGCATTAGGGAAAAAGGATAATCGGGGTCATGTCAAACGACTTGGCAGATGTGGGGTTGGTGTTGGCCTTACTCAAGCATTTGGGAAGAAAGATCGTAAGGGGAAAAGATCAAGCCATAATAGCTGTTCTTTTAGTGAATTGGAAGTAATGAAAGATTCTTTAACTCAGGAATTTGAAGCAAAATTTGAAGAAAGGTTGAGTCAACGGGTAGCTGAGGAGATTCAGACTTATGTGGCTAATTTGATTCCTCGCTCAAACTCAACATTGCCAATAATGCCAGCAATTACTGAACTTCAATCACCCTTAGCAAACAATCTTAATCAAATAAAAGCACCACGTGTGATACAGGTAAGTGAGAAATATTAAGATATTTGTATCTCATAATTTAAATATCAAATAATAAGATAATATGTCTTTAATATTCAACAATGTAGGTCCCGACTCCATGTTTTCTTACCTTGAATGATGAGTACAATGAGAATAAAGTGGTCGTGGCAGATGGAACAGCACAACCGTGTTTGGACGGGGTTACTCATAACCTTACCATGAATCCGAAGCACTATAGAGTTAGTGTGGACTATCCTTACCCCGACTATGCCTCTCTTGATCTACCGGTGAAGGCTCCAGATGGTGAAACTAAGTTGGGTAAAGCGACTGGCTATTTTGTGGAATGGCCCATCTATTTAGTGATTTTCAAAGATGAGGTATAATGTTTTCTACATTAAAAAATTTAATTATGAGTATGTTAAATGTTTTTTTTTAGCTTAATAATAATTTAACAAATATTAAATTTAAAAGGACATGGGACCACCGATAAAGAAGGCAAAATCAGTAGAAGTCAATGAGAAAGTTGATAGTTGTGGCGTTAAATCAGGGCAATCAACTACTAAAGGCTTTGATCTACTTGATGATAGCATTGTTGGTAGTTTGAGTGAGTGTTGTGAGATGTTGTATTGGTGCATGAGCTCTGATATTGACAAGTATGATACTATAACGGTATCATTGAAGGCTCCTTATTTCTATCAAGATGAGGATAAAAAAACTTTTGTTACAGCTACAGACGTATCAGAACTTCTTAGAGGAGCATGGGCTAATGTTTCATTGTTTCATGTCTACATTTTGTAAGATTTTCACACTCTAATCTGTATGTGTAATTGAAAGATATTTATATATCCCATCCTATATGTAAGTAACCAAATTTTGTTTTGCAGGTACCTAATTCATATGCATATTTCCATTTTAAATATAACCGAGATCACATTCCTTTGTCCTCAAAGGATTTCGGTAGCTGAAATCGAGCACGATTATCTCGAAGTTCATGGGTATGTTAAAAAGGCTTTTATGTCCGAACTTGAAAAGGAAGATAAGCATTGCAAATTTATGTTAGCACCGTATCTTCAAAGGTTTGTCCTACGACACATGCTTAATTATTTACTATTGTATATGTTTGTGAATTACAAGTTAATTAAAGTTTTATGGAATGTCATTTTTTATAGTAATCATTGGGTGCTTTCGGTAATAAACTTACAATTGGGCCTTGTGTTCGAGTTTGATCCTGCCACTTGTCCTAAAAAGACCCCAAGAAAATTGAGATTGGCTGATATACTAATGAAGTAAGTAAAGATAGAACATCATTTTCACAAAATAAATTCAAAGTTTATGAAAAATGTTGTTGTTATTTTTTTATTATAATTTTTTATTACAAGGCATACAAGGTGTATTTGTCTAAATTGAAGGGTAGTGTTTTGAAAAGTAGAAGGAAAAATTTGCTATTTAAGCAAATGGAGGTACATAAGTGATATCCTTTATGTTACACAAATTAATGCATGCAATGCATAAGTATTTTAATGGGTAATAAATTGTGGGCTTTGATGTTTTAATTCTAGTGTGCTCAACAAAAAGGAGGTACTGAGTGTGGATATAACGTCATGAGATACATGTATGAGGTTGTTGTTGGTCACAGTGAGTGCGAAGGTAATTTAGAGGAGGTAAGTGACGTGTGATTGTTTCTTTGAAATAATTAAAATAATCTTTTTGAATTTATTTAAATATATAATATTTGTTTGTATTTTACCAGGTATATTCTGCAAGGAAAATGGCTTATGATGAAAGGGAATTGAATGAAACTCGAGAACAGTGGGCAAATTTCTTTCGAAGAAAATATTTGTTGAATGAACCAATTTAGTTATTTTAATTTCATCGAATGCATAACTAATTTGATTGCATATGTAGGGATGGTGAACTAGTTTGTTGATTAGTGAATGAATTTATTGATTTGTTACATTAAATTTTTTATGTGGAATGATGACTTCATTTATTGGTGAATGGTAATGATGTTAGAGTAGTGTTGTGAGTACAGGTTTATGTACAGGTTTTTATTAATCAATATCAACTTGAAGTTGGGATGTTCGTAAAACAGGGGAGATGTTGTCCGTTTTTCTGTAGGAAAATGAGATTGTATATGAGTCTATGTACTCAAACCTGCAGGAACTATCTATGATATCTTCTCCATATATAAATTATTTGGACAAAAAAAAAAAAAAAAAAAACAATTATTCGTAACCAACAAAAAAATCGTTAGTTACAAATATCTTGAATTGTTATCATAAATTGAAGGTATAATTGTAACTGACAATAAATATGGTAGTTACGAATAAACATATAATCGTAATGGAAAATTAACATGATAGTTACAAATAATAGCTTAATTGTAACTAACATTTAAAAAGTTAGTTACAATAAACTGTAAAATTAGACTAAAAAATGGTGTATTTGTAACTAACATTTAGAGAGTCCGTTACAATTGCCTAACTTCTTGTAACTAACACTGTTGGTTACAAAAGCCTAACAGTATTTGTAACTCCTGTATATGTAACGGACAAAGTTGGTTACAAAAAGCCCGTTTTTGTCATTTACAAATGACGTTTTTTCTACTAGTGTAAGGACGCGGGTAAGAAGAGACTCCTTCAACTCAATGAGTTGGATGAGTTTAGATTGTCGGCATATGATAGTGCGCGGATCTACAAGGAGAAGACCAAGAAGTGGCATGACAAGAGGATCTTACCAAGAGAGTTTGCACCGGGCGATAAGGTTCTTCTCTTTAATTCTTGATTGAAGATTTTCCCAAGAAAGTTGAAGTCTAGATGGTCCGGTCCCTTCACTGTCACAAAGGTGAACAAATTTGGTTCGGTAGAGTTGGTGAATGACAAAGGTGAAGAATTCAAGGTGAATGGCCAAAGGTTGAAAGTGTATCATGAAGGTGCTACCATTAGAGATGTGGAGGAGACTCTCCTAACTCCAATTCCAACATGAGCTTCAAGGTGGTGAGAAGGTCGTGCGGGACCTAGATAAACCAGCGCTTTGCGGGAGGCAACCCGTATTTCATGCTTTCTAGGCTAGTTTTCCTTTTCCTTTTTTTTTTCTTTTATTATTATTATTTTTTTTTAGAGAGGCGAGGAGAGTGATATTTTACCAGTTTTAAGTGTTGTTGTACAGGTATGAATTTGACAAGCAGAAAGACTTAGAAAAAATTT
The DNA here is from genome assembly GCF_948465745.1 of Chenopodium album. Classification (NCBI taxonomy): domain Eukaryota; kingdom Viridiplantae; phylum Streptophyta; class Magnoliopsida; order Caryophyllales; family Amaranthaceae; genus Chenopodium; species Chenopodium album. The sequence continues at coordinate 70,640,727 of NC_137837.1, forward strand.
GAAGAAGAAACGAAATCGGAGAATAAGGGCCTCTCGGGCCCGATCGGGCGAGGCTCGCCCGATCGGGCGCGCAAGCTACCCAGAATTCAGCAGCATTTTCGCCCGATCGTGCGCGAAAGCGAGCTAAAAATCGGTACTAATTTCGCCCGATCGGGCGCGCAAGCAAGGTTGCACTCAGGGACAATTTTCGCCCGATCGGGCGAAGCTTGCCCGATCGGGCGCTTTTTTTGGAAAATCGAGTAAAACAAAAAGATATGTCGGGCGAGCAAAGGGCGAAAATTTCGTTCGCGTTCGCGCCCGATCGGGCGGAGCTCGCCCGATCGGGCGCGCAACTTGAGTTTTGGAATTCCGCACTTTCGCCCGATCGAGCGCGCCTTCAGGCCGTCCCCCCTTTATTTTCTTTTCTCTTCTTTCTTTCCTCATTTTCTCCTTATTTCATCTTCTTCATTCACTTTCTCTCTCTAAAACCTCCATTTTCAAACCTTAAACTTACACTTCAATCCAAGATCTTCTCCAATTCTTCCATCCAAAATCAAAAATTCTTACATATTTCATCTCCCCTCATCCTCCTCTACAATCTATACTAATTTTCCCCAATTTTCTCTCAACTTTTCTCAAACCCTAAGAGAGAGATACCTCAAATTTTCCACTATTTTTCAAGAAAATGGCCTCCAAGCGTTCAAGGAATCAAAGGGGTGAGAGCTCAAGTGCACCACAACCAACAATCAACCCGGACCTTCAAATTCCGGGATGGGAGGAGGTTGTAATCACCTCGGAGGAGAAACGGGTTAGGATGGTTAACCTCATCGATCGTCAGGTAATTTCTACCCGTTTCATTCATCATCCTACATTAGTTAGGCTAGGTCTTGATAAATATGTAGAAAAATTGTTCAAGGGCATAGGCATGAGTGGTTTTTTTCAAATGTGCCATAATACTTATGATTATTTAACATTGGAATTTATTTCAAGTTTTAATGTTATTAAAATGAATGCACTAATCACTCATGTACAATTCCGGTTATTAAACAACGATGTGAGACTAACTCTAAAAGAATTTGGAAAGTTGTTTGATTTAAAATCGGATAAACCGATTGAGCCCTCTCAAGACCACACCGCCGTGGTCTATAAGAGGTTAACTGGGGAGGATTTAGTGAACCTCCAACATGCCAAAGGGACGTGGATTCAACATCCCGTCCCAAAGCTTTGGCAAAGATTTGTCGGCCTCACTATTTTTGGGAGGCATGAACCGGCAAATGTTCGGAGAGATGAATTGGAACTATTGGCTTCCTATATAATGCCTAATGCTGAAAAATTGAACATACCCCATAGGATAGCCAATCATTTCCAAAGGGAGGCCAATGCGGCCGAGGCAAGTAGGTCTAGAGCACCTATTTACTTTGGGGGGTTAGTGACCCATATTGCTAGGAAACACTTAGGTTGGAACCCCGATGGCCATAGGAAAGTTGTGGGATCGAACCTAATGGACCTACCCCATTTAGGGAGTTTGAACTAGGTACAACCGGTGGGGAGTGATACTTGGTGGATTGTCCACCGACAATCGGGTAGGAGGGACCAAGCCTTTACCTTACCCAACCCCGCCTTGACCAAATTTGAGAGGGGGAAGCCCTCTTATACTTTTGAGATAAATGGTCAAGGTGAGGTTCAACCACCTCACCCCTCACCACAACCCCACCAATCCCCCATTAACCACTCACCCCACTACCAACCACCCCCACCTTTCACCTACGGCATGCCCACTTCCTCGGTCGATTACAATGTCGACCCCAATGCCCCATATGACTTTTCGGCTTTTAGGAGCCAATTAGACCACATTGAGACGGGGCAAGGGAGGGTTAATGGTATGATGCAAAACCTAGACTCTAGGTTAAGCACCCTAGATGGGCGGGTTGGTCTTATAGAGAGGAACCTAGGGAGGGGCCTTTACCCCATGTATGATGATTATGCCCGTCGGGGGGCTATTCCTCCCGATTCACTTACTCCCGATTGGTTCCAATACCCCCAAGGAGGGTATTCTCACCCCGGTGCTTATGGTACTTATGTGGACTACTCTTCGGTCCACGGATATGGGGGTATGGGTGGGAATGTAGACCCTAACTACTATGCCGGTGGTTCGGGGTATGGTGGTGGTGGCTCTAGCCATGGAGGAGCCGGTTCTAGCCACGGCGGGGGTTATTCTAGGATGGATGAGGATGAGGAGTAGGCTACTCTCCCAAGTCAATGAGGGCATTGCTTGATTTGGCTTGGGGGGGTGTTCTTTCACTTGAAAAATTCTCTTCCTTATCTCTCTTTATTTGCTTTCTAGTATAGTTTTTATTTGCTTTCCTAGTGTAGTTTTTTATTGCTTTCTTATATATGAAAAATACAAAAAAATTGAAAAATAAAAAAATTCAAAAATACGTTCCAATGAATTGTGAATCATGCTTCCCTGTGCCCCATACTTGAGAAAATTTGTTTTGATTCTTGGTATTTGATGATGAATATTGTGGATTTGTTGGTCATGATTTGAAGTCTAATTGTTTGGATTCCTAAACTTGCGTCAATTTTGCCCAAATACTTGTGAATATAGTGCTTGAGTAGTTGATTTGGTTAGGAAATGTGTGATAGTTCCATAATTCCTGGTATGTCAATGAATTTGAGTATTGATTTGCAACTATGAGTAGTGTTTCATGACTTATTATTATGCACATGAGGAGGACGAAGGCGTTCATTCTTTTAGGTAGCCTTCAGAGTATTTAGATACATTTGTTCCCTTCTTGTCACCCATGTTGTTGCTTGTGCCCTTTTTTTGTTTATAGCCACATTACAAGCCTTAATTGCCCCATTGGTTACTAGTCCCAAGCTTGGCTTGGGGGAGCTATTAGTGAGTGAGGTGAGGGAGTTTGTAGTGTGCACACTATTTGCACAATTTGGGTGGGTTTTGAGAAGTAATTTGTTCTTGATCATATTTTTGTTTTATGAGTTTGAAAGTTGTATATATTTGAGAAAAATAAAAGTGTGATGAAAAAAAAAAAAGTTCAAAAAAAGAAAGTGAAATTCTAAGAAAAAAAAAAAGAGCAAAAAATGTTTGATGTTCAAATGTTCTAAGTGAAGGTTAATCAAAAGAAAAAAAAAAAAGTTGAGTTTCAATGTAAATATTTCAAGTTATGAGTTCAAGGTTTGTTTTTCACTCAAGTTCTACATTATCATATTTTTTATGAGTGAAATAGTGAGTGTTGGGATTGTTTTTATTGTTTGGAGTATATTTGGTGGATTGTTGTTGGAGTTGGTTATGTTGGAGATGTGTATGATCATTATTTTTTATCATGGGTTTATTAGGATTTGGCTCCCTTAATGCATAGCTTTTCTCTCACATAATCCCAAATTTATCCTACCTTTACCCTAGCCTTACATTACAAGCTTAAAAGACCTTCCGACCTTGTGCATAGAAGTTATGTAAATGTGAAAGTGTTGTTTTTCAATGCAAGTTATGACTTGGCATATTTTGAGTCGACTAGTAGGATGAGCGTTCAATGTTTTTTATACACACGAGAGTGTGAGTTGGGAGGGCATTGTTCACATTAAAGGGGTTGGGTGGAGAGCGATCGAATACATTCTTTACTCGCCACATAAATGAGAGTCGAGTGTGTGAGCACTAGTCTTGAATTCTATATGCTCTTGTGGTTTGCTCTACTTGACGATTGTTGGGGAGGAAAGGTGATTAGATGAATAAGATTGATTGATGTTGAAGCATGTTCATTTAATTTTACCTTGAATCGTTGGCTTTTGATTTGTTTATTGGGGTGAAGTATGTTTTATATGTTCATTGATGAGCTCTTTGCTTAGGGACAAGCAAAGGTTTGGCTTGGGGGAGTTTGATATGTCTATTTTATATAGTGTTTTACCCCCGTCCCGTGGTCATTATTAGTAGTGTTTTTGGCTCTTTCGGGCCACTTTTATTACTAATTTGTGTGTTCTAGTGTTTTCGTAGTTTTAGTTGTATTTTACAGGAAATTGCACTCTTGGAGCATTTTCCCGGGCCTTATTGGATCGACTACGGAAGCTAGAAGGACACGACCACTTTCGGAGCCCAAGATCGATGAGAGCCGGTGACTAAGGGCTCGGTTATTTGGATCACGAGGCATTTGGACCATGTATTCGAGACCCGAGAGGAAATATGGATTGGGCCGAGAAATCTAGCCCAATCGAAGTCCAAGCCTCGAAGATGAAGACCGAGCCCGATCGGGCGGCTGCGTGTGTTAGTGCCATCAAGGAAAGGCGCGCCCGATCGTGTGATCATAGGCTCGATCGGGCGCGGCATATCAGAAGGAGCATAGTAAAAAAGGCGGGCCCGATCAGGCGCTCCTTCGCCCGATCGGGCGCGTGTTTTTCCTAGAGTCTGATTAAGTTTAGTTTAATTCGTGTTTTAGGAAAGGTTTATATACGTTTTTGTACGGAATAATTACTTACCTCTTTCTCTTAGACTTTCTCTCTCTACTTAGTATTTTTCTCTCTCTTAAATTCTCTCTAAACTCTTGTTCTTAATTCCTGCATTAATTCCAGATTTATTTTGGTACAATTTCTTCCCTTTTTAATTTCAGCTATTTTAATTGTTTTCTTGATTATGTTCTTATTTATTTATTTGATTGGTTTAGTTATGATGATTAGTGAGTAGTTCAATTCTAGGGTTTATGGGGATCCATAATTAATATGAAGGGATAGTTTGTTATTATTGATTGTTGATATTGCATGATAATTTCCTATTGAATTGTTTTAATTCTTTGCAATTAGATTATGAATCGAGCAGATGTAATTTGATTGTGAATGTTTAGCAATATTGAATTGATGAATCGAGCAGATGTTGATTTAATATTAAAGGCTATTTTTAATAGGAACTTAGGTCTAATAAATTGCGAGAGCCTGTTAGATATATGTTGGTTAATAAATTGCGAGAGCCTGTTAATCATGTTATTTGTTCATTCTTAATTATTAATTACTTCGTTCTATCCCGGAATATTAATTATTGGTGAACCTGTGACCCTAGGTTTCCTTATTATTGATTCTTTTCTCCCTAAACTCATTCTTCGTAGTATAGAATTCACACTTAAAATATTGGTTACTTAGATAATTTAGATTATATTAATTAATTAGAATTAAAAAGACCTGTTTTCCTGTGGAGTTCGACCCTACTTCCCTATCTACCTTAGTTAGTGATTTAGGTAATTATTTTTTATTAGGGGATACGACTTTACCTTGTCAGTTTCTGCAATCAATAATAATGCCAATGAGGCTTTCTGTGAAAATTGTGGAATTATAGGTCATTGGGAACAAGATTGCAAAAGTTCCGTGGAGCAAGTTATTGCCTTTCAAGCTTATAGGCAGAATAACCCATACTCCAACACCTACAATCCTGGGTATCGGAATCATCCGTACCTTTCCTACCGGAGTACTAATGTTCAAAATCCACCACCACAAGAACCACAGGCGCCATAACAACAGCAGCAGAAATATTACCATCCCAATGCTGGCCAGAAAAACCAACCACAACAATCCTCCTCATCTTCCGACCTTACTTTGGTAGAAATTAGAGCAATGTTGGTTAATAAGCAGAAGCACGTGGAGAGTAGAGATGCACAAATTGATTCAATTCTAGCACACAATAAGATTGTAGATAATCAAATTGCGCAACTTTCCGCTACTCTACAAGCCCGCCAACAAGGAGCTCTTCCAGCACAGCCGACCAACCCTACGGATCAAGACTTTGCAATTACTCTAAGGAGTGGTTCAAACTATGAAGGGCCCCCTATGCCAGAGCTGATGAACCTGTTTTATTAAATAATGTTAATCTTGATTCCGTTAAACCAGACAATGTAGCTAATAGCCCTGCATGGCTAAAGCATAGTACTAATATATCTAATTCTACATTGCAGGGTACGACTCCAGAGAAGGTGGCCACTCCAGATAGGAGCAATAATGCTCCAAAGCCAATTATCAAACTTCCATTCCCCAATCGTCAACTGAAAACAAATTTGGATAAGCAGTTTGGTAAGTTCCTGGAGATGGTAAAAGATTTGTAGGTAACAGTTCCCTTCACTGAATTAATCACATGAATTCCTGCATATGCAAAATTTATGAAAGAAATATTGACAAGAAAAAGGTCTATTAGTGAGGTAGAGACAGTAGCTTTCACTGCAGAGTGTAGTGTCGTACTTCAAAATAAATCTCCACCTAAATTAAAAGATCCGGGTAGTTTTTCTATCCCTTGTCATATTGGCAATCTAATGATTGATAATGCATTGTGTGATTTGGGTGCTAGCGTTAGTGTTATGCCATTATCTGTGTGTTCCAAGTTGAATATGGGTAAATTAAAGGCTACTTATATTACTCTACAAATGGCCGACCGTTCTTTCAAATACCCCTTAGGTAATTTAGAGGATGTCCCCGTTAGAGTAGGTAAATTTTATATACCCATTGATTTTGTTGTTCTTGATATGGCTGAGGATATGCAAACCCCAATTATTTTGGGTAGACCATTCCTCAACACTACATGAGCAATCATAGATGTGAGAAGTGGCAAGTTAACACTATCAGTAGGGGACGATAAAATTATTTTTAATCTTAATAATACCCCTAAAAGCCCCATGACAGAGGAGAAGTGCTTTAGTGTTAATGTTTTTCAAAGTTATTCTAACAAGCCCCAAGCTCTTGCAAAAGATCCCTTGGAGGCGGTATCTTGTGTTGCATCCCTTTCATATGAGATAGACAAATGGCAGAAGGAAGTTGATGCAATAGAAAGATCCCTCTACACTGTTGGTCTTGGTTTTGAGGACGAAAAGGTGGAATCAATCAAGCAAGTTGTGCAATTTGAGCCTACGGTAAGTGTTCCGCCAGATCGAGTTGCAAATGTTAAATGCAATGACAATTTGAAGCAACCCTCGATCAAAGAAGAATCATTAGTGTGTAGCATTGAAGAGCCCCTAATCCAATTCAAGGAGGATCCACCAGATAAGGTGAATTGGCGTCCCACAGGGTATGTCAGGAAGCCGCGTCGTAGCCTAAACAACGCTCGACCGGGTGAGAAACCACCCGACCAAGCGTTAGGCCAAGGATCCTAGTTCCTGTACTTGGTAAGAAGGTCGTGCGGGAACTAGATAAACCAGCGCTTTGCGGGAGGCAACCCGTAATTTTAATGCTTTTTAGACTAGTTTTTCTTTCTTTTTCTTATGAGAGGAGAGATCAGGGAATTTAATGAGTTTTATGAGTTTTTGTCCAGTTTTGGAGGAAAAGAGTTAGCCAAAAATTGAAGAAGAGAAGAAAGTAAATAAAATCGTCAATTAGCCTCGGGCCCGATCGGGCGAAGCTCGCCCGACCGGGCGCGAGAGCTGGGTTAAAAAATCAGGTCTTATCACCCGACCGGGCGATGGTCGCTCAACCGAGCGCGAAAATCGTCGTATACGGACATATTCGTCCGCCTGATCGGGCAAACCTCGCCCGACCGGGCGCGAGAAGAGACCAAAATTGCATCATCAGATCGCCCGATCGGGCGAAGGGCGCCCGACCGGGCGCGAGAGTATACGAAATCGGGTAGTCTAGATCGCCCGATCGGGCGAGTTCTGCCCGACCGGGAGCGAGAGCACAACAGAATCTAATAATCAGATCGCCCGCCCGACCGGGCGCGACATACCCGGCCTACTTCTTCTTCTTCTTTCTTCGTTTTTCTCATTTCTATCTCCTTCCTCCATAACTTTCTCTCTCTAAAACTCAAATTCTCTCTACCTTCTCTCTAAGATTCTCTCTTCATTTCTCACCTAAATCCAAAACTTTTTACATATTATTAATCCACTCTTCATCCTCTACATTTCTATATCAAAATTTTCGAATTTCATTCAAATTAATTTTCATACCCATTTTTACCATAGCTTCAAAGAGGGCTCGATCTATCTTCGGTAGGAGTTCTAGCTCGAGGGAGGAGTATGACCCGGATTTACAACTCCCATACTGGCCGACGATCCGTATTGCTAGCCAAGAGCAAAAGGAGCGGCTAGAACACCTAGTCGGGCGCGAGGTAATTCCTTCACGGTGGTTACACCGCCCTACTTTAGAATCGTATGGTTTGTATGATTTTGTGAAACGATTTTTAAATGACATAGGCATGAGAAAATTCGTTGATATGCACTATCCTACATACCGTGAATTAACTTGTGAATTCTTGTCTTCTTTAAAAGTTGTAAATAGTATAAATGGACCGAATTTAATTTTTAAGTTAAACAATAGGAATATTAGTTTAACTTATGTGGAATTTTGTAAATTGTTTGAATTAAATTCTGAATTACATCACCAATGGCATGCTGAATATAAAATGGGTGACATTTATTATGCTCTGACTGGTTTTCCTACTCCCGACCCCCAACATGCTAGTACCAAACCTATTCATCACCCTATCCCAAAAATATGGCAAAGATTTGCGGGTTTGTGTTTTTTAGGTAGGAACGAGCCCCATAACGCCCAAACTAACAAACTAGCTGTTATAGGTCACTATGTATATGGGTTTGGGAAATTGAACATAGTGTAGACACCCATTTGTGTGTCCCCAAAACCAAACCCAGTGATGAGTACCCTTCACGTCGAATCATAATCGAATGAAACGAAAGTGTGGAAAGGTCTAGTGTTGCGGAAAGTTTTTATTTCTTTTCTCTTCTCTCTGTTTTTGAAAACTTTATTTTAAGAAAACAGCCAATCCAGTTTGGTTGGTCCATGATATGGGTCCAATAGTGGTGTAGTTGGATGGGGCTTGCAAAGACCTTTCCAACGATATATTATAAGCCCAATTCCGATGAATATTGAGGACGTTATGGCCAATTTACCAAACTGGGCCCGGTTTGAGCTTTATGTACGGCCCAATGATCTAGGGGAGGGCCTAATATGATTTATCATTCCTAATGCAATTAGGAATGGTTTTAGTCTTCTAGAATCTTCTAGAAGGTCCTTTTCATTCCTAATTCAATTAGCATTGATAAGTTGACTTTGTTGACTTTTCAGAGTTTTAATCGAAATCAAATAACATTTTCGAAGAAATTATATTATTTTATCCTCCAGTACGGTAAACTTATCGGATTTTCGAAAACGCGTTAAAATCAAGACTGGCGTCTGACCCCAGGCCTTGGCGCCTGGAACTAGGCTTGGCGCCAGACGCTAGCCGTTGGCGCCTGACGCTAGCCGTTGGTGCCTGGCGCCAGTTAGCCAGGGTTGGCGCCAGCTCTGTTTCCTGAGCGTCAGACTCTGTTTTGTTAATTTATCTTTTTTGGCTGATTTTCTCTATAAATATCGTATCAAAAACTCCGTTTTCATTTACCATTCATCATCAATTCTCATCTACAATCATCTACATCTATCATTCACCAATTCTCTTCATTCACAAGTTTTAATTAGCATTCTTTAAAACATTCATCTTTCTTTCTTACTTTGTTTTCATACAGAATTCCGCATTCACAAGATCTAGAAACACCTAGCCATATTCGAAGTTGTCTTCGCCCTAGACGTGAAAGGTTTAATTTCTGAGGGTTTGGTCCCAAATCTTTATTTCAATTATTTAATTTAATTGTTTGATTATTATTTTCCTTGAAGTTACTAACGTGTGTATTTTGTTATTAGAAAGAGGTACGAGGCATTAAAGTAAGTGCTTTAATTGGTTTTATTGATGTTATGATGTAGAAATCATGTCTATATTGTTATGATATTCCTAGTATCATGTCTAGGGTAATTTTAATATTAAATATGATTCCTGCGATGCTTCCTATGTTCTTCCTAATATTTATGATTGTTAGTATCATGTTAGGGTCAAAGATTTGATTTTTATTGCTTAGTGACATGCTAGGGTTTGTTATTAATCTTGTTAGTATCATGCCTAGGATCTTGCTATTTTTATTATGCTTTAATATTAACATGAATATGATTATGATTATAATGATTATAATGATTATGAATATTATGATTATTATTATTTTTATGATGATTATATTATTATTATCATGATTATTATTATCTTGCTTGATGCTTATTATTTATGGCTTGATCACACCTTTTATTGCATGTTTAAAGGGAATTTGTACTTGTAATCACGCTTAATAAGATAATTAATAATCTTGTTATGTTTAATATGATTATAATTCAAGTGATCGCCAATAATAGTTTATTTGTGCATTATATTCAACCAACATAGATTAAACAGGTTTAGGGTTAATCCTAATGATTGCATGTTAATTAGAAAGCGCACATGAATACGAGCAGAATAAAGTAGAGGTCTATTATTAGGGCAGGTTCAATCTCTTTTAGGTTGGATTTGTACCATCATCCCCGAACCCTTATTTGGTTCTAGACCTTATGGAGTTGACGATCTCTTGGATCGTTAAGGGGTGTAACCTTCATCCTATGAACGGTTTACAAGTTCCTTAAAAACTTGTTGGCGACTCTTTTGCTCTATCTTCTTCCCTTTTGGACGCCACCGTACTTTAGTGTATGAACACAGTGGGGTTCAAGCTAGTGGGATTTTAAAGGCTTGAAATTATTCCCTACAGTTTTTGGCGACTCCACTGGGGAGGATTTCTATTTTAATTCCTGAATTTGTTTCGGCAATGATTTAGAATGAGTGGATGAGACTCAAAAAGTTCTAAGTATTTCATGTGCGTAATTTTGATTAACATTATTGTCATATGCATAAAAAAGATCCCATTGGAAAGACCATCCGTAATGAGTTAAAAACATAGGATTTTACACGTAGGAAATTTGAGAAATATCTTTCACAACTAGGACTGAAATAACACCGCGCGAAACTGGAAAATTTTATCGAGCACAGAAAGCTGCTGAGGCATGTGGGAAGTAGCGTCAGGGGCCAGAGCTTGGCGCCATCATTTTAGTCGTAGCGCCAGACGCCAGTATTGGCGCCAGGCGCTACAGTTAAAAGCTGGCGCCAGTCTCTGTTTGCTGGCGCCAATTTCCCCCAATACCGAGCCAGAAATATGCGTTCTAATTTCGACCGGTTTTTCGTATTGTTTGCTCGATCCTACTTCCTGATTGAATTTTTTCTCACTTTTCTGAAACCCATATGTGTTCTACATATTGACATAACCCTCTGGGAATTCATGCTCCATCTACCCGATTGAACGCTCCGTGCAACAAAGGGTACATCCGAGAGGTTGAATTCACCAAACCATGGAAGCGAGTTTTTCCAAAACTCGCGGTGTCCCATCCACTCGCGCCAACCCTTCACGGTTAGGCTTCCGCGCGGTGCATCCGGACAATTAACCATGGACCCTCTTTGACTAAACTATATCCCGAACTTTAGAGAACTAGAGCCATGGTTAGGTTGCGAACACATTGCATCATATTGTGCCTACTTGACTAATTGTGCATTATTTGTTGTGCGTATATGTTCTATGCTTCTCTTAACCGTTTGTTGATCTGTGTTGAGAATAAATAAATTAATGACTTAAAGAACTTTGCATAATTAATTAATTAATTAATTAATTAATTTGAGTCAATAAAGTCTTTTTTTTTATCGGAATTTACCTAGTACGACTTTAGGCTAACCCCAGTTGACTAATAATACCGAAAACAGTCCCAGACCGAAGCTCCACTATTGGCGCCAAAGTATGAGCTGTAGCGCCACACCGTGGTGTGTAGCCCCAGACGACAGCTAATTTGTCTGGCGCCAACCTCCACAGTGTGACGCCAGTCCTGTCACTTGGCCGACAGTTCGGATTATTTGTCGAGTCGTCACCTAAAGTCTAATTAATCAGTCCTCTGTTTAATTCGGTTAATTTTTCTGACAATAATGCTTAATTGAATCAATGATCGAGCTTCGGCACTAAGTCCCATGGTCTTACACAAGAGTCCAAGCATGTCACTTACACTCAATGCACACACCAATACACATGCTTTGAATATGATTAAGAGAGTCTTGTGTGCGCGTTTTTTTCCGTCATATTTTTTAGGGGGGTAAGTCGGATATTAATCTTCCAAATATAAATAATAATACTTAGTTCCCTTAAAATATGTACGTTATTTTTGCCAAAAATATGCACCCCTTTTTTCTTTTTCTTAAAATAAACCATAAAGTCAAGTTGATTCGAGTCAAGTAATTAAAACGCAAAATGGTTTAATTTACAGCGTGTGGTCAAGAAAAGAAGGACGATTAATCAAAGATAACCTCTTCGTACAAGTCCAACTTTTCGACAAACCTATAGCCCGCAAGAGGAAAGCAAGGGTTATAATGGCAACTCAAGAAGAAGTCAATGATCTTAAGAACCAACTGGCTACTATGACCGAGACACTGAAGCTTCTCGCACTTAGGATCGATGATCCCGTGAAACAACAACAAATGGACCTCATGCAAGAGAGCCTAAGCAAGTTGTCCAGCGACTACAAGTTTCAAGAACTCACATCCCAAGGGGTCTCAGTGGATAAAGATCTTCTTCCGCAGAAGTTCAACGCCAACGACATCCCAAAATTCAGAGCAATTGACAATCCATACTTCCACTTAAGAGCATTTGAAACAATAATGAGTATCAAGGGTATTGATAAGAAGGTCTTCCCTTCTCTTTTCTCACTATCTCTCGAGACCGTTTGCCAACAATGGTTCTTTTCTCTCGAGAAAGAAAAGACCTCTACCTGGGAGTCTATAGCAAACGCTTTCGTTGATAGGTACAAATGCAACATTCAAGTCGAGACGGACCATAGAGAACTTGAAATCCTCAAACAGAAGGAGAATGAAGGCTTCACTTCTTTCTTTAACAAGTGGAGAGAAACCTCAGCTAAAATGATCGAGGTACCTAGTGAAAAAGAGTCTGTGAGACTGTTTATCAAGAATCTCCAAGAAAAATATTCCAAACATCTTAATATCAAAATAACCTCCATACCTTTAAGGTTGTTTATGATATTGGGATCAATATCGAAGATGACTTGGCTAAGTCAAAAGCTGCCAACAATAACTCCAACAGTGGCTAGAAAGGAAAGAAGAACGACAATCCTTCTTCTTCCAAAACCGCCCACTCAAATAACGTTAGCACCTTTAATCTAGGAGAAGTCCTCGCCATGAACAACCAAGGACAAAGGAAACCATTTAGGAGGAACTTCACTCCTATTGGCATGAGTTATGACACCGCATTTGATCGATTAAATACAAAAGGTCTTATAACTCCCATTGGACCATTTGGGGATCCACCAGTTGAGAAGAGGTCAGTTAACTGGAACCCCAACGCACACTGCAAGTATCACCAATGTAGGGGCCATTCTACTGAAAGTTGTTGGAAGCTTAAGGAAGCTATCCAAGACCTAATCGACAATAACAAACTGTCGTTGCCCCCTGCCAGTAAGAAGCCAAGCATTGACAATGCACCTCTAGCTCATACTTTGGCTATCTCTGATGAAGAAAACGAGGTTGACCCCTCATCTCTCATTAAACTTGTTGAAGAAATCAATGCCACAGAAAAAGAAGAGGATACCTTCTTCGATGTTAAAGATAGCCTTCCAGAACCGGCAAATAAGGAAGACATACAATTGCTCACACTGTCTATGAAGGAGGCATCGCAACTACTATGTGAGGCTCTCAAAGTTATGAACGAACTTAACAAGAAATATGATGAGCTTCCATGTCCAAAGGAAGAACCTAAAAGAGAATTCACACCAGTGAGAACGACTTATGAGGCAAAGTATTTTCCCTTACAAGTCACCGAAAAACCCAAGAAGAGCAATAGAATTTACACTCCAATTGGGATCCCATATGCGCAAATGTTCGAAATGCTCTCCGAGAGTGGCGAGGTCAAACCTCTCGAGCCGAGACCATTTGATTCATTAAAAAGGACAGATAGATATTACTGTCAGTACCATCAATCAGGGGGGCACACCATAGAAAACTGTTTCAAATTCAAGGATTTGGTACAGAAAATGATTAATGAAAAGAAATTAGTCCAAGTTCAACAAGAAGAGGATATAACTGTTAATGGAGTGTGGGACAGTGATGAAGAAGATGTCTACCTAAAGGACATAGTAGGACCTTCACCTTCTGTATCATACACCACAGACGACATTTGGGCTGAAGAAGATTCATCAATAGACGTCCTCACAAGATCCAGGAGGATGCAACCTCCCGTTTTAACACAACCTATGCCTACCGTACAACAAGTTCCCATACCTATCATCGAAGACAACGACATTGTTAAACAATTTAAGAAGACAAAAGTTGAGATGAATGTGTGGAAGCTCCTGGCAACATCTCGAGAACATAGGTTGGCTGTAATGAATGCCTTGGATAAAATCGGGATAGATTCTGACACTACTCCTGAGGGACTAGCTAAATTCCTCACAAGTGACCTTCCTAGTCCGATTAATCTAATCACCTTCTCTGACAAAGATTTACCCCCAAAAGGTGACAAACACTACAAGGCATTAAACCTCACGGTAGTCTGCAAAAGGATGAATGTTCCCATGACTCTTGTAGACAATGAATCAGCTATCAATATCTGTCCACTTAGAACTGCGAGGATGCTCAGCATAAGGGATGAAGATTTAACTCTGTCCACATAAGGAATAAGAGCCTACGATAATACTCGCCGTCAAGCTCTTGGCAAAATAACCCTAAATGTGACGGCAGGAGCAATAGAACATGCAACTACTTTTCAAGTAGTAGACATCAAAGCCTCATTCAACTTGTTGTTTGGACGCCCTTGGCTTCATGATCTAAAGGCCGTCCCTTCATCTCTCCACCAACAAGTGAAAGCCATAGTTGGAGGAATTCCAATCACCATTGATGCTTCGCCGATGAGAATCAAATCCATAGAGAATCCAATCATCAATGTGGAGCACAACGAAGATGATGAAGACCTATGGGGCTTTAACGAAGAAGTCTCCTTAATCCAGGAGGATGAAAGGACATCTCTTTGCCATGACCCCCATTCCAACATGATCGTCAACACCATGCTGAAGAAACAAGGACACTTCCCTGGGATGACCCTAGGAAAGAAGAAGGGGATAGCAAAATCGCTGGAGTCACCTGGCCTCCCTAAGCTAGATACTTTCGGACTTGGTTTCGAACCGACTCCGAAAGATCTCAAGCGAGCCCAGGACAAGTTGAAAGCACGTAGGGACGCTCGCATTCAAAAGAAAGCAATTCCGATGGATCAGTACCCTCTTACACTTAATGGTCAGTTCATAAAAGAAGGAGAGGACTATCCATGCCATGAATTTCCCGAGCCATTTGTTGTAAATGGCATACGACAACCAGGATTCGAGATTTTCTTGGATTGCTACTTCACTGATGAAATCCCAACTCCCGTCCATAAGGAGAAAGCACCCCCATGCTTTGACTTTAACGTCATGGGATTACTGTTTGGGCGAGAAAAGAATGAGCCAACTTATGAAGAAGATAACTCCTCGCTCATTCAAACAGTCCTACAAAGCGAAAACTTCGACCCCTCGAAGCTAATTACTCCAGCCGAGGGATCACTACAAGGGTGGCGCAAGACTATCAAAGTGACTACTCCAAGTGGAAGGAAGATATCAATCACGACAGGGCAAGGGCCCGATGTTCGAAGAGTCGTCTGAGTCAGAGTCCGAGTCAGAGTCTTTCCCTTTAGAGTCTTCTAAGTCTTTAGCAATAACACCTCCCCTTCCTATTTCTTCTCCTAGGATAGTTAGTGATCCAGTCCCTGAGGACATATCACTCTTTGATGTAATGATCTCAGAGTATAATAATATTTCTCATTCTCCTTACTTCTTGTGTTCTTCCCTAACCCAAGATAACGAGCATTGCTTAGCTAACGATGAAAAAGACAAAGAAATTATTAAAGCAATGGAAACACTCGAAAAGAAAACACCGGTAATCGAAGAAACTGAAACAGTTGACATCTCGAATGATTCAACTCATAAAAGAGAAGTTAAAATCGGACTAACATTGAATAAACAAGAAAGAACCGATTTAATTAACTTATTTAAAGAATTTATCGATGTATTTTCTTGGTCATATGAAGATATGCCAGGAATTAACAGAGAAATAGCTCAACACACTATACCACTAATCCCAGGAATGAAACCTGTAAAACAAAAGTTGCGTCGAATGAAACCCGACGTAGCACTTAAAATAAAAGAAGAAGTTCAAAAACAAATAACTACAGGTTTCATCAAGGTATCCAAATACCCCGAATGGGTCGCCAACGTCGTCCCAGTTCCAAAGAAAGACGGAAGGGTAAGGATGTGTGTCGACTATCGAGATCTAAATAAGGTGAGTCTAAAGGACGACTTCCCTTTGCCACACATCGATATTCTGGTAGACAACACGACAAATCACACGCTTCTCTCATTGATGGATGGATACGCAGGGTACAATCAGATTCTCATGGCAGAAGAAGACATGGAGAAAACAACCTTTATCACACCATGGGGCACTTACTGCTACACGGTAATGCCATTTGGGTTGAAAAACGCGGGTGTTACTTACCAACGTGCAACAACTGCCTTACTCCATGACATGATGCATAAAGAAGTCGAAGTATATGTCGACAACATGATTGTGAAATCAAAGGACCGTCCAGGCCATCAAGTAGCCTTAAGGAAATTTTTCGAAAGGCTAAGAAAATATAATATGAGGTTGAATCCATCAAAATGTGCTTTTGGAGTCACCTCGGGCAAGCTCTTGGGATACGTCATAAGTTCTAGAGGAATAGAGGTAGATCCAACCAAGATTAAAGCAATCATGTCGATGCCACTGCCCAAGACTGAGAAATAGATTCGAGGATTTATTGGCCGGTTGCAATACATAAGTAGGTTCATATCAAAACTGACAACAATATGTGAACCAATCTTCAAGAAGCTCAAGAAGAATGTACCAGTAATATGGGATGACGAGTGTCAAAAAGCCTTTGACAAGATCAAAGCCTATCTCGCAAATCCTCCCGTATTAGCGCTAGCACTTCCCGGAATACCTCTTAGGTTATACTTGACGGTTACCAAAGAGACAATGGGAGCCATGCTAGCACAAGAGGTAGAAGGCAAAGAAAACTCAATATATTACCTAAGTAAAAAGATGCTCGAATACGAAACACGTTATACACCGCTCGAGAAATTGTGCCTCGCCTTGGTATGGGCCACAACTAAGTTGAGACATTACATGTTGGTACATACCGTTTTCGTAGTCTCCCGATTGGATCCACTTAAGTATCTGTTCGAGAAATCAACACTCAATGGACGTATTTCAAGATGGATAGTCAATCTAGCCCATTTTAATGTACGGTTTATGCCACAAAAAGCTATTAAAGGATCCGTGGTGTCAGACTTTCTGGCAGACTTTCCAATAGAAGACTCGACACCAATACAGGACAATGAATTTCCAGATGAAGATTTAATGGTTACTGAAGATGATACTTGGACCTTGTATTTCGACGGAGCCTCAAACCAAAAGGGATGTGGCGTCGGAGTGCTACTAGTATCACCTAAAGAAGAACATGTTCCAATCTCAATAAAGCTTGATTTCGACGTTACCAACAACGTTGTTGAGTATGAAGCATGCGTGGTAGGCCTTGAAACAGCCCTGGCATTTGGAGTAAAGAAGTTAAGGATATTCGGAGACTCTTCTTTGATCATCAATCAGATATCTAAAAGGTGGAAAGTAAGGAGCGAAAGCCTAGCCCCTTACCAAACCTATCTGGAAACTCTTACCGATCAGTTAGAGAAGGTAGAATACACATATCTACCTAGAGAAGAAAACCAATTTGCTGATGCCTTGGAGAGATTAGCCTCAATGGTTAGGATTCCCACGGAAATCGAGCAAATGCCTCTAACTATCGAAAAAAGGCATAAACCAGCGTATATCCAAGCTATAGAAGACGACGACTTAGTCCAAGACGAAGAAGAAGAACAAGAAGAAGAATCATGGTACACAGACATACTCAACTATGTCACCAATGGAGAATACCCCCTTCATGCTGACAAAAGAGCAAAGCGAGCACTGAGACTTTTGGCTTCTCAATATGTACTCATAGACAACGAGCTACATAAAAGGGTACCTAAAAGTCGAGCTCTCCTATGTGTAGGAAAGGTGGATGCACAAAGAATAATGAGAATAGTTCACGAAGGAATCTGTGGAACTCATGTAAATGGCAAAATGTTAGTCCAGAAAATAATGCGAGAAGGATATTATTGGACTACAATGAATAAGGATTGCCATCAATACATAAAAAGATGCCTTAAGTGTCAAATTTACGCCAATTTACAACATGTCCCTCCATCTTTGCTCTACACCTACACATCGCCATGGCCATTCTCTACATGGGGAATTGACATAATTGGCAAAATCACTCCCCCTAGGACAGGAGGCCACGAATTTATTCTAGTAGCAATTGATTACTTTACAATGTGGGTCGAAGCGCAATCATACGCTAAACTCACTGCAAAACATGTAGCACTCTTTATCGAGAGAAATATTATTTGTCGATATGGAGTCCCACACGAAATGATAAGTGATAATGGAACTCACTTTCAAGCCGAATGTGAAGAATTGCTACAAAAATATGGCATCCAACATCATCATTCGTCCCCTTATAGACCTCAAGCAAACGGAGTAGTCGAGGCAGCTAATAAGAATCTAAAGACTATCATCGAGAAAATGACAGAAAATTATAAGGATTGGCCTGACAAGCTCCACTTCGCATTGTGGGGTTATCGCACGTCAATCCGTACATCAACGGGAAATACGCCATTTTCCTTGGTATATGGAATGGATGCCGTACAACCTGTCGAACTAGAAATATCGTCTCTACGCATTGCGTTAGAGAGTAAACTCGATGAAGTTGAATGGACTAGGGCAAGATATGAAGAATTGATTCTACTCGACGAAAAACGACTAGAAGCTCTACATCACACTCAATGTTATCAAACTCGTATGGCTAGACATTTTAATAAGAAGGTCAAGACAAGAAATATCAAAGTAGGGGATTTGGTATTAAAAGCACTAAGGAAAAATGTTTTAGATCCAAGGGGAAAATTTAGACCTAATTGGTCTGGTCCCTACATTGTCAAAACAATCCTGTCGGGAGGTGCAGCAAAACTAACTGATATGGATGGCAATGAATTCTCAAACATGACCAATCTTGACCAAATTAAGAAATACTACCCATAATTACTTGAGTAGGATACTCAAGATAGGTACATTCGGCTTGATTCCTTAGGAAAGAATACGTAGGCAACCCTTTACGGGTGCGGCCACTTTATTTATCGACATCTCCGCATTCCAGAATCAATTAAAAATTCAACAGAAAATCGGCAAATTATTGGCGTCACAGAACAGAGCCTGGCGCCAGCCAGAGGTCATCAGCGCCAGCCGATGGAATTGGCGCCTGGCGCCAGACCTCAATAGCTGGCGCCAAACCCCAATTACTGGCGCCAATTCGGAAATAAAATCTGGGCAAATTTCGGTGCTTTTTCGGAAAATTTTCGACTTCCGTACTCGAAGAACTTCTGGAAAATTAATTTTTTTTTCGATTTTCATTGCTTTAATAAAATAAATTTAAAGTAACAAATTAATTGAAAGCTGAAATTTCATTAATGAAATAAAATTACATTATTGATGGAATTTAAATAAGGCTGAAATAAATTAACTTTAAATAAAAACAACAAGCTAAGTCTAATAAATCTAAAGCTAAGCAATGCTTTTAATCTTTCTTTTCCTTTTTAGCTCTCTTCCAATTCTTTTCTGCTTCCTCCTCTTCATCCATTAATTTAGCTAGTAGGCATCCTTTGGAGGACCTACATTCAATTTTGGAATAGATTGTCTCCCCTTCAGCTAGCACTCCATGCTTCTTTTCCACCCAAGCCTTTTTGTCTGTGGTGTTAGCTTTCCTTTTTCCTTTGTCTCTAGTATTATTTTTCTTCCTAGGCATTGTAGGTGTTTTGAATTCAATTCTTGCACCTAAGCGTTCTTTGGCAGGTGTCACCCTGTCACCTAGACGATTCTTCACATCGGTTCTACCCTGATCAATCGAAGATTTCTTCAGCAACCACTTCTTTACATCATTAGGTAAAGAAGGGGGAACCTTTTGGGTAATCACTTCCCATAAAGGTCTAGCGCTCCAGTAAGCGTCGAATCTATCTACTTCTTGAGATACAAGGTACTCATAGGGAGGACGAAGATCCCCGGAAGGAATATTTTGAAGTAAGCCGTATTGTCTCTTTACCCTGCAGGGATAATAATATGTTACGCGAGACAAGCTTGGAAGACGACAGAAAGGTTGCTTGTTAACACCAATCATCCTTTCTATTTTCCACCATGGGATGACCCACTTGATAGCAAAATCACGTGATTCAAATACTTTTCTCCACCCATGGCGCCCAATCTTAGGGATGCGCTTCTTTCTTCTCACGAAGCAATTGGGAGTATATTTTTCAATGTCATCCGGAGGGCTAATTAATCCTAGCCTCTCCATTAGCCACATCTGTAAAAAAATTGCAATGCAAATAAAATTATTATTACAATACAAAAATATATTTTTTTTTTCTGTAATTAAAAATGTTATTTTTCTACCTGTAATAAAATTGGAGAACCGCGAAAAGGCGCTTTTGGGTCCCTTTTCAATTCATCGAGACTAATCATGGTCTCTCCAACTATTAATGGCATTGGATTCCTCCCTGATTCAATTTGTTCTAGTACAGTGGTGATAATTGATTGACCCTCATTATTTTTACCACTACTAAGAAAATATTGATTGAGCATGCAAAATAAAAACGCCCTTCTTCTATATATATGAAAGGATTCAGAAAGAGGTTTATCAAAATAATAGCGTGCGAATTCTTTCAAATTAACTATATTGCCATCTACTATTTTTGATAAATCCCTTTCCTTTAAATTAAAGAAGCGCTCGAAGTCCTTATAGTAGTATGCATCTACTCTAGGGATTACTACCAGGTCTATTGCATGGAAGCCTAAGATAGCACCAAATTCCTCTGGCAAAGGGCTAATCTTATCATACCCTATTCTGAAACAATGCGTATCAATATTCCAAAATTCTAAAGCGGTATGTATAAAGTCTAGGTCTAGATCTACCCCTTTGATGCCATAAATTCCCCCCAAGTGAAATAAATCTAATTCCTTTCTGTCTCTAGCATTAAGAGATCGACACCATTCATGAGTGTATTGGGTGAAAGTTTTAGTGGCTAAAGACATGATTATTATTTTTTCTAAAGAAAAGAATAAATTTTTTTCGCTGGAATTATGAGAAGAATCGGCTGAGCAGGGGACTATTTATGCACAAATTGCGAAGAGTTTTAATCGGACCGAAACACGGAGTCAGCATCAATTGGCGTCAAACCCCCGAGATTGGCGCCAACCTCCAGAGCTTGGCGCCACACGCTAAGTGTAGCGCCTGGCGCCACGCGCCATAGTGTGGCGCCAGCTGGCGCCAATTCACCATGACAGTCGCGCGTGCTCAGTTTGCGTTTTTTATATTAAACTCGAGTCGATTAATGACTTTATGGCTCCGTTTACTGTTCCTAAACATCTTTTCTATCTTTTTTCTTAATTAATTAAATATAGAAATTATTTTTAATTTATATTATTCTTTTTGGACTTTATTCTAAATTCCAAACACCTGACATTCTATTTAATTTTTTCCTTTTTATTCTTTCTTTTTGGGGGAGAGAGTCGGATAACATCCTCCATCAATAATAAAAATGACGGAATTTTTGCGCAAAATTGTTGTCACACTTCTTTTGCACACACTAACATACACATAATCATAAATTTATGATAACATAAAAATACAAAATGTGTCTCTAAATGGTGAGTCAAAGGCAAAGTTCTATAAAAAAGTCAAAATAAAATATACACAGGAACGAACTACGGCGCCGGAGGACGTAGGCCCATCATGTCATAAAATTGCGCCGTACGAGGAGTCACCTCTCCACCGGCTCCAGCTGCAGCACCAGCTCCAGTCTCCGTGGGAGGAGGGAGACTCAAGATAGGACCACTCCAGCCAGGATCAACCTGAGGCTGAGACCGCGGAGGCTGCTGCGATGACGAGCCAACCTCGTACATCCCACCACCTCTGAGAGCCGAGGTAGCCTCTCCTACCGGTGCAGCACGAGCACCCTCAGAAGAAGATCCCGAGCCCTCAGCAACGTCGGCTCGAGCAGCCTCAGAGCGACCGCCTCTACCCCCTGACGAAGTACGACGACGTCTCAAGCTAGACCTCGCCGGATCTCTCCGCCCCTCAGGTCTCGTGCGGATGTGAGAAGCGATAGGCTGGCCCTGCAAAAAGAATTAAATTAGAAACAAGGTAAAATTGAAGCAGTAATGCAGAAATATGAGTGAAAAAAGGTTACCTCTCGGACAACGTCATCCCGACGACAGGTGGCCGCGTTCCTCATCCGGGCGAGCTGGCTCCGGAAGGCATCTACGCATCGTGCCATAGCCGAAACCACCTCGCGTGAAAACTGTCAGAAAAATAAGTCAGTGAAAATGCATGATAAATGAACACAAAAATCCTGAATAAAAACTAGGCTTACACTAGTCTGGTGGCGAGGAATCGACCGCTCTACGAAGCACTCGCCCTCGAGAGCCGGAGAAATCATCTCCTCGATCGGCCCGTATATCCCCTGGTAGTGAATGGACATACGGGGCGGCACGAACTCAGCAGGACCATCCTGATAAAACAGAAAAAATCAGTAAAGTATTACTTGGGGGCTACTCAGCGAAAAATAAAAAAGCTAAGAATCTTACCCTCACATCCTCAGCCGGTACAGGGGCTGGAGCTAATAAAGGTAGTAGCTCCTCAGCGTAACACCGCCCGAGGATCACATGGGACCGCCAAAGGGTACCAGCTCCCTCAGCCATGCTCGACAACCGTGCCTCGTCGAACATGTGATGTGGCGGGGAAGCAGGAACGACGAAGACGTCAGAAGAGTGCTGTCTAGCGACTCTCTCTCCTAAGTACGCGACCGCTCCATAGGTCCCCAGAAAGTAGCGACGCTCAGCAGAGTAATGTGCGGCTAATCCAGGGACTGTCCAACCGCCCCACGGTCGGTATACCACCTCAGGTCCCTATAAAAAGCATCAATCAGGCAAGAATATATCTAAAGCACCGCAGAAGAGCAAGATAAACATTAAAAGTCATACCGAGATGATCCAGCTCCGGACACGTGCAGTAGACATGTCCACGTGGTGGCCGCCCCAAGAGGCGCTCACCGGAAATCCCCTCGGCGATGGTCTCGCCGGCGCAACAGAAGGAAAGTACTCGTAGAACCATATCTACAAAGAGTTAGAAGTGTGAATAAATGCTAACTAATATGTAGGGCTAAACTTTATAGGGAATAATGTTTACCTCTACGACCTTCCAAAAAGCAGGCAAAGCAACGTTCGTCCTAAAGGACCGATGACGACACGAATCCCTCTAGCACTGAACTGAGTCGTCTCGACCTCAGCTCGGGCCCGAATAGCAATCGGCCCCAACAACTCCTCGACCTCTGAAGAAAAGACGTCGATCCCACCGTCGAACGGCAGTGGCACAGAAGTGAACTCCAGTCCTGTGATGAGACTGAAGTCTGTAGGGGTGACCATCATCTCGCCCCAAGGAAAATGAAAGGTGTTGGTGGTGTCCCAGAAGAACTCCAACAAAGCGCGCACTACGTGATGACCCCCGCTGGAGGCGACCATAGCCTCGGAGGTCTCAAACAGAGTAACTAGCCCGCAAGACTCCTGATATGTCTATTTTATATAGTATTTTACCCCCGTCCCTTGGTCATAATTAGTAGTGTTTTTGGCCCTTTAGGGCCACTTTTATTACTAATATGTGTTTTCTAGTGTTTTCGTAGTTTTGGTTAAGTTTTGCAGGGAATTGCACCTTTAGAGCGTTTTCCCGGGATTTTTATGAAGCGACTACGAGCATTGGAGGAACACGACCACTTTTGGAGCCGGTAAATAAGGGCTCGGTTATTTGGATCACGAGGCAATTGGACCATGTATTCGAGACCCGAGAGGAAATATGGATTGGGCCGAGAAATCTAGCCCAATCGAAGTCCAAGCCTCGAAGAAGAAGACCGGACCCGATCGGGCAAGCATATGCCCGATCGGGCGAGATGCATGCTGGTGCGTGGCCCAAGGCGCGCCCGATCGTGCGAGGCTTAGCACGATCGGGCGGGGCTATGAGAAGACCTGAGCGAGCAAAAAGGCGCGCCCGATCGGGCGGCCTCTAGCCCGATCGGGCGCGTGTTTCTGGAGAACCATTTTTTACGAGCAATTAGTTTCTAATTAGGAGTTGTTTTAGTTTTGTTTTAAATACGTTTTGTGCGGAATAATTAGGGGTCTCTTCTCTTAGACCACTTCTTCTTCTCTTAATCTTTTCTCTTAGACTTTCTCTCTCTACTTAGTTTTCTCTCTCTTAATCTCTCTCTAAACTTTTGTTCTTAATTCTTTCGTTAATTCCAGATTTATTTTGGTAACGATTTCTCTTCCCTTAATCTTAGTTAATTATTTTATTCCTTTGATCATGATTTATTTTATTATTTTGATTAGTTTAGTTTTTAATATGTGTGAGTAGTTCAATTTCTAGGGTTTATGGGGATCTAATAAATAATATGAAGGGGTAAATTATTGTTGTTGATTATCAATGCTAGATTAATTTCCTATTGATTGATTTAATGCTCTGTGACTAGATTAGGCCTATCTTTTATGCATGAGTTTGACAATATTGATTCAAGAATCGAGAGATGAGAATTAATGTTTAGGTCTAGTTTCAATAGGCAAATTAATTTATAAATGGTTAAGTCAAGATTCGAGAGATGAGATTTAATACCGATAAATTAATTGTGTGATTGTAATAAGTAGCGAGAGCCCTTTACAATCTGGTTAATTGATGCATTGATGATTGACTATTATTGATTGTTGGTTTTGCATGATAATTTCTTATTGGATTGTTTTTAATGTTTTACAATTGCGGCTTGTAAAAGTATAGCAATATTAAATTGATGAATCGAGCAGATGTTAATTTGATATTAAAGGCTATTTTCAATGAGAACTTAGATCTAGTAAATTGCGAGAGCCTGTTAGATCTATGTTGATTAATAAATTGCGAGAGCCTGTTAATCATGTTATCTATGCCATGTCAATGATTGATTACCCTATTTTACCCCAGAGTATTATTTATTGGTAAACCTATGCCCTAGATCCTTTATATATTATTTTCTCCCTTGTCCTACTCTTTTTAGTTTAGTCTTATTCAACTTTAATATTGGTTACTTAAATAATTTAGATTATAATATTTAATTAGGAGTAAAAAAGACTTGTTTCCCTGTGGAGATCGACCCTACTTCCCTATCTACTGTAGTTAGTGATTTAGGTATTATTTTTGATTAGGGGATACGACTTTACCCTGTCAACTCCCATAGGAGTCTCGTTTTAAGGTCCCTGGCGATGTGCATCCTGTACAAGTCGCCTAGACCGTGACAGCCAGAGCCGTGATGTCGTGTCCTCCCGGGCTCGGTACCCCGTCTCACCCTCTCAGAAATGTGGTGGACATGGGCGAAGAACAGAGTCTGCTCGTCCCACTCCGGAAGCCGACCAAGCGAAGTGGACGGCGTGGCGTCGTCCTCCACGGGCTCATGCTCCCGTCTAGTGTTTCGGGACCGTGAACCCGAGCCTCGTTGTCTAGCCATGCTACATTGTGCAGAATCATCATAAATTAAGGTTCTATAGTATCTAAGGTTCGCCTAGCCGCATGATACTATGTTCGCAAAAGCAGAGTACGTAGTACTAAAACAGAGTAAATTCAAATGGAGCATGACAGCATTTTTTCAAGCAATCAAACAATTTCTTGCAACACTATAGTGATTATTGTGACAAATTGAACAAGAATTGCTAGCAAAAATGTCAAGATCAAGCCACATTGTTCTTCACGACCTTAAGAGGTCCAACAATGGTAGATTGCTCATTTCTTCACCAAATTGAGTCAAACAAGTCTCAAATTACTCCCAAGGCAATATATAAACATAATCAAGCAATTTCATGGCATAAAACTTGACAAACAAAGCAAATTGAGCATCATAGAATTCGAATTTTCATGAAATTCGTGAATATTCATGCCAAGAATTCATAAAAACTGATGTGAGTTTGAGGAAAACTTACATAGATCAGGAAAATAGATGAGAAGAGCTTTGATTTGAAACAAATTTGAGCCAATTTGGTTGAAAAACGAGCAACCAATGAGCAATTGAAGCTTTCGGTTTCCTCGAGCAGTTTTCATGACGAACAGAGCAAAGAAATGAAGCGAAAACGGGCATTTAAAGAGAATCCCGTGCTGGCGCCAGTCCCTAGGCATTGGCGTCACAAGTTGGGCTTGGCGCCTGGCGCCAACATCAGCGCCTGGCGCTAATACCAAATAGCTGGCGCTGATGGTTTTTCAGCAACGCCAAAGCACTCAGCCACCTGTTGAGGTTGTGCTAGCCTTCTACAACATGTTTTGGGTTCCTTGGTACGCCAGTTAGCCCCTCTAAGCAATTTGACATGATTTAAGTAATCGGCTTGATTACATAAAGTGATCGACCTGATAAGAGATCGTCTCACTTAGCTTAAAGCGCCTAAGCATTGGCTCATTAGCAAAGGGCACCGACATATAGGTTCAAGAGCAAAAGGCACCGACATACAGGTTCAAAGCAACGGAAGCGCCGACGTACAGGCATAGCGGAAGCAAAGTTCAGGCGAACTTTTAAAGATCGACAGGCGTGGATCTTCGGTAATTTCCTTTGGAAAATTATCGCATCAAATGAGGATGACTTCAAGAGAAGATATCTTCGACAGCATTCCCTAGCTTGCGGAGAGTTGTCACAAACAACTGGAGGTAATTTCGGGCGAAGTTGTCTTCGATCATATTCCCTTAGGCATGGAAGATGATCATAATGCGGATGGAGATTGTTTCAAGAGAAATAATCTTCGATGATGTTCCCTAGGATGTGGGATATTATCAATGCGGATGAGGATTGTTTCAAGAGAAATAATCTTCGATGGTTATCCCTTGGACGTGGAGTACTATCATTGCAGGGAGGATTGTTTCAGGCGAAGCAATCTTCCAAAATGGAAGCAGTTACAGGCGTAGCGGTTTTCGAGCGGGATGGCATTCTCTAGCTTGTAGGAGGTCATCAAAACAATCGGTTACTTTCAGAGACGTGTGCTCGATGGTGCAAGATACGCGTTTCTTAACTCTTTTATCTGTTTAACTAACGCTAGTTTTTTAGGTATCGGCGTTTCAAGGATGGTTTAGGATCGCAGAACGTTCTGAATCATTCTCCGTCCCTATCGCTACTTTGACTTTTGTTTTCGAAACTCGCGTTTCTCCAAACTCAGTCAAAGTGGGGGCTTCTGTAGACACCCATTTGTGTCTCCCCAAAAACAAACCCAGTGATGAGTACCTTTCACGTCGAATCATAATCGAATGAAACGAAAGTGTGGAAAGGTCTAGTGTTGCGGAAAGTTTTTATTTCTTTTCTCTTCTCTCTGTTTTTGAAAACTTTATTTTAAGAAAACAGCCAATCCAGTTTGGTTGGTCCATGATATTGATCCAATAGTGGTGTAGTTGGATGGGGCTTGCAAAGACCTTTCCAACGATATATTATAAGCCCAATTCCGATGAATATTGAGGAAGTTATGGCCAATTTACCAAACTGGGCCCGGTTTGAGCTTTATGTACGGCCCAATGATCTAGGGGAGGGCCTAATATGATTTATCATTCCTAATGCAATTAGGAATGGTTTTAGTCTTCTAGAATCTTCTAGAAGGTCCTTTTCATTCCTAATTCAATTAGCATTGATAAGTTGACTTTGTTGACTTTTCAGAGTTTTAATCGAAATCATATAGCATTTTCAAAGAAATTATATTATTTTATCCTCCAGTACGGTAAACTTATCGGATTTTCGAAAACGCGTTAAAATCAAGACTGGCGTCTGACCCCAGGCCTTGGCGCCTGGAACTAGGCTTGGCGCCAGACGCTAGCCATTGGCGCCTGACGCTAGCCGTTGGTGCCTGGCGCCAGCTAGCCAGGGTTGGCGCCAGCTCTGTTTCCTGAGCGTCAGACTCTGTTTTGTTAATTTATCTTTTTTGGCTGATTTTCTCTATAAATATCGTATCAAAAACTCCGTTTTCATTCACCATTCATCATCAATTCTCATCTACAATCATCTACATCTATCATTCACCAATTCTCTTCATTCACAAGTTTTAATTAGCATTCTTTAAAACATTCATCTTTCTTTCTTACTTTGTTTTCATACAGAATTCCGCATTCACAAGATCTAGAAACACCTAGCCATATTCGAAGTTGCCTTCGCCCTAGACGTGAAAGGTTTAATTTCTGAGGGTTTGGTCCCAAATCTTTATTTCAATTATTTAATTTAATTGTTTGATTATTATTTTCCTTGAAGTTACTAACGTGTGTATTTTGTTATTAGAAAGAGGTACGAGGCATCAAAGTAAGTGCTTTAATTGGTTTTATTGATGTTATGATGTAGAAATCATGTCTATATTGTTATGATATTCCTAGTATCATGTCTAGGGTAATTTTAATATTAAATAGGATTCCTGCGATGCTTCCTATGTTCTTCCTAATATTTATGATTGTTAGTATCATGTTAGGGTTAAAGATTTGATTTTTATTGCTTAGTGACATGCTAGGGTTTGTTATTAATCTTGTTAGTATCATGCCTAGGATCTTGCTATTTTTATTATGCTTTAATATTAACATGAATATGATTATGATTATAATGATTATAATGATTATGAATATTATGATTATTATTATTTTTATGATGATTATATTATTATTATCATGATTATTATTATCTTGCTTGATGCTTATTATTTATGGCTTGATCACACCTTTTATTGCATGTTTAAAGGGAATTTGTACTTGTAATCACGCTTAATAAGATAATTAATAATCTTGTTATGTTTAATATGATTATAATTCAAGTGATCGCCAATAATAGTTTATTTGTGCATTATATTCAACCAACATAGATTAAACAGGTTTAGGGTTAATCCTAATGATTGCATGTTAATTAGAAAGCGCACATGAATACGAGCAGAATAAAGTAGAGGTCTATTATTAGGGCAGGTTCAATCTCTTTTAGGTTGGATTTGTACCATCATCCCCGAACCCTTATTTGGTTCTAGACCTTATGGAGTTGACGATCTCTTGGATCGTTAAGGGGTGTAACCTTCATCCTATGAACGGTTTACAAGTTCCTTAAAAACTTGTTGGCGACTCTTTTGCTCTATCTTCTTCCCTTTTGGACGCCACCGTACTTTAGTGTATGAACACAGTGGGGTTCAAGCTAGTGGGATTTTAAAGGCTTGAAATTATTCCCTACAGTTTTTGGCGACTCCACTGGGGAGGATTTCTATTTTAATTCCTGAATTTGTTTCGGCAATGATTTAGAATGAGTGGATGAGACTCAAAAAGTTCTAAGTATTTCATGTGCGTAATTTTGATTAACATTATTGTCATATGCATAAAAAAGATCCCATTGGAAAGACCATCCGTAATGAGTTAAAAACATAGGATTTTACACGTAGGAAATTTGAGAAATATCTTTCACAACTAGGACTGAAATAACACCGCGCGAAACTGGAAAATTTTATCGAGCACAGAAAGCTGCTGAGGCATGTGGGAAGTAGCGTCAGGGGCCAGAGCTTGGCGCCATCATTTTAGTCGTAGCGCCAGACGCCAGTATTGGCGCCAGGCGCTACAGTTAAAAGCTGGCGCCAGTCTCTGTTTGCTGGCGCCAATTTCCCCCAATACCGAGCTAGAAATGTGCGTTCTAATTTCGACCGGTTTTTCGTATTGTTTGCTCGATCCTACTTCCTGATTGAATTTTTTCTCACTTTTCTGAAACCCATATGTGTTCTACATATTGACATAACCCTCTGGGAATTCATGCTCCATCTACCCGATTGAACGCTCCGTGCAACAAAGGGTACATCCGAGATGTTGAATTCACCAAACCATGGAAGCGAGTTTTTCCAAAACTCGCGGTGTCCCATCCACTCGCGCCAACCCTTCACGGTTAGGCTTCCGCGCGGTGCATCCGGACAATTAACCATGGACCCTCTTTGACTAAACTATATCCCGAACTTTAGAGAACTAGAGCCATGGTTAGGTTGCGAACGCATTGCATCATATTGTGCCTACTTAACTAATTGTGCATTATTTGTTTACCTGATTTACCGGTTGCGGGTCATTTGGGTGCAATAGAAATTAATACCCCCCAAAGTTGGGTGCAATAGATAATAAACGAAAGTTGGGATTATTTTCGGCGGACGAGGCAAAGTTCAGATTAATGGGAGCAATTTTTCCTATTTCAAACACACGTGCCAACATTAACTTCCAAAATTTTGGCAATAATTCAAATTATTTTCTCTCTCGTCATTCTGAAATTTCTTTCTCTCTCTTCCTCCTTCCTTAACTGCGATTTTCTCTCTCCTCAACCGGCGATTTTCGAGCTTTTTCTCTGTTTTCTTTCAGTTAATAAGTTGTTATTTGCTATTTCAGGGTTGTTTACTTAATTTTTTGAGATCTTTGTTAGTTTTAGTTGTTTTTATTCTTCTATTTTTAGATTTTTTAATTTTGATTTTTTTTTTAGTGTTTGATTCTGCAATTGTGAAGAAGAAGAGTGCAAAGTAGTCGTTAGATGCTGAAGAAGGTGTGTTTTCTTAAATTTTCAAAAAATTTCATCACACCTTTTATTGCATGTTATTTTTAGAGTTTGCACTTGATTTTTTGCTTAATTTTTATGCAGATTATGATTAATAAAATTGAAATTTGAAATTAATGTGTTTAATTTTGCTTTATTTTATTGTTCATTGTATTTAATTGGTTAAAAATTTAGGCTCTGAGTGGTTCTTTCAAGATATTATGCTTTATTTCATCTGAATCAATTCTATTTTACTTTAACTTATTTGAAATTATTTTTTAATTTGTCTGATTTATATTGATTTTATGAACTTATTTTGTCAAAATCTTTTTCTTTTTTTTTTTTTCTTAAACATATCTTACTACATTTTTTAATTTTCCTTTTAACTTTGTACTTTTTGTTTTGATATCATTTCTTCAAAGGACACTATTGTGATTATTCACATAAACACATATATGGAAAAAAAAAATCATGATTATTTCTTTAATATATGAAGTATCTAGTTACATATTTTATTGTTAATGTAAAAGCCAAACTATTGTAGTTATTCATATACAAAGAAGATGCTATGTAAATGATAGTTTGGGTGAATTAAAACAATATCATAAATGAATCTAGTTGTAAAATACTTTTCAATGCAAAATCATATAACAATTAAAAAAAAATATTATACTCATTATAGAAGTTAATTGACTATATAATACTCTATACTAAAGTAGAATCTATTTGGATGGAATTTTCCCTCCCAACTTTATACTCGTAATAGTATTATTATCTAAGGGTATCTTCTCTTACGTTGAAATTCAGTTCAGCTCGGTTCAGTTCAGTTCAGTTCAGTTCAGCTCATTTCAGTTCAGCTCAGCTCAGCTCCTAATTTCCTTCTCTAATAAAATATTCAGTTTAGTTCAGTTCAGTTTAGTTCAGCTCAATTCAGTTCAGTTCAGTTCAGTTCAGTTCAGCTGAGTTCAGTCAATGAGAAAAGGCCCTAATTAGGGCCTGTTCTCTTACGTTGAAATTCAGTTCAGTTCAGTTCAGTTCAGCTCCTAATTTCCTTCTCTTATAAAATATTCATTTCAGTTCAGTTCAGCTGAGTTCGGCTGAGTTCAGTTCAGTTCAGTTCAGCTGAGTTCAGTCAATGAGAACAGACCCTTATTGCTATGCATATTTTTCTACACACTTCCATTTACACATAGATTTATATATTTCAAATACATTACCGTATTTATTTTAAAAATCGAGCATAACTCGGGCATTATCTAGTATGTATTACAAAGCTCTAGCTAAAATTGTGATAGAATTTAAAGTCTACGACAATCTTAATCCTAATAATAATTTCTAAATTATAGTTTCTAAGAATGAAAATGAGGTGACAAGTTCTCATTCTTAGAAAAAATCTTAATTCAAATTTGATAGATTATATTAGATTAGAGTATAAACCATACGACTTGTATAAAGAAATGAGTCAAAATATGAAAATGATTCATCAGAATTTAAAAATGTGACATATTATTTCAAAATAGATTGAGATATACTTGGTACTTTGTACTATTGTTATGTATCATTGTCTTTCATTCTCAATTATAATGATGAAAGTCATATCTTGGTGTCCACAACACGATGTGTTTGGCACTCATTAAGTTTTGGTCTCTTAGTAGTCAAAAAAGGACTGCTTAACTAAGAAGACTAAAAGAGTTTAAAGCTATTCTATAATGAAATCAACGACCATTCGACCAACCACCTTCTTTATTATTAAACAAGAAATTTATACTACTCTTGCTTACTAGAAAGATTGAATGATAAGAAAATGACTACTACTACTAGTCTACTATGTTGTAGAACTATTTTCCTGTTTCATTTACTTCCTTTCAATTTACCAACTTTGTCTATTGCTAGATGCTTTTCCCTTTTCCTACCTGTTACAGCTAATACGGCTAGCAAAAGTTTTGCAAATTGTAACCACTACGTACAAATGCTATAATTTTATATGAAGAACATTGTTTGTAGAGAGATGAATCGGGTTGAGGATTGGATTGAAAATCAAGGAGCTATTCAAGGAAAAAAAAAAATAAAAAATCACCATTACACTTCAAAATTTTCAACTTATTTTCATTTATTTCAAGTGTAATGAGTTCTGATAAGTTCAATTAAAATCAAATAAATTCAGTTTAGGAAAAGTAAGGGCTTGTTCTGATTTACATAACTGAGCTAAAGTGAACTGAACTGATTAGAGCTGAAATGAACTGAATTGAACAGATTGAAACTAAACTGAACTGAACTGATTGGAGCTGAACTGTATTGAACTAAAATTAAGATGAAGAGAACAAACCCTTAGTTCTGATAAGGGTTATCTAAGTACAAATTACAACAACAAAAAAACAACAAACTTTAATAAAATTTAATAAGTACAGGTAAGATCAAGTAAGATAAATTAAGTATTGGTAAATGAAAATCAAGTGAATTAGGGCTTGTTCTCTTACGTTGAAATTCAGTTCAGTTCAGTTCAGTTCAGCTCAGTTCAGTTCAGTTCAGCTCCTAATTTCCTTCTCTTATAAAATGTTCAGTTCAGTTCAGCTCAGTTCAGTTCAGTTCAGCTCAATTCAGTTCAATTCAGTTAAGCTGAGTTCAGTCAATGAGAACAGGCCCTTAAACATACATACCCTTAGTTGATTGTGTTAGAGGGGTGGCTTTAGCACAACTAATTCCTAAATACTCCGTAGATTTTTCATTTTTTTTAGGTGTGGCCCTCGTGTGCACCATTAAAAATTGCTATATATTTTTTTCGCTATAATAAAAGTGTCCATATCGTATGCAAAGAAAATTTATAATTGAAAAACATGAAGAAAAAAAATACAAAAAATATGCAGCAACTTTTTGGTGCAGCAGGCTACACCATATAAAAGGGGTTATCCAAGTTTTTTTTTTTGTTTTTTTTTTTTTGTTTTTTTTGTAAGGGATTACCCGAATTATTCAGTCATGGGTTACTTGAGAGTTTCGGACAAGGTTACTCGAAGGGTTCACTCGGTCAAGGGTTACTCGGTTAGGGCTTACTCGATTTACTCGGTTAGGGAATATTACTCGATTTGGAGTTACTCGAGTTACTCGATTAGGGATTATTCAGGGGGTTACTTGGTCATGTGTTACTTGAGTTACTTGGTCAGGGGTTACTCGAGTTACTCGGTCAGGGGTTATCTAAAGAGTTCGGTCAGGTATTACTCGAGTAATTTGGTCGGGGGTTATTTAAGGAGTTCAGTCGGGGGTAACTCGATCACAGGTTACTTGAGGGTTCAGTCAGGGGTTACCTAATCGATTAACTTGAGCAATCCCGCCAACTCGAGTAACCCCTGATCAAGTAACTCGAGTAACCCCTGACCAAGAAAATTAAGTAATTAACCTCGGCAACTCGAGTAACCTCTGACCGGGAAACTCAAGTAACCCCTTACCGATAAACTCGAGTAACCCCGATAACTCGAGTAATTGCTAACCGAGAAACTCGAGTAATCTCTGCGCATGGTACAGCAGGCCACATCCAAATATTGTGAAAAGTATTATCTTTAAGAATTTTCTATATTACTTATATATCTTTCACATATTTTCTAAACATTCCGTACATTAATACGAACTACATAATATGTAAAGACCAAATGGAACCCGTTTTTTTTTCATAATACTTTTCAACACCCTTTTAGAAATATATATTGAACTATCGTATTCTTGACTTGAAATCTTGAATGTTATTCACGTTCACCCAAACATTACATGATTCATAAACAATTCTAATTATTTTAGAATTTGTATTTTATTTTTTTGGAAAATTTGTTAGAAAAAACCTATTATACCATTCTTTTTGTAAAAAAAAAACCTTTTAAAAATTTTTGGCCAAAAGAAACTTGTTTCAAAAATTTTTTGTTGAAGACAACCAAAATCTCTAATTAACCTAATTAGCCCCTGATTACCCCTAATTATAATTAAATCTTATTTAATTAATTAAAAATCATAAATAAATTGATAAATTAAAAAAATAATAAAAAAATAAGCATACACCACCCCCAAACCCCATCACCTGTTGCCACCCCTTGGTAGCAACTGCCCCACCCCGCCGGCCACCCCCACCCCTCCCCCTCCCCCCGCGCCGGCAAAGTCCCTCCCCCCTACCCCTCCTATTCCTTTGAACCACCACTGCGACCACCCACCCATCACTAAACCCTAACCCCAAAAACTCCCACCCCCCTCTCTACCACCACCACAAAACGGCCACCAATCCATTTCCCACACCCCTGGAACGACAAGGGGAGGTCGTTTATGGGTGTGGAAAAAGGAGGGGGTTGTTTATGGTTGTGGAAATGAGGGGTGGAAATTTCGGGTTTTGGTTTAGTAAGGGATGGGTGGTCGCGGCGGGTGAAAGGGAGGGGGTTGGGTCTCTGGTCGTCACGGTGGGTGAAAGAGAGAGGGTTGGGTCTCCTGTCGGCGTAGTGGAGGAGGTTGGCTGGGTAGGCCAGCCTTAGGAGAGGAGGCTTGGTTGGTGTCGGAGTTGGGTGGTGGTTCAAGGAAAGAAGAGGGTAACGCAGTGGGGCGCAGGGCGGGGGTTTGCCAGTGCAGGGGTAGGGATTCTTTTCGCCGGCAGGGGTGAGGGTGGGGGTGGTTGCTACCAGGGGAGAAGGAAGGGGGAGGGTGGCAGGTGGTGATGGTGTTAGGGGGTGGTTTAAGTTTTTTTTTAATTTATCAATTTATTTGTTATTTCTAAATAATTAAATAAGATTTAATAGTTAATTAGGGGTAATCAGGGGCTAATTAGGTTAATTAGAGGTTTTCGTTGTCTTCAACAAAAAAATTTTAGAAACAGGTTTCTTTTGGGCAAAAAAATTTTAAAAGATTTTTTCTGACAAAAAGAGGGTTATAATAGGTTTTTTCTAACAAATTTTCCTATTTTTTTTTTATTTGTTTAAATTGAGAAGTATAGATCAAGGGCCTGTTCTGTTCCGTTGAAATTCAATTCAGTTCAGTTCAGTTCAGTTCAGCTCAGCTCAGTTCAGTTCAGTTCAGTTCAGCTCAGCTCAGCTCTTAATTTATGTCTAATGATATTGCTAATGATATAAAGCCAAATTTCATTCTTTTAAGCTCTTATTACAACGACAACATCAACAAAAACAATAACAATAATAATAATAATAATAATAATAATAATAATAATAATAATAATAATACTAATAATAATAATCAATAAATAATAATAATAATCATCAATAAATAATAATAATAATAAATAGTATATGTGTTTAAAATGTTTAGAGGTTTCAAGTTTTTAATATATTTTCCATACATTTTATAATATATTTTCCATACATTTTATAATTATAATTATATAGTATATTTTTCGTAAATATTTTAATATGTACATTTGTATATACACATATGTATAGTAATAAATAATCAATAAATAATCAAAGATCACTAATCCGTAGTTAAAAATCACTAATTAATAAGTTCAGTTCAGTTCAGTTCAGCTGAGTTCAGTCAATCGGAACAGGCCCCAAGTCTAGAAATAAGATTTGGATATATGCTAAAAGTGTACGTAGATTTCAAATGGTAGGGAAGAATTTGACGGTAGCAAGATGAGATTTTTCCTCACACCCTTTTTTGTCACATGGGGCCGCCTCTAACACTTAGCTTGACTCACAGTCTCACATACTTAAAATTATTTGGTACAAAACTGAGTATCATATCAAATCACATACACATTGTATACTACAACCTGTACTTTGTCTAACATTGCGGCTGTTCCATTAGACTTGGATGTTTATAAATTTTACTCCATTACTTTAAATTTTATTATTTATATATAGTTTTATTTAATAGCATTTGTATGCTAAAAGTCTTGCTTAAGTTATAGTTAGGATTGAGGCTATGTTCGATTTACCTAATATGATATAAATATTAAAGATTATTAAATTGCATTTATTACATATATTGAAATTTTTTGAGATCTAAATAAGAATAGCGAAGTATGCAAAGAAACATGAGAAAATACAAGTTGATCTTCAGAATAAATAAAAAAAAAATATT
The DNA here is from genome assembly GCF_948465745.1 of Chenopodium album. Classification (NCBI taxonomy): domain Eukaryota; kingdom Viridiplantae; phylum Streptophyta; class Magnoliopsida; order Caryophyllales; family Amaranthaceae; genus Chenopodium; species Chenopodium album. Next base: position 70,677,501 of record NC_137837.1, read on the forward strand.
TATCTAATGGCATTTCTGTAAACAAGTCAACAATTTTCAGTAAATACGGATCCTATAAATGTTGATTTATTTACAAAAATGTCATGTTAAGTGGGATATTTTGTTGATTTATTTACAAAAATATCACTAAATAAACGATTTTTTGTTTATCACAGTGATTAACTAAGGGCCTGTTCACATTAACTTAATTTCAATTCAGTTCAGTTCAGCTCTAATCAGTTCAGTTCAGTTCAGCTCCAATCAGTTCATTTCAGTTCCTAATTTCCCTCTCTCATAAAATATTCATTTCAGCTCAGTTCAATTCAGTTCAGTTATCTCAGTTCAGTAAATGAGAACAGATCCTAAGGCTTCCTCAAAAAATAAAATGAGTATAAAAATAAAAGATGAGTATGAAAACTCCATATGAAGTTGTTAGGGGTTTATGTTCCAATTGAAGACATACAAAATGAAACTTGTAAAATGCATGTACATGCATATAATTACAAAAAAATACTGTAAAATAAAAATTAAAAAAAAAAAAAAAATCTAACAGCAAAGAATAGTATGTAAGAGAGAGAGATGAGTCAGAATGGGACCCAGTTATCATCCTATGAGTCTAGAAGAAAGGATTATGTGTGAAATTAAGTCCCCACAAAAATGAAAAATGGCAATACAATAGTAAGATTGTATGTACAACTACTCCAAATTCATACAATCATACTCCTTAGTAAGTAAGTGAGTTAAGTTTAGGCCCTGTTCTTTTGAGCTTCTGGGCAGAGCAGAGCAGAGCAAAACAGATTTTAACAGAGTATAGCAGATTGAAGCAGAGCAGAGCAGATTGAAGCAGCTGTTTTTAAGTACTATTTTTAAGCAGAGCAGAGCAAAGCAGATCAACGTGGCCTTAGTTTGCTGTTTCATTCTTTTTTAATTGCTTTGCTCACTCACTCACTCACTCAACTCACTCTATCTACACAGTCTTAGTGCTGCTCTGCCAATCAATTGGACCGTTTTTAACCCTTTTTTTACCACTACAAAACACTACTTCTTGCCCCCACCCTCTTTTTAATTTCTGTTCCCTTCGTTTTATATTTTTTTTTTTCACTTATAATCTTGTAATGAAGTGTAATTGGTCAAAGTAGAAAGAACAATATGAACACGATAAAAAAAATAAAAATAAAAATAAAAAATAAAAAAATAAAAAACAGAGAAAAGAAATGATTTAAAAAAAATATACATGTGGATATAGTTTTGGTATCACTACTAAATTAATCTGGTAAAAGGGCAAATTAAATTCCTGTAATTGCACTTGAGAAATCAGGATGACATTAAATTGGTAAGTTCTATTTTTGGACTTACGTCACTTTCACAATTGCTCACATGACTCAGAATAAGATACCTTTTCGTGGAATACTACTAATCCCAGTTGTTCATTATTAAACCCATGGTTCTCGGTTTCTCCTATATGCCTAGATGGCCTAGGCTAGGTCACTTAGCTAATTACTATGGTAAGGGCATTATCGTCTTTTCATATGATTGTTAATCACCTAACCATTAAAAATTATGTGACTTTTTAAAATTACCGGTAATACGTAAGTCCGTAATATAATTAAAAACATAGATAGTCTCTTGCCAAATGATCTCACCAATGTAAATGTACATTAGATTTTAACGATGGTAACCATTGTGTAGCAAAAGAACACAATAATAAAATCAAAATATACTTGTATTTTATCGGACTGAAGCCTAAATTCAAAGCGATAACTTAGTTGAAACTGGGATGATATTGTACTTATCGCATGTCTCATACTAGTATGTCATCCCCGGCCCTAACAAGAAGCACAACAGATTTTCAACTATACTATGTCAATACCATGCATTGGATCATGGCCGCATGGTTACTAAGATTTGTCATTTTGTGTTGTTTTGGCCACTTTATATTGGTTGTGAAATCATCAAGTGTTAATAGTAAAATTCTCTTGTACTACAACATTTACGTTAGATAAATATACAACTACTTAAATATTTTTTGGATTCTATTAGATATGCATTATATCATGTTTGACTACTAGTGTTGTACAATGTCATATTAGGTTGTAGTAGTTAATATATTGTTAGTAAACATATTGATTGCCTTCTTATTAATGGTATAACACAAGTAATCAATTGACCAAAAAAACTACTAGTCTACCAAAATCAACCATATACTAGTACACGATATAGTTGGAATATTATTTTTCTTGTACAAAGAAATTAGAGAATATTGACCGATAAATTTAAGTTATACGAGTAGTAGTACAATGATTCGGGACCCTACAATAATTTTTCGACCAACACCACTACCAAAACAAACAAAAAGAAAGGGAAAGAAAAAAGGTGATGATTTATCTAAAGTTGGGATTCACCAAATGGAGAATGATTTACATTGTCTAAGAATAATACCAAGTAAAAACTTACCACCTTCATAACACATTGACAATTCGACACAGTAAGATTCCAACTGTTTATTACTCCCTCCGTCCCAAATTACTCGCAACGGTTTGACTTTTTGCACTATTCATACATCTCCCTTTGACCATCTATTTTAACTAGTATATGAAAGTCAATGTAATCATGTAAGATGTTGTTGGGTCTATTTTAATGTATAATTTCTTAATATAAACTTTTTATAACTTATATAAATATATAATAAAAGATATCAACGGTCAAACATGTGCATCGATAAGCGTGTCCAGTCAAAATGTTGCAAGTAAACTGGGATAGAGGGAGTAAATTTTATAGTCGAATTTCAAACTTCATTCCCTACATTCTTTTACCATATTACCCTCAACACAAATTCAAAAATTCTACCTAGTAATACTCTAATAACAGAATAGAACTACTAATTAAACTATGATCACAAATTTTATGAAATTCAACAATTAGATACATTCACATTGTACAATTTGAATCAAAATTTACAATACAAGTATTAAAATTACTACTATTATTATTGAAGTAATTCACACTAAAAAAACTCGATTTAAACTCGGCTCAGCTCGGCTCATTAATAGACGTTATAATATAACATTACTTATATTCATATTTGATATGACAAACTAATTAAAACCCACATTTCACCTCAAATAACACCCACCAACACCATACATTTGAATTGAGTATCAAAGTTATACAAATTGCTACACATATTAAATCATCATCATCATTCATTTTCTCTGTTACCCCAAATTCAATCATCCCTCATTTTTTTTCTTTTTTTTTTTTTTTTTATTTTTAATAATTATTAAAAATCAAAATTATTATTACTATTTATATAAAATAAAATAAAATCAAGGGTCAGAAACCCGAGGAGAAGAAAGAGGGAAAAGAGGGAGTAACTGAGGCTGTGAATCTCGAGGGGTAGAAATGGGAGAAGGGTGTAAATAATACCCTTTTTCGGCCATCGCTTTTTCTTCTTCCTCAGCCGTCGCCGACGAACTCCGACCGCCGCCGCCGTCGCTAACTCCGCCGCCTCCGATGTCGTCGACCAATGGTGTAACAGGGCTCAAAGTTAGCGACGGAAAATCGAGCAAACTCGGCGACAAAATCTCCTGCTTATACCTCGGCGAAAACGACGAGTTTTGATTTGAAAAATTCCCAGACGCTGCGTTTAATGGGCTGATTAAGTTCTTGATACTGTTTCTTCTTTCGTAGAGTTTGAACCCCTGTTTCTTAGGGGCGGTTTTAATGGGTGGTATTACATAGTTTTTAGAGTGGTTTTCATGGGTGGAAAGCGGTTTTGGGTTGGATGGTTTATTAGATGGGTGGTTTTCAGAGGATCCAGTTAGCATTTGGACAACTTGTTTGAAGGAGGAAGTATCAGCGGTTACGAATGTTGTTGGGTAAGGGCTATTCGGGTCGGATCTGGTAATGGGTAATGGAGAAGAAGGTGGATTGTTGATGTTGGTGCTGCAACTAGTGGGTGAGTTTAAAGGGGATGAGTAATTTTCTCTCTCCTTGAATTTTGAAGTGATTTCCATGGTTTTTTTTGGGGGGGGGGGGGGGGGGAGGAGAGAGAAAATGAGGAGGTGAGTTGGGTGGGTAATAAGAGATGGATGAGTGAAGAAGAAGAAGACTAGAAGAGGAGAAAGGGGGTTTGTTTGAATTGATGGAATAATGGAATGATGGGAGGTTGGAAGAGAGGATGTCCTTTTTAGGCTTTTTGGTTGGTTTTGGTTTTTCTCTTTTTCTTTTACCAAATTTTCTTTCAGTACGTAGGATTATTATAAAGTCTGTGACTTTGCTATTCTAACCTCTTTTTAAGTCCTACTTTCTCCGTCTCTAATTAATTCAAACATTATGATGTGTAGAGACGAGAACAATATAAGTTATTATATTTTTTAAATACTGTAAAAAAAATGTGTGTTGTAACTGTCACATTTTGGTATCCAGTAGTTTAATTGTTAGATTACTTGACTTTGATATGAATCGAAATTGAATTGAATACTACGGAATAGAATATAGTTTAACTGTGTTAATGTGATTAGTAGAAGATACAAATAATACGGAGTATCAAAGTGTAGCAATTAATTAGAAACAAATAATTAAAAAAATCCTTATTAATAGAGTTTTTCAAATCAAATGACTTAACTTTGATATGAATCCAAGTTGATTTGACTAAGATTTGATTTGAAAAGTAATTTGTCTAATGTTGATTATTCCGTATTTGATTACACTAAAAAATACAAATAATTAGCAATAATGTAATTGAAAGTGATCTAGTTGAAACCAACTAGAATAATTCATAACCGAAATATTTGACATCAACTAACCCTAATACTATACAACTCGATCGACCTTAATATGATGGTTTAATCTCCTATTCATCACCTCCACTAAACTTGAGTAAAAAAAAATGATGGAGGCTTGAAATCTTCATTGTTATAGTAGTAATAATTAAATAAAAGAAGAAAAATTATGCGAGTAACTTTTTTTTTCTTGCCACACTAGCTTAATTTGCATTATCTGCATCGTCTTTAACCATTTATACCCTTTGTCTAGGTACTTATTCTCAGTTTATCCTAATATTTTTTTATTTACATTGATCGAATTTTCAGCGCATTATCTACTTTTCATTCATTCCGTTTCAATTTAACTGCCACATACACTTTGGCAATAGTTTTTAAAAAATCTAATAACTTTAACAGTTTATTATAATTGTATTATTGCATTGAAAATTATACAATAAGCAAATAAGTATAACATTGAAAAAAAAAAAAATTAAGATAGCTACTGAAATCCTAAAGAAGTCATCTGTATCAATTTACTTAATTGGCACATGAAGATTGAGTACATATGTAGTGTAGACACCTAAATATGTTTCTCCAAAACCAAACCTGATGATGAACAACATTTCACTGTCATTATTCGTCGGGTTGAGTATATAATCTTTGAAGTGCTTAAATTCATTTTCAATCTAATAAATTCCATAAACCAACCTAATTCTTAACCCATTTCCTCAAAATTGACACCCTTTTACTAAAACGGCCATATCTTAAAATCTACAAAAGATTTTGATCTGATTCTAATTGGGTTGAAAAGTAGACTTGAAGATCTTTCCAACTATATATTATATACCTTATTCCGACTTACAGATCAAAAGTTATCATAGTTTTTTTTTAAAAAAAACGTAAAAACGGGAAATTACAGCGCAACGACAAATTTTTCCGTGACATGGAAATTTCTAGGGTTTGTATCTTTGTGGCACCTCGTTCCAGGGTATCGTACCTCACACCTCACATTTTCTCTTTAAATACAAGGTTGATTTCTCAGTTTCAGGGCAACAAATAATTCTCTTTCTCTTATACTTTAGCCTAAACATAGTCTTCCCTATTCTCTCACAATACATGCATCCCATAAGCACTTTATGGTGTTCGTACTCTACCCCCAGCTCTACGCTTAAACCAAGGCGTGAAAGGTAGAATTATTTGAGGGTTTGGCCCCAAATCATCAACTTTACTTTCATTTGAATTAATTTCAATTTAATTATTTATTTTCCTTGAAGTTACTAACGCATTTATTATTTTATAGTTGCAAGCAAACACAATCAAAGTAAGGAATCATATCATGTTCCTTTTGTTCATATTATATTTCTAACGATTTTTAGTGTGTTTGTCACTTATTAATTGTTGTTATTACGGTTAAATTGCTTCCAATGTTTATGTTTATGTTGCTTTTTATTATATTTATGGTCACCATATTGCATGTTTAAGGGGAATATGTAATTGAATGTCGCGCTTAATAAGATAATTTGGACGGTCTGTTTAGATTCCTTTTTAATCTTGAGGTGTTAATCAAGTGATCATAATATTTTAGAATTATATGTTGCATTAACATTCAATCAATTTAGCTTAATAATAGTTTGGAGCAAATTGAATTTTTGTTTGTATGCCTTTGAGATTGCAAGAAATCCTTTTCACGATAAGAATCGGGTAGAGGCCAATATGGACAAATGACTTACTTCGTACCATCATATCCGACCCTCCTTTTGTGGTTCTGAACCATATAAGGTTAGTAATCTCATGGATTATGAATTGGGTATAACCTTCATGGGTCCATCATTGTTACCTATTGTACTGTTATGTTGTCCCTTAATCGTGGTTGCCTTAGCTTATAATGATACGTGAACGGTTTACAAGCTCTTTAAAAAAATTTTGATTGGCGACTCCCGGCCCTACTTTCCTTGTCCCTAATCGTATAATGTCAATTCTCACTTCCTATGCTTGCCAAGTATATTCACCACATGCTTAGGTAGGCGTGCTTCGAAAGACGCCTATAGTATGTATAGGGTATAGTATTTTACAATGCAACTCAAACTTCAAACCTAGTGTGGATGGTAATTTTGATACATTATCGTCCCTTTTTCATTGGATTTTCTCGTTCAACATATTGACATTTTTTTTTTCAAATCTTAACAAAATTTAATTCTAAGGGTTTGATCTCTATCTCTCCAAAACTCAAGCTATCATACTCCAATTTATATGTAAAATTCTTAAGAAAGTTTCATTCAAATGCCTAATTAAGCATAATAGAATGAAGTTCATCTCACACATGCGTTTTGCACCATAATTTTCATTACAACTCAAGGCAAGGCAAGACAATATTGGAAATTACATAATTGATTTTTTTTTTTTTTTTTTTTTTTTTTTTTTTTTTTTTTAATGACAATAGCATATATGGGGATGTACCTTCACTACAACGGAAATTGACGCGAGTCTTTTTTGGGTAGTGCATAATCATATATGAAGTCATTAGCATTACATGGCCTCCATTTATTTGAGCGTACTAAACAAATCATAATGATATGACATTTTAGTTCTATATTATTGAAAATTAAGAACCAACTAAATTTGAATTTCTTTAAAGAAGGATCAAATTCCCTTACTAGTGCTTGATTTCTTTTGAGTGAAAACAAATCCTAGCTAAAGTTCATGACAAATAAGCCAATTGAAATAGGAGGCAAATCATAAAGGTTTCCTTAAAATAAGGTTTTAAAATATATAGGTTGAATCATGCAAGAGAATGATTTTGTCTTATGTCATTAACCTTACTTTTTTTTTTTTTTTTTGAAACCATGTCATTAACCTTACTTTAATAAACCATTATAGACTTTAATTTATAGATTTCTATAAATACAACTTAAAATAATATATCAAAAACACAAATAAAAAATAAATTATTTAACCAAAGATATATTCTATGAAGAATCCTTGTTACAATGCCAAAAAAAAAAAAAAAAATAAATAAAATAAAATAAAATAAAAAGTGAAAAACCTAATAAAATTACAACTAACAAACCTCATTAAACTTCCACTACCTTATTCCAAATTCAAATTGGCTCATTCATTCTTAAACATGTTTCAAAATGAATTGAAAAAGAGAAAGAACCAAATTCTTTTTCCATAATGTTAGAGGAAAGCAAAAGGACCAAAATATCCAAAGCATTAGAGTAATGACTTTTTTAATCACACATAATTTTGAAAAGGAAAAATAAAGTAAGATGAAAAAATGGGTGCGCCACATTTTAGCATAAGAAAAGGTTTTCATATCTTCATGATGTCTTTCTTAAAGGTGTCCACTCATGACTCATATGAAAAATATTGTCGTTAACAAGGAGTAATCAACATAATTTTATTTTAATATTGCAAAATTTTCTCTAATATAATATAATCCACAAAAAGATTTATAAGCAAGCACTTGTAAAACCTAGTATAAAAAATCTCATGATTTTACAACGTATAATTCCCTATTAGTTTTGGAATTTCAATTTTTAATTTTATTTATTTATTTATTTATTTTTTTTTTTTTTTTTTGGTGCATTTGGAATTTCAATCTTTAATTACATATAAAATACTTTTTAAGCCTAAACTTTATTTAAGGTGTTTTCTTTTTACAATTTAATTTGAACTTATTATTATAATTATGAGTTGAACTTAGGTAACTTTGAAATTCACCTCTTTTAAAGTATTCTTACTTCTTAGAGAAAGCCACTTTGTATTAGCTTTACAAACAGCATTAGAAAGTTGGTTGGCTACTCATATCCATTGTTTGCTGAAGGTTTGCATGACCAATATTTTTGCTTATTTAAATTTCTTCTCTAACCTACCCTTGTTTTGTCTTAATTTTGCATTAGTATTATGTTTATTATATTATACATAGTATGTTTTAAATTAGATAATGCATGTATATGGTTTACATGCATCAAATTAATATTTGGTTACATAGGTCATTCATTAACATAAGTACCAATAAAGTTTTAACTTAGTGATGACAAAGACTAAGAGCCTGTGTACAAATAATCACATGCATGTTCAAATCGCTCTCTCCCATTTGTAATTTTTAATGTCTTTCAACGCTATTTGTACCCAAAAAAAACTTAAGTCATCATACAATCATGCATGATTATATTGCTTATTTATGGTTGAAGAAAAAATAAATCTAAAACACTTAACATACAGATTTATTCAATTGATTGCCCACTTTTACGTTCTATAATGCACAACTTTATCTATTATTGTAGTATCCTAAAATATATCATGAAGCAGCTAGTAAAAAATAATAATATTTTGATATTTTAAATATACATAGAGAATCACTTAACAATATCGTCCATATTAACAATTGAGATTTTCACAATGATAATTAAAAAGCAATCAAAGTTAGCAAGTATATTATTCTTGGTTTATCGCAACAGTAAAATATTGCATCTTAGAAAGGAAAAAAAACCATATATACTAGTATTATGACTTGTGATCGAGTGAGGAACAAAAAAAGTATCCTTATTCCATGATTCATTTTAATTTTGTGCTTAAAAAAACACTCATACTAGTATTGTGAGAGCAACAAATTAAAAGAACAAATTCATTATCATTTTATGGACGGCTTGATATTGACTTTAGGCTTACATAAAAAGAATTTGTTGTGCCACATTTTTGGGATGCTCCCTATTGTGCGCTTGTAAATGGTGACCAAATTAGATGATCAATGAATTTCTTATTAATTATAAATGTTATGTGCATGAAATTAAATAATTAGGGAATCTAATCGATTTTTATAAGTTTATTCTGCTGACTTTAGCATAAGCTTGTTAATAGTATAGTACTATAGTACTACACTAGTACATCAATTTTAAATGTATACGCCCACTTTTGCTACCAAAAAATTACTCTATTTTAAGCCCACCACCATTAATCAAGCTAAATTTGGGCACATGTTATGATTGAGCTAGTTTTATATAGGTGCATTTCTTGTCTTTTTTGAGCCAATTCACACTTGGGCTAGACGGCTTGTATTATGTAGCTAGTGATCGAGGTGTCTTGAAGTTAATTAATTATTCGAATCAAGTAAATTTACATCATTGTTCTTTGTGAACTGTGATTAGTGACTATATAAAATTTTTGTGATTTTCAATGTAATAATGTACTCTTTGTTTCATGTCACTCTTATTTTTTTTTTTTTTTTTCAATTTTATTTTACTTTATGTGTACATTAATGACATTTCTCCAAAGGACATATATTTGGTTTAGAGATCAGTCAGATCACTCTATTCGACTAGTAAAAGACTAAGGGCCTGTTCTGATTGACTGAATTGACCTGAAGTGAACTGAACTTAGCTTAACTTATTAGAGCTGAACTGAACTGAATTGAATATTTTATAAAAAGAAGAAAATTAAGAGCTGAACTAAACTGAACTGAACTTAATAGAGCTGAGCTGAACTGTACTGAACTTATTAGAGCTGAACTGAACTGAAAATAATCGTATCAGAACATGCCCTAAATCAAACATATGTGGTGGAATTGATGGAGAACTCATCTAGTAATTTTAAAGGCCATAAATTCAAGACTTACCAATTATACATATATTAATTAAGAAAATTTATTATCTTCATCTTCAACTTTCAAGCGTTGCCTTGCATAGTTGACTTGACTAGTATGTTAATAAAGGTTACAAACTTACAATTATATGGTGAAATCTTAGACAACACATCTCACATAGCTAAAGTCACAAGAGATATGTTCGCGTGCTCAAATGCAAAAGCCGCCCATGAATGTAAGATATAATTGATATAGAAAAGAAAATTGGGTGAAAGTGAAATGAGTCATATGAGTGAGAGGTTGAAATTTGTAAATATTGTGAGGGTAAGGGAGTGGGAAAAGGTTGTAATTTGTAAATAATGTGAGGGTAACAGGGTAAGGGAGTGGGAGAAGTATTAGCGCATGATGAGCCTCATGAGACTAATCGAGCGGCGGATTGGCTTGCTAATTTCGGGGTCGAGACGTCCCAGCCTATCACTTTTTTCTCGGCGGTCCCGAAGGATCTGGAGGCTGTTTTATTGGAGGACTTGGGAGGAGCCACTCGTCCTCGAATGGTGCCTGCGAGGAGCTAGCCTTCGTAGCTAGAGCTGAAGTACTTCATGTGCTTTAGCTTAGTTTTTTGTTCTGCTTTGTTTATGTTCTGTTTTTTTTTTTTTTCCTGTTTTTCCTTTGTTTTTGTTTTCTGTTTGTTTTGTTCCTTGGGCTTGGCCCTCTTTCTCACCCAAAAAAAAAAAAAAAAAAAAAAAAAAAAATTCCCTACTTTATAAAAAGTAGAAAATAACTCTTAGGAATAGTGTGCTACCAAATATACCCTTAAATCCCTACTTTATAAAAAGTGGAAAATAACTCTTAAGAATAGTGTGCTACCAAATATACCCTTAAAAATATGTATAAAATTGTGTACAAAAATGTATATTTACTTTTTTACCCTCATTAATATGTTTACTCTCATTAATATGTTTACTCTCATTAATATATTTAATTAGGTTTTTTTTTTCATTAAACATACCATCAATTAATACAAAGTTTTTTTTGACAAAAACTTGTAATGCCTTTTTTTTAAATAAAAAAATTATAATATTTTTTTTTTTTTTTGAGGGGAAAAAAATTATAATGTTTTGTACTTCATATGTTATTATTGTTATTTAAAAAGGAAAAAAAAAATTGTATGTACGAAGACTTTGTTTATTACCACGAGATGATTTATTTTTACACCTTCGTGGTTGCTCTTCTTATTTACAATTTTGTTGTCCTTTAATTATTACAAATATTGTTATTGTTTATTAGCTTTTTAATTGTACATTATTTGATGGTACGCACGTAAACAACGTGGAATTTAAATGACATTCATATTAAATAATGATATTTGAGGAGATGTTATCAAGAGGTATAAATAACTTTAAAATCCTAAAATCGAAGGAAATCGATGATAGAAAAAAAAATGTATTAAATATGGAGAGAATTTAAGAGGAAAAATATAACTAAGTGGTTATTGCTTTATTATTAGATATAGATATAGATATAGATGTATTAAATATGGAGAGAATTTAAGAGGAAAAATATAACTAAGTGGTTATTGCTTTATTATTAGATATAGATATAGATATAGATATTAGATGGTCGTAGAACATTGAACTTACATTATTAAGTTTTTAGCTACAACGAACATTTCACATATTATTACTCCGTATGACCAAGCTCACAAAAAATTCGTTTGAAGAAAAATACGTTAAGTATTATTGAATCATGCAACTCAATTAAGAGTTCTAAACTAGATTAAGATATGAAGGGATGCAAATCAATTAAATATTATTTAATAATAATTTTGAAATAACACTGTCAAACTTTTGAGGGTTTTAAAAATAATTATTGTTATGGGGTAATTTTGTACAATGGTTGACCGATAACGATAGTCAACGATCGATACTACAAGACCGGGTCAAGATAGTTACGAGTGCTCCCTAGAATCAAGGAGAGACAGAGGGGCAATAAGAATAATTCTTCAAGGTTGTTAATACGTATCTACACTCTAAGCAAGTCCAAGTTCATTGGAGACCAAGTAAAAGCAATAATCGCTACTCCCACTATTTGAGGATGTGGTTGAGGAAATCATGCAACAACCACCCAAAGTATCTCACAACCACGGTGCTGTTACATTGAAGCTCTATAAATAGGAAAACCCTCTTCCCATGAAGAAGACACATCCTACGTACATAACCTCCTCCTAAACATACTACTCCTTTATTCCCATGCAATTTCTCCAACCTCCATCCACATGGACCTTCCACTAAAAGTGTCATTGCTCAACTACTATATTTTAATCCCAATACCATTCTCCTAAAAGACCACTACTGCAATGTATTTCCACAATACTACTTAGCCTATTACGCCATATACACCCTGCCATACTACGTACAAAGTCCATACTCCCTGTTTACTTGTAATTAGCTCCGTATATTTCTATAATTATCGTATACATTGTAATTGTAATGTTTGGCTTCATGCCCATATTATAGTGGATTGGTGGCCTCATTGCCACCCGCGGTTTTTACCCACCTTCATTGGGGTTTTCCGCGTCACCATATCATGTCTCCTCCCTCTCCCTTTATTTTTCTGTTATTTACATTCCGCATTCCATGCTCATTATTTTAATTTAGTTGATCCGTAGCCCGTATCCCACATCAAATCCTACTTGACGAAATTTAGCATAAACAATTATCATTTAAGATTTTGGTGGCTTTTTTATATTTCTACAAAACCACTATATAGGCACATAACCAAATAGTACGTATTGAAACTACCAGATCTACCACCCAAACCAAAGGTGTAACTACTTGCTAATACAACTTCTATGCAAGAGCTAACTTTTTCGCGCGCATCGCGCGCGTAGGATACCCTAGTAAAATAAAAAATGGTAAAGTTGTAAATGTTAACATATGTTGTATAACGCACCACTAAATAAGTAAATTTTTAGTATCATTAAATGTCATAATAATTTAAATATTTATCTAATGATACAGATAAATATTTAAATGGTATATCAAATATTATACCATTGTGAGATATAATGGACTAATAAGACAATGTATATTAATATTATAATAGTGTTATATACATACTTCGTACATGGTAGTAGACAAAAACAAATCCAAGTTTATACTACCTTCTTTCTACAATAACCAATACATTAAATATTTAACTGAGAGTGAGGGATAGCTCAAGTGGTTAGAGTTCCCTCCTGGTTCAGAGAGATCTTGGGATCAATTCTCATCACCCGCCCTTGTGACTCTCTAAGCACCAAAAAACAAATATATATATTTAAATTGAAATACATATTAATCCACTAATTTGGCCATCAATAGTAATGACGTATAGTTCAATGTCACTCCGTAAGTATACAAATGATGATATTATGAAACTATAAATAACTAGTTCGCATTTAACAACATATAACATTAGTTATCAATAAAAGTGTCGGCTCACTTGGTAAGTTTAAGTGTTTTTTTTTTTTTTTAACCTTAGATCCTAGAGGTTTGGAGTTTGAATGCTACCAAGTGAGGGTGCTTGGGGAGTTGGGGGTAGGGATTTCCTTACCCTTTCCTCTACTCCAAAGTGCAAGACTGCAAATAATGAGCTAAAATAACTATGAGGGTTGAAATCTGATCAAGACCTTCCATATCAATAAAAAAAAATACTACCTCCATTTCATAAAATCTGCAACAATTTCCCAAAACGGGAACTACACATTATGTGCAACAAAAAAAAACTTTCCTAATATAGTAATTTTTTTGTATGAATTTACCAACATAGCTTTACTTAACTTCAATAAACCACCTATTAACTTATTAACCTAAATTAATTTATTCATAATTAAACCCTAACCCATATTCTCTCTCCTCCCTCATAGCTCACACCCACCAGACCACCACCAACATCACCAACTTTTCTCTCTCTTCCCCCTCAACCACTAGCAACACACTTTTCTCTCTCATCCATCTCAAGAGTCTCAACCACCATCAACACACTCCACCACCACCACCACTAAGATCCAGCGCCACCTCTTACTCGTGACAGTCGCCGCCCCTTACTCGTGACACCCGCCGCCTCTTACTCATGACAGTCACAGGCACTTTCTCCTCCCCTGATCAAAGTTGCCGGCTTCTTGCTTCCCTTATCAAAGTCGTTGGTCCTCCTTAAAATTCAGATCTAAACGAAAATTGTGATGGGGTTTCGGACTTGCTTCCCTTATCAAAGTTGCTGGTCCTCCTTCAAATTCAGATCTAAGCGAAAATGGTGATGGGGTTTCGGATCAGGGTAGTTAGGTGGGGTGGGGTTTTTGGTGGCTGTGACTTAGGTGGGGTGGGTTTTTTGGTGGTTGCGAGTTAGGTGGGGTGGGGTTTTTGGTGGTTATGGTGCGTGAGAACGTGGTGGGTTTTTGGTGGTTTTGGATCTTGTGGTGTGAGTGAGAAGGTGGTTACACGGTGGGTTTTTGGTGGTTGTGAGTTTGGTAGGGCGGGTTTTGGGCATGGTTCGGATCTTGTGGTGGTGAGAGGGTGGTCGAATGTGTCGAAGGTGGTCCTGCGATGGTCGTGTTGCTGGAGTATGTGGGTGTTGGCGGTGCTAGGGTGGTCTTGCGGTGGTTGAAGGTGATGTTACTGGTGGAAAATGTGGGTGTTGGCGGTGCTAGGGTGGGCAGTTAGGTGGGTGGCTTGGTGGGGGCAGAGGTTTTGGTTGTTGGTGGGTGGCTTAATCAAATTATCCCACTTTTTTATTAACCCTTAATAACCCACCCTTACTTTTGTTAATCTACATTTATCAAATTCTGTCTTGGGAAACGTGAATCCTAGTTTGTTGCAGATTTTATGAAACGGAGGTAATACAATATATAAATAACACGAGTTGTATTGGACCTGTTGTTTTATTACTTTAATAAGAAATAGTAAAATTTAGGATATGAATAATGCAAAAGTCAAAATGTGTCAATTATTCTAAAATACAGGGAGTAAAAATCTTGATATAAAATTATTCAATATTTCAATGTACACTATTCAAAGATTTTATCGTAAAACTGGTCATGATGTTAACCCATAAATGGTACCTTTTTTGTCTTTATTACTTGACCCATTTTGACTTTACATTATTCAACACTCCTTATTTGACCATCTTTTGACCCTGTTTGGTAGTAGCATTTGAGGCAGCAGTTAGCGTTTTGACCAATCAAAACAATACTAAAAAAATTTAAGGATGTTTGGCAAGGTAGTGATTCTAGTTGCGGTTAGCGATAAAAGTTGTGTTTAGGTAGCTTTTCTCACATGTTAATAATAGTTGTGTTTAGAAATAGCCGGTAACATTTGTCAAATTTTAATTACTTTTAAAACAATATTTATATGAATTTTTATATATTTTTGGTATTGCAACCGCTACTTTTGCCAAACACTGATACTATCAACCGTTACTTTGACTAATAACCTCTACCCCCTACTAACTGACCGCTACTCGCTACCTTAACAGCTACTCGTTACTCGACCGCTAAAAGCTACCCGCTACTGCTACCTTTGTCAAACAGAATTGTAAGGAAAAACATATTCATCATGAATTCTTGTTAGAATCGTCTGACAAAATACTATCAGGGGATGTTTGACAAGTGGGAATTGAGGGTGGAATTGAGAATTTTAATCCCAATTGAAAAAATAAACCTTGTTTGTTTGGTGGGAATGAGAATAAAAAAGGGTTTGGGAATGAGATTATTTAGGGGTGAATTCCCACCATTTTATTACCTACAGAGGGTAGGTAATAAATGGATGGGAATGGGAATAGGGAAAAAATGACATTTTTGCCATTAATGAAAAGAATGAAATAATAATCTTAATAAGGGTATTTTGGTAAAATTGTTATTTATTCTCAATATATTCCCACCCACCATCCAAATAAGGTATTGACATATTTTCATGTATTCCCATCAATTAATTCCCAATCCCATTCCCATTCCCACCTTTTAATTCCCAAACTCTTATTCCCACGATCCAAACGCTTCGTCAAAGTATTTTGTATTGGCCTAAAACCGTTAATGGTATTAATGGTTAACCCAAAATATTACAAATTTGCCCTTTAATTTGCAAAAGGATGTCCTTTGCCTTTTTCTCTTTAATCAATGGCAACGTAGCGACGGACGAATTACTGCGGTGGCTCGGCGGCAATATCATCATCTCTCACTCAGCATCTCACATTTTTGTGACGAATTGGTTCGATTTCTAGCTTGAATTCTTTGTTATTTGATTAAATTTTGCTGAGATTGCTGATGGATTTTTGTCACTTAGGCACTGAATTTCGAAATCGAATTTTGAGTATTTCAAATTAGTCTATAATTTGCCAAACATAATTGGGATTGAATTTGGAATTTTTCATTGGAATTGGTTTATATATTTATAAGGTTGTTCATATGCCTTTCAATTTTTACTTGAATTATTACTCATTATTATTTGAATCGAAAGGTTTTTTTTTTTTTTTTTTATTATTATTTTTTTTTTTATTTTATAAATTGTCATTTGATTGTATTGCTTTAGGAATTGTAGTTTGAACATAGAGCTATGGTTTGCAAAACATAACTAGGAGAGACTCATCTTTAATAGAAAGGCCAATTTGGGTTGTGGAAGAATTGTGAGGTTTTATTAGATAGTTTGATTTTATATTTTTATCGATGCTGAGATGAATGTTTAAGAATATCATTCAAAATGGATTAATGGTAGATTTTTTTTAGATGTTTTACATGTTTTGGCCCGGTTTAGTTCGACTAATTCCGAGAAAAATAAGTTTAAATTAGGATTAGTAAGTTTAGAAGTTGAGATAAGCTTTGGTAAGATTTTTGTAAGGGTTACTCAAGTTCAATGGATAGCTAAAATAAATTCTTATAAGGTCAAATAAGTTTAGAGATGTTCAAATAAGTTTAGATGGTTTGTATAAGTGAAATGGGGCGTATATGTTATTGACTTATTGTAATTTGAAGACAGATACCATTTTTGTGTATTGCATAGTATGTAACTATGTGTAGTTGAAAATTGTGAACAACATATGGTTAGTACTTCTAATTTCAGATTCAAATGTTTTGTGGTACAACAATAACGATACCAAAGCCTTATTCTTTAAAGGATGGGGTCGACTGCTGAGAAACTAGAAACCAATGTTTTTGTGGTAAAATAGGAAGTTTGTCTCTACACTTGGTACTCGATTTCTCATAGATGCCAACTGCTAGCTATGCCTTCAATTGTTGGCTTTGATGGGTTTAGAATTGATATGGATTTCATTATTCATTTCCTTCCCTTTTATTGTATTTTGGAGTGCAACTATATGTAAGTGTCTATTTGTTTGCGTTGATATTTTAATACTGATATGTAGACAATGGTTAATTCTTATAATTGCTTATGTTTTCTCATGCAGAATTAAAAGCTTTACAAGATTCTCATGATCGGCAAGATGTCAATAGCTAATCCTGTTAAGAAAACAGTGTCTTCTGTGATCCTTGATTTGGATGGCACACTTCTTAATACAGGTGTGCTTTCCATAGGTGTTTAGTGTCTGTTTGTCATTTGAAGGTTTGCTAGTTTGATCTTTTTTATGAATTTGTATGAACATCTTGAGTGAGATTAATATGCTGTTGTGCTCATGCAACTAATAGTATGTGATTAACATGGTAGTTCTTTAAGAGGAAAAAATATAACTGATAGCTTTATGATCATGCAAAAATGTCATATTCGGATATAGAAGGGGAAAATTAAGTTTCATAATATATTTAAGAAGTATAAATTATGTTATGCTTTTGAAGCTTGATGCTGAAGCATACATTTGTTTACTACCATAGACCAATGGAATATTATGTGCTCTTTGTGGATTTGCTTTTGTAACAATGTAGGGAAACAAGGGTGATTGCTGATGCATTATAGGGTGGTGAGGATAACCCTTTTTATAGTTGCTTTCTCGCTGCTGCTATTGTAGTGTTTAGGAGATTGTTGGGCTGTTGGCTAAAGCTCACATTGAAGCAATTTGGAGAAGATTTGCATTAAACTAGATACAAGGGGACTCTTGGCTACATCTCCATGAAGATTGTGGATGTCTCCCCCACGGGTGGTATTGTAGTTAAAGATTCATGGAAGAGTCTTTCTTCTATGTTTTTTCTAACAATTTGCAAGTTGCAAGACTTGAATTAAAGCCTTTTTATCTTGAGTGTGCTTAGGTTCTTCAAATAATGGTGACCACAAAAAAGGAGGACAAATATATGAAACCATTATAGAGATTTGCATTGTTGGGCTATTAGTTTATTTGTTTTTATTGTTTTGTCTTAGGGAGTATCACGAGGAGAGAGAATAGAAAAGAAAGATTGGAGAGCTGAATGGGAGATACTTTGCATTGCTATTGGTGGGAATGTGGGATTGTTTTGGTAGTTCATCAGTTAAATTACGTGGAATAAGAGAAATACTATTCAGTATCAGTTGCATTTGGAAAATCAGCTTAAGCCTTTTTCTGTAATGAAGACACCTTATGCCTGGGCTGTAGGACCTCTATTGTATTAATATCCATCATGCCTTTTGAAAACTGCTAGGTGCTTAATGATAATTTATTAATTTTATGGCAGATCAATTAGTAACTGATGTCCTGAAGAGTTTTTTGGTTAAGTATGGAAAGCAGTGGGATGGGAGAGAGGCTCATAGGATAGTTGGAAAGACCCCTCCAGAAGCATCTTCTGCTGTTGTTGAAGCTTATGAACTACCTTGCACTGCAGAGGAATTCGCAAAAGCATTCACCCCAATGTTCTCTGATCAGTAATGAAACTTTTACTTGGTTCTCTTCTTCAATATATAGGGATCAATATTCAAGATTTTGATGTCTCCAATTTTCCATACTAAGTGTTTTCTTGTTCTTTGTGTGTTATATCATTGCAAGTATTAAGTTATATCTAAAGCATGTACATATCTTATTTGGTTAGCTTCTTGGTATTTATTCATGAGCTGTTAAGTTTAATATTTTGTGTTTTCTCCCGTACAAATGATTATTGATTTCATGTCAATGATTGAGTTTTATTTTTATTTTTATTTATTTTTTATTTTGTATATATAATTTTTGGCTCCACTTTGTCATTTTTCATATTGATGTTCATGATCTAAGTTTCGTTTATGTTCTTGTTGAATGGTTTCCCCTCTTCTGTCTGAATGTTTGTTTTTTTTTTTCAACCACCCTGATGACGGTTGGCATATTAGACAATTTTGATTTAGGATGAGGCCAATCATAGTAAAATTTGTTCAATTCAGAGCTGAAACCTGTTCTATTTCAACCTTCAAATTCTTTAGAAATTGGGATTTTGATTGTTTACTCAGTTATTTGGTTCCTTTTTACATGGAGCAGAGTGTGTGCACTTGCCACTTGAATACATTTGAAAAAGCAAAGTAGTTTATATTTTGGGTAGATTAAGCAATAAGCATATCCTTCTGAAACTCTGCAATCCGTAAATAAGTTTGCATCTGTGACTTTGTGAGTGCTTGAACATGTTATTGCAATTTGACTGTAGTTTGAGCAACATCAAACCTCTTCCAGGCGCCAACCGGTTAATTAATCATTTGCATGGTCATGGAATACCGATGGCCTTGGCTTCAAACTCTCCCAGACCTTTCATAGAGAAGAAACTTTCTTATAATCAGGGTACGTAAAACTTAGAGCTTTTCTCTTTCTTTGAACTTTGATATTTTTACTTCTCCATTCATCACCATTTTCTTACTCATATTTCATTTGGTAGGCTGGAAAGAATTATTTTCTGCAGTAATTGGTGGAGATGAAGTAAAGTCTGGGAAGCCATCTCCTGATTTGTGAGTAAGAATTGTATAAATAGATTATTTATTTCATATAGTATATTTCTCTTCTTTTTTCCCTTTGCATCATAAATGAAGGGAGTAAGTCTATTGCATTCATGTTAGAATTGTTGTGGTTTTGGTAAAAGAAGAGGAACTACACAGTATCTTATGTTTAATCTAGTTAAGAAATGCATTTGTCTAATGTGCTTACTGCATATTTTCATGTGAAAAGGTTCCTCGAAGCAGCCAATAGGCTCAACGTCCAACCTTCCAGTTGCCTTGTCATTGAAGATTCTTTGTAAGTATCCTATGAGTCCTTCAAAAGTATCTAGTAAAGATTATTTGAGATGCTCAACTTATTATGTAGCAAATAGCTCTTCAAAAGTCAGAAATTACTTTTGGACGTGAGAGACAAAAAGGTTGAGGTAGTGTTATGATTATCAGGGAACGTCTGAATGAAGATATAGAGTTGTAGAGTATAATGATTGAATGATTTGTGTTTAATTTCTAATATAATTTAGTTTGTTGTGACTTTTGGATGTTTAAGAGTGGCTGTCTATTGCATTCTTTGCAAATTGATTTACAGTTTAGTTTTGTAGATATAAGGCCCTGTTCACTTCACTTTAAAAAAATAATATTAAGTAAAAATAATTTCAGTTCAGTAAAAATAAGTTCAGTTCAGTTAAAATAATTTCAGTTTAATAAAAATAAGTTCAATTCAGTAAAAATAATTTAAGTTCAGCAAATATAATTTTGTTTCAGTAATAATAATTTCAGTTCAGCAAAAATAAGGTGAAGTGAACGGGGCCTAAGTGGGTGTTTCATTCTAAAAAAAGCATCAGCAACTTGTAAATGGATATTTGACATGTTTGCTAGTCAGTACATGGATATTTTAATCCTTATTTTAATTTTAACATCTTTATATGGTGATCTTTGTTATGTTTTGCTAGTTAGTACATGGATATTTAATCCTTATCTTGATTTTCTTAGTAGATATCTCTGAATTTTTAACAATCACTCACGTGGAACACTCTTTAACCTTGTTACCAGTGTACACTGTTATCACAAGTTTCCCCTTATTTCTGTGCATGCTTTCTTTTTTCTAAGTATGGCATTAGCCTTCAGTCCACCTAGAATGGTTCTGCAAAGAGGTTCATGATTTTTGCAAAAAGTTGTGTGAAACCTAATCTTAACCTTCGTAAACCAACTTGAACATCTTTTTTACAGCATTGATATTCAATGGGATTCCCCTTTTTTCTTGGGTGATTGTTTTTACTTGGCTTTGTATTCAATGTTGTATGTCATACTTGACACTGGTAATAATAGTTTGATTTTTTTTTTTAGGCCTGGTGTTACTGCAGGCAAGGCTGCTGGAATGGAAGTGATTGCTGTACCATCACTGCCTAAACAATCACATCTCTACACAATGGCAGACAAAGTCATTAATTCTCTATTTGATTTACGTCCTGAGCAATGGAGCTTACCTCCGTTTGAAGATTGTAAATTTCCATGAATCAAAATTCTATATGACTATATGAGAGATGGAACCCTACTTTGCATCATATGTCTGAAACTTCACTGAATTTGTCCAGGGATTGAAGAAACCCTTCCTATAGAACCTTGGCACATCGGTGGTCCTGTTATTAAGGGTTTTGGCCGTGGGTCAAAGGTACTTGGAATACCTACAGGTGTGTTTCCTTGTTAGATAAATTTTTTGCAATTTATATATTAATCTCTATTGTAACCATTATAGGTCCATCATAATGTATTTGGCATCCTAGCTCGACTCTTGTATAATATGTTAGATAAATCCACAATATTTGTCAGAGTAACAAGGGATTGGATCACTAGTAGAAAAATGTACATTTGCGTCGCCATATTTGCGTCACTCATTCTAAGGAGCGAAGCAAATGTTTATTTTTACCTTCCTTTTAAATTATTTGCGTCGCATATTATTTAAGAAGCGACGCAAAACTCAAGTGCATTTCAGCTTTCTATCATTTGCGTCGCTCCTATTTATTAAAGCGACGCAATTAATAAACTTATTTGCGTCACTCATTAGTTAGCAAGCGACGCAAATAAGTGATTAAGTAAATTGCGTCATAAGCGACGCATATGTACATTGTACAACATTATAAACAAGGTTATTTTCTGAAACAAGTAATTGGAGGCCAAGAAAGATATTGAAACAATTAATTTGGGGATTTGTGAGCTATATTTATGATTTCACATCATTTATCTTAGTTGGTCTGGTTACTTTCTTTTAGCTGCTCTGATCAACTGTTTCATCATATGACTGTATGAACAAAAAGAAATGTGTGAGAAGAATTAATTAGTTATATAATTAAACATGAGAATTATTTAACAAAAATAGATTTGTTATATTGGCATGTCATGCCCTGTGTTCATATTCCCTTGAAAATGTCACGTCATATGTTCTGATCATATCTTCAATCTTCTGTAGCTAATTTGTCCACAGAGAGCTATTCAAATCTTCTCTCTGAATATCCATCTGGTGTATACTTTGGTTGGGCGGGAGTTTCCAAACGAGGAATTTACAAGATGGTAATGAGCATTGGCTGGAATCCGTACTTCAACAATCCAGAGAAGACGATAGTAAGTTGAACATGAAAATTTTGCTTTATTTCTACTATGTAATATTTATCTTTAACCACCTTTTTTTTTTGAAGGAACCTTGGCTGCTTCATGAGTTTGAGGACGACTTTTATGGAGAAGAATTACGCCTTGTTGTTGTTGGTTATATACGA
Source organism: Chenopodium album (assembly GCF_948465745.1). Lineage (NCBI taxonomy): Eukaryota > Viridiplantae > Streptophyta > Magnoliopsida > Caryophyllales > Amaranthaceae > Chenopodium > Chenopodium album. Next base: position 70,700,434 of record NC_137837.1, read on the forward strand.
CCCGAGGTATTGTGTTATTTGTAAACTTCCAATATCCTCTTTCCTATAATGTATACCATATTGTAGATGTTTTTTGACTTCGAATTTTACAGGCCAACTTTCCTTCTTTGGAAAGTCTTGTAGCAAAGATTTACGAGGACCGGAGAATAGCAGAGAGCGCACTTGAGCTTCCCATTTACGCAAAATACAAAGATGACCCTTATCTTGAAAGCTTATTGGAGACCACTCATAAGTCACAAGTATAATTGCATATGAAGAGACATTTTACTTAGAAACTCTATTGCAAAGGACCTCTGAAAACAGAAATTTATGCGAATCCTGTTATGGAATATGTACTCATTTTTAACAAATTACAATAATGTTAGAACACTTTCTTCAGGTTCGAGCTTTGGGCTGGTTTGGCTTCTCCTTTTCATTTCCATCACATGTTCCATTCTTGTACATATATAGAGTGTGGATCTAGATTCAAGTCGGCAAAATACTATATACTACCCCCGGTTCAATTTACTCGCAACAATTTCCTTTTTTGGGTGGTTCAATTTACTCGCAACAAACTTGTTTTTTTTTTTCCCTCTTTTTAGTATATTTTTGGATGGTAATTGACCAATATACCCTTACTTTTTTTTTTTTTTTTTTTTTTTTTTAAAACACCCTTATCAAATTACAAATTTGATTTCATTAGATAAAACCCCGATCTTAATTTAATAAACTCTCATCCAATTTAATTTTCTCTCTCCTCCTCCAACCCCCTTTTCATGGTTGCTTCATGGTGTTACGAGCGGCGGGGGTTGTAGATCAGCGGCGTCGTGGGTTTGGTTTCGTTGGTTTGATTCGTGGGTTGCAGATCGTTGGTTTGGTTTCGTGGGTTTTAGATCGGTGGTGGTAGTGGGTTTGATTCGTGGGTTGCAGATCGGTGGTTTGGTTTCGTGGGTTGCAGATTGGTGGTTTGGTTTTGTGGGTTTGATTCGTGGGTATCGAATCGGTGGCGGTTACGGGTTTGGTTTTGTGGGGTAGCTTGGTTCGTGGGTTGCAGATTGCCAGATTGAGATTGGTGGGTCGATGGGTTGCTGGGTTCGTGGGGTGGCTTGGTTTGTGGGTTGCTGGGTGCATGGGGTGGTGGTGGGTTCGTGGGGTGTAGTGGCTGGGTTCGCGGGGTGGCTGAGTGCGTGGGGTGGTGGTGGTGCGTCGGCGGTTTGCTGGGTGCGTGGGTGGTGGTGGTGCGTCGATGGTGCTGGGTTTGGTTATGGGTGGTGGTGTGTGGTTTGGGTGATGCTTGGTGGTGGTGGGTTATTTAATTTAATTAAGGTTGAATATGTTTTTTTTTTGTTGGATTAATAGTTAAGCATATACCCTTATCCTTCCATAATCATGTTTTCAATCTTTTGCCTTGGTTTCCGGAAAGTTGTACTTTGTTGCGACTAAATTGAACCGGAGGCAAAATACTATGGCCCTGTTTGGTAGTTAGCTTATTGGGGGTATATTAGCTTATTTGACTAACTTTAGCTGATTGACTAGTCAAACAAGCTAATACAAGTGTTTGGTAGTAAGCTTATTGAAAGAGCTTATTCCACTAAATAAGCTCTTTTTGAAAAAGCTAATTTTAGGAGCTTTTTCAATTAGCTTATTCATTAATTATTGTGAAATGACAGTTATAACCTCATTTAATTTATCTAAACTACCTAACCCACAATTAGCTTATTGGTCATTTCACATACTCAATCACCTTTAAGCTATCAGCTATTTACCAAACACTTTTATATAATCAGTTAATACAATAAGTTAGTCAAATCAGTTAATAAAATCAGCTAGTCAAAATCAGCTAACTCAATCAGTTTCAGCTTTCAGCTTTAAGCTTTCTCCCAAACAGGGCCTATGTATAGTGTGCACCAATATAATGGTGTGTAAAATTGTTGAGTTAAAAGTTTTGGAGCATTACAAGATTAGTCTCAAAATGTTGTGTTAAATAGCCAGTCTGGATGAGTTATTTCCTAATAACCTAGTGAGATCATATCACAAGGATAATGTACTTTTCAAAATATAAATTAGGATGTTCGTTCGGTTTACAATTTGAATTTAGGCTAAATTTAATCCGATTCGAAATATAATTCGGTTTTCAAATTTTTAATCCGATCAAATCCGAATTACTCACCCAATCCAATCCGAATTAAAATTTGGTTATTTGGATCTAATCCGATAATCCGAATTAAAATACATTAGTTTATAACGTCTAATTAACTAGAATGATAATATAAAAATAAGAATGAAATTATAAAAAATAAGAATAAAATTAGTCCCGTATACTATTTTGGGCGTTTCAAAAAGATCTACCCATATTGAGTGTATTCCACTTTTAACTTAATTTTTATTTCCTATTTTATACCTATTAAATTCTGATTGGTTAAATTAATTGATTGTGAATTGATGACATGACTTTTAGCACATAAATATATATATAAAAAATTATTTTAAAATATTCAAACAAACCGTGCATCGCACGGGCTAGTACTAATATCAAGCAGCAACATGCTAAATTCTAAAATTCAGTTGCTTTAAAAAAAAAAAAAAAAAAAAAAAAAATCTAAAATTCAGTTTTCGATTTGGTTTGAAGTCGATTAGGGTCGTATGATCCAATCCGAATTTTCAAAAAACATCAATCCGATTTAAAATTCGGATCCGATCCGAATTGATAATTCGGTTTGAATTGGATTGGATTTCGATTTTAATCTAATTATGGACACCCCTAAAATAATTATATAAATGCACACAATGAAAAATATCTTGCATATTATCTATCTAACCCTACCTATTTTAAAACTATTAATAAACTCTTATAAATAGTTTTGAGACTATTATGCCCCTGAAAATATTTATTTACTTATTTACCCCTTTTAAAAGTATGACCACACTTTATGAATTGTGTTGATACCATCATGTCCCCAAAATATTTATTTACATATTTGCCTTAATTCATTAATGTTAATTGTTTTTTTTTTAATACTTAAAAATATCAAAAACATTTATACCCTTAAAAATATTTGTTCCTAAAAATATTTGTTTACATATTTTTCCTAATTAACACTACTAATAATGCCATAGACATAGCTAGCTATGACGCTCGCGATGTCGCCCTAGTATGAATAGAAGCCTAATATTTGAATTTCTCCATCGCGCGTCGTATAATATCTTGAGAAATTATTAGGGGAAATTTGCCAAGAATAATACCACCTTTCACCAGTCTTCTAATAATAAAACCATCTTTGGATTATCTCAAAATAACTTTGACTCACATCTTCTATAAATAGAACGTGACTTGTTATTAACCTGATTAATAGGTTAACTGTAAAACGTGTCATAATGTCATTGGTTATTTTTTTTTTTGTAATCAATTTTGTAAAAAAAAAAACCCTTAAATTAAAAAAAAAAAAAATGAAAACTCCAGGCCCCATCACCGCCCCACTGCCGCTAGTCATCACCAGCCATCGCCTTCACCCACCATCACCTGCCCCGACAAACCCCATCCAAGCACCCTTGCCCGGTCGAAACCCCATCCTTTAACCTCATCGTCCACCAGCCGCAAAATCCACCACGAGCCTCGAAATTCCTCGACAAATCCCACCGCTGTACAAACCAGCCCGGTCGAAACCCCACCCCAACCCTCTACGAGACCAGAACCCTCCTCAAAACATTTCCACCACTAACCCTTACCCCAACCATTCTAAAACACCCACCACGAAATTAAACCAGCCGCGGCAATCGGGGTTGCGAGAAGCAGGAAGGGGACATGGCAGACTTGGGGCTTTGTGGGGTAGGGAGGAGATGAGGAGGAGGGCCTGGGTTGATGCGACAAGAGGGTGGCATGCGGGAAGGGGGAGGTTGTTGGTGCTGGTGGGGCCGCATAATGGTGGCTGACATGGGGGAATTCGGGGAAAGGGAGATGGATGGGGCTTGTTCTGAACAGGGAAAGGGGAGGGTTTTTAATTAAAAAAAATAAATTAAATAAAATCATTTTAAGTAAAAGAATAATATAAGAACTAAAATAAACATCTTAACGAATCACAATGTGATACATGTACAAAGTTCGTGTATCAAAGGTCGTGTTATTTTGAGATAATCCAAAGGTGGTTTCATTATTGGAAGACAGGTGAAAGGTAGTATTATTCTTGGCAAATTTTCCATTATTAGGCTTCTTGCTTCTATTCATACTAGGGCGGCATTGCGCGCGTCATAGCTAACCATGTCCATGGCATTATTAGTAGCGTTAATTAGATTTCTTTTCGCTTTCGGTCTCTAAATTTTGGTTTCTCTCTCCTCCTACCATCTTACCCAGAATTGCAGACAATTAAGAAGCAACGATGTTAATTTTGCCGTTAAGTAAGCCTCAAAACGAAATTGGTACAACAAACTCAATAAGCGGAGTCCACATCACCAGTTGAAATATAAAATGAATACTTTACATAAAGTAGTGCTTTTATTTTCAACTTTGCCACTATATCAACAAGAAACGTTAATCTGTGACATTATTAAAAATTAATAATAATAATAAATAGTTAATATTATATAATTATAATAATTATTAATATTGAATAATAATCATAATAATAAATATTTAATACTGATAATAATAAATAATAAATAATAATAATAATAATAACAATTAATAATAATATTATATAAATAATTATTATTAACTATTAAATATTAATTATTATATAATAATAATTAATATTTAATAATAATAATAATAATAATATAACAATAATAATAAGAGTAAGAATAATAATAATAATAATAATATAATAATAACAACAACAACAACAACAACAACAACAACAACAAAAACAACAGCAACAACAGCAACAGCAGCAGCAGCAGCAACAACAACAGCAACAGCAGCAGCAACAACAACAGCAACAACAACAGCAACACCAACAACAACAGCAACAACAACAACAACAACAACAGCAACAACAACAACAGCAACAACAACAACAACAATTACAACAACAACAACAACAATAAGCTACTTCTGATGTTGTTTTGGATCGGATTAAGATTTTTCCGCGTGGTACTTCATGTGGTAGGGACGGTTTACGTGCTCAACACCTTATGGAATGCTTGAGTGGTGCTGTTGTGGCTGTCTCAGATGAGTTAGTTGCCTCTATTTCCGGGGTGGTTAATCTCTTTCTTGCTGGAAGATGTCCTATGGAACTAGGAGAGTATATTGCAAAGCGCTCCTCTCACACCACTTATTAAGCCCGGTGGTGGTATACATTCTATACATGTGGGTACTGTTTGGCGTCGTTTGGTTTCGAAGATCGATGCTGTTATGGTTGTCCAGTCTTTGGGCAAATACTTTGATGGTCTTCAATTTAGCGTTGGGGTTTCTTCAGGGGGTGAGGCTATTCTTCATGCTGTGAATTGGTTGATTGAGGATCGTGATTCTGACATTGGTCTTTCTATGTTGTTGGTGGATTTTCGAAATGCCTTCAACCTAGTTGATCGTGCGATCATGTAACGTGAAGTACGTCGTCGTTGTTCGGGTATTTCGCGGTGGACTGAATTCTGCTACTCTAACCCAGCCAGATTGTATTATGGGGACCACACCTTATGGTCGTCTCAGGGGGTGCAGCAGGGTGATCCTCTTGGTCCTCTTCTTTTTTCTTTGGTTTTACAACCTCTTGTGTGAAAAATCAGAGATGCTTTTGAGGTATGTCTTCAGGCGTGGTATTTGGATGACAACACTATTATTAGAGACACTTTGGTGGTAGGGAAGGTTCTACAGTTGATTATAGAGGAAGGACCTCGTTTTGGGTTGCATCTCAATGTGGAAAAAACTGAAGCTTTCTGGCCTGCAAAAGACCCTCGAAGCAGGCTTATGGGTGTTTTTCCCCCTTCTATTGCTCGACCATTGCATGGTGTTAAGCTGCTTGGTGGTCCCATTAGTTCTGATTCAGGTTTAGTGGCGAGCTTGTGATGCAAAGGGTGACCTAGACCATTGCGCTTATGGATAAGGTTACTATGTTGGATGATCCTCAATGTGAGAAGCTATTGTTACTTAGGGCATGTACTAGAGTTTCTAAACTCTACTTTGCCTTGCGTACTTTTCCTCCAGGTGCTTTCAAGGCGGCTCAACGCGTTTTTGACGAGACTCTTCGATCTTCCTTAGAGCGTATTGTTACTGCTTCGGGGCCCGGGTTTGGTGATTGGCACTGGCGACTTGCCACCTTACCTTTTGCGTTTGGAGGGCTTGGTGTTTATTCCGTAGGTGATGTTTGTCATTATGCTTTTCTTGCTTCTCGATTGCAGTCTGCTGTGTTGCAGACGCAGCTTCTGCGTCGTACTGGTATTGTTGGTCTTGGTCAGGATTTTGAGGATGCGTTGAGTCTGTTTACTGCAACAGTTGAGTCGTACATTTTAGGTAATCCTTGTGAGGTCGCTGCCCCTAAACTCATGAAGAAATTGGCAGATATATATTTCAGAAAGGTTACCGCTTCTGCAGAATCCACCTTTTCTTTGTCTCCTCGGCAGTCGGCATTGTGGAAGTCGCAGTAGGGTGATCACAACTCTGCTTGGTTTCGGGCAATCCCTATTTCTGGATTGGGTCAGACGATGAACGCTAAGAGATACCGATGTGTGTTATGTTATCGGATGGGTGTTCCATTATTCTCTGTCTCGACACCGTGCTCTGCTTGCTCTCGGGTTTTACTAGGGATGTATTCGGCGACCATGCGGTGTCATGTGCTGGCATTGTAGGTATAAAACATCGGCACAATGTTGTTCGGGATAATTTTGTTGATATTTGCTACAAATCTGGGATTTGAGCAAGAAAGGAGGTTGGCATAGGATTGTCTGGAGGGAATGACGGGGCCCTCAGACCTGCCGATGTGTTACTTTATTCATGGGATCGTGGTCGTGATGTATGTGTCAACTTCACAGGGTCTTCTCCTTTGACACAGACAAGGCTATCTGATTTTGTTGCGGGACGGGTTGTGGCGGATGCGGCTCATCGGAAGCGAGTTAAGTATGAAGCTCGTTGTCTGGCGATTGGATATGGTTTCATTCCCTTCTCCTTTTCTTTGTTTGGGGAATTAGAGAAGGAGGTTGTTGCGTTGCTGAAGCGGATTCATAGGTTCTCGACGACGCAAACATTGGGGCTCGTAATGCAGCTCATATATTCACTAGGGTAAGCTTTGCTATAGCTAGAGGAGTGGGGGGCCAGATTGTATCTCTGCTTCCCGCTAATTTATTGTAGGTTGTATGACTTTCGTTTTTGAGATTCAATAATAACAACAACAACAACAACAATAATAATAATAATAATAATAATAATAATAATAATAATAATAATAATAATAATAATAATAATACTAATAATAATAATAATAATAATAATAATAATAATAATAATAACAACAACAACAACAATAACAATAACAACAACAATAATAATAACAATAACAATAATAATAATCCCTCGTTTTTGTGCGATTAGGTTAGGGTTGGGTAGAGTTCCACGTCAACTTTCCGGCAGATATTCCGGCTGTTTCAGATTCTTGGTGGTAGTGCAATCAGGTCCGGTGGATTCAGGCGACTTTTGGGCTTTTTTTTTGGGCGATTTCCTGGTGGGATCGAGCAGTTTTAAGGATGTTTTTAGGGCATTTCAGTGGCTGTTTTTATGCGGATATTCGGTGGTTTTCCGACGTCGGTTTTTCCCGCAGTTTGTCTTCGTTTGTTGCTTGGTTTTTGGGTTCTTTTCAGGCATAATCTGGTTGTTTTTAGGTTGTTTCTGGGAGCATTTCTGGTCGTGTTTCAAGCAAAATTTGCCCTCGTTTCTGGCTCGTTTTTGGTCGTCTTTCCGACTGTTTTTGACTCGTGTTTTAGCTGGAGTTTTTGGCTCGTGGTTTTGGCTGCTTTGTTCCAATTGCTGGCGAAGTTGAGGCAGGTTTTTCGAGCATTTTTGGGATTGTTTCCAGGCTTTTTTGAGGCAGGTTTCTGGGGCTATTTGCGGGTTATTTTCAGGTAAAATTCTGGTCGAATTTGAGGCAAATTTCAGGCTGTTTCTGCGTGTGTTTTTGGCTGTGTTTTGTGGAACTTTCTGGTGCAGTTTTGGCAGCTCTTGGGTGCAGTTTTCTGTTTGTTTCTAGTGCACTATATGACTTTTAAGGTTATTTGCAGCGTATGTTTGTTTGCTGTATTTGGTAGTTTTTGTCTCGTATCGACTTTGTTGGTGTTTCTTGCGGCTTGGGTAGTTTTGGGTGGTGCATGTTTGTATGCAGCTATGTCGGCTGCCACTGTGAAGTTTCATTGTCCCTTTGTGGGTCTTAGTGGTTGTCAAGATGGGAGTGGCAATGGCCTTACTCGACGGTCTCTAATTAGGCATCTTAGTGATCGTCATTGTTGTATCGGTGCGCGAGATATTACCCGACATTCTCTTACTTCTAAATTGGCTGTTTATACTGAGGCGGAAGTTACTTTTAGGCGTATGGGGATTTGGTTATGTGGAGTTTGCTTCAAAACGCACACTGTTCGTTCTAAGTGTCATCATGGTAGGGGTGAGGATGTGTCACCCCCTGATGATGGAGATGGTATTGTTCGTTTTGTGCTTCATAATTTCACCAAGCCGCAAGCTCCTTCTTCTCCTGGTCGAGTTGGACATGTGGATGGTTTGGCTCGAGATCATAGCGGTGGTTTTGATGTGGCTCTCCTTGATTGTTTATTCTCTAAGGGGTTTCGCTCTGTTAAGTCCATTCCTCCCAAGTGCCGTTTGGGGTTTTCTCGGGTTATGAAAGGCGCTCTTGATAAGGTGATCTATAAGCCTAATGACATTTCTAATTGGGTCTCTTTGTTGGTGTTACCTCTTTGCTTCCTTAAAATCTTTCACCCGCGAAACAGTCGTGAGTCTCGGTCTTCGGTAAGACGTCGGCATTAGGAAGAGAGTATTTCCCGTGCTATTTGTTCTTGGAGTGTAGCGGGTGGTAACTTGCAGCTTGTGAGGGAAATTTTGGCAGAGGATTCTCCTTCTTTGTCGGTGGTTGATGATGAGGATCTCGATTTTGGAAGAGCGTAATTGTAGACACCCATTTGTGTCTCCCCAAAACCAAACCCGGTGATGAGTACCTTTCACGTCGAATCATAATCGAATGAAACGAAAGTGTGGAAAGGTCTAGTGTTGCAGAAAGTTTTGTTTCTTTTCTTTTCTCTTCTCTCTGTTTTTGAAAACTTTATTTTAGGAAAACAGCCGATCCAGTTTGGTTGGTCCATGATATGGGTCCAATAGTGGTGTAGTTGGATGGGGCTTGCAAAGACCTTTCCAACGATATATTATAAGCCCAATTCCAATGAATATTGAGGAAGTTATGGCCAATTTACTAGACTGGGCCCGGTTTGAGTTTTAAGTACGGCCCAATGATCTAGGGGAGGGCCTAATATGATTTATCATTCCTAATGTAATTAGGAATGGTTTTGGTCTTCTAGAACATTCTAGAAGGTCTTATCATTCTTAATTCAATTAGGATTCTTTAGAGTTTTAATTAGATCAAATAGCATTTTCGACTGAAATTATATTATTTTATCTTCTAGTACGGTAAAATTATCATAGTTTCGAAAACGTGTTAAAAGCCGGTTTGGCGTCCAACCCCAGGCCTTGGCGCCTGGAACCAGGATTGGCGCTAGACGCCAGCCATTGGCGCCTGGCGCTAGCCACTGGTCCTGGCGCCAATGAGCCAGGGCTGGCGCCAAGTTGTTTCTGTGATCTTCAGACTCTGTTTTGATAAATTATCTTTTTTGGCCGATTTTCTTTATAAATATCGTATCAAAAACTCCGTTTTCATTCACGAATTCTTCTTATTCTTAAGTCTTCACCAACTCTCATCAAGATTTTCTTGATTATTCTCTCTCTCTCTCTTTTTCTAAACTAGCCTTTTCTCAAATACAAAATTCCGCATTCACAAGATTTAGAAACACTTAGCCATATTCGAAGTTGCCTTCGCCCTAGACGTGAAAGGTTTAATTTCTGAGGGTTTGGTCCCAAATTTCTCTTTCAATTATTTAATTTAATTGTTTTGATTATTATTTTCCTTGAAGTTACTAACGTGTGTATTTTGTTATTAGAAAGGGGTACGAGGCATCTACGTAAGTACTTTATTGGTTTTAATTGATATTATGATGTAGAAATCATGCTTAGGTTGTTATTATGATTCCTAATGTTATGTTAGGGCGTTTTGATCTTCCTAGTATCATGTCTAGGGTGTTTTTAATATCAAGTATGATTAAAAGTATGATGCTTCCTATATTCTTTCTAACGTTGATGATTATTATTATTAATGATGTTGATTATTTATTATGTTGCTTGATATATATTATTTTATTTGTTATTGCTTGATCACCTTTTATTGCATGTTAAAGGGAATTGGTACTTGCAATCACGCTTAATAAGATATTAATAATCTTGTTTAGGGTTAATATGATTATAATTCAAGTGATCGCCAATAATAGATTTATTTGTGCATTAATGTTCAACCAACATAGATTAAACAGGTTTAGGGTTAATCCTATTGATTGTATGTTAGTCAGAAAGCGCACATGAATACGAGCAGAATAAAGTAGAGGCCTATTATTAGGGCAGGTTCAATCTCTTTTAGGTTGGATTTGTACCATCATCCCCGAACCCTTATTTGGTTCATGACCTTATGGAGTTGACGATCTCTTGGATCGTTAAGGGGTGTAACCTTCACCTCGTGAACGGTTTACAAGTTCCTTAAAAACTTGTTGGCGACTCTTTTGCTCTATCTTCTTCCCTTTTGGACGCCACCGTACTTTAGTGTATGATCACAGTGGGGTTCAAGCTAGTGGGATTTTAAAGGCTTGAAACTATTCCCTACAGTTTTTGGCGACTCCACTGGGGAGGATTTCTATTTTAATTCCTGAATTTGTTTCGGCAATGATTTAGAATGAGTGGATGAGACTCGAAAAGTTCTAAGTATTTCATGTGCGTAATTTTGATTAACATTGTGGCATATGCATAAAAAAGTTCTCATTGGAAAGACCATCCGTAATGAGTCAAAAACATAAGGATTTTACACGTAGGAAATTTGAGAAATGTCTTTCACAACTAGGACTGAAATAACACCGCGCGAAACTGGATGATTTTATTGAGCACAGAAAGCTGCTGAGGCATGTGGGAAGTAGCGTCAGGGGCCAGAGCTTGGCGCCAAACTTTTAGCCGTAGCGCCAGACGCCAGTATTGCCGCCAGGCGCTACAGTTAAAAGTTGGCGCCAGTCTCTGTTTGCTGGCGCCAATTTCCCCCAATACCGAGCCAGAAATATGCGTTCTAATTTCGACCGGTTTTTCGTATTGTTTGCTCGATCCTACTTCCTGATTGAATTTTTTTCTCACTTTTCTAAAACCCATATGTGTTCTACATATGGACATAACCCTCTGGGAATTCATGCTCTATCTACCTGATTGAACGCTCCTGGCAACAAAGGGTACATCTGAGATGTTGAATTCACCAAACCATGGAAGTGAGTTTTTTCTAAAAACTCACGGTGTCCTATCCACACGCGTTAACCCTTCACGGTTAGGCTTCTACGCGGTGCATCTGGACAATTAACCATGGACCCTATTTGACTAAACCATATCCCGAACTTTAGAGAACTAGAGCCATGGTTAGGTTGCGAACTCATTGCATCATATTGTGCCTACTTGATTAATTGTGCATTATTTGTTGTGCATACTCTATGTGGTTTTTTCCTAACCATTTGTTTGACTTGTGTCAAAGCTTAATAAACTGATTAATGACTAAAGGACTTTGTTTAATTAATTAATTAATTAATTTGAGCTAATAAATAAACTTAAAATCGAGTCATAGTCCCTTTAAGTCAACCCGGATTTTTATTCTCGTATACTGCACAAACGTCAACTTGTTTTGGTCATATCTGGAGTTCTAGAAAGAACTACGAGTCGTACAACCTATGGATCTGTAGCCCCGAGTTTTATCTTTAATTCGGAGTTGGTTTCATCCCAATTAGAGTCGCAGATAAAAAGTTATGACTAAAATACCACAGTCTGTCCAGTTTAATGCATATACGTGAAGTCTTAACTTAGTCTTTGCTTGAGTCTAATTACATAGTCTAGCCACATGGTCATGACACGAGTCTTAACATGTCACCTACACTCACTAGTCTTAGCACACACTTTGAGTACACATCACCATGACCATGTCGTAGGTCCATGCATGAGTCGGTCTTTCCGTCATTTGAGTTGGGGGGTACATTCTATTCCTAATTCTTCATATCCCTCTCTTCACATTCTTCCATCTTTCTTCACCTCCTCCATCCATTGCATGTTGAATAAAGTTTGAGTCAAATAATTAACAATAAGTATCCCCAAATTCCTTTCCCACAGTACTTGGTCGAGGAGAGAAAGACGATTAATCAAGGACAACTTCTTTATTTAAGTCTCGCTTTTTGATAAACCGATTCGTCAAAAGAGGAAGACAAAGAAGATAATGACAACTCAAGAAGAAGTCAATGAGCTTAGGAACCAATTGGTTACCATGACTGAAACACTGAAACTACTCACCCTCAAAGTTGATGATCCCGTGAAGCAACAACGGATGGACCTCATGCAAGAAAGCTTGAGCAAGCTATCTAGTGACTACAAATTTCAGGGCATGAGTTCGCAAGGGGTCTCGCTGGACAAGGAACTTCTTCCGCATAAGTTCAACGCCACTGACATCCCTAAATTCAAGGCAACAGATAACCCTTACTTCCATCTAAGAGCTTTTGAAACTATAATGAGCATTAAGGATATCGATAAGAAGGTTTTTCCCCTCTCTGTTCCCACTATCTCTTGAAACCGTTTGCCAACAATGGTTCTTCTCCCTTGACAAGGAGAAAACCTCTACCTGGGAATTGATATTGAACGCTTTCGTTGGTAGGTACAAGTGCAATACCCAAGTTGAAACCGACCATAGACAACTTGAGATGCTAAGACAAAAAGAGAATGAAGGCTTTACTTCTTTCTTTAATAAATGGAGAGAAACTTCCGCCAAGATGATTGAGGTCCCCACCGAAAAAGAATTCGTGAGGATGTTTATCAAGAATCTCCAAGAAAAGTATTCAAAGCACTTAAAATATCAACACAACTTGAATACTTTCAAGGCCGTCTATGACATAGGTATCGATATCGAAGATGACCTCGCAAAGCAAAAAGCTACTAACAATAGCAACCACGGTGGCTGGAAAGGAAAGAAGAGCGACAATCCTTCTTCTTCCGAAAACGCCCACTCTAGTAATAATGTTAGTACCTTTGACCATAATGATGTCTTGGCCATGGACAATCAAGGATCTAAAAGGAAATCCAGGCGAGAGTTCACATCCATTGGAATGACCTACGATGCTGCTTTCGATCGTCTCTATGATCGAGGATTAATCAAACCTATTGGCCCTACCGAGGATCCAACACCAGAAAATCGATCTTCGAGATGGAATCCAAATTCCTATTGCAAGTACCATCGAGGAAACGGTCATACCACTGATGAATGCTACAGGTTTCAAAATCTCATTCAAGACCTCGTAGAAGCAAACAAGGTCCCATTGCCTCTAGCTAGCGAGAAGACTGGGTGATGATGAAGCGAATGACACAAGACAAGAGGCGAGCTGCAACGACAAGATTTCATGGCCTCTTTTTTTTCTATTTCTTTTTCATTTTTTCCTTTCCCCAATAAGTCTAGCATAGGCACCTTTCTTTTCCCTTAGATTAATTTTTGTAGATTCTTTATTTATTTTCTTTTAATAAAATGAGCATTTATTTCCTTGCACATGATCATCACATTGCATTGCATCAAAAAAAAAAAAAAAAAAAAATCCATGTCGAGCTAAACACAAGGTATACCAATGATTTGAGGCACCCCTTGTAGCCACATCATATCTCCTTTCGCCCTTCAATTATACAATCCTTTCTTCATAAACCCTTTGAGCCTCGTCTAACGATAGACCTTTCTTTTTTCAACCTACATCTATCTAACCTTGGGATGGGATGGTGTGCAACTTATGCAATTCTAAAGAAAGCTTGAGCAAATTCAAAAGAAAGCAATAGCAAAAAAATAAGCAATAATAAAAAATAAAAAAACGAAAACAAGTGTACAAAAGGGTAAGTGTTCTAATGTCTATGATGTGAAAATATCTTTGATAAGAACACGTCTCAGATTGCGTCTTTTATCGAGTGCTCGGTACCGTGCCTGAGAAACATGAATGCCAAGTGAGTGATAGACCACATGATCGAGATTGCTCACACTTATAAAAATAAAATAAATGCTAAAGCAAACGAAAGAGCTAAAAAAAAGAGTAGAAAACCTCAAGCATAAAAATACAAATATTTAAAAGCAAGGTTGCACACCTTAGGGGCTTATCTAGGGTCTTGAGCCTTTATCCCCTTCTTCTTTAAACCTTTAGCCTAACCACGTTACAACCCTTAAAAAGACCTTTTTGAGGTATACACACTTGTGCGAGGTTTGGCTAGAGCTACGTTCGGCCTGATTCCTAACGGATACGTAGGCAACCTCACATCGAGGTGCGGCCGTAATAAACATGCATTCATATTCACATTCACACACTTGCACCATGATCATATCAAGGAATCTCCAATGCTCATCCCTATTCATTTAGAGCTAGACTTGGGGGCTTGATCCCTACATCATTAGCTTACCTAGCCTAAGAGTCACCACCATTTGACTCTTTTCAATAATATATTTTTTCACACACTTAGCTCTTGCGGCCTAACTTTAGTGTCACTATCACACACCGCACAGATACATGACCAAATAGTCTTTCCCTTAGGAACCCTTTGTCATGAAATCTTAACACAACATTGAAGCATGCCTTATCGCTCATCACTCATAATTGTCATTGCATCACGAAGTATGAAGTGCTTAGCCTCCGTGCCTAAGTTACCCAAATACTTTCATCATGGAGTCAACAGTTGAGATAGCCTAGGATGAATTAATCCTTGAACCTTGAGAGATAGTATCAAACAACATTTAACTAAGCTCATTCAACATGCATCTTCAAACTTCACTTTCGATTCTTTTTCGCGTCTTTCTTTTTCGGGAGAAAGTCGGTACCCTCCACAAAATGACGGAAAATTTTTGCTTTTTTGCTTTTTTCGAGTCGTACGATCACATTACAATGCACACACGAGTCATGTACACATTGAGTCATGTCATATAACTTTGATTTGAGTCTAACACATGTGTCATTACACTTCGATTCGAGTCAACCTCGAGTCAGTCAATCATATCGAGTCCAGTTTATGCCTTGAGTCGTGTCAAGTCAATGAGTCAAGCAACATTAAGCCTTAGGTCAACCCTAAGATAATTAAAGATTGGCAAAGTTCTATAGTCAAAATAAATACAGGTGCAACAGAATAGGGAAGACCCTACTCCAATTCCTGGCACCAGAGATATTTCAGCAACGACAGAGCTCGAAGCCTCTCAAAAAGATGATTTCGACTTCATGCAACAATTTCGGGTTCCTTGGTACGCCAGTTAGCCCTTATAAGCAATTTGACATGATTAGTAGTCGGCTCGATTACAATCGTAGTAAGTGATTGACCTGACAAAAAATCGTCTCACTTAGCTTAAGCGCCTAAAATATTGGCTCATTACAATCGGCAGATATATATTTCACAAAGGTTACCGCTTCTGCAGAATCTGCTTATTCTTTAACTCCTCGACAGTCAGCATTATGGAAATCTCAGCAGGGAGATCACACCTCTGCTTGGATTCAAGCGGTCCCTATTTCAGGGTTGGGTCAGACAGAACGCCAAGACTTATCGCTGTGTGCTGTGCTACCGATTGGGTGTTCCATTGTTCTCTATCACGAAGCCGTGCTCTGCTTGTTCAAGGGTTTTTTCTAGAGATATTTTTGGTGATCACGCGGTGTCTTGTGCTGGTATTGTGGGCATTAAATATCGGCATAATATTGTTCGGGATACCCTTGTTGATGTTTGCTATCGGTCAAGGATTTCAGCAAGAAAAGAGGTGGACATTGGGTTGTCTGGAGGGAACGATGAAGCTCTCAGACCTGCAGATGTGTTACTTTATTCATGGGATCGTGGTCGCGATGTCTGTGTTGACTTGACAGGGTCTTCTCCATTGACACAGTCTGGACTATCTGACTTTGTTCCTGGACGGGTAGTGACTGATGCGGCCAATCGGAAGCGGGTCAAGTACGAATCCAGTTGTCGTGCGATTGGATATGGCTTTCTTCCTTTCTCTTTCTCTTCTCTTGGGGAGTTAGAAAAGGAAGCTGTTGCATTGCTGAAGCGAATCCAGAGGTTCTCGAAGACTCAGGACATTGGGGCGCATGCTGCAGCTCATATATTTACTAGGATCGGCTTTTCTATAGCTAGAGGAGTGGGGGCCCAGATTGTATCACGACTTCCCACTAATTTTCTATAGGTTGTATAATTTTGTATGTTTTTGAGATATAATAATAATAATAATAATAATAATAATAATAATAATAATAATAATAATAATAATAATAATAATAATTTGTAGGTCCAAATTGTATCTCGGCTAGAAGGGTGGGGGCCCAGATTGTATCTCGGCTCCCTACCAATTTCTTGTAAATTGATTGAATTTGTAGGTTTTAATGATGATGATGATGATGATAATAATAATAATAATAATAATAATAATAATAATAATAATAATAATAATAATAATAATAATAACATTAATAATAATAATAATGATGATGATAATAATAATAATAATAATAATAATAATAATAATAATAATAATAATAATAATAATAATAATAATAATAATAATAATAAAATCTACTCTGCTCTACTCTGCTTCATTCTACTCCGCTCTGCTTCAATCTGCGCTGCTCTGCTCTGCTAAACTAAAATATACTCCGGACTTCTCTGCTGACTCCTACTTTGCTCTGCTTAGCTTTTCCTAGATGTTCAAAAGAACAGGGCCCTAATAACAATCCGAGCATAGTGTAACACCCTAAAATTACATTAAATTTTCTTTAAAATCCCCAATTTATCATTAACTAGATGAAAGCCTGTGAGATGCACGGTTTTTCATACATAAATATCAAGAAAAAATATTTTCCTATAGACTCTAGGTTTTTTTTTTTTTTTTTTTTTTTTTTTTTATTTATCTTACTATTTAATAATTTCAAACAAAAAAAAAAGCACATAATAATTTAATTAAAGTGTTATTTCCTATTACAAAACTACAATATTTTTAATGTAATTTATAATGCGACTATATTTATAGTTGTTATTGATTATATGACATATATTTTTAAAAATATGAATAAGTTGTAAATATGATATCTTTCATCACAAAAAGTTTAAATATGATATTAGTTTTATAAGATAATTTTTATTTTTTAATAATTAAATCCTAATATCCCACATTTTTTTTATATATAAAATCAGACAAAAAATAATTTTTGTAATTAGATTATAATTTTTTGATTAATTTGCTATTGCTTAAGGATAATTTTTTTTAATTAATTTTATGAAATTCATTCACACCCATATCTCTTTCATCTAATAAAAAGTGAATAAATAGAACATTCTAGCAAAAATATATCTTTAAACTTAATCTTTATAGTCTTATAAAATAAATCAATATATTCCCTAAAAAATCAATACATTTTCCAGGAAGTTAATAATTGTTGTGAAATTGATCTAAAAATTGTAATTGTACAAAATCAAATCTATGCATCGGAATTATTTTATGACCTCAATCGCTCGAACAATAGTATTTTGGAAAATTGAATCATTATTTTGTTGTCGCTAACAATGCGTGCGAAATTGCCTTTTATTTTTAATGACTCAAAAGTATCTGATGTGGAGTAAACTTTTCATTCAATCAATTTTGAACGAAATTGTTGTACAAAGTTGGCTTTAATTGAGGTATGAACATAATCATCTTGTAATTAAAAATAACAATAAAGTTGATTTAATGACTTGATTAAGCTACCTAAATCACAAAATTTTTGTTTTAATCATGAAATTAATTAATAAAACTAAAAAGTTTATAAAAAATAATAATAAATGTCAACAATTTATAAAGATATAATAACTCCTCACCCAATAAAATAATCAGGCGAGAAACTCATACTTGAATTTTCCAATCATTTTTATTCTAATTTAATTCTCTGATTAAATTAGATCTGCATGTATAAATAAAAGCTTGTAAACAAAACATAGCATATAATCATTATATTAAGTATTCCAAATAAACATAATGTAAGCAATAACTATAAATATACATTTAAACATGGATTTTAAAAATTAAGCTAAGAATTACCCGACATAATAAAACTGACACAAAATTACTGACACAAAATTCGCTTGGTTTAGTTTTGTATTGGTACGATATTTTGTTAGTGTCGTATGATGTGTCAATTTATAATGGTAAATATCATAAATTTTGATTTAATTATAATTAAGGAATAATTTTTATTTCTTATGATAAACACTATCAAAATTTATCTTATAATGGTAGATATTTAAATCCTATATCTAAAGATATTTTTTAGAAGTTATTTTTTTGTTTTAAATAAATTAAATCCTAATAAATCACTATTCTTTGTTTTTACCTATGTGGCAAAATTTTTAAATCTCATTTGTCATGTTTGTTTAGGTGGTAATAAGTTAACATTTTAATTCTAAAATAAAATAGAAATCTAATTTTAAATTGGTCGAAAGTATACCTTTGATTATGTGGCATGCAAAATGATATTGAAAAATGCCTACTTTATTTATGTACTAGTTTTGTGCCCGTGCGATACCCGGATTGTTTATTGAATTTTAAAATAAATTTTTATCTAAAATATATATGTTATTTGAATTTTCTACTCATGGATTAATAATCACTTGACAATCGTACTTTTCCATTTACGAGTATTTTATGGATTAATAATCACTTGACAATCTAAAAAAAATTACTACGTTTTAGAATAATGTACACTAAAAAAGAACAGTTTTCTAAAGTTGTGATATCTTTTCATTTTCTCTGAACATTTAAGGAAAGGGCTGGTTGCAGGTTAAGACTTTAGAGAACGATTATACGAAGTATATAATAATAGTTCTCTTTGATCGATGTTTTTATTTTTCCCGTTTTGTACCTCTCCATAACCGTCAAATTCTAACCAATAGTTTTATTGAAGATAAAACTGTTAAATAACTTTTTTATCCTACTAAATCATCCAAATTGAAAGTAAAACTCTAAAATAACTTTTTTATCCTAATGTATCTATCCAACTTTTTTTAGGACAAATTGTCAAGAATTAAACGACCTTTGACCGATGTAAGGAGGGGGTTCCCATCGTAGCGGGGTCCTTCCTTAGATGCCCATGGCCGCTTAAAAGCCTAGGACTTTACACTTGTTAGAGTGTATTATGATTTGAATTCTTGACTGTTTGGGAGACCTTGAATTAGAAATGATACTCTCATCACGCTTTTTTGTAAGAAACAAGTAGGAGTTGCCAATGAGTTTTAGGAAAACTCATAAACCTTGTTCATGTCTTTCTTCCATGTGGAGTTCATGGAATAATTAGCACGAATAATAAGTTTACCCATGCCCAAATTGGTCTACATAAACCAAAAATGAGTTCTGGAGCGAGGGTACTAAGATAACGTTCCCTTTAAAGGGGAATCGCTATCTTAGCCCTAGTACGACCTCTACTAGCTCTTCCTTTTTCACAATTTCATTACCAAACAATATATGCAACGCGATACCTAAAACTAAGTTAGTTGATTTTATTTACAAGCATTAATCACTTAGGAATTACATTGCAAAAGTCGTTTTTCTTTTTTAATCAATATTCGTGAAAGAACAATAAATTAACAATATTCTCCTTGTCTTAAGTGATAAAACAACAATTAATTATTCAAATTCTAGTCTTGATTAACGAAAAAAATACTATGTGAATTAATTAATTAAAAGTTTGTTTAAAGTGATCAAACAACACTAATCAATCAATTAAAGTTATTTAAACAATAAAAGAAAAGTGATTTATCTAAGTGCTTAGGAAACTAACCGTTCTTCTTTTATGTTAAATCTCCGTTTAATGTGTTTATGGACTTTCTTTCATCTTTGTACCTCCAAGGACTTCAATGGATTCAATTAGGGTTGGAAATTATTTGGGAAGAGAGAAGAAAAAGTAGTATGATAGTAAGAGAAGTAGAGAGATTAGGGTTTTGAGAATAATAGGGTTTTAATTCTTAATTTTCGGTCCTCGTAATGCTGAACGAAGACCCCTATTTATAGGTGTAGGGATCTAGGTTTAGGGTTTTAGAGCCGCGCCGTCAGGTGGCGCGCGCGACTCCCTAAGTCACGCTCTTGCGCGCGCAACTCATTGAGATGCGTTGGTTTGCGGTTTGCCTTATACGAAAACGCGTTTTTAAAACTTCCATAACTTTTGATTGAAAAGTTGGATTAAGGCGTGTGATATATCATCGGAAAGATTTGAATGTCTAATTTTCAATGCCGCTATAATTAGGTTAAAATATGTTATGAATAAAAAGTTATGGCCGTTGGAGTGAAAGGGTGTCGGTTTTAGGGTCCAGTTTAGTGTTTTGATCATAACTTCTTCGATTTAGCTCGGAATTGGGCTTATAATATACCGTTGGAAATATCTTTGAAAGGGATATCCATCTGTGTAGGCCTTGCACAGGAATTGGATGGTTGGTTTATCTGTTTGGCTCGGTTTTCAACAGTGTAGGTTCCATTGGATCCAATCATTGCATTTGACGCATTTGGGTCCGTTATTAATCAAGTTTAAACATGTATGAACACGTTTTAGGCCTAATTAGTAATCGGACAAGGCTCTAAGATAACTTGGTCTCAAATATGGGTTTTAACTTACTTCATTATTCTTTTCATAGTCCATAAACACTTCAACTTTGATCTAGCATGAAGAACGGATTTTTGTAACATCATCGCACTTCCTTTCGGGACAAGAGGCCAAAAGTAGGTGTCTACAACCGATCTTCCAAAAATAAAACAACCTTTTGATTATTCCCAACATAAAATGACCTTTGACACACATATGCTCAAAATAGAATAAAAAACCGGCAACTTGTTCAATAGGTTAAAATCGGACATGTGTCGAATTACGATAGGTTAGAATTTTTTATTTTAATTTTTACATTTTTCTTTTTTTAAAAAATAGAATTTTTAATTTATTTGAAAAAAAAACATTTGAAAAATTAACCCTTTTCTCTCCCTTACCCTCCCTTTCCCATTCCACACGACCATACCAGTCACCTAAACTTCCATCCCATTACCACCTCAACTCCCCTCCCCTTCACTTGACACCCACAAGACACCACAACAACCTTCATTTCTTCCTTGAAAGCCAACTCCCAAGCGACCGCATAAAAATAGCGGCAATTTTTGTGGGAGTGGCCGATGAGGTGTGCTAGCGATGGTGCTCATGGACGTGTGTGGTGCGAGTGTGGGATTTTTCAAAGGACGGGTTGGAGTGAGGACGTGAGATATGGTGGTTCGGTTTTCTAGTGGGTTAATTTTTTAGGAAAAGGAGGTGGATTGGGTGAGTTTTTTTAGTTATTTTATGGAAAAGGATGTAGGGTGGGTGGGATTTCTGGTGTTTATGGAATTCTGGGAGGTGGGGAAAGGGAGGGGACTGATGGTGGTGATGCGGCTGCTGGTTAGCGAAGGGGTGGGGATTGATGGGGATGTATTTTTTTCTTATATTTTTAAATATTCATTTCCTTTAAAAAAGGAAATTGCAAAAAAAAAATCCTCCAACCAATCACATTGTGACACTTGTCACAAATAACCTATTAAACAAGTTATCATTATGTCACATTCTATTTTGAGTAGATGTGTGTTAAAGGTCATTTTATTCTAGCATAATTCAAAGATCGTTTTATTGTTGGAAGGTTAGTCAAAAGTCGTTTTATTCTTAATAAAATTTCCTTTTTTGTCTTATTTTTACTCTACAGAATATATTCAAATAAATCATATATGTAATATTAATAATTAATTATTGTCTACATGGCGCAACACTTGACGAAAAGTAAGAATGCCAAGTGTTGCTGTTTCGTGACCTGGCTAAATGTTTAGTTTTATACATTAGTTATTAGTTTTGTGCCCAGGCGATGCCCAGATTGTCGATAAAATTTCAGTATAAACTTTTTTACTTGTATGTTAAATACGGTCTTACAATCCCTTTTGACATGTAGGATATTTAGACATACGATGTCATATCGCTTTAAATAATCGTGTACTTTTTGTAGTTTAGTTTGTGAATATCTATGTTATTATTGACTTGATATTATTTTATTAAACTTAAATTGTTTGTTTTAAAACTAATTCTCTATTTTTTTTAAATAAATTAAATATATTATATTGTATATGATTTTAAAGAACTTTTTAAAACAAATTTGATGATGTAAATTGAATTTTGGCCCTGTTCACTTCACCTTATTTTTGCTGAACTGAAATTATTTTTACTGATATTTGCTGAACTTAAATTAATTTTACTAAACTTAAATTAATTTTACTGAACTGAAACTATTTTTTTTTTTTACTGATTTTCTATTATAATTCTTCCTTAAGAAAACTGAATTTTACTAAACTGGACTTATTTTTACTGAACTGAAATTAATTTTGCCTGAACTGAAGTTATTTTTGCTGAACTGAAATTATTTTTACTTAATATTATTTTTTTAAGGTGAAGTGAACAGTTCTTATAGGATATTATTAAAAGTTATGAATAATTTTGAATATGTAAAATATTAGAATTCTGTCGATAATAAAACTCTATACAACAATTTTATCTTTTAAAAAAATTATCCAAACATCACTTACGATACTTAGCATCCTATGTGTCATAATAATACTATTTTTTCGCATACGTGGCGCGAAACTTGGGCAAAAAACTGGAATGCCAATTGCCGCTGTCTCGTGACCTGGCTGCGAGACCGGCTTTATATCTAAGTGATATGATATTAGATTAATAGAAATTTTGATTTTTACCACAAAAAAATCACAAATTGTTATTTTATTACCAAAACTTCTCAACTTATTTTTCCCCATTTGCTGTAAAATACCATTAAATCTAATGGAATTTTAAAAAAATTTCAATTTTTGCGCCAAAGACATGCTCTTTGATGGTTGTGGGGGTTATTTTGGTCATTTGAAATCCATTTGAGGTCAGAATAATAAAAAATTTATCATAATTTTATCTGTGATAAAAGGGGGGGGGGGGATTGTAATAATATGAGGAAGAGAGAGAGAGAGAGAGAGAGAGAGATTTTACCTCTTTGGAAAAACACCTTTGAGCAATTTAAAATTTGTTCATGAAAATGTATTTATAGGGAGCTTAAAACCCTACCAAAAGTGATTTGCCAAGACTGTCCTTAATGAAATTAAGGGGTTTGAAATGAATAAGAAAGGCTAGTTTATGGAAATATTATAATTAAAATAACTTTCCTACAATGGGTTGGGATCCAACGAGAAGTTTCTTAAAATGAGAAGAATGAGAAGCAATCTTGATCATACAAATAAGTCTAACGATTCATATTTCATTCCGTAATTTAAAATGCACATATAACACAAAAATTATGCATATTCAGTACAAAATTTATGCACATTAATTTTCACTTTCATTTTTCCTTTCCAGTGCGATAAACTTTCTCTATCCTTCATCAACGCTTATTATTTTGAGCTCTAACTTTCAACTTTAGAGATGAGAATATAATTATGGTCTTGAATGTCTTGCAAACACAACAATAAGCAATTAATTACTGACTTCGATACAGAGGTGGGTTCTACGTATACACTCACAAGTCAAATTGCATTCCCGATCTCGTAGCGTCAAATATTATGCACACCATTTGAAATGTATATCTCTTACCCTGAAAATGACCCATCTTATAATTTTCAAAGATGGATTGTAGTGGAAATCATTAATTAATCAATCAAATGAAATTTAATCGTATATAAACATATACGTAGCTCAGGTGGAAAATATTCAACTATATGCACATTTTACTCAAAATATATGCAGCTTTTAGTACAAATGATTTGCACATTTAACTCAATAAAAATGCACATATCATCAACAAAAAAAATATGCACATTTTTCATAGGAATAATACATATTAGTTTAAGAAATTATGCATATTTAACTTTCAGTTAAGATTCCCCTCTTTTCGTGCTATGCTTTGCGGCAAACTCACTTAGTTGTCATTCATAGAACACAGAAGGAAGACACGAGGAAGAAAGATTATTTATAGGAAACATAAAGTTCTTATATTTACAAGTTTTTCCATTAATAAAGCATGTTATTAGAGCTATTACATTATTTTATATGAACGTATGAGATTTCTTCTCATCCTTCTCATTTTACGCCTCTTCTCATTTGACCCTAAATCTTCCTACAATTAATTAATTCTATTTCCATTTAAAATAATTAAGTTCTTCAAATACTATTTACAGAAATTAATTTTAATTTATCAAAAATAAGAAAATTATGGGGTAATATTGACAAGCTAAAGTCGCATCACCCAATCAAAAGTAATTCCTAAATCCTCTAACTAATGAAGATAGGGAAGTAGGGTCGAATCCAAAGGGAAACTGATCTTTCTATTCCTAATTAATTAATATAATCTAAATTATTAAGTAACCAAGTTGTTATTATAAAAAGGAACTAAACTACTAAGAGTAAAAGTGGGAAGGAATAAAAGGAAGAGGAAAATCAATGAAATAAAAGCCTAGGGCATAGGTTCACCAATAAACAATATTCCATGGTAAAACATAACAATCAATCATCAATGAATCAATTAATCAGATCATAAAGGGCTTTCTCTACGTATTACAATCATAGAGCTGAGTTAATTTACCGGTGTTAAATCTCATCTCTCGAATCTCGACTTAACCATTAATAAATTAGTCCGCCTATTGAAACTAAGCCTAAACATCAATTCTTTTCTCTCGAAGCTCGAATCAACATTGCTAAACTCATACATAAAAGACCAGCGCTAATCTAGTTGCAGAGCATTAAATCAATCAATAGGAAACTAATCAAGCATTGATAATCAACAACAATAATTTACCCCATAAACCCTAGAAAGAAAACTACTCAGACATAATTAAAACTAAACTAATCAAAGTAATTAAACAAGACATGATGAAAGAAATAAAGTAAATAACTAAGATTAAAGTAGAAGAAATCGTTACCAAAGTAATCGGAATTAAAGAGCAAAGTAGAGAACAAAGTTGTAGAGAGAGAAAATAATCTAAAACTAAGTAGAGAGAGAAAGTCTAAGAGAAGAGACACTAAACATAAAGCATTAAATCGTATTTATACAAAAATAATTACTCCTAATTAAAACTAAGAAATTCGGCTGAACAGAACCCCTAAAAATCTTGCGCCCGATCGGGCCCGTTTTTTTTCCATCATGGGCAACTCTCCCGCCCAGCCGGGCGCGAGCTCGAGCGCAAGGTACTCTTCCTCGCCCGGCCGGGCGCGCCTTCGGGCGGTGCCTATTTTGGCTGGGCCACACTCCTTTGCAATTTGGACTTATCGATTGGGCTCTAATTCTTCGGCCTAATCCGGATTTCCTCTTCGGGTCTTGAGTACTCGATCCAAATGCCTCGGAATCTCAAATGCTGAGCCCTTAATCACTGGTTTGACGACTCTAACCGGCCATGGGCTATAAAACTGGTCGTGCTCATCCAATGCTCGTAGTCACTTCATAATATCCCGGAAAAATGCTCCAAAAGTGCAAATCCCTATAAAAGTCAACCAAAACTACGAAAACACTAGAAAACACCAATTAGTAATAAAAGTGGCTCTAAAGAGCCAAAAACACTACCAATTATGACCAAGAGACGGGGTAAAACACTACATAAAATAGACATATCAAACTCCCCCAATCCAAACCTTTGTTTGTCCCTAAGAAAAGATCTCATCAATGAATAAATAAATAGATGCCTCACCCCAAATTGTCAAAATCGAGCACAAACAATTCAAGGCAAATCTAATAAACATGCTTCAACATCAACCAATCTCATCCATCCAATCACTCATCCTCCCTAACAATTGTCAAATAGAGGAAACCACAAGAGCATATAGAATTCAAGACTAGTGTTCACACACTAAACTCTCATTTATGTGGCGAGTAAAAGATGTACTCGATCGCTCTCCATCCCAACCCCTTTATGTGAACAATGCCCTCCCAAACTCAAAACTCTCGTGTGTTTAAAAAGACAAGCACTCAACCTATTAGTCGACTCGAAATATGTCAAGTCATTCCTTGCATTGATAGACAACACTTTCACATTCGCACGACTCTATGCATAAGGTCGGAAGGTCTTTAAAGCTTGTAATGTAAGGCTAGGGTAAAAGGGTAGGAAATATTTGGGAAAAAGTGAGAGAAAAGCCATGCTTAAGGGAGCAACACCTAATAAAACCAAGGTCAAAAATAAATAATGACCAATCATCTCCAACATACTCAACTCCAACAAAAGTTCACCAAATATAACTCCAAACATAACAAACAATCCCAACCAATACCACTCACAAAAGTATAATAATATAGAACTCGAGTGAATAACAAGCTTTATTTTCCAAACTCTGATTTCATTGAAACTCACTTTTTTCTTTGTTTCTTCTAATCAACCTCCAACTAGAACATTTAAACGTTAAACAATTTTTTTCTTTTGCTCTTTTTTTTCTCTATTGAAGTTCACTTATTTTTTCACTTTTCTTTTTTCTTGAACTTTTCTTTTTTCATAACATCATACTTTATTTTTTCTCAAGAAGATTAAATTTTCAAACTCATCAAAAATAAACTACGATCAAGAACAAAATAACTTCTCAAAACCCACCCAAATTGTGCAAATAATAAGCGCACTACAAACTCCCTCACCTCACTCACTAATAGCTCCCCCAAGCCAAGCTTGGGACTAGTAACCAATGGGGAAAAATAGGCTTGTAATGTGGTTTATAAACAACAAAAAGTCAAGGCAACAACGTACATAGGTAGAAAGAAGGGAACAAATGTGTCTTAAATCATCCGAAGGCTACTTAAAAGAAAAAATGCCTTCGTCCTCCACAATGTGCATAATAATGAGGCATGAAACATTACTCATAGTTGCAAATCAATACTCAAATTCATTGACATACCAGGAACTAACACACATTCCTAACCAAATCAACTAGTCAGGCACTATATTCACAAGTAGTTGGGTAAAATTGACGCATGTTAGGGAATCCAAGCAATCAAACTTAAAATCATGATCAACAAATCCACAATTCTCATCATCATGTACCAAGAATCAAAACAATATTTTTCAAGTATGGGGCACAAGGAAGCATGATTTACAATTCATTGAAACGTATTTTTGGATTTTTTTTAAATTTTTTTTTGGTATTTTTCATATAAGAAAGCAATAAATACTAGAAAGCAATAAATCTAATCTAAAAAAACACACTAAAATTAAAAGAAAAGGGAAAAGGAAAGATACCAAATCCAAAAATCTTCCCCAAGCCAGAATCAGACAATGTCCTCATTGGCTCGGGAACTAGCCCAGTTGGCTAATCCTCATCATCCTCATCCATAGAACCAAATCCTCCACCGCTACCACCTGCACCAGAAGAGCTACCGCAAAAATAGTTAGGCTGAAAACCCCCTAAGCCGGTCCCCCAAAAGGTATGTCCTGGCCGTACCCGTGGAAAGATGAATAGTCAGTATAAATACCACGGGCGGTGGGATCTCTATCGTATCCCTGGGGTGGGGTTGAAACCAATCAGGGTAAATAGCATCGTCGGGAATATTGCCCCGACAAGCATAATCATCATACATAGGATACAGGGCTCTACCCTGGTTCCTCTCAAGGTACCCTAATCGCTGGTCAAGGGAGACTATCCATCCTCCTAAGGTCACTATGTGAATACTCTATGCGTCCTATGGCCTAACCTATACTCTAAAGATCCCAGACTATCTCAGAGTCGCTGTGGGGAGGAGGTGGGGTTGTATGAGACATGCGAGGTGGTGAAAGCACTACCTCGGTCTCAGACTGGGGTGGTGGTGGAACTGGTGGTACTTGCCCCCTGGCGTGGGCAAATAAAAGGTCATATCTGTAGGACACTTGCCCAGGGGGAAAAGCGGTCAACTCGGGATTAGGCAGGGGAAAGATAGGCAATGGTTGCTTCGATCCTGTCCTAATGCACCAGTGGGGGACTCGCTGGCTATCCCAACGTACCCAACCTAAATCCTCAAGGTACCTAGCAGTCATGTAGGTGTCTGGTCCACAGTTAGTGAGACCGCGAGGTCCACTCTCAACAAACCCGACCTTCTTAACTGCTAACCTAGTAATTAGGCCTCATAGACGAATCGGGGTAGTAGCATGGTGTAGACACCCATTTGTGTCTCCCCAAAACCAAACCTGGTGATGAATACCTTTCGCGTCAAATCATAATCGTATGAAGTGAAAGTGTGGAAAGTCTAATGTTGTGGTTAGTTTTATTAAAAAATCTTTCTTTCTGTTTTCGAAAACCTACTCTATTTTATGAAAATAGCCAATCCAGTTTATTTTGGTCCATAACAAGGGTCTAATAATTATGTAGTTGGATTGGGCTCGAAAAGAGCTTTATAACGATATATTATAAGCCCAATTCCGATGAATAATGAGGAAGTTATGGCCTAAATACTAAACTGGGCCCGGTTTGGTTCTTATATGCGGCCCAATGATCTAGAAGAGGGCCTATTATGAATTATAATTCCTAATGCAATTAGGATTGATAATAGTCTTCTAGAATCTTCTAGAAGGTTCTTTTAAATCCTAATGGGATTAGGATTGATAATTATGTTTTATGAGTGATATTTGGATTAAAAGAAGTGTTTTATATGAAATTACGATTTTACCCTTCGTGCGGACTTTATGACTTGTTTTGATCAAAAAGTAGATTTCGCGTTGAAAACACGTGGAAAACCTTCTACATCGCCAAACGACAGGTTTGTCGCCTGGCGACAAGCCCTGTCGCCTCGTCAGGCGACAAGTCCTGTCGTTGGCGATAGAGGCGTGTTTTATTCCTTTTTGAACTTTGATTCGTTTTTATCGATTCCGGACTATTTTCTTATATATAGGGTCCCTGGACCTCCGTTTTTCAATAACCAGAATTCTCTAATTCTTTTCTTTCTCTCTCTAGCTAAAACTTATTCTTTCTCTCCCTCTTTCTAGCCTAGCCTTTTACAAACACAATTCCTCATACATTAGCACTAGGCACACCTAGCCAAGTTCAAAGTTGCCTTCTCTCTAGACGTGAAAGGTTTGGTATTTATGAGGGTTTGGTCCCAAATCTCTATTTCAATTATTTGATTTAATTGTTTGTTTTGTTATTTTCCTTGAAGTTACTAACGTGTGTATTTTGTTATTCGAAAGAGGTACGAGGCATCCAAATAAATGCTTTAATTGTTTAATTGATATTATGATATAGAAATCATGTTTAGGTTATTATTTTGATTCCTAGTATCATGTTAGGATGCTTTTCCTAGTATCATGTTAGGATGCTTTTCTTAGTATCATGTTTAGGGTAACTTCTAATATCATGTATGATTATGATGATGCTTCCTATTTTCTTTCCTAATATCATGTTAGTATCACGTTAGGGTTAAAGCTTTGATTTTTATATGTTTAGTGACATGCTAGGGTTTGTTATTAATCATGTTAGTATCATGCCTAGGGTCTTGCTATTATTATGCTTTAATATGATTATGATTATTTTTATGATTTATGATTATAATTATTATAGGTATTGTTATGATGATTATTTTAATTATGATTGTTATTTTGATTATCATGATTATTATTATGATTATTATGTTGCGTGATATTTATTGTTAGTGCTTGATCACACCTTTTATGCACGTTTAAAGGAAATTGGTACTTGTAATCACGCTTAATAAGATAATTAATAATTTTGTTTAGGGCTAATATGATTATAATTCAAGTGATCGCTAATAATAGATTTATTTGTGCATTAATATTCAACCAACATAGATAAACAGGTTTAGGGTTAACCTAGTGATTGCATGTTAGTCAGAAAGAGCACATGAATACGAGAAGAATAAAGTAGAGGCCTATTATTAGGGCAGGTTATTTCTCTTTTAGATTGGATTTGTACCTCCATCCCCGAACTTCCAGTCTTGGTTCCAGACCTATTGGAGTTAACGATCTCCTGGATCGCTAAGGGGTGTAACCTTCACCATGTGAACGGTTTACAAGTTCCTAAAACTTGTTGGCGACTCTTTTGCTCTAGCTTCCTTCCCTTTGGACGCCACCATGCTTAAGTGTATGATCACATTGGGGTTCAAGTTTGGGGTAATGCTTGAAATATTCCCTACACATGGTTTACTAGCCGAGGCATGTCTACTAAGGTGAAAGATGTGTATCTAGAAATGTTTAGTTTACCGTACCCAAATACATAATGTCCAACTACAGCTAGTTCATTGGTTTGGGCGTTACGCGGCTCATTCCTACCTAAAAACAAACACCTACAAATCTTTGCTAGATTTTAGGTACAGGGTGATGGATAGGTTTGGCACTAGCATATTGGGCGTTAGGTGGCGGTAAACCAGTCAAAACATGATAGATATATTCCATTTTATATTGCTCATGCCATTGTATGGGTAATTCAGAATTCAAATAAATTTTTTTACAAAAATCAACAAAGGTTAAAACAATATTTCCATTTTTTAACCTAAACATCAGTTTCGGACCATTTTTACTATTCACAACAGACAAAGAAGAAAGGAATTCACACGTTAATTCACGATAAGTAGGGTAGTGCATATCTACAAATTTTCTCATTCCTATATCATTCAAAAAACGTTTAACGTAATCAAATAAACCATAGGATTCAAGAGCAGAGCGGTGTAACCACCGTGAAAGGATTACCTCTCGCCCGTAGAGTTTCTCAAGCCGTTCTTTTTGTTCTCGGGTTGCAATTCGGATGGTTGGCCATTGCGGAAGTTGCAATTCCGGATCATATTGTTGACTTGAGATAGAACTCCTCCCTAGAATCGTCCTTGACCTCTTTGATGCCATACTTGAAAAATGGGTATGATTTTTTTCTGATTGGAATTTGGGGGTTTTGGTATAGAAATGTAAGGGATGAAGAGAGGGTTAGAAATATGTAAGAATTATTGAATTTGGGTGAGAATTTGAGAAGATATCTTAGAGAGAAGTTAGAGAGTTTAAGGTTTTAGAGAGAGAAAAAATGGTGGAAATAGAAGGAAATAAGAAAAAAAAGAAGAAGGAAGAAGAAGAATAAAAGCTGGGCAGAGAAACTCGCGCCCGGTCGGGCGATCTAAATTCAAGAAATTGCATAGCTCTCACGCCCGGTTAGGCGCCCTTCCCCCGATCGGGCGATGAAAAGTTCCGTACTTCGTCAATTCTCGCGCCCGATCGGGAGAAAATTCCTAATTTTAAACCCCTAGTCTCGCGCCCGGTCGGGCCCGAGACAACATTAGTACGAGGAATGTTTTCTCTTTTCTCCAAATTTTACTAACTCTTTTCCTTAAAAACCTGTACAAAAACTCAATAAACTCATTAAAATCCCTCCTTTCTCCCCTCACAAGAAAAAAAAAAGAAAGAAAGCTAGACTAGAAAGCAAGAAAATACGGGTTGCCTCCCGCAAAGCGCTGGTTTATCTAGGTCCCGCACGACCCTCTTACCACCAAGTTTAAAAATTAGGAACCTTGGCCAACCGCTTGATTGGGTGGTTTCTCACCCGATCGAGCGGTGTTTAGACCACGATGCAGCTTCCTAACATGCCCTGTGGGACGCCAATTCACCTTATCTGGTGGATCCTTCTTGTCGTGAATTGGGGGTTCTTTACTACTACTCTCACGAGAGACTCATTTTTTACCAATGGTTGCTTCAAACTATCACTGGATTGAGCAATTGCAACTCGATTTGGTGGAACACTCACTATGGGCTCAGCTTCCGCAACTTGCTTGTTTGTTTCCACCTTCTCATCTTCAAAGCCAAGACCGACAGTGTAGAGGGCTCTTTCTATTGCATCAACTTCCTTTTGCCATTTGTCTATTTCATCTGTAGAAGATGCAACACAAGATACCACCTCCAAGGGATCTTTTACAAGAGCTTGGGGCTTATTAGAGCAATTATCAACCACATTAACACTAAAACACTTCTCCTCTGTCATGGGGCTTTTAGGGGTATTATTCAAATTGAAAGTAATTTTATCATCCCCTACTAATAGTGTCAATTTGCCACATTTCACATCTATAATTGCTCCTACAGTGTTAAGGAATGGTCTACCCAAAATAATTGGGGTTTGCAAATCCTCATCCATATCAAGAACAACAAAATCAAGAGGTATATAAAATTTACCTACTCTAACAGGAACATCCTCTAAAACAACTAAGGGGTATTTAAAAGAACGGCCGACCATTTGTAGAGTAATATTAGTAGCTTTTAATTTACCCATATTTAACTTGGAACACACAGACAATAGCATGACACTAACGCTAGCACCCAAATCACATAATGCATTATCAATCATTAGATTGCCAATATGACAAGGGATAGAAAAACTACCCGGATCTTTCAGTTTAGGTGGAGATTTATTTTGTAGTACGCCACTACATTCTGCAGTAAAAGAGACTGTCTCTACCTCACTAATTGTTAATTCGGATGATATACTACAAGAGGGGGGGTGAATTGTAGTATGTTCCTAGTGCCTACTTTTCGCGGAATATAAAACTGATTGTTGTTAGGAACTTAGACAATGCAAAGCGGATTTTACGAGGAAACCATCCAGGGCCCAACTGGAAGTAAAACCTCGACCCTACCTTAGGGATTTCAAACACACTTCACTATAATAGGGCAAACACCAAGTTACAACCTATTAGACACGGACCTTTATTTCACAAGTTCCTCACTGGACTTGCTACTTGATAGGACCCTATCCTACCCAATCTAAGCACCACACTTAGATTCACTCGTACCACCAAAGTACTACACGTACTGCCAAAGTACAAAATACTTGTACCACCTAAGTACAAAACTCACAGCTTCACCTAGAAGCTCACATATTGCACTCTTACAATTATAACGAGAATCCTCACGAACTCTCACACCCCAATACATAAAACACTCAAAACCCTTTTTCCTAATTACAAGCTCTCAAAGAATAACTCTAAATACATATCAATGAATAAAGAGATAAAACTAATATGCTGGACACTTCAAGATCTGTCTGGAACTTACTGGACGAACTGTAACTGGAACCCAACTGGAACTTTGACCTGGAGGTTTGACTTAGCTTCGTGGTGAAGGATGAAACCATTAAGCACGACCACTAAGCTTCATCAGCCTCAACTTTGAATGAATACATATGAGCATATTTATAGTACACCCAAATTATTCTTTTCGTAAAAGATAAGTTTTATTAAAAGATAGAAATAAAAGATATTTTCCAAAAATAAGTTTTCCAAAAATATATCTTTTGTTAAGAATATATTCTATCAATAATAATAAGATATATTTACCATAAAATCAGATTTTATCTAAATCTTATATTTTCCAAATATACTAATATATCTTTTAACAAAAGATATACTTACCATATCTTTTTACAAAAGATATACTTGCCATATCTTTTTATAAAACATATACTTACCATATCTTTTTACAAAAGATATATTTACCATATCTTTCAACAAAAGATGTACTTGCCATAAAATTAGATTTTATTTAAAACTTATTTTACTGAAAATATTTTCCAAAAATAACTTATCTTTTTCCAAAAGGGATTTATTAGAAAATAAATATTTTTATTCTGTAAAACCAAATCCCTAAAAGATATGCACGTATTAGGTAAATATTTATATCATTAAATTCGACCTGCGACCTTTAACGACGTGCAGACCTAAGTTCCGATTAGGTTCTGGAACTCTGACAGTCTCTGAGTTCCTGACAAGTCAGTAACTCTAATTTCATTGACTATCATGAGTTCACCTTGGTTCTTTAGACTTGTTCCAGACTGACTTTTATGTCCAACATACTTACATGAATCCTAGAGCGACATACTTTGATTTCTCCGTCTTCATGTTGTTTCTTTGAAACACTTGTTCTGGAATCTTGTAGTATTAATGTATTCTATATCTCGAGGCAAGTTCCTGTTAGGGAACTTAGATAGTTCTTGTTAGAGAACTAAGTTCCTGTTAGGGAACTCTTCATGTACCTGTTAGGGAACATGGAACTCTTCATGTACCTGTTAGGGAACATGCTCCGGCTTTCGTGGGAAAGCCTGCCGAAAGTTCCTTCTGGATCTTGTTAGAGAATACCTTCAGGTTCCTTCGTGGTTTGGTTCTCATGGGAGAACCTGCTTTAGGTTCATTCATTCTCTCTTGTTCCTCTTGAAGTTTTCTATGTTCCAACCCATTGACTTCACCTAAGTCAGTTCCTGTCTTCACATAAACACTTAAGAGAAACATTAGATTGAAGTTTGTTTGTCATAAACAAACTTCAAGTGAGAGAACTAATTAAACTTAAAGCTTATGTAAATACTCCTACACATATACAACTCATGTATGCATAGTGTACTTACCTTATGAAGCTAACATATGCAAACACCTATTTACATAGTTACCTTCATGGTTCTTTAGCCATCATCATGTTTATCAACCATAACACTCATCATTGTTCTTGTTTCTCTATTGCTTATCATATATTGCTCAGGTTCCTTATATATATATATATATATATGTGACTGCTCAGGTTCCTTGTATCCTGGTCCAAGTATAACTTGTTCTTTCTATGCACAACTTAACAAACACGTTAGATAGATAACCATCATTAGTTTACAATCATCAAAACCTAATTACTCAACACTAATAGATCTCTTTCTAGTCAATATTTCCTTCATGAATTTAGCATGTGCAGGAATTTGTGTAATTAGTTTTGTGAAGGGAACCGTTACATGCAAATCTTTAACCATCTCCAGAAACTTACCAAACTGCTTATCCAAATTTGTTTTTAAGTGACGATTGAGGAATTAAAGTTTAATAACCGGCTTTGGAGCATTACTACTCTAATCTGGAGCTTCTTTCTTCCCTGGAGTTGTACCCTGCAATGTATTATTAGAAATATTAGTACTACTCTTCAGCCCTGTAGGGCTATTAGCAACATTGTCAGGTTTAATGGAATCAAGATTAGCATTATTCATTAAAACAGGTTCATCATCTCTGGGCATAGGAGGCCCTTCATAGTGTGAACCACTTCTTAGAGTAATTGCGAAACCTTGATCCGTAGGATTGGTTAGTTGTGCTGGCAGGGCTCCCTGTTGACGGGATTGTAGAGTAGAAGAAATCTGCGCAATTTGATTATCTACAATTTTATTATGTGCTATGATCGAATCAATTTGAGAATCTCTACTCTCCATGTGCTTTTGCATACTAGTCAACATCGCTCTAATTTATGCTAAAGCAGTGTCGAAAGATGATGAGGGTTGTTGTGGTTGGTTCTTCAGGCCAACATTGGGAACATTGGGGTGGTAATATTTCTGCTGTGGTTGTTGTGGCACCTGTGATTGTTGTGGAGGTGGAGAATTTTGAACATTGGTGCTCCGGTAAGAAAGATATGGATGATTCCGGAACCCAGGATTGTAGGTGTTGGAGTATGGGTCATTCTGCCTATAAGCTTGAAAGGCATTGACTTGCTCCACAGAACTCCTGCAATTTTGCTCCCAATGACCTACAATTCCATAATTGTCATAGAAAGCCTCATTAGAATTATTATTAATTGCAGAAACATTAGCTATATTTGCAGTACTAAGATTATCTAATTTTTAACAAATAGAGGTTAATTAAGCTTGTAAAAAGGATACAGAGTCAACACTATGTTTCCCTTTGTTAGCAAAGCTTCTAGGATTCCCATATTGGGAATTATGGATTTCCATATCTTTGATAACTTGAACTACATCATCAACATTAAGGTTCATAAACCTTCCACTAGCTGCAGAATCCAATATTGTTCTAGATGAATTTCCAATCCCATTATAAAAGGCTTGGATTAACTGCCACTGTGCTAAATTAATCTTTAAATCTTCCCAAGCCTCATACAAAGTTTCATCTGGCTCTTGGGCAAAGTTTTGAATTGCGCTTCTTAGCAAAGTTGTCCTCTCTACAGGATAATATTTATTATAGAAATTTAAAACAAGTATCCCAATTAGTTATACCAAGTGCAGTTCTATTTAATCCGTTATACCATGATTTGGCTTTTCCACATAAATAAAAAGGAAAGAGAATCTCCCTGATTTGGTCCTGTGTGACCCCAACTTGCCTGATGGTATTAAAATATTGACAATAGTCTGCAATATGAAGATTTGGGTCTTCACCCTTAGCTCCACTGAATTGTTTCCTTTCTATCATCGTGATAAATTGGGGTTTAATATTGAATTGTACCGCATCATGAGCCGGAGTGGGAGTAAGGTGTGGAAAATCTGTAAGCGCCGGCTCCGAATGATCAATGAGCTTCTTAGGTGCTGCCATCTCTGATTCTGAATCTGAAGGTATTTCTGAATCACTAGAATACGTTAGAGGGTCTTGGCGATTATTGTTATCCCCAGAACCCGCCAAGATTTTCATGTAAAGATTCTTTTGACTATGGAAAGAGCGTTTGATCTTAGAATCGAATGGGACATAACCTGAATTGGAACACCTAGGCATAAACAAAGAACTAAAAAGCAAATATGAGACTTGCTTCAAAGAACTAACGTTCTCTGAGACAAGAAGATATAACCTAGACTACAGAAAACTATCAGAAATAAAAATAAAACTGTTTCCCCGGCAACGACGCCAAATTTTGACATGATAAAGTCAAATCACCCAATCAAAAGTAATTCCTAAATCCTCTAACTAATGAAGATAGGGAAGTAGGGTCAAATCCACAGGGAAACTAGTCTTTCTATTCCTAATAAATTAATATAATCTAAATTATTAAGTAACAAAGTTGTTATTATAAAAGGGAACTAAACTACTTAGAGTAAAAGTAAGTAGTCTGCCTATTAAATCTACTGAGTTAATTTACCGATATTAAATCTCATCTCTCGAATCTCGACTTAACCATTTATGAATTAATCTGCCTATTGAAACTAAGCCTAAACATCAATTCTCATCTCTCGAATCTCGAATCAATATTGCTTAACTCATACATAAAAGACCAACGCTAATCTAGTTGTAGTGCATTAAATCAATCAATAGGAAACTAATCAAGCATTGATAATCACCAACAATAATTTACCCCTTCATATTATTTATGGATCCTCATAAACCCTAGAAAGAAAACTACTAAGACATAATTAAAACTAAACTAATCAAAGTAATTAAACAAGACATGATGACAGAAATAAAGTAAATAACTGAGATTAAAGTAGAAGAAATCGTTACCAAAGTAATCGGAATTAAAGAGAAAAGTAGAGAATAAAGTTGTAGAGAGAGAAAGTCTAAGAGAAGAGACACTAAACATAACGCATTAAATCGTATTTATACAAAAATAATTACTCCTAATTAAAACTAAGAAATTTGGCTGAACAGAACCCCTAAAAATCTCACGCCCGATCGGGCGAAGGGCCGCCCGATCGGGCCCGCTTTTTTTTCCATCATGGGCGACTCTCGCGCCCGGCCGGGCGTGAGCTCGGGCGCAAGGTTCTCTTCCTTGCCCGGCCGGGCGCGCCTTCGAGCGGTGCCTATTTTGGCCGAGCCACACTCCTTTGCAACTTGGACTTCTCGATTGGGCTCCGATTCTTCAGCCCAATCCGGATTTCCTCTTCGGGTCTTGAGTACTCGGTCCAAATGCCTCGGAATCTCAAATGCTGAGCCCTTAATCACCGATTTGACGACTCTAACCGGCCCTGGGCTATAAAAACTTGTCGTGCTCCTCCAATGCTCGTAGTCACTTCATAATATCCCGGGAAAATGCTCCAAAAGTGCAAATCCCTACAAAAGTCAACCAAAACTACAAAAACACTAGAAAACACCAATTAGTAATAAAAGTGGCTCTAAAGAGCCAAAAACACTACCAATTATGACCAAGGGACGGGGGTAAAACACTATATAAAATGGACATATCAATTACACCTAGGGCTAAATAAGGTGGCTCATTTTTTAGGCTGAAAAAATTGTGCTCGAACTAGCTAATGAAATTTTTTTTTTAAAAAAAAAAATAGCAGGATTTTCGAGCCATTCCTAAGACAGGCCAGAATTTTAACTAAAAATAATATGTGGGTTAATCCCCCCAAAAAATCAGATGAAACCCAAATTCATGCCCTAAAATTTTGTCCAAATATGCTAATTTTTGGTTCGGGTCATGCCAATGGGATGAGCAAATTTTGATAACCTCTAATACTAACTAAATTATTTTTGGTATGCAATTATTTATAACACAACTCCTTTTATAGAAGCACTTTGTCAATCTACTTAGAAGTCTTTGAAGCTTTAATATGATATATTCACTTTGATCTACTTCTTTCTTGACCTTTATCTAAAGGATTTAGACAGTTCAATAATTGGAAATTACTTATTGCATGAAAACTAAATAGAACACGCCAATCAATTTAGGCTCTTATTATCACTTTTGAACCTTAAGAACCTAACACCTTATACATTTACACCTTCTGCGCACTAAGAGAGCAAGGTTAGGCTCATTTGGTAAGAGTCTTACTGTTGGACTTAATGATTTTGATGATGACACAACCTCACTTACTTACAAACTAATAAGTGCTTTATTGTTTAAGTGTGTGTTCAGTTGCAAAGACCAGGAGAATTAAGTGTCTTTTAAAAATACCAAGAGGAACAAGAAGGCCAGAAGCAAAGCTATCCATAAAGAAGAGTCCCTCTCAGGAACTGGTGCTTCAGAAATGAAGACTTGAGAAGAGAAGGTTTCTCTCAGGGAACAGAAGCTTCAGAGAAGAAGCTTCATCAGAGAAGAGAAGTTCCTTCCAAGGAACAAGAAGCCTCAGAGTAGAAGCTTCATCCCAGAACATGAAGACTAAATATATTTTTATATTTTAGGATTTGTGTAAGTATAAGAAGTTAATTACACTCGAAAATTTTGTGGAATTGGTCTTAGTAGAAAATATGGTGCATGCTAGAAATTAGGAAATTGGTTAAGTTGTTAAATGAGTATCTTTTCTTAACTAAAAGATTTTATTTTATTCTCTGATTTTCGAAAATATCTTGTGCAAAAGGATTTTATTTATTTTGTCATCATTTTTCGAAAATATCTCTTGTAAAATTAAATCACCATGTTTTCCTTATCTTGCGGCCTACTCTCCCATGTTCTTTCTCAGTCATGGTTTCTGCACATTGAGGAGTTCATGGTTCCTTAATTTAAGGGACATGATCTTCTTAGTGGGTATGAGTAGTGGCGTAATGAATTTGCTGCACAAAGAGGTTTTTCCAATATGTTTATTGCTCTATAAATAGTCTTTGAAATCTGATGGAAAAACTCACCCTTGCTCACATAAGTTTTCTAGCTTTTAATTCGAGTCAAGTGTCAATTCCACACAAGTTCATTAGAATGTCCTTAATGTTCTTATACTAGAGTTTGTTTTTCTTTCGAGTTGTAATTTGGGGAATGGGGAAGTTTGAGTGAACTTTTGTGTATGAGAAAGAGAAGTGAGAAAGAGAAGAGAGAACAGAGAAGTGAGAAGAGAGAAAGAGAAGAGAAGAGTGACAAGTTGGGTGACTTGTTCCTCGGGGTTTCAAGTTCGTAGAGGAACTTGAGTTTGAGTCTTTAGTTTGTAATAGGACCATTTGCCCTATTCTAGTGAAGATTCTTTTCCCAAAATCCCAAGTGGTCGTGGTTTTTCTCCTTGTTAGGGCCAAGGAGTTTTCCACGTAAAAATCTCTCTTGCATTCTTTAGTTCCTTTAGTTAATCTTTCAGTTCCTTTAGCTAACTTAATTTTAATTCCGCAAAAAGTTTGGCTAAACTCTCATACTACAATTCAACCCCCCTTCTTGTAGTATTCTTTAAAACAACACTTACCTTAGTTAATAAATCTTACAAAGTGAGGGTACTTGGAGATGAATTTCTTCTTACCTCTTCCCGTACTTTAAAGTGTTTGACCTAAAAATATCGAATATAACACACCACAAAGGTTCAGGTTTGATATGGAATCTTCTCATAACCTTTACAAAAATGTAGATATACGTACATAGACAATGTATATGCTTTTTGTTGGATAATAATACGTTCCCCATTTAATTTTCGTGTTTATCTCATTTAAAATCTTAATATTCTTATGCATGACAAATGAACTCAAACAATTTAATAATTTATCATACTTCAAAACTTGGTCATGTGGGATCTTGTTAGATTCGTCTTGATTGTTAATTTTCAAATATATAATTTCATACTTTCCCTGTTCCCCTAATATTACAACTTGGGTAGGGGACACAGATTTTAAGAATGGGAGAGAGATAATGAGAATAAATATATGGACCCATGTGATCGATGAGGATAAAGGAGAGAAAACATGTGAACATAAGAAATTGTTACAATATTTGCGAAACTTTCTAAAATGGTAATTGTTGTAATATTTGTGGAATAAGCAAGTATATATGTTTATTTTATTAATAATATTGTGGGGGTCGATTGAAGTGTGCCTACTTTAGCATGTGCGAATATGCTTGGAAATAATCACAAGAAGTTGAATATGTCATTATAATGATACATTAGGGCCGAAAAAGTAACAAGCCACCGATAAGTAATTAAGGGATTTGCAAATTGTTTATGAAGCATTTAAGGCAACCACGATAGGGACACATCGAAATACAACAAAGGATTGATCCATGAAGGTCACACCCCGCTCATAATCCATGATACTAACTCTATATTATGTTGGTCCTAAATTATAACTGGATAATCAAGAATGATGGTACGAAATTGAGTTACTAAGTCAATTCCACACATATTGGCCTCTAGTCAATTCTATAGCGACACCTATTAATTTGCAACCCAAAAAACATATAAATAATATTCAATTCGCTCTAAATAATCTACTACATCTGTTAAATGTTATATGCAACTTTGGAATATTTATATCTCACAAATAATACCTTAAAGTTGAACATAACATTTAACGGAGGTCGTATGTTGAATTGGTTAAACATGAATGCACACATAAATCTAATTATTGTGATCACTTGGATTTAGCAACAAGATTACTGAGAACCTAACCCAGTTGTCCAATTTATCTTATTAAGCATGATTTTCAGATATAGGTCTTAATTATAACAAGCATTATTGTGTTCAAAACAAATAGAATAAACAGACATAAAATATTGGAAGCAACTTGACAATAATTAAAGAACGAATTAACGCATCCTATCATGATTCTAATTTAAGCAATTATTATACAACGAACCCTAGGCATACTAACATCATTAATATAACACCTAAACATGATAGTAGTATTTGAAATCAATCCTGACAAAGTCTTGTACTGTGTACAACGAGTGTACGTTAATTTATTGTAAAATGGGTTAAAGTTATATTAAAAGTACTTAAAGTTACCCTTTATATTGCAAAAGTTATTTTATTTTTATTAATAAATCTTATCTTACTAAAAACTTGTAATGTATTAGATTAAACATATAAGTCTGTATAGTATATATATGTAATCACGTATCTATAAGAAATCACACATTAAAATAAAATTTAAATCAACGAGAAATTAAAAGTTACTATTAAAATAGTTAAAGTGACTCTTTAAGTGGTTAAAGTTATGCTTAAAAAAATGGTCGTTTTACCATAAAATTAATTTACACCCGTTGTACACAAGACTTTGTCATCAGTCCTAAATATGATGCTAATAGGAATAAATATTGTACAGTTAATTAAGCTAAACGAATAATTAAAATCTACTTACGTTAATTGCGGACCTTTACAACTTTATCATAATAGAACGTTAGTAAACTTCAATAAAATATTTAATCAAAGTAAATGAGTTAAATTAAAATAATAGAAAGTTCAATAAAATATTTAGATTTTAAATCGTCAGGTTTTTAGCTTTTACGTTGTCGACTGCTGACATAGTTTAAAGTTTGAATTTTTAAGAACACTTAGAAGAGGAATGGTAGAAGATTATATTAGAAAAGATGAAAGATTAGGAGAAAGAGAGTACGAGAGCAGAAACGCAGCTCGTAACCTTGCAAAAGCCACAATAATCATAAAGTTAACTGATGCCGAAAATAAATTAATCGAAAATATGTGCGTCACGCACGACAAAATAAAGTGGCGTGTCACGCTGCAACCTTGCGTAATTTAGCGCGATGCACCGCACTCAAGGAATACGAGAATATTCCTTTTTTATGCTTTACTACTCATTTTTTGATAAAATTATCCGATTGCTCGGTTGTTTTTTGTGCTTTAAACATTCTCAAAGTTCCAAATGTGTTCGGATGGATTTGTAGGCTAAATAATTATGAATTGGGCTTGAAAAATAAAAGAAATGGGTAACATAAAAGTTTTAGGCTAATGAAAAGGAAAATGAATGAATTTAGGTTTCTAGAAAAACTAAAGTATTTCTTCGGTCCAATATTGCATTGAAAACTATGCTAAAAAAAGCAAATGAGACCACAATAAATAAATAAAAAATTAATTAATTAATATATGATTAAAAAAAATAAAATTAAATAAATACATAAATAAATAAGAGGGAGTAACTTCTTCTATAGGTCTTAAATGAGTGTCCAACTTATTTTCCATCTTTTATGAAAAAATGATTTTATACCTTATCAAGAAATGATTTTATGGTACAAAATAAATAGTTTTCACACTTTTCTAATGGTCTAAAATGTGAAACAAATCAAGGGTTGATTTTGTTCCTTATTATAAGATAACAATAATTTTGAATACATGAATAAATAAAGTGGTAGAAGTTTCATATTCATAAAACATATACAAATTGGGATTTTTCTCTCCTCACCTTTTTCATTTTTTGATCAATGGAAAGCAATTCGAGTAAAGATGAAGAGAACCCATCCAAAAAACAACTTAAAATCCTGTGTGATTTTATAGATCAAGGTCAAAACACTAATCCATCTATCACCCTCGAGGATGATGTTGTGGAACACATCATATCTTTTTTACCCATCAAAGAAGCAAGCCAAACAGCAGTCCTCGCCAAGAGGTTTGAAAAGTCCTGGCAAAATTCCAAGCACTTGTGTTTTGATTTTTTATTTTCAAGAAAATATTTTCAATTTCAACCTGTCAACGTTGTTGATCGTGTCATCATGCATCATTGTAGTGAGAAAATTGAAACATTTAAGCTATGTTTGAATTCAAACAATATTGAGCATTTGATTAATTTATGGCTTGTTACAATTTTGCGTAAAGAGCCTAATGAAGTAGACTTGGATTTTTTATTGGGAAAGGCTCATACAAGTCCTTTACAAATTCCTTTTGAAATTCTTGATATTAAATCTATACAAACTCTAAGAATTTCATATTGTGTGGTAAATTTACCGTCCAATTTTAAGGGTTTACAATTTTTGCACTCTCTAATCCTAAGGCATATCAATCTAAAACGATCTTTTGTCAAGACTATAATTGATAATTGTTCTCTCCTAGAACATTTAGAAATTGTACAATGTCACGGAATCCGTCAAATCAAGGTTGATGCAAGTGCCTTAAAATTTTTTAAGGTACTAAAAATACTCGATTGTCATCAACTTGGTTCAGTCTTTGTAGATGCTCGGAATATGACCAATTTCCACATCGATGGAACCCCTCGAAATTTGACTTTTGGAGAAAAACAAATGTTTGAACTAATAGATGTAATGCTTAATTGCGGACGTGCGTCGCTTGCTCTCAATGTGCCAAAATTGAAGAAACTTATGATATACATCGCACATGTTAGAGTTCTGACTATCACCAGCACATTAATTGAGGTACGCATCATATAACTTGTACTTTATTTCTTTCATTTTTTTTAATTGCACCATTCTAGTTTCACCCTTACAATGCATATTCTATGTCATAAATATATTAGAGAAGGTATTGGGTGCGGACTGTCGTATGCATATCTACGTGCGGTAGGCTTGGCTGATATGTTTTATTGGTTGGCCGATATGTTTCGTTTGTTGGCTGATATATTTTTTTTTTGTATTGATTGGTATATTCCTTTTGTTGGCTAATATGTTTTATTAAATATTTGATATGTTCTTTTTTGTTGGCTACTATCAGACATCAGTTGACTGATATGTTTCTTTAGTTGACTGATATGTTTCTTTAGTTGACTTATATCTTTGTTTTGTTGGTTGAT
This sequence comes from Chenopodium album, assembly GCF_948465745.1. NCBI lineage: Eukaryota > Viridiplantae > Streptophyta > Magnoliopsida > Caryophyllales > Amaranthaceae > Chenopodium > Chenopodium album. Next base: position 70,744,811 of record NC_137837.1, read on the forward strand.
ATGTTTATTTTGTTGGCTTATATGTTTCATTTTATTGTCTTATAATTTATTTTGTTGGCTTATATGTTGCTTTTGTTTGTTAATTTTATCTTATTGTTGGTTGATATGTTTCATTTGTTGGCTGATATGTTCCTTTTGTTGGCTAATATGTATCTTTTGTTGGCTGATATGTTTCATTTGTTGGTTGATATGTTCATTTTGTTGGCTAATGTGTTATTAATGTCTCATATGTTCCTAATGTTGACTGATAATAGACATCGATTGACTGATATGTTCCTTTTATTAGCTGATCCACACAATTAACCATTTCATTCAACAAAAAATCAGATATATTATACAAGAATAAAAGAAGAAAAAAAAAGTAACATAAATTCAAAAAGTAACATAATATGCATCTCCCAATTCGACCACCATAACCACCGTCATAACTGCAACACATTCTCCAACTGCCAAACCAACAACAACAACACAGAACCACCGTTGTTCCCCAATTGGCCCACAACCAGCCACCAACAGAAAATAGGGATGGAAATGTATCGGGTCGAAGCGGGTGGACCATCACCCGCATCCATCCACCCTAGCCGATCCATCTACCATCCGCTATGAGATCCACCCAAATCCACCCATCCATCACCCACGGGTGAAACGAATGGCTCGGGTGATAATCGGATGTAAAATTTGAACATTTAGAATAAAAAAACAAATTACATAAGGTGTTGAAGGACGAACTGATGAATATCCATATTCATTACCATCCAAAACATCATTTCCCATACCTAAATTAGCAGCAAATTCACATCAACAATTAATTAAAAAAAGCAGCAAATTCAAATATACATATGAACCTTGAACACAAGCAGCAAATTCATGAAAATAACCCTAAAAACAAGTATTAAAATCGAATTAATTTCGTGAAAATAAGGTAGCAAATTCGTGAAGATAAAGGTAGCAAATTCATGAAAAAAGGCAGCAAATTCGTTAAAAAAAGGCAGCAAATATGAAATTAACCCTAAAAACAAGCAGCAAATTCGAATTAATTTCGAATGAATGAAAAATCCAGAAATTAGTAACAACAATTAAAACAACTCAACAACATATATAATTGAATTAAACAAGTGAACAAACAAAATTCATATGAACAAATTAATTAATCAAACAAGTGAACAAACAAATTCATAAAAAAAGGTGTTGTTTTCCTTGTTGGAGTTGTTGCTACCGTTGTTGCTATGGTGCCACTGTGAGGTAGAGTCGCAGAGAGAGGGAAGAGAGAGAGGCAGAGAGCGGTAGTGGTTTTTTAGAAATTACAATATTAAATTAGGAGTAGGGACATTAGCTTTAGTTGGGCCTAGCCCAATCTAAAAATTTTAGAAATTGAAAAAAATAAAAATTACTTTTAAAAATACTCGGGTGATGGATCGGGTTAACGGGGTCGGGTGATCCGCCACCCGCATCCGTTAATGCATCACCCGCCTATCATCTGTTTAAGCCGGGTTTTTCACTCAAACAATAAGACGAGTGGAGCGGGTGAACGGATGGTCCACTGGATTTTTCCATCTTTAGCAGCGAACTCCACCAATCAGTCACAACCCCTTCACCACATTAATTCCCAGCATCCCATGCGACCTGCACTTCCCGAAAATCACTCAGCAATTGCAGCACCACCTCCAACCGTCTACAACATAGCCGTAAATCGCACCAATTTCGATGAAAAGTGAATGACACTCCCCAACTGCCCAACCAACAACGACGCCACCTTCAACCACCTTCCACAACGCAGGTTGCAAATTGCACTAATTTTGATGAAAATTACCCAACAATTGCGACACCAAATCCAACCATCGTTCACAAGGCAGCCGCAAATCACACCAATAACGGCACCACCTCCAACCACCGTGCCATTTTTTCTTTTTCTTAAATTGCGCAAATAAGTGATAATCGGAGGAATTTTTTCAGGCAAAAGAAATGAACATGGAGTTTTTCAAGTGGAAGAATGAAAGAAGAAAGAGGAGAGAGAAAGGTTCTACAACTTTTCTTAATTTCGAAGAGAAGAAAAGTGAAGAAAGAGGAAAAAGAAGAAAGGAGAAAGGAGGAAGGAGGAATAAATATGAGTGCTGCACGAAGCATTGGGTGCGAATTGTCACACCCAATAGTTTATGAATATCATATCTTAAATTATACTTTAGTAAAAATTATAAAATTTAATATTTTGAAATTATAAATCGAGACTAATCTAAAAATACAACACATGAGTCTAGAAAGCTATCAATTCGGGCATTCAGGTCGGGTTTTAGTCAGACCAATGTGAGTCGGTTCAACTCGAGTTGGGTTATTTCCTATCAAGTTTGAGTCGAGTTTAGGTCGGGTTAATAACAGGTTGGGTTGAATTTGGCTTGGATTAATAATAGGTTGTGTTAAATTCGGGTTTCAACAGTTTATAACGGGTTAAGGGAATTCTTGGGTTCGGGTCAGGTTCAGTTCAGGTCAATTATTTGCATATTTTATTCAGGTCATCTCCAGGTAGGGTTATGTTGAACGGGTCTCGAAAACCTGGATTTACTCTGTTCTCAAGTTGGTTTCAGTTTGGGTCATATCTTGATCGGGGCACCATTTTCTCGTGTTCAAACATGTCGTCGGGTCATGATCGGGTTCAAATAGATATATTCTAACACTTAGAAATGAGCGTATACCAATAATTTATCTAAGTAAGGAGTAGTACGTATTGATTATTGAACTTCTCATAGTAACTATTGGCACAAGCGCACAACAGACACAAATTGTCATAAAATTCATATAGTATTTTCTTATTGTAGGGAATATTTCAAGTCATCCCACACTTGAGCCCCACTGTGATCATACATTTAAGCATGGTGGCGTCCAAAGGAAAGGAAGCTAGAGTAAAAGAGTTGCCAACAAGTTTTAGGAACTTGTAAACTGTTCACATGGTGAAGGTTACACCCCTTAATGATTCTAGAGATCGTTAACTCCAATAGGTCTGGAACTATGACGGGAAGTTCGGGGATGAAGGTACAAATCCAACCTAAAAGAGATTGAACTTACCCTAAAAATAGGTCTCTACTTTATTCTTCTCGTATTCATGTGCTCTTTCTGATTAACATGCAATCAATAGGTTTACCCTAAACCTGTTTAATCTATGTTGGTTTAATATTAATGCACAAACAAATCGATTATTGGCGATCACTTGAATTATAATCATATTAACCTAAACAGTATTATTAATTATCTTATTAAGCATGATTACAAGTACAAATTCCCTTTAAACATGCGTAAAAAGCGTGATCAAGCAATAACAATAAAACATCAAGAAACATGATAATCATCATCATAATAATAATCACAATTATATTAAAGAATAATATTATTAGCAGGATCCTAGGCATGATACTAAAAAGATTAATAACAAACCCTAGCATGTCACTAAATAATAAAAATCAAATCTTTAGCCCTAACATGATATAAGGAAAGAAATAGGAAGCATCATAATAAACATACTTGATATTAGAAATTTTAATTATTAACCTAAACATGATACTAGGAAGCAATAAAACATCATAACATGATAATGGGGATCAAAATAAAATAATCTAAGCATGATTTTTATATCAAAAGATCAATAAAACAATTAAAGTACTTACTTCGATGCCTCGTACCTCTTTCTAAAAACAAAATACACGCGTTAGTAACTTTAAGGAAAATATAAAATCAAATAATTAAATTAAATAATTGAAATAGAGATTTGGGACCAAACCCTCAGAAATATCAAACCTTTCACGTCTAGGGCGAAGGCAACTTCGAACTTGGCTAAGTGTTTCTAGAGCTAATGTATGAGGAATTTTGAGAGAGGGAAGGTTTAGAAAAAGAAGAGAGAGAGAGAGAGAGAGAGAGAGAGAGAGAGAGAGAGAATGCTTCTAGCTTTTAGAGAGAGAGAATAGAGTAATTTTGGGTGTTGTTGATTTGAAAACCGGGAGATACGACCCCTATTTATAGGAAAAATAGCACGAGATCGAAGAAAATCATATTCGGAATAAAATACCTCATGTCGCAAATGACAGGAGTCAGCGCCAGAAGACACGCTCGTCGCCTGACAACGAAGACCAACGCCAGGCGACGAAGGTCAGCGCTTGGCAACGACTTTGTCGACTTGCGCTGGTTTAAAAATCAACACGCTTTTTCACGCGTACTTACCTTTAACACCGGTTGCAGGTAATTAAGCATCCAAGCAGTTTTCGAAATCAGTTTTAATATATTTTATTCTAAATAAAAGATCTTTTTAAAAATATAATTATCAATCCTAAACTCATTAGAATAAAAAGAACCTTCTAGACACTTCTAGAAGATTAAAATCAATCCTAATTACTTTAGGAATAATAATTAATATGCCCTCCTCTAGATCATTGGACCAGCTTTAAAAATCATTGGGCCTAATCTAATTTAATCCATGACTTCCTCATAATTCATCGGAATTGGGCTTATAATATCATTGGAAAGCTCTTTTCGAGTCCAATCCAACTACACTATTATTGGACCCTTATTATGGACCAAACTAAATTGGACTGACTATTTTTCATAAATAAGTTAAGAAAAGAAATATTTTCAAAAACAGAAAAAGAAATATTTTAATAAAACATCCTCATCACTATACTTTCCACACTTTCACTTCGTTCGATAATCAAATGGCGTGAAAGGTATTCATCCCTGGGTTTGGTTTTGGGGAGACACATTTGGATGTCTACACTTATATTCTTAATTATGAGGCAAACTTCATATTCTTAGTAGAAATAATTTAGAAGAGAGTATGTAACTATATAACTATATATGAATAAGATGGTCGTAATTGAATTTAAGGTGATTTGAAATCGGGTTAGGTCAATAACAGGCCATGTTTAGTTTGAGATGGGTTGTGAACATGTCGGGTTGAATTTGGGTCGATTTTATAACAAGTCGAGTTGAATTCGGGTTGGGTTACAGGTTGGGTTGTTTTCAGGTCGGGTTAGTAACATGTCGGGTTAAATTTTGGCTTTAACGGGTTTAATCAGGTTTGGGTAATCTCAGTTTAGGTCGGGGTTCAGTTCAGGTTAATAAGCTACGGGTTATATTCATGTTAAATCATCTCCAGTCCAGGTCCGGGTCAAATACTCAGGCTAGCTCAAGTCTAGGTTTCGTTTTAGGTTAAATCATATTGGGTTTGGGACACCATTATCTCGGGTTCAAATAGGTTGGATCATAATCAGGTTCGGGTAGATTTTTCATTTTGGGTCAGCTTTGACAGCTTAACACAGGACTATGCTTTTCTAACTTATAAATCACAAAAACGCTTGATTAATTAATGAAGGATTGTATTTGAATAGTGTATATCTCAAACATTGAGATTAAAAAAGAATGGAGGCAGTATTTGTTAGGAATGAAAAAATAAAATTTGTAAGGTAGTTGAGATCTTAATTCATAGAAATTTACATTGATGAGTCTAAGAAATCATTTCCATGGTAACAAAATCGGAATTCAACCCTGATTAGAAACTTAATAATTAAGGGTGGTGCTAGTCTGCTAGAGCTAGGCAAGACTACAGTCGACCATTAGTGTATGCTTTGGAAAAGCTATGTTAGGCTTTTGCTATGTCAAATTGAATCTGATCATCAGATCATGTCGTGTAAGTGAATCATCTTAATAAATTACACGCATGTCATCCCAAATATCACACATTTGCTAACATTTAAATATCCATGGCTTATTAACAGTTACGTTGTTCATGTCATGTCGTGTCGTGCTTATTATATGGTTTTGACATATTAGAAAAGTTTTGTATTGACCTGACCATACCTAGTACTAAGTAGGTTCAATTGAATCAACCCGCCCTTTACTTTTATTAATTTTGTACATCTTATTTATATTAATGATGGAGTTGTTTGTCATGCCAGGATATTTTTGCAGCCTTTGAAATTGGAAAGAACGAACTAAAACATGTTCTCTTTGATGTAAAGGAACTCCAAATACTTATGAAGGCCACAAGCATTTGCAATCCATATGACATTATTGAGTTTGTTGATAGATGCCCAATTATTGAGAGACTTTTCATTGATGTAAGTATCTCTCAGACTTTGCTTTATATATACATATATGGTGATAGTAAGCTAGTTGTTGAATTGATATATTCCTTATCACAAACGAAAAATTTATACACCTTATTCATCTCCATAAACTTAATTTTAGTGAGTAATTTAAGTTTTGTTTTAATATGAGTTATTTATGGCAATTATTTAATATCAACATAAACTTACACCAACATTACCACTTAAGCGGAAATTCACTACCTACCTATACCAACCTTGCTGTAGATTACCATCTATTACTTGCATATATACTACCTCCGTTAATTATTAAGTGCAACAAAGGGGTATTATTTATGAGACATAAAATATTCCTTTGTTACACATAATAATTAACTAAGGTAGTATACAATATACCCACTTGTGATATTATAATATTCATTATGGGACATATATCATATACTTTAAATAAAAAAAAATAAAAAAAAAATTGAAAACCGGCAATGCCAAACGATAATTAGATTTAATTTACTACCTCCGGTCCAAATTAGTAGCAACTTTGGGGAGGTTGTGGAGGCCGAGGCAAAAGATCATAAGCATGCATGATTATTGAAAGATAAGGGTATATGCTTAAGTTTTAATCCAACCTAAAAAAAATAAAAAAATTAAGACAAACGACCCACCAACCCAGCCACGACCACCAACCCATCCATGACCACCAACCGGCCACCACCACCACCTCCTACCACCGAACCCAGCCACAACCAACAACCCATCCACAACCACCAACCCAGCCACGACCATCAAACCAACGACCAAACCACCGACCACGACCCCTAACCTATGACCACACCCAGCCACGACCACCAACCCAGCACACCGATACAACCAACCCAGCAAACCCGACACAACCAACCCAGCAAACTCGACACACTGACACCGAAACCACCAACCCAACACACCGAATCCACCAACCCAGCACACTGAATCAACCAACACCGAAACCATCAACCCCAACCCACCGATTTGAAACCCACGAGCCACCGATCTTAAACCACGACGCCGCCGACCCCCGCCGATCTTAAACCTCAAGGAAGGAGAGGAGAGAGAAACCGCTGATTCACGCTCAATTCTTCGCCGTCAAACTCTGGAACTCGCCGGAAATTGCCTCAATTGGAGTCGATCAAGCGACAAGTTGAAGGAGGAGAAAGAAAAAAATTGGGGATGAGGAAGATTATGTAGAAATTTGATGAATAATGGTGATGAGGAGGAAGACGAAGGAGGGTGAAGGTGGCTGGAATTGGTTTCGGTGGCTAAGGGGTTGATTTTGGTGAAAATAGGTAACTTAATTAATGTTAGGGTTAAAGCTAATTAGATAAAATCAGTTTTGTAATTAGGGTGTTTTAAAAAGGATAAAAATGGGAAAGTTGCAAGTAATGTGGACCAGCCCAAAAAGAAAATAGTTGCAACTAATTTGGACCGGAGGTAGTATATATAAAAACATCTACCACCCTGGCCCCAACCACCCACCCCTTCCCCTTCCTCCTCCCTTTCCCCCTCCCCTAGCAACAATCCCCTCCTCCACCAAACCCGCCGCCCAAATCCCCCCCCCCCCCCAACTCCGACGACCTACCTCCCCCACCAACTGGCCTCCTTTTCCCCTTATCCCCGTTGGCAACCACCACCACCACCTTGATTTTGAACCCTAGAAAATTCAATTCACTAAACATGAATCTGTTATAACATGTAGAACAAAGCCCATCTCGGGGCACTTACTACCCTCAAACCCACTATAGGGGTACTTACTACCTTCAAAGAGTGTATATTTAATCATTATTGTCCTTTACAATATATATGTAGTATAGTTGAATGTTCTCTTTTATTAATGTGTACATTCTTGACTATTTGGTTTAAAGCCGTTATTTCATTATGTTTAGTTTACACATGTTATTAACAATAATCAATTTTATCTCATTGAACAGATGCAAAACTTTTCTTCTCAACAAACAAACCAGTACTTGATAATGAAAGATAATTTCAAATTGGAGCGACATAACAAACAACTATCTTTCCTGAAACTAGTGAAGTTCTCCAACTTCAACTTCAGTGATTGGGAAATACAGTTGCTCAAGTTCTTCCTAGTAAAGGTGCCAAATATAGAGAACATTGCTGTTTTTGCGTCGAAGAAGTACTGCCTTGAGGAGCATCCTTTTGCTGTTGCTGAGTTTTTAGAGTTCGCAAACTCTTTGAGATCAACTCCTACAATCAAAGTGGCTCTTTACGAGTATGATGACAAAGAAGATGGTGTTATTGCTCCTAAGCATCGACCTTTCAAAGAGCTCTATCCTTATTGATCGGTCTATTTTGCAAGGTTATGAACTTATGGTTATGATGACTGGTGAGAGTCATGTAAACCTTTTTTTCGTTTTGTTGCTGAAGAATAACTGCAGTTACTGCAGACTGCATCCTACATTACATGTAGGCGTTTTGAAGTTTAAACATTATTTTCCTTTTCTTTGTCAATCGACCTATTTTAGTAGGTTATGAACTTGTGGTTATGACTTGTGAGAGTCATGTAAACCTTTTTTTCATTTTGCTGTTGAAGAATAACTGCAGTTATTGCAGACTGTGTATCCTGCATTGCATGTAGCCATTTTCGAGTTTGGAACATTGTTATCTTTTTCTTTGTTAGACAAAACAAGTTTGTTTTTTATATTAGATCATTTGTTGCTTTGTCTTATGGTATGATTTATTCTTTTTGTTTTGGTTTGAAAATTTTTCAGGTCTGTTTCAATTGATAAGATATATGTTTTCAGCAAAGAATGTCTTATAGTTGATTGATAATTTGATATAGCTAGTTTGACTAGCTGGTTATATTAAATGGTTTGACTAACTTTGTAAAATCATTTGTTTTACCAAACACCAAAAGAGCTTATTGCAATAAGTATTTTCAAAACAATTGTTTCAAAAAGCCAAGTTGAATAGCTGTTTCAAATCAATTTATTGAACGCAAAAAATAGCTGATTTTGTGGTCAAATCATCTAATTACTCCCAAAAAATCTAAAGTATCTTCAATATCTCTTAAACAAATAAGGGTAGTTTAGAATTAGAGGTAACTCTGAACATAAAATTCTCAATTAAATAGTTCTTCGCAAAAAGAACAAATTATGAAGTGATTCTTGCTAAAGTTTTCCTATAATCTAATTGATCCAGAATTTCCAATAATGAAAGTTAGTTATACAAATTTCTCAAGGGAAAATACTAATTCTATACAAGAGCAAATCACTGAAATCTTACTGGCAGTAAATCACTCAGGGAACAGCCACAAAGCAGTGGCATTGAAACTTTACTAATAGTACAACAAATATTACAGTTGATCTCCAATTAACAATTGCAACAGCAACAGCAACATCAACCTGATTTATGTTGGAAATGCAACAGCTGCTTTTGAAGGGCAATACAGGAACTTTTTACAAGTGCAAATGTAGCTTGATCAAAGTGTCCTAGCAACACTCTTAAATTCATTCAAGCAAGATTGAAGAACCTTTTGCCGTTTCTGAAGAGATTGCCTTTCATTTTGAAGGATATCAATCGCCCCGGGTGCAACAAACATCTCCATGAATTTTTCATCATTTACAGCAAACAAGTCCATCCCAAGTGATACCATAAGCCTTTCTTGACTGCATCGATTAGAAACCGAGTAAGATTATAGGATATTTCATCAAACATCTATAACGAGTATGCCAATTACGTAGTATGATAAAGCCACTTACCATGGAGTTAAAAATCCAGAATTCAGTGCAGTTGTCACACTTTTCTCAACTAGAATTTCTCGTATCCGGGCAAAATGCTGAGCAGCCGATGAGCATATGTCAGCATATGCAGAACCTGATCTAAAAGCATTATCTCCATTTCCAAAATAAAGACCGGCATTATTTCTGTTGCCCAATATTCTAGGATGCCTTTTCCTTGCTCCAACTTCCATATAATTTCCTGCCTCTTTCTTCACCAAACCATAAACTAACTCACATGGTTGATCAGGTGAAGGGGTCTCAGGCACTGTCATTTGATTATCACGAAGAGCTTCTCTGTCTTCTGGACCTTTGCCTGGTGTGGTTTCCCGCACATTTTTCTCAGGTGGTATATTCTCTTGGTTTGTCGTAGCTTCATTTTGCAAACCTCGTGCACCATCTGACATATCTAGGTAAAGTGATGCAGGAGAAACTTGTCTGTAACTGGAAGTTATAAGGCTACCTTGGACATCACTTTCATAACAAGCAAGAGAATACGGACTTGTCACTGAATCAAGGTGGTGTCGAACTAGCTGTTTACACTGTTTAGCAAGATCTTTAATGAACCTATTGAATGAGTGCCTCAAAGCAGCATGGAAACCAACGTAGCCATCCATGTCTCCTGTTTTCTTCCCATCTAAAAAAACAACAAAATCCCTGCTCAATTAGATGGCTCATCATCATATCAAATACCCTTCCAAAAACACATTAGTGTCCTAAATATAATAGGCTGCATTTGGCTATCTCATTAATTCATTTTGATATACTACGTATATTAAGTTCTAGATATAGATAGTTAGACATTGTATTTCCCCCCTTTTAACTTAATGAAAACAATTAACAGTAACTCCAGATACTGATGTTGTGTAGAGATATTAAGTTGTAGACAGTGAAGGAAAGTTATGGTACTCTTAACTTTTTTTCATTGAAATGACTTCAAACCAATTTGACCAACAGTAGTAATAGAATCAACAAAACCCACATGTCAAGTTGTTTAAAAAACAGAATTGTACAAGAAAAGACAACCCATCATCAAATCCATGAAACAATTTTTCCAGGAAAGCTACAAAAAGAACCCAAAAAAGATTCATAATTTGGTCTCTTACATTCTGAGTTCTGGCATTGATTTCGCTCATTGGCAAGTTCAAACAGATTCGTTAAAACAAATGCAAGTCGGTCACATGCAGTGTCAAGCAGGGGTGCTAGCCATGATCTGGCAGCAGTACGTGCAATCTCAGCAGCTGCCTCAGTTATACCTCTACTCCCACCACGGCCAGCATGAGCAAGCAAAATATTGGCCACCTGTTGTAGGATACATGTGATATTCATAGATCAGAAGATGCCAGATTGCCAGACCAGCCAAACTAAATTACTGTAATAATACAACTACCTTTTCTCTGGATACTTGAGGACAATCAATGGAATATGCAGCACAGCGAAACTCATGCATGACTCGTTCAAAAGCAGCCCCTCCATAAAGCCGCAGGGTAGAATTTGGGGGTTTAATGTCGGCAGTAACACCAGGCCAGCCCCCAGTACCACTGTGCAAACGCTCCTCCTCAGTTGTTTTCCCCCATTGCTCTGGAGATGGATCAGCTGCTCCACCAATCAATGATACCTTTAAAAATCAAAGGGGAAAAAAAAGGTCCATCCAAGTTAAGTTTGGACGGAGAAAAGATACATCCTTAATTTTAAATAAGACCTTCAATTATTATATGGATGAAAGGAGAACTTAAAACACTGTAAAATATTCAGTTTTCAGAAACCAAACTCAAAGTAGAGCTTTGTTAATAGGATTTACCAAGAAAGGGATACAAAGAATATAATAATAAAGCAATTTTAATGAATGCTAGATACACACCACATGACTGCTTATGGAAGCTGTGTGTAACATTGCTGATCTTCGGAGATGAGAAACATCAGAAGTTGCCTGTATCTTTGATTCCATATTAGCCAGCTCAGAGGTAACCTCACCACAACGCTGCTCAAGCAATGCTAGTGTTGCTGGGGCAGCTTCCTTGTAACGTTTCTGAAGCTCAGATTCCAGAAACTCCCTAACAGAGCTAAAACCAATGAAGGGGCGGAATTTTTCCTCATCAAAACCTCCCTTAACACCTTCACGTAGATGACGCAAAACTTCTGTGTCAACTTGAGATATTTGACGTCGAAACTCATCATTAGAGATTGTATTCCTCTCCTTGGGAAGGGCCACATAAAAAGGCCGAATATTCTCTCCTAGGTAACCACTTGCACTCAGATACCGATCAACCTCCCAGCGGTCACCAAATTCCTAAAGACATGAGGCCTGTTAGTCAAACTATTCCATCATTGAGAAGATATCTTAATTAAGGATGAAATGTCGATTACTCTCCACGTCTCTCACATTTCACAATAATAGTGACTAACTAGCAAGTTTTTTCATTAAAGCCAATACAAAAGCAAACTTACTGTTATATCAACAGGTCCAACAATATGCAGTTAATATGTTTTCCAATCTTTTATGAAGGACATGCAAGCACATTATAATCCAGAATTCATACCTTAAGACGATTATCAAATTTTGAGACAACGATTATTGTCCGTCTAAAAGTTGGATCAATGTCACGAATAGCATCCAGCCACAACGATGAGCACCATTCAACACTACTCTGCTGAAGGAACAAGAGAATTCGATGGGGTGGACTTGCTAATGACTTCACCATTGATAAGATTTCATCAGGTGTACTGTCTGGCTCTCCCTTTTTAGCCTGTCAACCAAAATTCCAATCTGTCATCTCCATCTCACAACAATAACATACACAAAATGTTGTGGCATTGGCATTATATCACTGAAAACAAAAAAAATCTACCTTTAGAACAAAACCCGGGGTATCAATGATAGTCAAATTTGGACAATAAGCATATTCAGCTCTCATAACAATTGGCTTTGAAGAAACTGATGTATTAGTCTTCTTCAACAGCACCTCAGTACGCGATTTTATTGTATCGGCAATAGTAGATGCCAATGAGATAGAACTACCATATTCTTCAGAATCCTCATCCTGTCATAGCAATTGCAAACCAAAGTTCAATTTTTAAAAAATGACAACTAATGTCATGAATAACTTAATTACTTGTACCAACTAATCTAACCTTTGTTTTTTTTTCATATTTTCTCCTACAACATTACGCTATAGTTTTAATAAATGATTGGATTGATTGCAATTAGAATTATTACTAAAATGGCAAAAAATTAATCATTTCAAATGCTACAAAAATAACCCACCCCAAAAAAAATCAAAAATTTCATCATGCATATCTCTTTCTAATTAGGGGTTCGAGACGATCTTGTTCCCAAATTTACAACTTAATGGATAAAAAAGGTAAAATCTGAGCAAAAATCCAGGAAAAATTGATAAAATTTATTCATTTAATCATACAAAACCTAGAAGTAAATTAAAGGAACAAAAATGTTGAAAATGTGAAATTAAAGAAGAAGAATACGAACCTGAAATCGACACCGAGGCTCTAAAGCAGTAGAATCATGAACCATTTGAAGAATCAAAGGTCTACGAGTACCCATTTCAACTTCACGAACATTAAACCGAAACCCAAGAAGTGCTTCAAGTAGAGAACTCTTGCCATCAGATTGTCCACCAATTGCAACAATTTCAGGTATCGGAAGCTTTTCGCCGAAAGCAACAGCAGCAGCTTGTAATCGATTGTATGCTTCGAATCTTGATTTGAATTCACTGGAAGATGGCATTGAGGAATTAGGGTTAGGGTTAGGATTTTGGGTTTGGGCGATTTGGTGGTGGTGTCTTTTAGATGATGAAGTTTTTGATGGGGTTTTAGTGGGGGTGTTGAGGAATGTACTTGGAGTCGCCATTGTTGAAGAGGAGAGAGAAAATGGGGGGAAAGAGTGAAGTTGAGAAGGAGGAGGAATTTGAATTTGAATTTGGAAAGGAAGCCGTTGGAGCGGAGGAGGGAAGAACGAAGAAGAAAAGGATGGATTTATGTGGGCTTTTTGTTTGTTGTAATCTGGGCTCACTTGTAACTTGTTTCGATGATACACAATGTAACTTCATTGGGAATACTAGACACGACTCACACAAGAGTTATCAAACCGAGTGTGTGGTTTGGGTTTGGATTGGCTATGGACGTATTGGTCATATTGAATATGTATGGTAGAAGAGAAATCATATTAAATTTCGAGACAATACGAAAAGGTTTTGGGCAATCCGAACAAGAAGGAGGAGAATTTGGTCCACAAACAAGTCTTAAGAGCTTCATACTAAAACCAATTGGTAATAGTAGGAGTTACTCCTCTACCTTATAGAGTTGAACCACCTCTCCTCTTTCTCCAATGTGGGACACTCACAAGTGGGCAACAATAGGTTTCAACAAATCATGGGTTGATTTTGATTTGGGTCGTGTTTGGTTTGGCAAATCTGAGGATTGATTTGAGTTGTTTCATGTTATGGCGAGTATGTACTGATTTATTCTGTGTTTGAGTCAAGCTGAAATCGTGTGAGTATTACGTTCGGGGTAAATTCAGATTAGATAAGCCTTCAAGTATGGTTTAAGGTTGTATCATATGATATTTTGGTATGGTAAATTCAAGTCGGATGAGCCTCATATTTGGGTCAAGTTTGGATTAAATCAACCTATTTACAAATTAGCATAGTCTTAAATTTAAGCAGAGTTTGAATTGAATGGGTTTCGGATTTAGGTCAAGTTCAAATCATGGTATTTAAGACTTAAGACTATAACTTGATTAGATTATCAACAATTTCTTTTTCTTTTTTTTTTTTCAATAATAATAACTATTATAGTCCTCCCTTTTTATGACATTCCCTCATCGCAATGTATCATTAATTTAGTAACTAGGTCTTTGTATATCGAAATACATTTCGGTTCACTATATAGGTAAACAACACAAGTAAAACAATTCATCTTAGTTCACTTAATCTTACCTCAGCTTAGTTTATATTGTACGACTTATGATCATTTTTATAAATACACTTTTTATGGCAACTCTACCTTTTGGTTATAACCAGAAACTACAACTCCTATTCCACTTAGCTAAGGGCCTGTTCTGATTGATTGAAATGAGCTAAACTGAATTTAACTTATTGAAGTTTAACTGAACTAAACTGAACTTAATATCTTATGAGAGATGAAAATTAAGAATTGAAGTGAATTGAAATGAAAATAATTTGAAAAGAACATATCCTAAGTTAGCTTGAATGGTAGAAAGACAATTCAAAATTTCAAATTGAAGGATTGAGAATGAATCAGTCTTTTCTCGCTTTAATTTGGCAAGGCCTATGCAATTGACTTCCCGTTGATGTCCCCAAACGTACACGTTCCATCTTCCCAAGTAAAATATGGGCTTGTGTTAGCTTAGTCAACTGTTGGAATGCAACAATTGGAATGATGATAGCGAGGGGTGCATCGGATCATGCGTGGTTTTGGGGGCGTGCGGATCAACCCATTATATCAAAGGACTTTGTCCAAAAAAAAAAAAAAAATTATATCAAAGGACGTTAACGTGCTTATCATATGCTACATACCACATAAAAAAATTATATCAAAGGACGTTAACGTGCTTATCATATGCTACATACCACATACCTACTAGCTCTGTAGCTATAGTATCCAAGGACATTAAACCCCCCCCCCCTTTTTTTTTTTTTTGGTGTTTAGAGAGCCACAATGGGCGGGGTGAGAATCGATCCCAGGATCTCCTGTAATCGGGAGGGAAGCTCTAACCACTTGAGCTATTCACGATTTATACTCCGCAATTATTTGATCATCTAATTCTTTTTTCGGTTTGTCTTAATGTGTGCCTATGGGCATATGTTAAGCTACAAAATTAAGAAATTTTCTAATATGTGCCAATGGACACATGATTAGACGACGTAGAATATTCTTTATTAATTTAGTCCCGTGCGTTGCACGAATTAAGTAGTCATTATTTGTTTAAATAGTTGTCAAATTTATATTAAAAAAAATCATATTCTCATTAATTAATTTTGAAAGAAACACCGTATTTATTTAGTTTTGGAATATAGGAAGAGAAAAAAAATAAAGGATGGTGTCAAAAATAGTTTAGGCGAGAAAATTTTTAATAAGGAATTGACATGTGTCCCTTAATGATGTCTGCATGTTTTATTTTAGTAATAGTTAATAGATTTATCTAATTATACAAACAAAAATATATTTAGTTTTATAGCTAATTATTTGGTCATGGGCACACATTAGAAAATCTCTTAAAATGGAGTAAAATGGATTAAATAACTTGTTTTATTTTACCATATTAGCAGGGTAGGAAAAGAGTACCACTAATTGAGTAAATAGTGGGCAAAAAGTAATGAAAACTTTTAACAATTTGGAAATGAAAAATTGGACTATGATATTGTATGTCGATGGATCACTTCAATAATTATAACTCAATAACAATTCAAATCTAACAGACCAACACCATGAGCATGTTTTAAAAGTAAGAATAAATTAAACAAAGGCAAAGTGCTCATTTGTTTTTGTTATTTTCCTTAATAAGTGAGTACCATGGTTTAATATTATGATGTGTACCATAACTAAAGATATTGGTATAGCTTGCTCCCACATAAACGTTCAAAATTTTCAAAGCAAACCGTTAGACGAGTCGATCTGGGCTGCACCCGCAACCAAGAGAAGATTCCACTTTACAAGTTTCAGGAGATTCCATCCCAAAATCATAATTCGTGTATATATATGACATTAGCAGGAGTAATCCCTTACCATTCATGATAAAGTGTTTAATTTTTTCTTCTTTTCTCAATATCTTGTGTGATTTGAAAAGTTTACGCTTTGATATAAAATGAACTTGTTATTTTTTTTATCTTCTATTGTATATTTTTTAAAATAAGTGGAATAACCAAACAAGGCCTTATTTCAACACATTGTGCCATATGGATGGTTATAATTTATTCTTTTTGGGTGTTTCCAGCCGGTTCACCCTTTGGGCTAATCCGAATTCGGCAATCAGTTATGGGTGGGTTAGGTTCCAGTCCCCTCCCAATTGTTGTTGTGGGGGATCGAAGACGGGTTATAATTGTAGGATAGAGGAGGTATTAATTTGAGTGAGCAAGTGATGATGGAGTAAATAGAGATGATGAGTTATATAGTTTGTCTAGAAAGAGACAAGATAGCATAGAGGGAGCACTTTATAAGTTTCACCACGACACGCCAAAACGTAACTAGAATAGCAGCAACTAATTAAAAGGTTGCTTCTTAATGCAAGGCATGCAATAGATTTATAGATAGATGAGCATATTGTATAGCTTAAGGTTAAGGTCGGGGCTCAATGTCATAGGTCGCTGTTTCATCCAGTGTGATTAGTGGGGTGACTATGCCATTATTGCTTTAGTAGATTAGTAGCAGCATTAATTAGGGTTTGCACCAACAAAAAATAGTATTCCCTATATCCTAAATCAATTGCTACTATAGGATTGAAGGGTGTTTTATGCGATAACTTTTTTTAATGGTGATCCAATTGGTGTAAGTAATAACGAACAAAATATTTTAAATAATTGGTTAGTAAGGAGAGACGATTATGTTCTCCGAAGTAGAAGCCTACATATTAGTAATGATTGTTTAGGGTTCATTATTGATCTAGCTAAGACCAAACCAATTTAGACTAGGATCAAAGACTAGATTGGTAAATTTCTGATCTTGGACCATACATGAATTAGAGTATTAGACTAGACTAGAAGCTAAGGCAGCGAAATTTCTCTTTTTTTTTTTCTTCTTCTTTACAATAAAAGTTACTCGTTGGTTGGTCAAATTGACTTGTTTCATAATAATCCGTATTTGATTTGCTAGTAATTAGACATTAGTAATATAATAGAGCATAGTAATAAGCTTAAGCACCTCTTACTCAACCAAAATTAGTTCTTTTTACGCAAGATGATATAACAGTCTTCTCAATTTATTATACTTGTAGTTAGGGTAAGACTAGTTAATAAATGATAGATAATCAATACACATCCTTTTTAAATAGAAGAAAAGGACAATATTTAAGAACTTCTAACCAAATAAGATAAACAATGCAAAAAGCACCAACATATTACTCCGTACTCCGTAATACATAGCCACAAATCCACTTATTGTTGAATGTTCCTAAGAAAAAAAAGTCCAAATTCTATATCATCATTCTTCCTCCTAATCTTTTCACTAGATTGCACTCCATCTCCAACAATGCAATCCATCTCCAACAATGCAATCCATATCACCATATCTCTTTGTTCAAATACATACCAACTTCAATAAATTTGACTTTTTAGATCATCATTTTTGTCAACAGCAATTAACATATAAAGTAGTAAGAACTATGCACACACTTTTAACCCAAACATTCTTTATTGATATCAAGTAACACCTTTTTCTCTTGAATAGTCTCATGCTCTCATCTTAAGTTAATAATCTTACTTAATCGAATTAATCTATCCAAACTCGAACTCATAAACGCGATCTTAACTTTATTTTTTACACTCAAAACGTTCTCTCAATTTCATATATATGTACATGATTGGAAATTAGGATTTGTAGTTTGACAAATTTCAAAGCTATGGGTTCACTTGTGAAGCTTAAGCTTATATAATTCATATAATATAATTATGTTCAAACATGCTTAACAACACCTTAAACTAGAATTGTTCATCATGTAATTTTAGGTCCACTTAATCAATTTTATTTTATGAACAAGAAACTTACGATTATCAATACAATCTGATGAAGCTCCAAGCACAAAAATTATGCAAGATCACCATTAATTAATTAATCCATAACATAACACCATATTAGTCCATGAATATTACTGTACTGAAATATATACTATACAAAGATTTCATTTATGAAATTTATTTTGCATAAGTCTAAGAAAACTCATCTTAGATTATGATTATGCTAATAATAAATAAATAAATAATAAAAATAAAAATAAAAATAAAAATAAATAAAAATAAAAGAGCATACATTTTCTAACAATACATTTGATTATTTGAATACCACTTGATTTTACAAATTCTACTTTAAATACAACACCATATATATATTATTCAGTTATTCTATAGTAATCTTTTTTATTACAAAATAAATAAAATTTTCTACTTTAGAAATATTTGCATCAGAAGGATAAGTGAGCAGTAATGCCTATGCTACTATGGAAATTTCTCTTCTTTTTTTTTGAAAATACTATGGAAATTTCTTAAACCTAAACAAACCTTAAACATGGGATATACTATACAAACCCTATCAATTCTGCTGCACTCTTAGATTTGAAACTCGACACCTCTAGATAAACCGGATCAACTCCCTTACCAGTTGATCTAAACATATACGTGCTCGTATAGACAAATCGAACCACCATCTGGCAAGTTTTTATAATATCTGAAATAAAAACGTTCCAGTAACCTAAGCTTGGTTTTCACTAAAAGAATAGAATAGAATGTGTTAAAGGGTTTGATTCTGCCATAAAGCAAAAAGAGGAAAACCATAGAAGAAGGAAAAAGAACAAAAAAGGAAAGCTCATATGATATGAGTAGAAGAGGCCATAATTTTTTAAAAAAAATTGTGCATTATTATTATTATTTGTAAAACAAATATAGAAAGTGGACAGCACAGGTACTACTCGTAGTCTCGTAGTTTTGATTGTTCTTAAAAGGAGTGCGTGGAAAAAGAATGCCAAAAAGGCATTACATGAGACAATGGTCCATGCTGCTCAACATCACTACTATACCCTATTATACCTTTTTTTTTTTTTCTTTTATCCACGCTCCACCTCAACTTAATCTTATACTCTTATATTCTTAGTTATTTTCGAGTACACTTGAAATTACTCGTATATGAAAAAGGCTATTATGGGTCTGTTCTCATTGACTAAACTCAGCTGAACTGAACCGAGCTGAACTGAACAAAACTGAATATTTTATAAGAGAAGGAAATTAGGAGCTGAACCGAACTAAATTGAGTTGAACTGAATTTTAACGTATGAGAACAGACCCTATGTCACTTATCTGACCATTTGGATGAGAACATATATATCCATTTGATTAACTTATATTCTTGTATAATTTTAAGTACACTCGAGTCTATGTATACCCAAATACAAAAGGGAGATTCTTTAAAGTTTACTCCTTGTGTTATTGAGTAATTTACACGACCAAACTTAATATACGTGTCAGTGCAAAAGTTTAACCTTAAATATAGGAGTGTAAAATTAAATTTTAATAAAATAATATAAAAAGTTGATATTATGAGACTTTAAATTATCATCTATTTAACCACATATCTCAAGATAAAATATGATACATCACGAAAAATCTATGATCAAAGTTAATATGTGAACCGTTTAAAAAAAGTTAAACATGTCAATTTTGGGACAAATGAAGTACCAATGTACCATACTTCATAATATAATGTTTCTCGCTTAGTGGTTAAACCTTTCCTCCCGATTCTAAGATATCATGACATCGATTTTCATCACCCGTACTTGTAGCTCTTTAAATGCAAAGTGAAAATCTTAGGGTTCGTTTAGTATCGTTGTAGTTTTCTATTTTTTGTTTTCCAAAACCATATGATATATGTAATATAATGAATAAAAAATTAGTCAAATTTATTAAGATCATGATAATTTTGAAAACTGACAACAGAAAAGTGGAAACATCTTTTTCTTGTTTCCTGTTTTTGGTTTTTTGTTTTTCAAAAAACTGAAAACTGAAAACAAAAAACGATGTCAAACAAGCTCTTAGAGCAAGTTTAGCCCCAAGTCTTATGGGGTGACATCTTCAAATTGAGTCTTAAGATTTATGCTTAATACTTTTCCCATTTTTCTTCAAAAATCTTTGGCAAGTCTTAAGTTGAGTTTTGAAATTTCAAGACTCAACTTAAAACTTGAGATTGGGACCCACTTCACTTTTATTTTTATTTATTTATTTTTTTACACTTTTCTACATATATATGTTAAATATTTAAATCTTAGGGTTAAAGTGATAAATTTGTGTAAGTTTTAGTGAGACTTAACAAGAATTTGATGACATCATTTTCAATGAAGACCACCAAAAATGATGTCAAATCCAAGTCTTAAAACTTGGTGCTAAATTTTCTCTTACTAACAAACATATGTGATAACTAAATTTAGAAAAGAAAAGTCATTTTTTTTTATCTTACACACCCAAACATGGGTAAATTTCTATTTTCTTTTTAAGAGGGGCAACTAAGTAGGGTAAATAATAGCAGAGCATGCAGTATAGAAATTGATTATACTTTCATTCCTTCACTCAATTTCCATGACAACAATAATACCTGCAGACCTCATCACTCTCACTTAACGTAAAGCTAACGCCATTCTCTCTCTTTACTTTTCCCTCTTAAAGCTCATTCTTTCATTCTACTATCACTTTCATATTTCCTTCTTTTTCCACCTCAAAATACACCCCCAAATTCCCTACTTTTTTTTCAAAAATTTGCCAAAAACTCATCAACCCACTTCAATTTCTTCCTTATATACCTCAATTCTGCAATTATTTCACAACCCCAGAAGTTAAATCACAAGAATTTCACCCCCCAAAAGTCATGAGAGACAGAGGAAAAAGAGAGGTTGAAGCATATAATAATATTAATAATGGAGGAGATTATAATTTTGTTGGTGATAATTATTTCCCTGAATTTCCCTGCAAAAAACACCCAAATTCAGCTTCTTCTTCAGGTGGGATTTGTGCTTACTGTCTTACTGATAGACTTGCTCAGTTAGTCTGCCCTCAGTGTGGTGAACAGAGGCTTTCTTCTTATTGTTCTTGCTCTTTTAACACTAATAATAAGTTCTACAATAGCTATGACACCTCCTCCTCCTCCAACCCCACCGCGGCCGATGTCGGAAGAATCTCATTCTTACTAGAGAATGACAAGAATGGTGAAGAGATCTCAAGTTCGAGGTCGAGGATTGAACGAAGATCAGCTCATAACAATGATGATTTCTCCCATTTTAGAAGAAGCAATAGCATTTCTACTACTGCTGTCAATAATAATCATAATAACAATCATGGGTCAAGATCAGAAACTGGTAAGTTTTGGAAGATTGGAAGATTGTTCAGAAAAAAGAGAGATAAAAACATTCAGAATATCAGCAACAACAATAATCAGAGTAGTCATAATAATGAAGAAAATTATGAGTGTAATGGGGTTTCAAGATCAAGATCACTTTGCAGTTTCAGGGGATTCTATGATACTGATCAAGAAAATGGAGGTTTTGCAGTTTCATCATCTGCTGCAAGAGCTTCAAGTGTAAGTACAGGAAATTTTGTTCTAGATTCAGCTAAAAGAAGCTGTTTTAGTGAATCTGAAGCAAGAATTAGCAACTTTGATTATTGTGATGCTTCTAATTTTGTTGGTACAAACAAGAGTAATATTTTCTCATTGAGAGAGAGTGAGTTTGTTAATAGTGAAGATCATGCTTTCATTGATTTGAAGCTGCATGATATGTCATCGGAAAGCTCGAAAATGCCACCTGATCTTGCTGCTTTGAGGAGGAGTGGGCTTGGGTTATCAACTAAGGAGTTCGGGTTTCGAGGCGGTGGCGGTGGTGGTGATGGATTGGGGCATGAGATGTTCAGAAATGGTGGAGGGTCATGTAGAGTTAGTAGTGTTAGTGAAAGAGAATTGAGGAAATGCAGAAAGAGCTACAAAGTTTGGAAATGGTTTTTCAGGCATCAGACTGATAATTCTGGCAAATTTGATGATCATGGTCCTTTCAATTCATAAGAAATAATCAACTTGTTCTTAATACATCCTTAAATTATATTCCTAGTTTTTGTATCTTTCTTTAGGTTTGTTCCTATTTTAAGTTGATTTGGAAGAATTTGAGGTCTTGTTGCTTTATATTAGGTGAAGAAAATGCTAATTTTACACCAACAATCAAAGGGGATATGTGTTATTAAATCCTCCTTTTTCTTTCTAGTTTGTGAATAGGACTCTTCTCTTCTCGCATTTTGTATCTTCTTCATGCTATAGAAAGGCAAGAGCGTCGCAAAGGATAATGATATAGACAATATCTGATAGATGCGAGGTTTCAATTACATATTCGTACATTCGTATAATTGTAAGTGATTATTGTGTTGCACAACTGAAAATAACACTTAATTTGGTCAAACTTTTGCTACTAGCATGCTAGAAATAATTTGCAAAAAAGTAGTGGGCTTACTAGTTAGGATGTGTCAATATTTTGTTTGGTTTGGTTGTTCTCTTTTTGCTCATGTATCATGTCAAACATGAGAAATCATTGCATTTTGCATCATACATTTGTGGTTGATGGATTCTATTAAAGTGATGATATAATTATATCTATTGACCTTAAGAGGAATATTTAATAGGACATTTAAAAAATTTAAGCAAACTCATCCGGAAATTTAATAGTCACATTAAGTATAAACATAATTTACTCAAAATCATGTAGTGATTGGATCATTTTCATACTCTCTCCATCACTCGATATATTATCGTTGTTGTAAAATCGATAACAAAGCATCACAAATTCAGGAATATTGATAGTTATTTCCGAACATCAAACAATAAGACTCAGTATACGTGACTATTAAATTCATACAACAGTTTGTTAATGAATAAACGCGAAAGCATGTACTGTATGATGTTTTGTCACAGTCCACAGAAAGAGTCAAATGTCAAAGCAATGTTCTTTATGGCAAAAGAAAAAAAAATCGGTGAGAGCAAAGATATGGTTACCACACACATTGATAGTGATTGCAGGACAACATAATAGTATAATTAGCACTTAATTTATGAAAATAAACATAATTAAGAAAAGCTAAGTTTATGTCTGAACATCTGCTAAGTTAAAAAAAGGCATGTCAGGAAACCTTTTTTGTGCAAAAAAAAAAAAAAAAAAAAAAAAGAAAAAAGTGTTGCGGCTTAAGGTCTAAGGAAACGGTTTTGTCTTTCTGAAATATGTGTAAAAGATTGGTCTTATGCTGTCTGTTGTACTAATGACAACTTAATTGAAGTAGAAAAACCCAAGACATAAAGATAGATGAAATCAGGAAAAGAATAATGTTGGAGTGTTTTTTACACACTTTTTTTTTCTATGTATGTGAAGCACAAAAAAATGTGCTCATATACAGGGTAAAGCGTCAAGATAAATGATTGGGGGTGCAAAAAAACACTTATTTTTATCATTGTAGTTGGGGCATGTTGTTACAATCATGAACGAGAGAAAGTAATTAAAAATTTGTCCTATTTACCCGATTTTTACTTAAACTTATTATTAAGAAAAATTGTCTATACTAAACTAACCTAAACTTTTCTGAATTTATTTGGTTTATTAGTTGAATTTAATTAGCCCTTAATAATCATATATGAAGTATGAACTTATTAATTTCTAAATTAGAGGAAATATAGTGAACAAAACAAAACCTAGGAGAAATTACAAGGTTATTATATGCAAACGATATCCCTAAAAATTGTTCAAACATAAATTTATTCCCTATATGCATCGGTTTAAAACGTTATTCCCACAATGTTGTCCACGTAGGATTGGTTGGAGCTTTGTATTTTTTTTCTAGTTAAACATAGAACCGCTAACGGTGATAGCGGTTCTATACATTAAAACCGCCAACGGTTGGCGGTTCTATGTTGAAACAAAAAAAAAAAAAAAAATACAAATCCTACGTGGACAAAATTGTGGGAATAAGTTTTGAAACCGATGCACATAGGGAATAAATTTACCATTAAGCAATTTTTAGGGAAATCGCTCTATTATATGATGTAGTGTTCTTCAAAATGTTAAAAAATAAGAAAGTTGGCTGCATTCGAGCATAATATAAACTATCATCCAAGATTAAGGGCATGTTCTCATAAACTGAGCTGAACTGAATATTTTATAAGCGAACGAAATTAGGAGCTGAACTGAAAATAAGTCCAAACTATAAGCATTCTTTCAAGAAAATGATTAGGGAAAAAAAAAAACTAAGATTGTATAATTATCATAGATTAATTGAAATGGTCAAGACTAAGAGAATGTTTCGAACCAAAAAATGTGACAGCCTTGAGCATGCCATTATTATCCTATAATCATTTTGTGTTTCTTCATAGCAAGTACCGTTTGCATTATTGATATATTGTAGTAGATTTTAAAATGCAAGTAGCTATGCCAACTCACAAATAGAGAAGTTAACAGATTTGGGATCAGAGGAAGAGAGTAATTCTTTAATGAAACATTGAATTTTATTACTCGCTATTGTCTCTATTATTTTTCCGACTGTGACTTTTTTCTGTTACTCAAAAAGATTCTAAATAGAAAGAACAAAAAGAAACGGAAGGAGTATTACACATTCAATTGAAATGGTCAAGCCTGAGAAAGGGCATGTTACCAGCCAAATTGCTAGCCTATTACTATTAAATTATATTTGATGCCTTAGCATCATCTACAGATTACGTATTATATAACATGATGCCAATGAATCTGTTATCAATCCTAGAGACTTGAGTATAATTATAGTCTTGTCCAAGCTAATTGCAACCGTGGTTCTTTCCTCTTGAATTTCTCATTTGAAATGGCGGGAGCTATGGCGGTCCTGATGGTACTACTAGCGGCAATTGCTACTGGGGCCTTTGCCAATGATCCTGACATGCTTCAAGATGTCTGTGTTGCAGACCATACACCAGGTAAATCTACTCATCAAAACAACTAATTCAGTCATGTATGATCTAAAAACAAGAGGTGTGAGACTGTGGGGGGTAGCTCAGAAGTAAGCCATCCCCCTTGATCTCCAAGGTCAACGGATCGAATCTGCATTTTTCCTTTCCTCAAGGCAAGAGAGAAGACCCAATGGGTGTCACACAATGTCTCATCTTAGAAGAAAATAAATTATAGTCTTGACGCAAAACTCTTAGACTAACATTAAATAATGTGAATCGTATGACATTGGTAAACAAATGTATAACAAACCTTCTTTAAAAATAATCCACCTTCAGCCCCTCATTAATACTAAAGTTGTAAGGAAACAACTAAAATTTCACCGTTTTGCACATTTTTAGATGGTACTACTACATTCTTAGAGTATTGTTTATTCATTAGTCCACATATATTGTTAGCCTAAAATCGTATGACATTGGTAAACAAATGTATAACAAACCTTCTTTAAAAATAATCCACCTTCAGCCCCTCATTAATACTAAAGTTGTAAGGAAACAACTAAAATTTCACCGTTTTGCACATTTTTAGATGGTACTACTACATTCTTAGAGTATTGTTTATTCATTAGTCCACATATATTGTTAGCCTAATTACTTATTTTTCAGATTTCACCTTATTGTTTTTATTTAATTTTTTCGACAACAAATTCGAAATCTAACCTGTCAGATGATCAATGTCTCAGGAATACTTGTGAACGGGTTCGCGTGCAAAAATATTAGCACAATATCCCCACTAGACTTCTTCTTTAAAGGGATTTCACAACCAGGCCAGATCACAAACACTATTCTCGGTTCAAAAGTCACCTCAGCGAATGTCCAAGACATTCCAGGTCTCAATACATTGGGAATCTCCATGGCTCGTGCCGACTTTGCTCCCTACGGTCTAAACCCACCTCACATTCACCCCCGTGCCACTGAGATGCTCTTTGTCCTCGAAGGTGAACTATATGTTGGCTTCATAACCACCAGCAACAAGCTCATTTCCAAGGTTGTTAAGGCTGGTGAAGTATTTGTTTTCCCTAGAGGTTTGGTTCACTTCCAGAAAAACATGTCCAAACACCCAGCTGCTGTTTTAGCTGCCTTCAACAGCCAACTCCCTGGCACTCAACAGTTTGCAGCTGCTCTATTTACTTCCGACCCGCCTGTGCCTAATGATGTGCTAGCTAAGGCTTTTAACATTGACCAACACAGTGTTGAGAAGATTAGGGCTGGCCTTACTCCTAAAATGTAGGCTTTTTCCATGGTAATATAACATAAATCTTAATTCAGATGTTAGTTTGTAACATTAAGTTATTAGCAATAAGGATTGTTCATGATCAATTGGATTAATATGTTTTTCATTATTGATTTTTTTTTCCATGTTGAAAGTATCATTCTTTACTAGTGTGTATTAATATTAATGTAAGTTGATCTGTATCATTAATACCGACTTATTATTTGCCATAAGTTTGATTTGAAATTTATTGGAATTCAAAGCATGTTGTGTCTTGTGCATCCTCCTACTAAAACCTAAATGGTCACAAAGATTTTCCCAATTTCTGGGACTGTCTTTTCCAAAATAAATAAAAAACATATATAAAATAGAAAAGAAAAAAAAAAAAAAAAAAAAAAAAAAGAAAGAAAGAAAGACAACAATGTGTTTAGCAACCATTATGATTTGGTTACAAAACAAATTTGGACACCAGTCTACTAACTTAGCGACCACTGTTAATAATGGCTATTTCCTACATTTTGTAGTGTGTGATCCTCCTGCAGCTCCTTAAATTATTCTTCTTGTTCAAGAAAGTATACTGTCTGAGAGTATTAAGGGTTTAACTATGAAGAAGTCATAAATGTGACAAGAATGCATAGTAACATCAGAGTTGTGATCCAAACTAATTGAAAATTTACTACGATTATTAGTTGACTTAGTTTTATTCTTGGTTCCAAGTAGTAGAACTATTATTGGAATCTCCATACAAGTAACCTTTGATTACACTATGCCTCTAAAAGTTGTTCAAAAGCCGACTTTAGCTTGTTAACAGTTACAAGCAAATGAATAAGCAAATAATTATCTGATCCAACCCCAGCCCCTCTCTCCTCCTCAATAATACACCCAAAAAGGGACTGTTCAAAAGGGGTTGTTTTGAAGCACTGGCAATGCAAAGATGAGGCCAAAACATGCCATCACTCCCCCCCCCCCCCCAACACCAAAACAAGGCTAGAGTTTCCCATTAAATGGTTTTCTATTGCTCTGCCCCCCTAAGCCCAAGCCGCTTGCCATAATTGTTGGTCCCCCTTGACAATAAGGTATGGCTTTGCCCCTAGTTCAAACATTGAACCTCTCTTTAATTACTGTATGTAAATATATTGTATAATATTTATTTTTGGCATATTCAAAGACAAGGAGAAAGAAGAACCACTAATTGTATAAGTTGATGACTTTATGTATGATGATGAATATGAAAGCATTGGCAAATTACTAAAAGAAGTTAAGTACACTAGAGTTCACCACAGACTTAACAAATAGACCAGATTGATTTGAAAAAAAAGTAAACCCAGCTGAACAACATACGAAGTATTCGAAATAGTTGTGTAACAATTTATAGTACCTTTGAATATGGTCATATATCAGTCAGCTCACTACAGATATCGTATAAGTTCAACTGCATATTTTCCCTTCTTTGTTGTAACTATCTCGCCGATCTGCAAAGTGATCAATAATAATAGTAATAATAAAAATTGACAAAATGATAAGTGGAACAAAAAAACTGGAATTCTAGCACAAAAACAAACCTTCAATCTCCCACTGCCACTGACTGAGACGATGTCACCAGTCTTAAGTGTAGCTCCGTTTTTCGTCACAGTACTCCAGTTAATGCGGACATCTCCTTTGCTATAAAAATGATCAATATAGTGCATTAAATTCTATTTCTGGCTCATATGTCATACATTTAGCATATTAACTCTTCCCTCCTTCCCAAATAACAGACCTATGCCCCTATGGGTTGTCTCAACATAGTAATCTATCACTTTCTAGATTTAGCATATTGGAATCTGAACCTTGCTAATACACCTTATTATCTTTAATGAAACATTAGTTAAGACATTCAAAGAAGATCTACAATGGCATGATGGAAATGTAAGACTTTAAGTAGTGAAAATTAATTA
This sequence comes from Chenopodium album, assembly GCF_948465745.1. Classification (NCBI taxonomy): domain Eukaryota; kingdom Viridiplantae; phylum Streptophyta; class Magnoliopsida; order Caryophyllales; family Amaranthaceae; genus Chenopodium; species Chenopodium album. The sequence goes on from NC_137837.1 coordinate 70,773,543, forward strand.
GGGAATTTTGACTCAATCCCCTGAAAAAAAACTCAGTCAAATGTGGGCATATAACAATGGGAGTAAGTTGTTACACCAAAAGCTATGCTAAAGTAGTGTATGTTGGAAGACTAATCCCTAAACACAAATGAAGATATATGCGACCAAAAGTTGAAAGCAAATCCACTTTTGCAGTTGGCAACACTCGTCCAACATTGATCATAACTACATGAAACAACCAAAGGTAAATTTCATGAAGTAGCAGCAAATAGAATATATATATTCTTCATTTGCAATTGTTTCTACTAATAATGTTCAGTGTCATATGCTATATTGCAAAGGCCATAAGATCTAACTGTAATGGATCATACCAATACCAATCTATGACTATAAGAATAAGAAGAAAATGAACAAAATGCATCCACGAAAATGACAATTCACAGCCAGAAATAATGGCTAATAGCCTACAATTTGTAGATTGAATGGTGAGACACCTTCTCATATACCACACATCTACAAATAAAAAACAAGGTAAATGCAGTCTGGGATTCCCAACAAACTAAAGAAGGAGCAGGCAGATAAAAGAATATCCATATTTAAACACTAGTCTACCACCATTATGAAAAACAAAATCTAATGAATGAGAAATGAAAGGTAAAGCTCGAATCTACCTTATCAAATCAGCAAACTTTGAGCGTGAAATTTTAAATCCAGCACTAGCTATAGCATCAACTCTCAACGACGACTCTACTGTCTTCAGTGTCTTGATCCTGCATTGAACAAACAATGATTCTTATGGTGTAGACTCCCTAAAATTCGTGAAAGTATACTAACCAAGTAACCAACAACAACCACTACCTTGGTGGTTCATATTCGAGTTCTTCCAATGGTATCAATGTACAAGAGACAGGAACCTTACCAACCTGCCACAGAAAAGCTGCTCACAAAAAAGATTTTGGTAATATTTTATTTAGTGATACTTAAACATGCTCACTATTCATCTTAAAGCTTCAATACTACAATAGTATAAAGCTACAAATGGAACAACTGAAACACTCTGTTAAGCTCAAGTGCAAAAACGGGATCCAACAGAGAGTTATCTACCTTGTCTAATAATGACATCATATAGTCAACAAGCTCAGGAACAATAAGAACTTGAGCCCCTTTTCCTCCCTGTAAATCCAAAAATATATAATCAAGATATATTTACTCATAATCATATATCTAGGCTAAACAATACACGTAATAAATTTTTGCGATTTCTTTTTCATTTTTTTAAGAATCCCCCTCTCAAACCCAGGGCATCCTTTCGAGAAACCAGCTTGCTTGTTTAATGTTCATCCTCAAGTATGAGCAACTGGTATTTTCAAAAGGGCATAATTGATAGTGAAATATACTTATAGTCGTATCTTGAGGAGATATTTAAGGGAGTTAGTTGGAGTAATATTATGAATCACTATCAGGAGGAGAGGGCATCACCAAATTAATTTGGATTAATCAGTGCTGCTTCATTTAGTTCTATAACATACTCTCTACACTCCTACTCAAGATTAATCAGAGGTCTAAACTCAGCTGAATCATATAAGTAGTCCTCAATCTAGCTGCAAGAAAAAGGAAGGGAGAGAGAGAGAGGCATTGAACCATGAAAACATGATAAGCTTGACTTGCTCAAATTTACCATACCTACATCTTTCTATAATTGAGCAATTATCAAAAGAAAGTTCAAAATAAAAGTCAAATGGACTACATAACATGCCTGAAGGAGAATATCTCCAAGCTTTTCTCTGGCAATCCCTGTGCCTAGAATTGAGCCAAGGAAGTCCCCATGGGTAGGTGGTTGATATCCAAAGTTCCCTGTAATGCTAGAGACAGTAATCAATTTAATCATTAAGCAATATACATATTCAATAATTATGCTTAAACACATAGCTAGCAAAAGAAGTTAGAACATAAGAGAAATGGCCACCTCAATGCTGCGACGGTATCAGAAACAGATCTAAGAACTTCTGGGTGTCCCACTGAAAGTCGACACCTCTCTGCCTACATAATTTTGAGAAACTCAAACTAAGTAGGAAGATTTTAAAAAGTCCAAGAATTAGACAACTAGCTTCAGAATAAATTTTTGACCTCCAAATATCCACCATTAGGAATAGCATTCACATCAGCTAACTTGTTTAAGGCCACCATAGCCTCATTTAATACAGGTGGGGTAAGAAAATCTGTATGCAGGACTTCTCTTCTCAATGATGCCCGGTTTGCCTTAAAACCAAAGAATATCCTATTAGACAAGTACAATAGCTACAACCATGACACCAGTTTATAAGATGAGAGAAGGAAATGCAAGTACCATATCAATAATATGCTTTATCTGTTCAACAAGGTTTCTGTCACTAACTCCTTTAAGTAATACATCCACTTCATTCTTTGTAGCTTGAGTTACTTGGCATACCTCTGCATATTTGGCCCATAGACTGTTAAATTGAAATATATGCAGACTTAAGTCCAAAATAAGTTTTCAGTTCTAGTGGATTTTCTAGAGGTTAACGACCACCATGAATTTGCAAAAGCCTAATATACAAAAAACATATTACTCAAAGGTCAAAAGCAGAGATTTCAAAAATCAGAAACATGCACACAGAAACGAACTTTGTGTAGTCGATTAGTTGCTCACTTGTTGGCAAAACAGGTCTGAGACTCGTATAACCACACCGCATAAGAGGAAGAATAGTATAAGCTTACCCATCCTACTAAATAGTTATCCCTACCCCAACTCTCTCCTTTTCCCTCAACTTCCTTCCTAGTCCTTTTCTCCCTAATTTCCTTTGTCCCACCCACATCCATTTTTGAGGTCCAAAGTTTCCAAACTCAGAAACGTCATCATTTGATGAGGATCTAACCAGCTCTGCGAAGAAACATACATGTGCGGCCTTACCATTGCAGTGTTGCCTGTATGGAGGTAGTTTGAAAGACTAATACAACCTAATTTTACCCATTATACTAAACATATTACGTAGTATAAATTTGAATCTTCCACAACCTCTGAATAACTATAAAAGTCAAACAACCAAAGTTTTTCTGCAGCTATCTTACACTGTACAATCTTTCTCACAATATCCTCTACTCAGTGCTATGACTGCTATCTCTTCACATTCTCATACCACGATATCTCTAACGCTCCAGCCTCCAGGATACTAAACCAAGAATTAGGCTTCGAGCTTTCCACAACCAACAATAACAACTCCAACAAAGTAAAGGTACCCATGATCTCCAAAGTCCATCATTCAAAAGCTGAAAATTTTCTCCTAATTCCTTATCAAAGACACTAACTTAAAAACACTTCCAATCTTTACCATAAACATCAAGTAATCATATTCATATGCTCATACAATGAAAACAAATTCAGTATTCAAGCTAGTAGCTACACATAGTCTACATTAAATTAGCATGCATTACTGCTAGAAATTTTAGTAACCCACATTGGCATTTCATCAAACACCTTAAGTACAATATCAAAACCCCACAAAAAAATACTCAGAAATAGGGTGAAAACAACAAATTCCCATTTTTTTCACAAATGGGACAGTATCATCCAATCCTATTAAACAAAACATAAGCTAAAGATAAATCCCACAAAAAAAAAAAAAAAAAAAAAAAAAAAAACAATTTTTTTTTTCTTTTTTTGAACCTGCAACTTCTGGGTGCGAAGATTTCATACTAATCAAGATAATTTGAAGAACCCATATTGCTAAATCAAAAAAAAAAATTGATTACCTGGAGAAATTGGAGATGAGGAGAGAGAAAATGAACGGAAAGTTGGGGAGTGAAGAAAGAGATTGTTGCGATAAGGAAGATGAACTGCGTTTGATAATAATCCTCCTTTTGGAGTGATGAGAATAGTGGAAGCCATGGATTGAACTCGAGAAAGTACACTCATTGTTTTGTTTAATTTAGATGGATAGATTGAGTCACAAAGATACAGTTTGTTAGAGTTTTGCAAATTCTGAGCTTTCTCCTTCCCTTTCAATGAGATAAACGAACCATAATGTTTCGTATTTTCTTTATCAAAAAATAATTAACAAAGTGAAATGTAACATGTATTATTAACAACTAGCCTTCTGGCCCGTGCAATGCACGGTTTATTTATAGGTATAATATATAAATAATTATTTTTTAATACATTTATATTGTCAAATGAATAGTTTATAAAGGAGAAGAAGAGGTAAAAATTGAATGCAATTGTAATTGAAATTAATCTGGAGGAAAGTGAACCAAACAACATTAAATAATTTATACATGTATTGAATTAAAGTTTTTTTTTTTTTTTTTCATATGAAAAAGGGATTAAAAAAAGAAAGATTAAATGAAGTGACATGTGGCATTGTAGAGAAAAAAATGAAATGTACATGTGGCATTATAGGGATGATGGTTTTTGTTTTTAAATACTAAAGTATAGAAGTGGTGATTGGGACTGCAATTGCTAGGGAGGAGTGGAGGACCACGTGTTCGATTCCTCACAACAATAATTGAGAGAAAATTAGAACCTAAACACCCAGAAATAGCCCCGCATAAAACACTTGGAAAAAAAAAATTCAAATGTGATCCATATCAGATTGTTTTAAAAAATTATGTTTAATGAGTACCTTTTTATTAAAAAAAAAAATACATGACTTCATTAGCTTTTTTTTTTTTTTTTTTTTGACAAGACGAGCTAAGAAAGAAAACAACTAATAAAAAAACTAGAAGGACCATATCAACACACGACGCTGACGAGCTTGAGCTGCCAACCAATGAGCTGGAGCCACCCACTGACGAGGAACCTTCTTGATAGTACAAGAGGAAAACCGAGTAATGATATCCTTAACATCTTGAAGCATCCATAAGCATTGGATATCCTGACAATCCTTGCTCCTCAGGAAATTTAACAAGGCTAAACAGTCTGTATAGAGCAACAAACACCTGTACCCACGACGATCGGCTGCCTTGAGAGCCTAGAAACAAGCCTGTAACTCTGACTGAAAGGCAGACGAAGAAATGAAGGCTCTGGACCCTCCACCAAGCACCATGTCAGAATGTGAATGTCTAAAAATCCAACCAGCTCCCGCAGAATGATCATGGGAATTATAAGCACCATCGACCACTAGGCAAATATCCTCAGTGGAGCTTGAAGAACCCTGAAGATAACAGGACAAGGTAGCATGCTGCTGTGTAGCATAAGAGCCGACTCTGGAAGGACGCATAGAAGTCTTAAAATCCTCAGCCGCAGAACTTCGAGAGACCCAGTCCTGCATAAAATTAAGAACAAAACTAGGAGAAATGACAGCTTGGCGAAAAACCTTGTGATTACGAGCAATCCAGACAGCCCATTGGAATGAGACCAAGCTGACCAGTAGTTCCCAAGACTTATTCCGAAGTAGCTCCAAAACCAACTCCACAAACCATGCGGAGAAACGGATGTCCCTACGAACAGTAAGAGATGAAAATTGTGGAGCAGTCATCCAAACGTCTGAAACAAAAGGACAATCCCGAAAGAGATGTTCAATAGACTCTTGATGTCCCATACAGAGAACACAAGTAGAATCCACTGGAATCCCCCGCTGTTGCAAAATACCATTGAGAGGCAAAGCATTGTGAAGAAGCTTCCAACAAAAACATTGCAACTTTGGTAAAAGCGGCAAACCCCAGAACACCTTCCACCACGAAGAAGGGAAGGAAGAAACACCATGAAAGTAGTCAAGACGACTAAGCATCATGGCGTAGGCTGACTTTGTAGAGAATTCTCCGTCCTTTGAGTATTTCCAATAAACGAAGTCATCCATCAGTCTACTCGGGCGCTCTAAAGCCAAAATACGACCGGCTATCGAAGAATCAAACAGCTGATGAACCATAGAAGTATCCCACGCGTAAGAACGCGGATTAATGATAGAAGAAACATGATACGGAAGAGGCGCCTCACTATTATCACGAAACGAGATTGGGTCTCCAGGAACCCAACAGTCCTGAACAATTCTAACCTGAGAGCCCGAACCAACCTTCCAAGCTGCACCGTCATCTAAGACCGACAAACCCTGCAAAAGACCTTGACACCCCCATGAAGAACTAGGAATCCTTCGAGTCTGTAAGAGATGAAGAGAAGGATACCTAGCCGAAAGAAGCCTTGAAACAAGAAGCTGAGGGTGATGGTGAATGCGCCAACACTGACGGGCCAACAGAACCGAGTTGAACGAATTTAGCTGACGAATACCTAATCCTCCCAGGCCTTTCGGAAGATGAAAAAGGGTATTAGATCTTAAGGCTAATCCCCGGGAATGAGGATCTGATTTCCACCAGAAGCGAGCCAAAAGACTATCTACCTTGGAACAAATAGATGAAGGCACTTCAAAAACAGAGATGATATTGTTAAACGAAGATACCAGAACTGAGTTTATGATAACCAACTTCGCTGCTGAAGAAAGCCCCAGAGAGGCAAAGGCTGACAGACGTTGAACCACCTTATCAATAAGGAAACTGAAATCCGCAACTTTGTTGCGGCCTAACTCCACTGGTAAACCTAAGTATGAACCTAAAGTAGGTTTACACTGGAGCTTCAAGCTTCGGGCAAGGAAATCACGATAGTCCGTCGGAGTATTAGGACTAAACTTAACAAACGACTTCTGAAGATTAATCACCTGCCCTGATAATGAGCAAAACTCTGATAATAGAGCCGTAAGATTCTCACAAGCGTCAGGAGTAACTTGTAAAAATAACAAAGAATCATCAGCGAAGAACAGGTGAGAAATCGCCGGAGCACCACGCGAAATGCAAATACCCTTGAGAAGAGAGTCACTTTCAGCTTTCCGAACCATAGCAGACAAGACTTCCATACAGAGAACAAACAAATAAGAAGACAAAGGATCGCCTTGTCGAAGACCACAAAGAGGGCGAAACGCCGGAAGAGGATTACCGTTAACTAGAACCTAATAGGAGACCGTCGAAACACATTGACGAATAATGTGGATCCAGTAAGGAGGGAAACCATAAGCTTGGAGCAGACGAAACAGAAAATCCCAATTCACTCTGTCATAGGCTTTGTTCATATCTAACTTAATAGTTGCGAAAAATCTCTTTTTTGCTTTAGACTTATTCATAAATGAAAGAACTTCATGAGCATCAGGGCATTATCTGAGAGAAGTCGTCCTGGAACAAAAGCATTCTGATAATTTGCTACCAAACTAGGCAACACCTGACGAAGGCGACTAGTAAGGCATTTCGCCACACACTTGTAGATCACATTACACAGTTATACTATGACTTCATTAGCTAATGCATGTAATTAACTATTCTAATATTTTTAATCTTAGTGTATAATATACTCGTAATTCATATTCATTTGGATTAATCTTATGCCTTTTGTTTTTTACACAACGGTACGTTTTGCCATTTTTAATAGTACTTGTCTACTTTCAATTCATATGCTATGTTGAGAGGTGGGTTTCTATTGGGGAATCATAAGAATTGATGAGTGGTGTACGATACAGTTGTGCTAGTTGTGGCGGTGATTGCTGTTAAGAGAGTAAGTGTAGGAGTGGTTTGGAAGTCGGAGTTAAATGGAAGAGGGGAGGAGTGAAAATAGGGATGGAGGATATAAGGTTGTCTTGATGGAGCAAACCCCGGTTCATCTCCTACATAAACTTGGCGATTCCCTAAGGCTTTTTATTACATGCCACTTGATAAACGTTTAAATCTTTGCAGATGAACTTAGATTTCCTCGTCTTGATGGTGTTTTTTTTTTTCCACAATTGGTGGAGGAACAAGGGAAGATGAAAACTTGTTTGTGCACTTATTGCACGGTTGCACCCAAAGGAATGATATGTAACTTTCAAAATCACATTTAGTATAAATCTAGTAAAAACCCCACTTTTTATTATTCACCCTGTTCAAAAACTTACTCTTCAAAAACTTATCCAAACGAGATATGAGACCTTTGTTCGATAGTATAAGTGTGTAGCACTGAATCATTGTAGTATAACCCTGAATCCAAAAGCACTTGTCAGATTCAAGGGAACAAGATCTTCCAATGTGTTATAGCCCTAGAAAATCAGCCAATATGGCAATTCAACTACGAAATATGAGAAAAACATCGGGAATCATCTAGAAAACATCGGGAATCATCTAGAAAACATCGAGAATTATCTGACTATAGATATATTATAGGGTTGTCCAGAACTTTAGTTCCAAAAGTCTTAGGTTCAAAGGGTAAAAAAAGAAGCAAAACTTGAGAATACAGAGAAAAGAAGCTAAAAAAGTATCTAGTCTCGTTCCTGTAAAAACTGCGAACTGCCTGCCTGAGCTACAGAAAACTCCTTATGGATTGATAGTCCATCTCCACATTGAGATGTAAAAAACATAGAATCAGCATTTCCTACTACTCTACACTACCCCAGCTTAAACAACATACATTAGGGCGGCCAAGCATCTGTCTTTTTACCTCTCAAGACCGCTAAACTTTGATTTAGAGAAGGTACTTGTAACCAAGAACAAGCAACAGAATCGTCACAACAGCAGCAGCAGCAACAGAGCCCCAAAGCCAATACTTGTCTGATTTTTTCTTTTTAAGTATAGCCTTTGGGAGAGTACCTCGAGTTCTTATAGGTTTTCGGTGCCTGAGAACATTCTCCTGCTGAGACTTAGCTTTAGACGGGACTGGAGTTTCAACGACTGCTTCCACATCCTCAGATTTCTCAGCTTCATCAGTCTCGGGATTTTCAGTTGCCTCTTCTTCATCGGTTGGCTGAACAGTAGATGCTCCTTTCTTCCTCAATTTTTTTTCACGCTCCTATAATGGGATTAGATATAATTAAAGGGTCATAAGGAATAATTTAAAAGCACCTTTTTTCTATTTCCCTTTCACATCACAGTAACACCAGCCACTCCTTTTTTTCTTCAAGTAAAAAACCAACCACTTTATCAAAAGCACATGTTCAACAAATAAATAAACTAATTATCCCGTATTTTACTAAATGCAACATTTCTACTTTTACACTTACCAATGCATAATTTCCATCTTTAATTGTCGATAAATTGTTCAAAAAGTTGACAATCAAAAACTTTACATTTAGAATATTCTAACAAGAGACTAAACACTTAATAAATAAAAAAATAAAAAAAAAAATAAAAAAGTGAATTACAAGTACTTAGTAAGTGGTAGTTAGTCAAACAATGAGACATGAATAGAAGAGCTTCAAATTGACATAACAAGATGGTTTCTTAATCAATGGAACAGATGATCAAATTAATACTACAAAATCAAAAAAAATGAAACAGAATTGAGCAAGAGTAGGAGAAGAGGGAAGCGGGGGTAGTTGAGGGAACAAGAATTTACCTTTTGCTTCTTTTCAGCTTCTTTCTGGATTCTAAGAGCTGCTTTAGCAGCAGCTTTGTCTTGCATCTTCTTCTTTCTCTCAAAGGCTTGTCTTTGTTTTTCCTTCTCTTCTTCCTTCTTCATCTCCTTCAGTTTCTCTGCATCAATTGCAGTAACATTTGAGACATCCTTCTTCGGTTTTTCTACCACAAAGACATCTTCTTCCAGGGCTCGCTCTGAAGCAGTTTTTAGATCTTTGCTTCCCTTTTTTAAATCCTTCTGAGCCTTCTCCTCGGGCAATTTTTCTTCTTTTAAAGTAGCCTTTGGAACTTCTTTCTGCGGCTTTGATGAGGGTTTAGACACCACAGCTGTCTCAGAAGGTTTTGGGGACTCTGCCCTCACCAGTGGCTTCTCATCAAAATTCCTAATTCGCCCATCTCTGCTCAACTGTCGACGGTCCAGTGATGTCAAGAGTTTTTTCTCATAATCAGCCCTAAAAGTCTTGCTGCTGTTCCATTGGGACATAAATTTCTCAACCTGGAAAATGGGAGATGAATACGATTGCATTAGAATGCCATGTGAAACACTTCATATTAAGGGGAAGTACAAGTCCAAGAAAAACCTCAGTATTATAGAGTTCCTCAACGGCCTTCACATCCCTCCTGTTCATAGCAATTTCATTTGCTGTGCTTATAACTCTTCGGTTATCAAAGAAATCTTGATTCTGGAGAAAAAAACAAAGGAAAGAAAAAATAAAATGAGATATTTACTTGTCAGCAAAATGCTCAACCACAAATCCACATATTATGCCCATATATAACACAATCAGCTCAACAATAATTGATGATTGATCACAGCATAGCCACAATATTAAGGCAGACCCTGATGGTTTAAGCATCAGGTATGAATTTCTTTTAAAGTACCCACCCCCCCCCCCCCCCCCCCCCCTTTTTTCCCAAAAATAAAGGAAAAGAAAAGAATAAGGACACTCCTTCAACAGAAACACTCCTTCAACAGAGATAATTGAAGAAATTATTAGGCACACTTCAACAGAGACGGGCAAGAGGATAGGAAATGAGGGCGGTGACAGCAAAGTCAAGTTGGCCACAGAGAAAGATTCAACATTCAGGCAAGCCACCTGATGAGCTACCAGTGCCTCACGCCACCTAATTTTTCAGGGAGGGTGGCTTGAACGAAATCTTCAATCTGCAAGTTAAGTCAGCTACCATTCTAGGTGAGAATTAATGCATTACTTCTTCTCCAAACAAGAGCCGTTGAGGAATTAAATTTAGGGTCGATTATTTAGTTTCAATGCATTTCAAACTAGAAAGCATTCAAGTAGGAAAGAAGAGCTGGAAACAACTTCAATTTTTCAAAAAAGTAAAGTCAAAAGAACTCATTGCAAGAAAGCTTATTCAGGTAAATGAATAAGGACCAGCACTTCAAATTCCTTTATCACAATGCAAACATGAAAAAACAGCGTAGAGACTGATACCAAGTGATACATGACAGCGGCTCATCAAAACAATAAGATTACTCCCATTTTGACAAAGCAAAAAATGTTAGTAATTGAAAAAGGTGTTGGTATCCTGAACCTACTACACCACCAAATCAACTGCCACATTCTAGCTGATCGCATGTGGAAAAATGAAATTCAATGAAAAAATACAATTGACAAGAAGACTGCATAGCTTAAAGTAAAATGTGATGACAACCCAGAACATTGACAAGCAGGAATTCATGAAATCATATATCAAAGAAGACGAGAACATACCGCTTCGTTTTGTGAAGCCTTTATTTCCTTCACAGTTAAGAGGGCTTTATTTTTCTGATCCTTAACTTTATCCAGCTCAGCTTTTATGGCCTCGATCTGCTTCTTTACTGTACTCAGTTGTGGACTTAAACGATCCTTTTTCGCTTTTATTTCTGCCTGCTGCTTCCGTACTCCATCCAGATCAGTACCTAAAAGCTGTAGAAAATTTTACCAAAAAATTAAAGTAGAAAATCATAGATACGGAAAGGGTTTGATGATATCTGATCAAGTAATATACCTTGACCTGGTCCTGGAGTGCTTCTTTTTGCCCCATGGATTCCTGAATCTTTGCCCTCATAGCACTATTGGCAATAACCTTCGGTCTTGTTGCCTCCAATTCTTTGATTTCCTTCATAAGTTGTTTCTCCTCTTTCAATGACATAGTTTCATGTTGCATCCGATACTCAAAACTTCGAATCTGCATACATTTATACCAAGGTCAAATACATATCAGCTATTATATTACAGCTGCCTTCCAAGAATTTGTTACTTTGACTCACACGCTGATTAAGCTCCTCCTCAGACGAACATATGCCATATCCCTTCTCTCCACCACTACCACGTAAGGAGCCCAAAGCGCTCTGCAAGGGCTTCATTTCCTCTCTTTTTTCATTTATAAATGCCCGATATTGTGACCCCTCATCCTTAAAAGCATTCAACTCATCATACAGCTCAGATTTCTCAACCTGCAAAACAGTAATTAAGTGCAAATCCTCAAAATCACCATAAAAATTGATAAAGATAACTATCTTTTGCAAAATAGCAACCCAGATCTTGCAATTTCTAAAATATTTCACTCTTTGCTAAAAGTCCAGTGAAAAGCTGAGAAAGACATGGAACTATGAATCTGGTATATGGGTTGACTGTTGACCCAAGGACAAGAATGAGCAATACTCAAATTGTTCATCAATTTCCATCTGATATACAGGGTTCACATCTTAAGTTATAAAAAGATATCTAAATTAGCAGTGGACAATAAGGTTGAAATGAAGCAGTATGAATGTATCATAGTTCACGCGAAATAGAATAAGAGGGATACACCGAACAAAGGTACAAACACAGAGACTTAGTATAAACAATTTCCAAGCAAAGCCTTAGAACTATAACTTATACACGTAAGTACACCCAAGATATTTGTGAACAATTATCAATACAAATGTTCATGCACTCATATTATGCACTAACAACAGTAACGATTAGTAAGCCTTTTCAGCTAATGCATTGAGAAAGTTAACAGACGTGAAAGAGATCAGATGAAGACAAGCACAAAGCTCAGAGGACATGATATTTGACACAGAAATACCAAATAGTCAAATACTATAGTAATGAGAAAGAGATAGCATCCAGTAGCTTGAAATAAAGATAACAGACAATGTTAGAAGCAACGTAGTAACACTTTATATAGGAACTAATGGTATTGATATAGCTTTTGCGCTCATTGACCTTATTGGAAACAAGGTACAGCATATAGCATTAAAGGAAACATCACAATACATAGTAGTGGCATTAATATAGTATATTATTCAGATACACATGATTTCACAATGCTCAAAAGTTAACAAATAATCAGAAAATGAACTCGGACAAAATACTTCTAAGAATTTAAGTCATCCCCAAAGCAATGATCCAGAGTTCCAACGGAATATTGTTTGTTTGATTTCTTATACGGTCAGGGAAACCACATAGTTCCAAGGGAAGATCTTACTGAGTTAATAAGATATTTCACAGGATAAACCAAATTGCATTCATTTGTTTATGACAATTGCAGCATGGAAAATCAACCATTTAAACTATAGAGCTTCAAAAAAGAAGAAAATAACAAAATAGCTTCTTACTGACATTTTTAACTTTCAAATCTTCAAATAACTGATTGAGTCTTTCGTTTTTCTTCCGAATTTCTTTCTCAATCTGCTCCAATTCAGCCTTCACTTTTGGGTCTTCATAGAGCCGATGCTTGGGAAAATAAAAGCAATGGGTTTGCCTCTCCTGAGGCCATTCATCAACTGCGTCCTTGGGAAAGCCGGCATTTGAGACTTCGTTTGCCTCTCCAGTGGATTGTACTTCATCGACACCGTGTGAACCAAACGTGATCACCTCAGAAAAATCAATTTTCCCATTTTCCTTGTCAAACAATTTACCTTTCACTTCATCATTCACCTTTGGTAACTCAGATCCTGCAACTTCTACACCCATTTCTTATTTCCTACACCAATAACAGATTCTTAATACCACCATAAAATCAATCTCTTCTAATTCTAAACCAATTATATTGCTCACAATTACACTAATTAATATAAAATTAATACAATAATTAACAAGAAAAGTCAAATTCATAAACCCCATCACAATTCTCCCAAATTCAAATTAATTTAATAGAACTAAAACTTCTACAGCCCAAATTTTACAGTAATACCAATTATGTTACTAACACTCTTTATTTCATCTCAAATACCCGTGTTAGACCCTCAACACTCCGATATGGATACAAACCGTTCAACCCTTCCCAAAATCAGGGGATTTAACACAAATAGCCAATTCGGACACTTAACATACACATATCAGAGATTAACATACCAAAGATCATAACTTTAACAGATCTCAAAAAATGAAATAAAATCAAATCAATCAAACATGAATAATTAAGCTCTGAAAAATTGATCTAAAATCAAAAATCAACAGCACCCAATTCAAATTACACCAAGAGATGAACAATAAACATGAATAATTAAGCTATAAAAAATTGATCTAAAATCAAAAATCAACAACACCCAATTCAAATTACACCAAGAAATGAACAAAGAATCAAGAACCAATGAATAAACATGCATGCATCAAAGAAATATAACAGTAAACCCAAAAATCAAACAAAAATCCAAAAAACAAAATTAAAAAAAGGCGATCGATGACAGATCGAATAAATTGGATCAAACAAGAAATGAAATTAGTTAAAAAAAAAAAGAGGGATAATTACCGAAAGAGGAAATCTGAAGTGAAGAAGAGTCGTAAAAGAGTTAACAGATCTCAAGCCTATTAGAGATAGAAAGAAGAGAGAGAAAGAGAGATAGAGAAAGGGAGACAAGACCAAAGTATGATTTATAGGGTGTGTTCTCCTATATGGAGAAGATTGGTGATGGAGAAGATTATTTCACTTTAAGTAATTTTCTCCTTTTTTTTCCTTAAAAAAAAGTGTAAAATTTTTCCTCTAACGACTTGTATGACTTTACGATTTTTATTTCTGAAAATCTTATATGTGGTTCGCCAAATCCTGTGATGGGGTTATTTCGTCAGTGTAATAGGAGTTATCCGATCAGTGTTTAAGAGGTTACTTCGTCAATATTATAGGGTTACCCGGTTAGTGTTATAAGGGTTACTCAGTTTGTATTACAGGGGTTACTTGATCAGTTTTATATGTGTTACTTTGTTCTTTTATAACTGGCCACACACAAGACGAGTTATTAGTTTTTATTTTACACTCGGATGTACGAATCTGTATAGGTAAACTTTTATATCTGTATTTAAGGTCTATTCTCTTCAACTTAATTTCAGTTCAGTTCCTGATTTCCTTCTTTCGTAAACAATTCAGTTCAGTTCAACTCCAATCAATTTAGTTCAGTTCAGCTCAGCTTAGCTGCTCAATAAATTAGAACAGGCCGTTAGTTACTCTGTAAATTTTCTCCTCTAACGACTTGTATAAATTTACAGTTTTTATCTATCGACTTGTATAATTATGTGATTTTCATTATATACTCGGATGTACTAGTCTCTGTGAAAACCTTTTTACTCGCATTTAATTACTATGTACCGTTGCTATCTCGAGCTGGGTTGACCTTTTCAGTCCAGTTAGCTCCTTAGCTTCTTCCTAACCTATAAAAACATTTACAAAAATCGGATGTATAATAAAATAAATATTGTACCTTAAAATGATAAAAGTTATCCTATAATGAATGAAAGTTATCCATTCTATATAAGTTATTCGGATATAAATAAAATTATTTAAACTTTATGGATAAAAGTTATCCTAAATTGATGTACTCCGTATCATGTATCCATAGGAAAAACTAATTGGGTCGAACTTTGACCTTGGTTTACCTAACGTAATTAGGTAGTATATAATCAAGACTTTACCTTAGTATGTGTATTATATACAAGTATATACTTGGCTGAATTAATACTACAAATCTTAATATTCAGTGTATTGAAATTTTTGATTAATCTATGTGTTTATTGTTCTTTAAAATGTTTTTACTCCACAATACATAACATGTGTTTATTGCTCCATAAATAGTAAAGAGTGTAGCTGGGGTTACTTATTTAGAGGGTATTTGGTCAGTCAAGGATTACTCGGTCACGGGTTATTTGATCAGAGGTTACCCAATTAATTAGGTATTACAATTAGTATTTTAGTGTGTGTCGGCCAACCACACGGTGTGCGAGCGCGATCAGCCACACAAAAAATGTGCACTAGCTTGTATGGTCAAGTAACAAGTTTATCATATGATTACTTTATGAACTCTTCTTAGTCTAGTACGACTGTACGAGTATAAATATTAGGGGCAAATAAATCGTCTTTTATGGACAATAAAGCGAGAATCAATAAAAATGGAAGATTTTAGTAAACAAAGTTTTATGTGATTTGGTGGGTTTACTAAAATCTTCGATAACATCGATTTTGTTTTGGTATAATTTGGAAACGTTTCCACATTTGCTGACAACGTTTACAAGGAAATCACATTATGATGAGTGATGGTGACTTAAAGGTCAAATTAAAAATAAATTTTAATTTTTGAAAAACATTTTAACTTTATAATACGAGTAGTTACTTTTTTTTTTTCCTTGTGAAAATCGTTTTCTGTGTGGATACATTTATTGCAAAAGATAAGCTTTGTTTTTTTTTTTTTTGGTGCAAAAGAGGGTCAAGACCCGTATTATTCATAAAAGCTAAAAAAAACAATTACATAACAAAGCGAGACGAAGATACGCCTATAACATCCTCCCAAAGAAGATTTTTTATTTCGATCGGAGGATCATCGAAATAAACTATCTTCTCCTCAATTACAACCTCCATATTGGCTAACTTATCGGCCACTTTGTTACCCTCCCTAAAACAATGAACTAAATTAATATTACTACCAAAGGAATTTATAAGGTTGCCACACGAATTTAGAATATGAATGCATTCTCCTCCTCTCTGATCCTTGCTTAGGATAGCTTCAATGCAGGCCTTGTTGTCCATTTGGACCATGATTTTGATAGCTCCCATCTGCTTTATCATATTGAGACCAATTTCCAGCGCTAGTAACTCAGCCTTATAGGCATTACAGACCCCAAAGTTTGCAGCATAGGCTTTCACAAATTTTCCGTAGCAATCTCGAATCACCCCACCACCCCCAGCTGCACCAGGGGTGCCCTTTGCCGCACCATCTGTATTTAAAGCCAGCCAGGAAACAGGTGGCGCAAGCCATTTAATAAAAACTTTCTCTTTTGCTTTTTTGTTGCGTCCAGTATCTCCTAGAGAGAAGGTCTTCCATGTTTCCTCAAATTGTGATCGAAGAAAGATACCTGTATCTCCTGGGATGTCATCGCTTTTGCCAAAAACAGATATGTTTCTCCATTTCCAGATCCACCACAAAGCAATAGCAAAGCAAGTCGGCCATTTTTCTGAGAAAATCAACCCCTCAGCTTCCAGATTTCTAGTTATCCATTGCTTGAGATCCCCAACATAGAAAGAAGGGTATAGCGCTGAACTTCCTACATTCTTCCAGATGGTTCTTGCAATTGGATAATCTCGAAATAGGTGGAGTAGAGTTTCATCCGTATTTTGCAAACATCGATGGCAGAGTGGGTCATCAGTGAGATGCCTCTTCAATCTATTGGCATTTCAAAGGATTCTATCATGGAGTATGAGCCACAAAAAGGTGCGAATTCTTTGTTGCACAGGGGTATGCCACGCCAATTCCCACCTATGGTCAGTTGGGATATGATCATCCTCTCTCATAATTCTCAAGGCATACTTAATTGAAAATTGACCTTTATTAGGTCTTTTCCAGTATCGAAGGTCACCAATTTTAGGGTCTTTAATTAATTTATGAGAGGTTATGCTTTTGATACAGTGAGAGGGCAGTAGATGAGCAAAGAGATCCCAACGCCACCCCTCACCAATCCTCCACAATTCTTCCACAGTTGCACCTTCAATTGATTCAGGGATGGCAGCTACACATGATTCACGGAGAGGATCATTCGTTGCCCAATAGTGATCCCAAAACAAAGTCTTATTACCATTACCAATAGCAACACGAGAGCCCTTCTTTAAGAGTGCTGCATTATCAGTAATACCGCGCCACACATTCGACATATTGGAACAAGGTTGAAACATATCAATGTCACAACGCCCCTTACAATATTTATAGCGCAATACCCTTGACCAAAGAGACTCCAGCTCCGAAAGCATCCTCCACCCCAATTTTGTGAGAAAAGCAGAGTTCACTTGCCTTGCCGATCTTACACCAAGTCCACCTTTCTCACGCGGTAACTGCAAAGTATCCCATGAGAGAAGGTGGATACGGCGCTGTTCATCCGTCCCACCCCAAACAAATCGTCTCGCTTTTTTGTCGATTTCATCGCAAGTGGTTCTCGGCAATTTTGCTATTTGCATTGAGTAATTTGCCATTGTAGTGAGGGTTGATTTTGTGAGAGTTATACGGCCAGCAAGTGATAAGAATGTTGTCTTCCATCCCGTAAGACGACGGTCTATCTTCTCACACAGATGAGCATAAGTATCTCTTGTAACTCGGCTTGTTAATGTTGGCATCCCAAGATATAAGCCCAAGTCTTTAGTGACTTCCATTCCAAGAGCCTGGCTTATTGTCTGCTTTTCCAAGGTGTTCATATTATTTGAAAAATAAACCCTTGACTTCGGTAAACTGACTTTTTGACCCGAGGCTGAGCAAAAACGTGTGAGGCAATCATTGATCACAGCAGCTTGTTCAATAGAGGCTTCAGCAAAGAGAATTAGGTCGTCTGCAAAAAAGAGGTTCGAGAGCAAAGGTCCACCTCGACTTGCATAGACCGGCTTCCACCTACCTTCAAAAATAGCCTCCTCGATAACTTGGTTGAGACGTTCCATACAAAGAACGAAGAGATAAGGTGAGAGTGGATCACCTTGTCTAATTCCCCGTGTAGGGAAAAAAGACTCTGATTTTTCTCCATTCCAAAGCACCTTCATTGAGGGAGTGGTCACACATTCCATGATCACTTCAATCATCACCATAGGTAGTCTCATCTCCATGAGTGTGTCTCGAATGAATGCCCATCTAAGCCTATCATAGGCCTTTTCAAAGTCAATCTTGATAGTCATGTAACCCTTACCCCCTTTTTTCCGTTTCATAGTGTGGAGAACCTCTTGCACAATCACTATATTATCTGTGATTTGACGACCCAACACAAAACTTGATTGTGAATCAGCAATTATCTTTGGCAGCACTAATTTAATTCTATTCACAATCGCCTTTGTGACAATTTTGTAAGCAACGTTGCATAGACCAATTGGTCTAAATTGGGAAGGTTGTTCGGGATTGTCGATCTTGGGTATGAGCACTATAAAGGTCTCATTTAAGTGACTTGGCAGACCTTTTCCCTCTAGAGCTTGCAACACCATAGAGTAAACATTCGTTGCTACATGATCCCAATTTTTCTGAAAAAATAGGGCTTGAAAGCCGTCAGGACCCGGGGCTTTAAGTGATCCCATATTATTGATAACAAAATCAATGTCACTTTTTGTATAGGGTCGTGACAACAAGTTCAAGTCTAAGTCAGAGAGCCGAGTGCAAATTCCCGTAGGAATATTATAGGAAGCATAAGTTCCATCATCAGTGAATAAAGTAGCGAAATAGCTTACTACAATATTTTTTACTTCCTGTTTGTCATACACCCATTGATCATTACTGTTTTTGATAGCAACAATTTTGTTTCTCCATCTACGAACAACCGTACTCAACTGGAAAAAGGTAGTATTACGATCTCCATATTGCAACCAATCTACCCTTGCCTTTTGATACCAAAGCATCTCTTCTTGTTGGAGAATCGCATCAAGATCTCTTCTCAGAGTTGCTTCGAGTTTGATCAAACCCGAATCTCTTTGATGTGCAAGCTTCGACTGGACCCCTTGGATTTGAGCCATAAGGTGTCTTTTTTCACGGAAAATGTTATGGAAAACATTTTTGTTCCACTCCTGCAGGTCATTCGAGAAAGAGTGCAATAAGGGAATAAGCGGTGCATTTTTATCCCACTGACTACACAAAAATTCCTCAAATTTTTCATGAGACATCCACGCAGCTTGGAAGCGAAAAGGTTTATTCAAGGCCTCAAGAGGAGCAAATCCGTTGGGGGAGATGAGAAGAGGAAAATGGTCTGATTGAATAGCCGGGAGATGCTTGACTCGAGCTTTATCAAACCGCAACCCCCATTCCCCTGTACACAATACTCTGTCCAATCTGGCACTTCGACGAGTGTCAACTGAATTTACACGAGCCCAAGTGTGAGAGGGTCCCGAAAATTCAACCTCTAGTAGCTGATTATCATGAACCCAATGATTAAATAGTCGACTCCTACGAGAAGTCTCCGAGCAGCTTGAATTGCGCTCCCAATCAAACTGGGTTTCGTTAAAATCCCCTGCCAAAAGCCACGGCTTGTTATTATTTCGAGCAAAGTCCGAAAGTTCCCTCCATAGTTCTTGTCTCTTAGAAGGATCCGGGCTAGCATAAATTGCAGAAAAATACCAAGGGTCTTCTCCTACTTTAGAGACAGTCATCGTGATGTATTGGTTAGATTGCGAGATTGGATCAATAGTAACAAGTTCCGGTTTCCAATACACCCAAATGCCTCCACTAAAGCCTTGAGCATCCACTCAAGTGTGGCCATTATAACCAAGTAAATCAGCAATTTTTTGCGCTTGCTCTCTGTAGGGAATAATTTCAAGCGTTTAAAATCCCACTAGCTTGAACCCCACTGTAATCATACACTAAAGTACGGTGGCGTCCAAAAGGGATGAAGATAGAGCAAAAGAGTCGCCAACAAGTTTTTTATGAACTTGTAAACCGTTCACGAGGTGAAGGTTACACCCCTCAACGATCCAAGAGATCGTCAACTCCATAAGGTCTTGAACCAAATAAGGGTTCGGGGATGAAAGTACAAATCCAACCTAAAAGAGATTGAACCTGCCCTAATAATAGGCCTCTACTTTATTCTGATCGTATTCATGTGCACTTTTTGATTAACATGCAATCAATAGGATTAACCCTAAACCTGTTTATCTATATTGGTTGAATATTAATGCACAAACAAACTATTATTGGCGATCACTTGAATTATAACCAAATTAAACCTAACAAGATTATTATTTATCTTATCAAGCGTGATTACAAGTACCAATTCCCTTTAACATGCAATAAAAGGCGTGATCAAGCAATAAAAATAAATAATCAAGCAACATAATAAATAATCATAATCATGACAATAAAATTATAATCATAATAATAATCATCATAGATAAAATAATCATCATCAAAATAATAATAATAATAATAATAATAATAATAATAATAATAATAATAATAATAATAATAATAATAATAATAATAATAATAATAATCATAAATTATAACAATTATAAACATAATCATATTCATGTTAATATTAAAGCATAATAATAGCAAGATCCTAGGCATGATACTAACAAGATTAATAACAAACTCTAGCATGTCACTAAGCAATAAAAATCAAATCTTTAACCCTAACATGATACTAACAATCATAAATATTAGGAAGAACATAGGAAGCATCGTAACAATCATATTTAATATTAAAGTTACCCTAGACATGATACTAGGAATCATAATAACAATATAAACATGATTTCTACATCATAACATCAATTAATCATTTAAAGTACTTACTTTGATGTCTCGTATCTCTTTCTAATAACAAAATACACATGTTAGTAACTTCAAGGAAAATAATAAAACAAAAAAATTAAATTAAATAATTGAAAGAGAGATTTGGGACCAAACCCTCAGAAATTAAACCTTTCACGTCTAGGGCGAAGGCAACTTCGAATATGGCTAGGTGTTTCTAGATCTTGCGAATGCGGAATTTTGTATGAAAAAGCAAAGTAAGAAAGAATTGAATGTTTAAGAGAGATGAAATAATCAAGAAAACTTGATGAGGATTGGTGAATGATTAAGAGAGAATTAGAGAATTAATGATTGCGAATGAAAGCTAATTGTAGGTGAATGATCGTGAGGATTGGTGAATGATAGATGTAGATGATGATTGATGAATGGAATCAATTGGTGAATATTGATGATGATAATTGGTGAATGAAAACGGAGTTTTTAATACGATATTTATAGAGAAAATCAACCAAAAAAGATAATTTAACAAAACAGAGTCTGACGCTCAGAAAACAAGGCTGGCGCCAACCCTGGCTAGCTGGCGCCAGGCACCAGCACTAGCGCCAGCCGCCAATGGCTAGCGCCAGGCCTGGTTCCAGGCGCCAAGGCCTGGGGTCAGACGTCAAGCTCAAATTTAACGCGTTTTCGAAAATACGATAAGTTTACCGTACTGGAGGATAAAATAATATAATTTCTTCAAAAATGCTATTTGATTTTGAATAAAACTCTGAAAAGTCAACAAAAGTCAATTTATCAATGCTAATTGAATTAGGAATGTGTAGACACCTATTTGTGTCTCCCCAAAACCAAACCCAGTGATGAGTACCTTTCACGTCGAATCATAATCGAATGAAACGAAAGTGTGGAAAGGTCTAGTGTTGCGGAAAGTTTTATTTCTTTTCTTTTCTTTTCTCTCCTCTCTGTTTTTGAAAACTTTATTTTGAGAAAACAGCCAATCCAGTTTGGTTGGTCCATGATATGGGTCCAATAGTGGTGTAGTTGGATGGGGTTTGCAAAGGCCTTTCCAACGATATATTATAAGCCCAATTCTGATGAATATTGAGGAATTTATGGCCAATTTACTAAACTGGGCCCGGTTCGAGTTTTAAGTACGGCCTAATGATCTAGGGGAGGGCCTAATATAATTTATCATTCCTAATGCAATTAGGAATGGTTTTAGTCTTCTAGAACATTCTAGAAGGTTCTTATCATTCTTAATTCAGTTAGGACTCTTCAGAGTTTTAATTGGATCAAATAGCATTTTCGACTGAAATTATATTATTATATCTTCCAGTATGGGAAATTATCAGATTTTCGAAAACGCGTTGAATTCCGAATTGGCGTCCAACCCCAGGCCTTGGCGCCTGGAATCAGGATTGGTGCCAGACGCCAGCATTGGCGCCTGGCGCTAGCCACTGGTCCTGGCGCCAATGAGCCAGGTCTGGCGCCAATGTGTTTTTGTGGTCTTTAGACTCTGTTTTGATAAATTATCTTTTTTGGATGATTTTCTCTATAAATATCGTATCAAAAACTCCGTTTCCATTCTTCAACCATTCATCAACAAGCATCAACAATCATCAACATTCATTAATTCTCTTCATTCATCATCTACATTATTCATCAATTTTCAATAACATTAATTCTTTAGTATTCTTTTCTAAACTTTGTTCAACATACAAAATTCCGCATTCGCAAGATCTAGAAACACCTAGCCATATTCGAAGTTGCCTTCGCCTTAGACGTGAAAGGTTTTAATTTCTGAGGGTTTGGTCCCAAATCTCTTTTTCAATTATTTAATTTAATTGTTTTGATTATTATTTTCCTTGAAGTTACTAACGTGTGTATTCTGTTATTAGAAAGAGGTACGAGGCATCAAAGTAAGTACTTTAATGGTTTAATTGATATTATGATGTAGAAATCATGCTTAGATTGTTATTTTGATTTCTAGTATCATGTTAGGATGTTTTCCTTAATTTGATGTTTAGGGTGACAACAATAAATTCTTAGTATCATGTCTAGGGTAACTTTAATATTAAGTATGATTAAAAGTACGATGCTTCCTATATTCTTCCTAATATTAATTCATGTTAGTATCATGTTAGGGTTAAAGATTTGATTTTTATTGCTTAGTGACATGCTAGGGTTTGTTATTAATCTTATTAGTATCATGCCTAGGATCTTGCTATTCTTATTATGCTTTAATATTAACATGAATATGATTATGATTATAATTGTTATAATGATTGTGAATATTATTATTTTGATGATTATTTTATTTATGATAATTATTTCAATTATTATTAATATGATGATTATTTTCTTTTATTATTATTATCATGATTATTTATTATTATGTTGCTTGATATTTATTCTTTATTGCTTGATCACCTTTATAGCATGCTTAAAGGGAATTTGTACTTGTAATCACGCTTAATAAGATAATTAATAATCTTGTTAGGGTTAATTGTGATTATAATTCAAGTGATCACCAATAATAGTTTATTTGTGCATTATATTCAACCAACATAGATTAAACAGGTTTAGGGTTAATCCTATTGATTGTATGTTAGTCAGAAAGCGCACATGAATACGATCAGAATAAAGTAGAGGCCTATTATTAGGGCAGGTTCGATCTCTTTTAGGTTGAATTTGTACCATCATCCCCGAACCCTTATTTGGTTCATGACCTTATGGAGTTGACGATCTCTTGGATCGTTAAGGGGTGTAACCTTCACCTCGTGAACGGTTTACAAGTTCCTTAAAAACTTGTTGGCGACTCTTTTGCTCTAGCTTCTTCCCTTTTGGACGCCACCGTACTTTAGTGTATGATCATAGTGGGGTTCAAGCTAGTGGAATTTTAAAGGCTTGAAACTATTCCCTACAGAATGAAAAGAACCTTCTAGAAGATTCTAGAAGACTAAAACCATTCCTAATTGCATTAGGAATGATAAATCATTTTAGGCCCTCCCCTAGATCATTGGGCCGTACATAAGGCTCAAACCGGGCCCATTTTAGTAAATTGGCCATAACTTCCTCAATATTCATCGGAATTGGGCTTATAATATATCGTTGGAAAGGTCTTTGCAAGCCCCATCCAACTACACTACTATTGGACCCATATCATGGACCAACCAAACTGGATTGGCTGTTTTCTTAAAATAAGTTTTCAAAAACAGAGAGAAGAGAAAAGAAAATAAAACTTTCCGCAACACTAGACTTTCCACACTTTCGTTTCATTCGATTATGATTCGACGTGAAAGGTACTCATCACTGGGTTTGGTTTTGGGGAGACACAAATGGGTGTCTACACTCTCCTCCCATGTGGGTTTCAACCAAGGCAAGAACAATGGGCTTATTAGACCGAACAACTTCTCGAAGCACAGCAATAAATTCACGGTTACCCGCCCCTTGAACATTCCATACCATACACATTATGGGGTAGGAATCTACATTAATGTGTTGATTATTATCCATAAGACTTGGTGAGTTTGGAAAATAGGCATCATAAGCACTGGAAAGAAAACGGAATGCTCGGTTAACATCCCATGGTAACTTCAGGGTTATCATCAATTCCGGCATCATTTGACTCGATGCCGTCCATGAGTGTATCTCCACCTCCATCTTGTGAATCAGGGGGTCGAGAATGCCTAGGTAAGGTTCCATTATTGGTTCGGTCATGCATAGGATCTTCTCCGGTGGGATTCGAAGGGTCACTGGAGATTGGACTAGCTGAGACATGGGTTATTTCGAGGGAGGGTTGAGATGTTAGGATTGGCTCTGAATTGGCTTTCAAAAGGGCAGTGTTTGAAGCTTCTTTGTTGGCTTGGAAGGTGAGTGGTGAATTTTCTTTGCCTGGGAGTTTGGCCTCAAAGGGAGTATTTTGGATTGGTGGGGTTGAGAAATTGGAGCTATCTTTGAGAATATTTTTTGGATTATTTTTGGGAGTATTTAGGGATATTTTTATTCGATTTCTTTATTTCTTGCCATTTCTTGGAGCCTCCTAAAAATTTTCCACCAAAATTCGGTTTGGGATTATCTTTTCCTAAGATAAAAGAGTTATCTTTAGTAACAAGATTATTTTGTTGAGAAGATTTTGCCAAGTCAACCGTTTCAATCAAAGGTTCAGCATTATCATCAGAATTGGCAAAGATTTCGCCTTGATTTTCTCCCATGGGATCATAACCTTCCTTATCATGATTATTCAAAATTGAAAATCTAGACCCTCCTTGATTGTTGCCTAAATTATTGGTATGCTGCTCAGCATTTGAAGTCAACGACTTGAGTTGGCCATCGGTGGTGGTAGCTGCCACTTGAGCCTTGTTAGGCTTGGTTGGTCTCTTTCTCGGTGGTGGCTTTTTAACCATCATCCAATCACCATAATCATGCTTTTCAAATGTAGGAGTACATTTAGAATGATTCTGATTTTCATGAATATTGTGCTCCAATTGATCTTCACCACTGTCAACATTGAAACTACATTGATCCCCATTGTGACCAATTTTTCCACATTTAAAACATATCATACACAACCCTTCATATTGGATTTGCCACACCTTGCCTTTTAGCCAAAATTTGGACAAAAGAGGTTTAGTTAGATCAAGCTCCACGCTTAGTCTAGTAAATTGACCTCGTTGAGCCATTGCAGTGTTGTTGCCAATTCGAACAACTTTGCCAATCTTTCCACCTATCATACGTAGAAACTCTGTGTCAAAGTATTCTACTGAGAGGTGAGGGATACGAACCCACGCTGTGAGAAAGCGCATTGGAGCATCATCCTATATAAAGTCTGGCACCTATTTCCGGATGGTTAAATAGTTGTCATCTAGCATCCAGGGTCCTTGAGTAACTACATGATTGTAATCCTCCATACTAGAAAATCTGGCAATGAAATAATCATGCCCAATATCAGTGAGTACAAGTCCCCCTTTTAGCTCCCATTTCCTCTTCAGTCTCTTCATAAGAGACATATATCCAATCTTCCCATTAAACATTTTGATTATCAGAGTATGTTTCCATGGTTTGCGCAATCTAGCTTTCTCCTCCTTGGATAACAAGATGATCGGACATTTTGGATCTTCAATTATACCCTTCGGGGGTTCATCATCATCAGAAACATCATCATCCTCTAAAGGTTGGACCATAATGCCATTAGACATGCCTCCTCTGCTCAATTCTGCATTCGCTACCAAATCTCTGATCTAAAGGAGACAGAACTAGGGACAGGAGGAAAGAATTGATTTTGCACATTAGCATTGGGTATAGGTTGAATATTATTGAAGCTGGGGTGATTTATTTTTCTTTTTGGTTTTTTTATGGATCGAGAGATTAGGTCTTGTTCTTCAGTGGTGGATTTTTGGAAGAGAGAATTTTAATCTTTGTTGGCGAATTGTTGTTGCTTCGCTCAAGCTTAATGGCTTACTCGAATTAAAAGCTTTTTTTTTTTGTCAAACAATAAACATTCGCTAACCCACCTTTGAATTATGTTCAATCTCAAAGAATGTAATTTTTACTTTTAGGG
Source organism: Chenopodium album (assembly GCF_948465745.1). NCBI lineage: Eukaryota > Viridiplantae > Streptophyta > Magnoliopsida > Caryophyllales > Amaranthaceae > Chenopodium > Chenopodium album. The sequence goes on from NC_137837.1 coordinate 70,800,137, forward strand.
GTGTTCATCATATCATATCACAGGAGTATAACTAATACTCCCTCTGTTACGAATTACTCGCAACAATTTCCTTTTTGGGCCGTTACACATTACTTGCAACAATTTTTTTTTCCATTTTTAGTAAGTTTTTTAGGGTAAAATGACAACTTTACCCTTACTTTTATTTCTAACTCTAATTAATTAATAACAAAACACTACACTTACATTCTAATCTAATTATCAGAACCTAAGCCTAATCTAACCATTCCTACCAAAAACTAATCATATTCCATCTACATTCAACTGATTTCTCTCATCTCCTCAACTACCCCATTGAATGTTCTTCATTCAATTGACCTCGATCATGCTGCCCAGAACTCCTATTTTCTGGAGAATTCTCCAGATTCTCTTCTTAAACCCTAGAGTTCCTCCTCCAATTTTATTTCTCTCTCCTCTTCGTTCTCTACTCTCTTTCCTCCATTTTCTCTCTGAAACCCTAAATTTGAGTCCCTGCGTTTTCTGGAAAAATGAGTTCCCAAAAAAACAAAAAACCATGTGTAAAACCTTCTAATAACGATGATCAATCGACTATGTACATTGCTAGGCGTGGATCTGGAGTGCTCAAGCCTGTGTGGAGGTGTTCATCTTCGTTTTCGAGGTACTCTAGTGGAAAAATAGGGGCTAAGTTGCATTTTTCGTCCAGCAACGAAGATGAGCTAGTGGTTGTTGCAGATCCACAAACCCCCTTGGCTATTGTCGCGGCGCCTGTCCCAGATCTGACGGTTTCCACTAAGGAAACTGTCGACGAGGTGGGTGGGGGGAAAAGGTCCCCTGAAAAAGGAGCCGGAAAGAAGGAGGAGACGCCTCCGGCTGCTGTGAAAAAGGAGGGGTCTCCTATGCTGAAACGCCGATCTGTCTGGCTCGATGACTACAGCGACTGAGATCCATGTTACCTGGCCTATCTCAGGAAGCATTACCCTAATGACTTCCCCCCTGATCTCTGAATTTGCAGCGTAACTATGACTAAACCCTAGTTTTCTTAATTTTTTTTAAATTGTTGTTTGATATTGAGTCCCTGTTGATAAATTATGTTGGGTTGTGTAAGAGTATTGTGGGCTTATTTGTTGTTGATGCATATATCCTGGGTTGTCTGTTGTGTATGATTAGTCTGGGTTGTCTACTGTGATTACTTCCTGTTGCTGCTATGGTGTTGCTTGTGGGTTTATATGATGTTGCTGCTATCTTGTTGCTGCTATGATGTTGCTTGTGAGTATAAGGGTTTGAGGATGTTGAATTTGGTTTAATTACTTATTATATGGTCACCCTGCTTATGATGTATGGATGATATGCATGTTTAAGGTGGATGTTGTAATGTATGGATGATAATGAGCATGTTGCTGTTATCTAAGCCCTTGGAATACTCTTACTGTGGTTGTGTTTGTGTTGCTACCATGGAGTCCCACCATGTACACAGTTGTTTTGTGACTGCATACTAGAGGCATACAGTGACCACTAATTCACTGCATACTTCAGGCATAGAGTCCTTGATGTCCCAAGTGTTGTGTGTGAATGAGTCCCCCCCTGTTTTGTATTGGTTTTTTGTTGTTCCAAGTGATGAAGGGACTCTTCTGACACTGACCTCAGCTTAAAGGATGCTCTAACATTTTCTTCCAGATTTTGTTGTTGAGGTGCCTTTGTTTGGATGGTTTTTACGTTGATATAACATCCCATTTGATGGACTCATTTGATTGTTATCATGTCCTACCTCTAGGATAATGTGTGGTCATAATTGTTTATATTCATTGTCAAAAAGTTGTCATGTTTACATAATTCCTAATACATGTACATGTGTTTGTCATGACTGCCTTACTAAGTTGCCTATGCTATTTGTCAAAATACACATAACCATTACAAAAATAAACAAAAAAACCTAGTTTTAGTCTAAACGGGTACTTGATGGGGCCTTGCATTGTCCCACTGAATTACTATGTTCTTTGATAACTGTTGTGGCCATTCAGCATGAATTGTTGGAATTATCTTGTTCATGATCATGTCTCTGATTGCTTCTCTGTTGACATTTTGAATGACTTTTGTTTCCATTATGCCTGCCTCTCTGTTTTTGCTTTTTTTCTTTGCTCTTTCACACTTCACAAAAGGGAAAAGTCCATACTTCCCTGAGTGAAGTAGAGTCTCATCCTCATCATAAAGAGGCTTACCTATCATACCCATGAACATGGCCTTCAATTTGAACCTCTTTGATTGTTGTGCTCTGTAAGGTACCTCTTCATTAGGTGTTAGGTAAAAGGTCCTTGTCTCTGGGTTCAAGTAGAACCACTTTTCATCAATGTGAATATGATGTTGCAAGTCCATAAATGATGGGTCCCCTTCACTTGGTACTGGATTGATATGTTGCAACACCCATTTTAACCTTGCAACTTTGTGATTATCACTTAAAGCTGGGTGATTAGTTGCTGTGACTGCCCTTAATCTGCCTTTTTTCTTTAATTTATGTATGACCACATGATTGACTTTCAGCGCTGCACCATAGCTTCTGTTAGTGGTCCTCTTATAAAGTGGCACAGACATAAGCCACTCATCAGAGTATTCCTTAGGCTTGGGACCAGTCTTGCCTAACTTTTTGCTCATGACATCTACTACATCACCTAATTGAATGTGTTTCTTTATTTCTTGGAACCATCTGCCTATTGTTGATCTAAGTACTCCATGTTTTCTTGCCAAAGAGGACAGCATGCCACATGGAAGAGAGTCCCCTTCCATGTGTATCAGTATATCATCTACTATTTGCCTCTTTTCATTGATGTTAAGTTCTCTGTTCTGCCTTGCATTATGTTCCTCTTGGTTCTGACCCTCTGCCTCTGCATCTGATTCCCCTGTTTCTGTCTCTTGCTGAGTACTTGCTTCATTGCTGCCTGAAATTGTTTCTGTACTGTTGGATTCATGACCCAATTCTGTACTATCTTGCATTTCTCTGTCCTGCTCCATGAGCAGTTGGCTAATGTTGTAAAAGCCATCAAAATCATCTTCCATGAGTCCCTTTTTTTTTCCAGATGTGTAGGTGGTGAAGTAGAGTTGTTCTGCCTTTTTTTGGGAGCTTACAATGGAGCCTAATTCTGTACAAAGAACTAATGCTGCTACTAACTCAGCAATTAGGAATTAGGACTAATTTTAATGGCTGCCTTTTGTTGTAATTTGCAAACAATGGCTTCTTTTGGTCTGTAATTAAACTTTGAATTATGATTCCCCCCCCCCCCCCAACCCAAATCTAAACAGTGTTAATTGTGAATGAAAAATGAATGGAAAAGTTAATCCCCCTTTATATAAGGGGCTTTTGGTATTTAAAAAAGGAAGTCAAAAAAATTTGAAAGTGTTTTCAAGTCTTTTCAAAATTTTCATGAAAAGATTGGAGGGAAATCAATTGGAGGGGAAATAATAACCCCTCCAATTTGCTGCCAGCCAAAAAGAGAGGGAAAAAGGTAAGCAAAAAAAAAAAAGAGTCACATGGGTCTCCATAAAAATGGGGACTAACAAATTTCCTTCTCTTTTTAACTCATCTAATTACATACCCTTCCCATTTAATCCACCCCCTAAAAACTTTCGCCTAGGAGTCCGCAATTCCTCCCTTTGTTGCGAGTAACTCGTAACGGAGGGAGTATATAAACCTAAACTTTTAGTTAGGTTACGAGACATCGACACTTGACATTGTAATTTTTCGTCAAGTGTCGCACCATGTTGGATAGATTTAGATAAACTATTTAGGATAAAAACGTTAGTTTAATTTAAAATTTTATTTTCAATCAAATTTAGATAGAATTTTAAGATAAAATGGTTTAGATTTTTATTTTCGATAAAATTCCAATATTCATATATACAAATTAAATTACAATTTTATTCAAAAAAGTTTTAGATTATTATGGGGAATAATTTCAAGCGTTAATCCCCTTGCTTGAACCCCACTATGATCATACACTAAAGTACGGTGGCGTCTAAAAGGGAAGAAGATAGAGCAAAAGAGTCGCCAACAAGTTTTAGGAACTTGTAAACCGTTCACAGGGTGAAGGTTACACCCCTTAACGATCCAAGAGATCGTCAACTCCATAAGGTCTTGAACCAAATAAGGGTTCGGGGATGAAGGTACAAATCCAACCTAAAAGAGATTGAACCTGCCCTAATAATAGACCTATACTTTATTCTGATCGTATTCATGTGCGCTTTCTGACTAACATGCAATCAATAGGTTTAACCCTAAACCTGTTTATCTATGTTGGTTGAATTTAATGCACAAATAAAATTATTATTGGCGATCACTTGAATTATAATCATATTAACCCTAAAAAGATTATTAATTATCTTATTAAGCGTGATTACAAGTACCAAATTCCCTTTAAACATGCATAAAAGGCGTGATCAAGCAACAAAAATAATCATCAAGCAACATGATCATAAAATAATAATAATTATAATCATCATAATAAAAATAAACTATAATTAAAATAATCATAATAATAATCAAAACAATAATCATTCATAAATAATAACAATTATATTAATCATAATAATAATCATGTTAAAGCATAATAATAGCAAGATCCTAGGCATGATACTAACAAGATTAATAACAAACCCTAACATGTCACTAAACAATTAAAAATTAAAGCTTTATCCCTAACATGATACTAACAATCATAAATATTAGGAAGAACATAAAAGGCATCGTAACAATCATACTTGATATTAAAATTACCCTAGACATGATACTAGGAATCATAAGAACAATCTAAGCATGATTTCTACATCATAACATCAATAAAAACCATTAAAACACTTACTTCGATGCCTCGTATCTCTTTCTAATAACAAAATACACGCGTTAGTAACTTCAAGGAAAATAATAAACAAACAATTAAATTAAATAATTGAAAGAGAGATTTGGGACCAAACCCTCAGAAATTAAAACCTTTCACGTCTAGGGCGAAGGCAACTTCGAATATGGCTAGGTGTTTCTAGATCTAATGAATGCGGAATTTTGTATGTAAAAGCTAGTTTAGAAAAGAAAAAGAGAGAGAAATCAAGAGAAACTTGATGAGAATTGGTGAATATTAGAAAGAATAAGAATTGATGAGAATTGATGAATGAAAACGGAGTTTTTACGACGTTATTTATAGAGAAAATCAGCCAAAAAGATAAAATATCAAAACAGAGCATTGGCGCACATCAAAACAGAACTGGCGCCAACGCTGGCTTATTGGCGCCAGGCGCCAACATTAGCGCCAGGCGCCAATGCTAGCGCCAGGCGCCAATGTCTGGCGTTAGGCGCTAATCCTATTTTTGACGCGTTTTCTAAAATCAGATAAATTTTGCCGTACAGGAGGATAAAATCGTATTTTCCTAAAAAATGCTCTTTGATTTTAATTAAAACTCTGAAAAGTCAACAAAAGTCAATTTATCAATGCTAATTGAATTAGGAATGAAAAGAACCTTCTAGAAGAATCTAGAAGACTAAAACCATTCCTAATTGCATTAGGAATGATAAATCATATTAGGCCCTCCTCCAGATCATTGGGCCGCATATAAGGCTCAAACCGGGCCCAGTTTGGTAAATTGGCCATAACTTCCTCAATATTCATCGGAATTGGGCTTATAATATATCGTTGGAAAGCTCTTGTCAAGCCCCATCCAACTACATTACTATTGGACCCATATCATGGACCAACCAAACTGGATTGGCTATTTTCTTAAAATAAGTTTTCAAAAACAGAGAGAAGAGAAAAGAAATTAAAATTATCCGCAACACTAAACACTACTACAAAACTTGGATAAATGACCCCCTATGAAAGACCCGTTGTATAACTAACGGGTCTTTTTGATATAAGAAATCCAATATTTATTATAACGGGCCTGTTATGTGTACTAGGGCCGATAATTTTAATAGGTGGAAAAACAAAAGAGATATAAAAGACCCGTTATCAAACCTAACGGGTCTCTTCATTATATTTGGTCCCACAACATTTGAGATAAGAGACCTGTTCTCGTGGTAACGGATCTCTAACTTTTTTTTTTTAAAGAAAGTCTCTAACTTTATTCTTTATTAAATAGTGAGTAATTTTACTTTTCATCATTCTCTCCCTAAAAATTAACTCACCTGCTATTCTCTCTCTCCCTTTAAAAATAAAAGGCATTCTCTCTCTTCATACCCCAACTCAAAATTAAAATCCTAAACCTCTTTTTGAAACTGATCCGCCGTCACTAACTTTTTTCTTCCTCTATTGAATTAAAACTAAGTAAACACTCTAAAATGTGGCAATCCCAAACGGGGTTTTCTCCCTTTAATACTTGAATGATCTTTCTCAAGTTTCAGAATTTTACCAAGTTACATGAAGATGTGGAAAAAAAATGCTCATAGGAAGCAATTGAAATGTTGGCAAGAGTCATCGTTTTAATTCCAAAAATATCTTCAGATTTACAGTAATATGGGTTTTATTAAGTAATATTTTGTTTTGTGAGGTACACGTATTATTTTACATACTTCTATTAGATCTACAAAGCTTTAAAAAAATTATTCAGCCTACTTTATTGCAGAGAAAAATTTTGTTGATGGTTCTTTATCGCCGCCGCCGAGTAATTATTTATACTATTAGCTAGATCTTCATTGTTGTCAATTTTGGTTGATTTGATGTTAGTTGATATGAATATCCATGAATAGTATTGCAATCAACGATCTTTAATAGAATTAATTTACAAGTTGTATTGATTTCTTAATTTGGGGTGAGAAGTCATTAATCAAGTTGTAATTTTTAAATCCAAAAAATTAGATCTTCATTGTTGCTGCTTTATTTTATAATTATTGACGGTGATGGAATTGTTGTTCCTAATTAATGACTATTAGGTACTGAATAATGATATCTTTTGGTAGAATTCTAAATACTAACGATTCATTAATTTGTTTTTTGTTTTGTTAGATTTGCATGATTTTACCACACAAAATTTTCAAACAATGGAGACAGAAAAAGGAGTACTCAAGCCTTATTATTGTAATTATAATTGTAAATCTTAGTAGCTTAATTTTTTTTTTGTCTATTTTTCTGGAATTTTATGTTGGTTGATTTTATTATTACATCAACTATTCAACTTTAATGTAGACCATTGTTATTTTCCAGTGGTCTTGAAGTATAAATTACGTAGTATAATTAATGAATTTTCCGCCAAATTGTATAATTCTGAAAACGAAATTCAAAATTCAAATTTAAAATGCACACCATATCAAAGCAATTTTTATTTTATTTTTTTTGAAAAAATTAGAGAGCAAAGAGACCCGTTATTTGAAATGATAGGTTTGTTTGATAGCACTAAACAGACCCCATATGTGAAATAACGGGTCTGTCGTCCTTCTAAATTATAAATCTACTAATATACATAACTGACCCCTTATTAATGACAACGGGTCTGTTTGTCTTCATTAACAGACCCCCTTTACTGAACAGGTCTCTTTATCAAAGAGACCCCCGAGCTAGAGACCTGTTCTAAGGCGGTCTGTCAGGCATATTACAACGGGTCTCTTTCTCAATTTTTGTAGTAGTGAAACTTTCCACACTTTCGCTTCATTCGATTATGATTCGACACGAAAGGTACTCATCACTGGGTTTGGTTTTGGGGAGACACAAATGGGTGTCTACAGAATCCCCCACTTTGACTGAGTTTGGAGAAACGCAAGTTTCAAAAACGAAAGTCAAAGTATCGATAGGGACGGAGAATGATTCAGAACGTTCTGCGATCCTAAACCACTCTTGTAACGCCGATACCTGCAAACTAGCGTTAGTTAAGCAGATAAAAGAGTTAAGAAACGCGTATCTTGCACCGTCGAGCACACGTCTCTGAAAGTAACCGATTTGCTGCCGCTTTACTGTTGTTTTGATGACCTCCTGCAAGCTAGATAATGCCATCGCGTTTGAAAACCGCTACGCCTGTAACTGCTTCCAAATTAGAAGATTGCTTCGCCTGAAACGATCCTCCTCAGCTACGATAATATTCCACGTCCAAGGGAATACTATCGAAGATTGCTTCTCTTGAAACAATCCCCATCCGCATTGATAATATTCCACGTCCAAGGGAATACTATCGAAGATTGTTTCTCTTGAAACAATCCTCATCCGCATCGATAATATTCCACGTCCAAGGGAATACTATCGAAGATTATTTCTCTTGAAACAATCCTCATCCGCATTGATAATATTCCATGTTCAAGGGAATACTATCGAAGATTGTTTTTTCCTCATCCGCATTGATAATATTCCACGTCCAAGGGAACATGATCGAAGACAACTTCACTTGAAATCACCTTCAGTTGTTTGTGATAACTTTCCACAATCTATGGAACGCCATCTCGTTGTTTCGATGTTCACTCGTATCTGAACTAAGAGCTTATTTTGGATATGTCCTTCTGAATGATATACCCACGCGTCTCTTGAGCAAAAGAGCTTGAAAAATATGTCCACGCGTCTCTAAACAAAGAGCCTTTGATTGATATGTCCACGTGTCTCTGGAGCAAAAGAGCTTGAAAAATACTTTCACGCGTCTCTAAACAAAAGAGCTTGAATAATATGCACACGCGTCTCTGGAGCAAAAGAGCTTGATGATATGTCCACGCGTCTCTGCAGTAAAAGAGCTTGTAGGAAATGTTCACGCGTCTCTGAACAAAAGAGCTTGAATAATATGCCCACGCGTCTCTGGAGCAAAGAGCTTTGATGATATGCCCACGCGTCTCTGGAGCAAAGAGATTCGATGGAGATGTTCACACGTCTCTGAACAATAGAGCTTCGGTACTTGAACGTTTGTTGCGATAATATTCTGAAGAAAAACTTCCGAAGACCAACGTTTGTCGATCTCTAAAGCTCGTCTGAACTTTGCTTCCGCTAAAATCAGTATGTCGGTGTTTCCGTGATGAGCCAATTCTTAGGCGCTTTAAGCTAAGTGAGACGATCTTTAATCAGGTCGACTACTTATTGTGATTGTAATCAAACTGACTACTTAATCATGTCAAATTGCTTATAGGGGCTAACTGTCGTACCAAGGAACCCGAAATTGTTGTATGAGATTGAAATCACCTTTCTGAGAGGCTTCGAGCTCTGTTGCTGCTGAAATATCTTTGGCGCCAAGAATTGACTCTGTCGCCAGACGCTGTAATCTGGCGCCAGGCGCTAAAAACTATTACCAGACGCTAGATGTTTTCGTCTGGCGCTGGAGTAGGGTCTTCCTTGTTCTGCTGCACCTGTATTTATTTTTGACTATAGAACTTTGCCAATCTCTTTAATTATCTTAGGGTTGACCTAAGGTTTAGCGTCGCTTGACTTATTGACTCGACACGACTCAAGGCATAAACTTGACTTGCTGTGATCGACTGACTCGAGGTTGACTCGACTCGAAGTGAAATGACACATGTGTTAGACTCAAATCAAAGTGATATGACACGACATGACTCAATGTGTACATGACTCGTGTGTGCATTGTAATGTGATCGTGCGACTCAAAAAATGCAAAAAAGCAAAAATTTTTCGTCATTTTTGTGGAGGGTACCGACTTTCTCCCGAAAAAGAAAGACACGAAAAAGAAAGAAGCGAAGTTTTGAAGGTGCATGTTGAATGAGCTTAGTCAAATGTTGTTTGATACTATCTTTCAAGGATTAATCCATCCTAGGCTATCTCAATTGTTGACTCAATGATGAAAGCATTTGGGTAACTTAGGCACGGAGGCTAAGCACTTCATACTTCGTGATGCAATGACAATTATGAGTGATGAGTGATGTTGATATGACAAGGCATGCTTCAGCGTTATGTTAAGATTTCATGACAAAGGGTTCCCAAGGGAAGGTATATTTGGTCATGTATGTGTGCGGTGTGTGATAGTGATTCTAAGGCTAGGCCGCAAGAGCTAAGTGTGTGGAAAGATATTACTGAAAAGAGTCAAATGGTGGTGACTCTTAGGCTAGGCAAGCTGATGATGTAAGGATCAAGCCCCCAAGTCTAGCTCTACATGAATAGGGATGAGCATAGGATATCCCTTGATATGATCAATTATGAATGTAAATAAGAATGCATGTTTATTACGGTCGCACCTCGATGTGAGGTTGCCTACGTATCCGTTAGGAATCAGGCCGAACGTAGCTCTAGCCGAACCTCGCACAAGTGTGTATACCTCAAAAAGGTTTTTTTTATAGGTTGTAACGTGGTTAGGCTAAAGGTTATAGAAGAAGGGGATAAAGGCTCAAAACCCTAGATAAGCCCCCAAGGTGTGTAACCTTGCTTTTGAATCTTTATACTTTTATGCTTGAGGTTTTCTACTCTTGTTTAGCTCTTTCTTTTTCTTTAGCATTTATTTCATTTTAATAAGTGTGGGCAATCCCGATCATGCGGTCTATCACTCACTTGGCATTCGTGTTTCTCAGGCACGATACCGAGCACTCGATAAGAGACGCAATCTGAGACGTGTTCTTATCGAAGATATTTTCATATCAAAGACATTGGAACACTTGCCCTTTTGTACACTTTATTTATTTTTGCTTATTTTTGCTATTTTAATTTTTTGGAGTCATTCAAGCTTTTTATGAAATTGAAAATTGCATAAGTTGCACACCATCCCAACCCAAAGTTAGGTAGATGTAGGTTGAAAAATGAAAGGTCTATCGTTAGACGAGGCTCAAAGTGGTTTATGAAGAAAAGACTGTATATTTGAAGGGTGAAAGTTAATATGATGTGGCTACAAGGGGTGCCTCAAATCATTGGTATACCTTGTGCTTAATTCGACAATGATATTTTTTTTTAATGCAATATAATGAAATGACCATATATAAGGAAATAAATGCTCATTTTTATTAAAAGAAAATATATAATGATCCTACAAAATAAATTTAAGGAGACTAAAAAAGTGCCTATGCTAGACTTATTGGGGAAAGGGTAAATAAAAAAAAGAAATAGAAAAAAGAGGTCACGAAATCTCGTCGTTGAAGCTCGCCTCTTGTCTTGTGTTGTTTCCGTTATCATCACTCGCTCTTCTTGTTAACTGGAGGCATGGGATCTTATTTGCTTCTATGAGATCTTGAATGAGATTTTGAAACCTGTAGCATTCATCAGTAGTATGACCGCGTCCTCGATGGTACTTGCAATAAGAGTTGGGATTCCATCTCGAAGATCGATTTTCTGGCGTTGGATCCTCGGTAGGGCCAATAGGTTTGATTAATCCTCGATCATAGAGACGATTGAAAGCAGCATCGTAGGTCATTCTTATGGGTGTGAACTCTCGCCTGGGTTTCCTTTTAGATCCTTGATTGTCCATGGCTAAGACACCATTATGGTCAAAGGTGCTAACATTATTACTAGAGTGGGCGTTTTCGGAAGAAGAAGGATTGTCGTTCTTCTTTCCTTTTCAGCCACCGTGGTTACTATTGTTAGTAGCTTTTTGCTTTGCGAGGTCGTCTTCGATCTCGATACCTATGTCATAGACAGCTCTGAAAGTATTCAAGTTGTGTTGATATTTTAAGTGTTTTGAATATTTTTCTTAGAGATTCTTCATAAACATCCTCACAGACTCCTTTTCGGTGGGGACCTCAATCATCTTGGCGGAATTTTCCCTCCATTTATTAAAGAAAGAAGTAAAGCCTTCATTCTCTTTTTGTCTTAGGATCTCAAGTTGTCTATGATCGGTTTCAACTTGAATATTGCACTTGTACCTATCAACGAAAGCGTTTACTATCAATTCCCAGGTAGAGGTTTTCTCCTTGTCAAGGGAGAAGAACCATTGTTGGCAAACGGTTTCAAGAGATAGTGGGAACAGAGAGGGGAAAACCTTCTTATCGATACCCTTAATGTTCATTATAGTTTCAAAAGCTTTTAGATGGAAGTAAGGGTTATCTGTTGCCTTGAATTTAGGGATGTCAGTGGCGTTGAACTTATGCGGAAGAAGTTCCTTGTCCAATGAGACCCCATGTGAACTCATGCCCTGAAATTTATAGTCACTAGATAGCTTTCTCAAACTTTCTTGCATGAGGTTCATTTGTTGTTGCTTCACGGGATCATCGATCTTGAGTGTGAGTAGCTTCAGTGTCTCAGTCACGGTAACCAATTGGTTCCTAAGCTCATTGACTTCTTCTTGACTTGCCATTATCTTTTTAGCCTTCCTCTTTTGACGAATTGGTTTATCAAAAAGTGAGACTTGAATAAAGAGGTTGTCCTTGATTAATCGCCCTTCTCTCCTCGACCAAGTATCGTGGAAAAGGAATTTGGGGATGTTTATTGTTAATTATTTGACTCAAACTTTATTCAACATGCAATGGATGGAGGAAGTGAAGAATGATTGGAATAGAATGTGAAGGAAAATGATGTAGATGGAGGGATATGAAGAATTAGGAATAGGATGTACCCCCAACTTAAATGACGGAAAAAACCGACTCATGCATGAACCTAAGACATGGTCATGGTGATGTGTACTCAAAGTGTGTGCTAATACTAGTGAGTGTAGGTGACATGTTAAGACTCGTGTCATGATCATGTGGCTAGACTATGTGACTTGACTCAATTAATGACTCGACAAGGTACTATTGACAGGGAAAATTAACCGAATTAATTATCAAACTGGTTAATTAGGCACTAGGTGATGACTCGATCAATAATCCGAACTGTCGGCAAAACGACAGGACTAGCGTCGCTCTGTGCAGTGTTTGATGAAAAAGGAGCATAAGTTATCATGGACCCAAGAGTGTTAGGAGGCATTTAAGATCTTGAAAGAAAGCTTAACCACAACACCTGTGCTGGCTTTGCCGGATGGGAGTGATCTATATGACGTGTATAGTGATGCATTGAGGTTGGGATTGGGATGTGTGTTGATGCAGAATCGAAGGGGGATTGCGTATGCCTCGAGGCAGTTGAAGGTTCACGAAGGGAATTACCCAACCCATGATTTGGAGTTAGCTGCAATAGTGTTTGCCTTGAAGATTTGGAGACATTACTTGTATGGGGTGACTTGTAGGATTTTCACGGATCATTAGAGTTTGAAGTACATTTTCACCCAGACGCACTTGAATGGGAGACAGAGACGATGGTTGGAGTATATGAGTGATTATACATTGGATATTCAGTATCATGAGGGAAAGGCTAATGTGGTGGCAGATGCTTTGAGCAGAAAGTCAGAACATACGGTGAATGTGATGGTAGTCCCTGATCAGTTGTGTGAACTTGGAGGTGATGGAACATGGTGAACTGGCTAGGATCGATGTTGAATGCCTTGGTGGTTCAACCATCCATTTATGATGAGATAAGGGATAGTCAATTGGAAGATGAGAAGTTAAAAGCAATTGAGAAGAAGATTGATGAAGGGCGAGTGTTGGATTTCACCATTGGTGATGAGGGAAGTATTCTTTTTAAGGGAAGATGGTGTGTGCCGCAGAATCGTGGTGATTTGAAGCAAAGATTGATGGAAGAAGCCCATAATTCTCCTTATTCAATGCATCCTGGAGGGGATAAGTTGTATAAGGACATGAAGAAGACTTTTTGTTGGCCCAATATGAAGAAAGAAGTGGCTGAATTTGTTGCTAAGTGTTTGACATGTTAGAAGGTGAAGATTGAGCATCGTAGGCCTCAAGGAAAGGTCCAATCCTTGGAGGTGCACAAGTGGAAATGGGATTCAATTTCTATGGATTTTGTGGGAGCTTTGCCAAAGACCAAGGCAGGAAATGACACTATTTGGGTGATAGTGGACAGGTTGACCAAGTCAGCAGCGTTCATACCCATGAGAAGTACTTGGACCATGGATCAGTTGGGAAGAGCTTATGTGAAGTTTGTGGTGAAGTACCATGGGGTACCCACGGATATCATTTCGGATAGAGATTCAAGGTTTTTGTCTAACTTTTGGCAAAGTTTGCAAAAGGCGATGGGAACTAAGTTGTTAATGAGCACAACATTTCATCCTGCGACAGGTGGTCAGACAGAAAGAACGATTCAGACATTGGAGGACATGTTAAGAGCGTGTGTGATGGAGTATCAAGGGTCTTGGGAAGACCACTTGGATTTGATAGAGTTCTCTTACAATAACAGTTACCATGCAAGCATTGGGATGGCACCGTTTGAAGCTTTGTATGGTCGAAAGTGTAAAAGCCCAGTATGTTGGAATGATATAAGTGAAACTATGGTTCTTAGACCAGAGATGATTGAGGATATGGTGAAGCAGGTTAAGTTGATCCAAGAAAAGATTAAAGCGGCCCAAGATCGACAAAAGAGTTATGCTGATCTGAAAAGGAGGGAAGAGGAGTACGAAGTAGGAGAAAAGGTTTTGTTGAAAATTTCACCCATGAAAGGTGTGATGAGGTTCAAGAAGAAAGGAAAATTAAGCCCAAAGTACATAGGGCCTTATGAAATCATTCAGAAAGTGGGAAAAGTGGCTTATAAGTTGGATTTGCCTAACGAGCTTGAAAGGGTTCACAATGTGTTCCATGTGAGCCAAATCCGAAAGTATATTCCTGATGTGACACATGTGTTACAACAAGAAACCATTGAGATGGATGAGAATTTGACTTATGAGGAAAGACCAGTAAAGATTCTTGGCTCTAAGGTCAGGAGCACAAGGAACAAGGATGTGAGCATTGTGAAAGTATTGTGGTCAAATAAGAAAACTGAAGAGGCCACATGGGAAGCTGAGGCTGATATGAGGAAACGTTACCCAGAACTGTTTGCCTGAGGTTAGTGGTCGAGTTACGGGGGCGTAACTCCTTTTAAGGGGGGCAGAGGGCGATAGAGTTTTGCGCGTCTACTTTTCAAGTCATTTTTGAGTGATTTCGAGTATTATTTAAGTTTAGTTGGAGTCTCGAGTCAAGTTAGGATGTGCATGAACCAATAATTTCAAAATGATTTTCGTTTCTTTTGGCTAAGTTTCGGGTCGAAACTTATTTTAAGGGGGGTAGACAACCCCGTATTTTCATACGTATTTTCCTAATTAATTATTATTTTCTAAAAAGGGTATTTTAGTAATTCAATTTACTATTTAAATCTTGGAGCCAAAATGATATTTGAATTTTGGCGCCAAAAGTATTTTGAAAACTAATCATTATTTTTGGATAAGATTTATTATCCATTTATCCTATTTTAAAAACTGGATTATTTATATTTCAGATATTTTAATTAAGGCAAAAGCTATATTTTATTATGTCCGAAAATCCCAATTAATTAGCTAATAATTTCGGATTTTCCTATGTGAAAATCTGATTTTTATTTAGTTAAATTATTTGGTGAATATTTGGTATTTTGTTATTTAATTATTTATTACAATAAATATTATTTACACAATTATTTTTATTCCTTAAAACTAGAAAAAAATATATTCCTAAATACTAAATAGGAAGGCCGAAAATATGAGCTTAGGAAAGCTCAATAATTTCGGCCATCCCATAAAGATTTTGGGAAAATATTTTGGTAATTTGTATTTTTAATTATCTCCCTTAAATCTCCTATTTTCCATAATTCTAATTCTCCATCTTTTTGATATCCAATTATTATATTTTCTTGCCATTCATTCTTCTTAATTATTCCCCAAGCAATCCCAATTTCCTTAATATTTTTCATGACATACATACCTCCCATATACAATTATACACAATCCCTTCAAATATCAAAACTTTGCTTAAATCTTTGCTCACTTCTCCAAGTAATCTCTTAAGCCCTAATTACCATAATTCTTCCTACATCTTCCTACCATAATTCATGCTCATACTAGCCTATAAATACCCCTTCATACCTCTCACATTCTTCACACCAATTCTCTTCTTTTTCTTCTCCTCAATTTTACACAAATCATCCCGTTCATCTTTGAAGCCAATTTTCGGGCACTTTTGGTCAGTTTTTGGGGTAGTGACGTTTCACAAAAAGTTGTTCCTCTCGAAAAATCCTTGAGGTTAGGCTCAAGAATTAACCAATTAGGACCTATATCAAAGGAGTTATAGCCTCTGAAAGTTCTGCCTTTTATTTCCTACGCAAATCCAATTCTTTTCTTTTCCTTTTCTTTTATTCAATTATTATTATTATGGGAGATTAATATAAAAGTATTATGAGTAGTTTTAATTATATAAAATCATATTTTAATAATGTTCATGTTGAATTAATTTAAGAGGTTCATGTACATATAGTTGGGAGGGTTTAATTTAATTATTTGTGATTATTTGTAAGCCTTATATTGATTAAGGTTATATTTATTTGTAGGGTGTTTTTGATCAAGCTACTTGAGAGTTCTTTTGAAGTGTTGTTGGCTAAGTGAAGATCAAGGTACGTTAGTGTAGGGAATAGTTTCAAGCCTTTAAAATCCCACTAGCTTGAACCCCACTGTGATCATACACTAAAGTACGGTGGCGTCCAAAAGGGAAGAAGATAGAGCAAAAGAGTCGCCAACAAGTTTTTAAGGAACTTGTAAACCGTTCACGAGGTGAAGGTTACACCCCTTAACGATCCAAGAGATCGTTAACTCCATGAGGTCATGAACCAAATAAGGGTTCGGGGATGAAGGTACAAATCCAACCTAAAAGAGATTGAACCTGCCCTAATAATAGGCCTCTACTTTATTCTGCTCGTATTCATGTGCGCTTTCTGATTAACATACAATCAATAGGATTAACCCTAAACCTGTTTATCTATGTTGGTTGAATTAAATGCACAAATAAATCTATTATTGGCGATCACTTGAAATTATAATCACAATTAACCTAACAAGATTATTAATTATCTTATTAAGCGTGATTGTAAATACCAATTCCCTTTAAATACACAATAAAGGTGATCAAGCAATAACAATAAATAATATAATATGTATCAAGCAACATAATAAATAATCAACATCATGAATAATAATTATAATAATCATAATCATGTTAAAGCATAGCAAGATCCTAGGCATGATACTAACAAGATTAATAACAAATCCTAGCATGTCACTAAGCAATAAAAATCAAATCTTTAACCCTAACATGATACTAACATGAATAAATATTAGGAAGAACATAGGAAGCATCGTAACAATCATATTTAATATATTTGTTACCCTAGACATGATACTAGGAATATCATAATAACAATATAAACATGATCATAATATCAATTAATCAATTAAAGTACTTACTTTGATGCCTCGTACCTCTTTCTAATTACAAAATACACACGTTAGTAACTTCAAGGAAAATAATAAACAAACAATTAAATTAAATAATTGAAATAGAGATTTGGGACCAAACCCTCAGAAATTAAAAACTTTCACGTCTAGGGCGAAGGCAACTTCGAATATGGCTAGGTGTTTCTAGATCTTGTGAATGCGGAATTTTGTATTAAAAAGCAAAGAAGAAAGAATGCATGAATGAATGAATTATTGAAAAGAATTGAATATGATGAAAAGAACTGAATAATTTTGTGAATGAAGAGAGTTGATGATCGATGATGAAGATAGTTGATCAAAACTTAAGAATAAAGAGAATTGGTGACCCTTGATGATTGAAAACGGAGTTTTTGATACGATATTTATAGAGAAAATCATCCAAAAAAGATAATTTATCAAAACAGAGTCTGAAGACCACAAAACTAACTTGGCGCCAGCCCTGGCTTATTGGCGCCAGGACCAGTGGCTAGCGCCAGGCGCCAATGCTGGCGTCTGGCGCCAATCCTGATTCCAGGCGCCAAGGCCCGTGGAGGACGACACTACACCGTCCACTTCGCTTGGTCAGCTCCCAGAGTGGGATGAGCAGACCTTGTTCTTTGCCCCTGTCCACCACATTTCTGAGAGGGTGAGACGGGGAACAGAGCCTGGGAGGACACGACATCACGGCTCTGGCTGTGATGGTCTAGGCGATTTGTACAGGATGCATATCGCCATAGATCGAGAGACGAGACTCCTATGGGAGTCTTGCGGATTGGTTGCCCTGTTTGAGACCTCCGAGGCTATGGTTGCCTCCAGCGGGGGTCACCACGTAGTACGTGCTCTGGTGGAGTTCTTCTGGGATACCACCAACACTTTTCATTTTCCTTGGGGTGAGATGATGGTCACTCCTACAGACTTCAGTCTCATCAAAGGACTGGAGTTCTCTTATCTGCCGCTGCCATTTGACGGCAGTATCGATGTATTTTCTCCAGAGGTCGAGGAGCTATTGGGGCCGATTGCTGTTCGGGCCCGAGCTGAGGTCGAGACGACTCAGTTCAGTGCTAGGGGAATTCGCCGCTCGACGCTGGCAGCGGCTCTTGATGACGATGCGACCACCCGAGAGCAGCGGGTGCGCATCTTTGTGCTGATGTTGTTGTCAGGGACATTCTCCCCTGACAGGGGTAGTAGGGCATTGCTTTACTACCTCCCTGTTGTTCGCGATCTCCAGCGGATCGGGACTTATGATTGGGCCAGCTTGGCCTATACTAACTTCGTTCGCGCACTGAGGGACTCGTGTCGCCACCGGTCCTTTAGGACGAACGTTGCTCTGTCTGCTTTCTGGAAAGTCGTAGAGGTAAACATTATTCCCTATAAATTTTAGCCTTATATGTTAGGCAACATTTACTCATACTTTAGCTTTTTTTTGTAGATCTGGTTCTATGAGTACTTTCCTTCCATTGCGCCGGCGAGACCATCGCCGAGGGGGTATCCGGTGAGCGCCTCTTGGGGCGGCCACCATGTGGACCTGTCTACTGCACGTGTCCGGAGTCGGATCATCTCGGTACGATTTTAGTGTTTATCTTGCTCTTCTGCAACATTTTAGACATGTTCTTATGTGATTGGTATTCTTGTAGGGACCTGAGGTAGTATACCGACCATGGGGTGGTTGGACAGTCCCTGGATTAGCCGCACGGTACTCTGCTGAGCGTCGCTACTTTTTGGGGACCTATGGAGCGGTTGTATACTTAGGAGAGAGAGTTGCTAGACAACACTCTTCCGATATTTTTATTGTTCCTGCTCCTCCACCACGTCACATGTTCGACGAGAGAGAGTTGTCGAGCATGGCTGAGGAGTCTGGTTCCCTCTGACGGTCCCATGTGATCCTTGGGCGGAGTTATGCTGAGGAGCTACTTCCTTTGTTGGCTCCAGCCCCTGTGCCGGCCGAGGATGTGAGGGTAAGATTCTTAACTTTTGTTTTTCGCTGAGTAGCCCCCAAGTAATACCTTGCTGATTTCTTTCTGTCTTAGCAGGATGGTCCCACTGAGTTTGTGCCACCCCGTATGTCCATCCACTACCAGGGGATGTACGGGCCGATCGAGGAGATGATTTCTCCGGCTCCTGAGGGCGAGCGCTTCGTGGAGCGGTCGATTCCTCGTCATCAGACTAGGGTAAGTCTAGTTCTAATTCAGAATCTTGTATTTAGTTATCATGCATTTTTACTGACTTGACTTTCCTTGACAGTTCTCACGCGAGGTGGTTTCGGCTATGGCACGATGCATAGATGCCTTCCGGAACCAACTCCTCCGGATGAGGAATGCGGCTACCTGTCGTCGAGACGACGCTGTCCGAGAGGTAACTTTTCTTTACTTATTATTTCTGCACTATGGCTTCAGTTTTTTCTCTTGTTTCTGATTTAATTCTTTTTGCAGGGTCAGCCGATTGCTTCTCACACCCGTACGAGGCCTGAGGGGCGGAGAGAGCCGGCGAGGTCTAGCTCGAGACGTCGTCGTACTTCGTCTAGAGGTAGAGGTGGTCGTTCTGAGGCTGCTCGAGCCGATGTTGCTGAGGGCTCAGGGTCTTCTTCTGAGGGTGCTCCTGCTGCACCGATAGGAGAGGCTACTTCGGCTTTCAGAGGTGGTGGGATGTACGAGGTTGGCTCGTCATCGCAGCAGCCTCCGCGGTCTCAGCCTCAGGTTGACCTTGGCTGGAGCGGTCCTGTTTTGAGCTTCCCTCCTCCTACGGAAACTGGAGCTGGTGCTGAGGCCGGAGTTGGTGGAGAGGTGACTCCTCGGACGGCGCAGTTTTATGGCATGATGGGCCTACGTCCTCCAGTGCCGTAGTTTGCTTCTGTATATGCATTTTATTTTGACTTTTTATAGAACTTTGCCTTTGACTTGTTATTTAGACACTCTGTACATTCTGTTATTGCGAATTTATCTACTATTATGTTAGTGTATGTTAGTGTGTTCAAATGTGATGACAATTATGCGCAAAAATTCCGTCATTTTTATTATTGATGGAGGGTATTATCCGACTCTCTCCCCCAAAAGGAAAAATAAAAAGGAAAAATAAAACGGAGAAAAAGGCTGATTTTTGAATTTTAATATAAACTCAAGAGAAAATAAAAATTAACTAAAAATAATCGCTATATTTAATTAATTAATAAAAAGATAGAAAAATATTTAGAAGAAATTAAAACGGGGTCATAAAGCCATTAAACGACTCCAATTTGATATAAAAACGCAAACTGAGCACGCGCGGCTGCCTGCTGACTTGGCGCCAAACCCTCAGAAATTAAAAACTTTCACGTCTAGGGCGAAGGCAACTTCGAATATGGCTAGGTGTTTCTAGATCTTGTGAATGCGGAATTTTGTATTAAAAAGCAAAGAAGAAAGAATGCATGAATGAATGAATTATTGAAAAGAATTGAATATGATGAAAAGAACTGAATAATTTTGTGAATGAAGAGAGTTGATGATCGATGATGAAGATAGTTGATCAAAACTTAAGAATAAAGAGAATTGGTGACCCTTGATGATTGAAAACGGAGTTTTCGATACGATATTTATAGAGAAAATCATCCAAAAAAGATAATTTATCAAAACAGAGTCTGAAGACCACAAAACTAACTTGGCGCCAGCCCTGGCTCATTGGCGCCAGGACCAGTGGCTAGCGCCAGGCGCCAATGCTGGCGTCTGGCGCCAATCCTGATTCCAGGCGCCAAGGCCTGGGGTTGGACGCCAAACCGGCTTTCAATGCGTTTTTGAAAATCTGATAAATTTCCCGTACTGGAAGATAAAATAATATAATTTCAGTCGAAAATGCTATTTGATCTAATTAAAACTCTGAAGAATCCTAATTGAATTAAGAATGATAAGACCTTCTAGAATGTTCTAGAAGACCAAAACCATTCCTAATTACATTAGGAATGATAAATCATATTAGGCCCTCCCCTAGATCATTGGGCCGTACTTAAAACTCAAACCAGGCCCAGTTTAGTAAATTGGCCATAAATTCCTCAATATTCATCGGAATTGGGCTTATAATATATCGTTAGAAAGGTATTTGCAAACCCCATCCAACTACACCACTATTGGACCCATATCATGGACCAACCAAACTGGATTGGCTGTTTTCTTAAAATAAAGTTTTCAAAAACAGGGAGAAGAGAAAAGAAAAGAAATAAAACTTCCCGCAACACTAGACTTTTCCACACTTTCGTTTCATTCGATTATGATTCGACGTGAAAGGCACTCATCACTGGGTTTGGTTTTGGGGAGACACATTTGGGTGTCTACAGTTAGGTGGCTAGATACCCTAAAAGTGATCGATTTGAATGAAAATGTTTGAATGATTTATGTTGCTTGAATTAAATTGACTTAAAAAACTATTTTCTTATTTGTGGAAAGATGAAGGAGAAAAGGATTCTTGAGTTCTCTACGGAGGCCTATAATGGGTACGACTCTCTGTCTAGGAAAGACTCGCCTCAACGTCATAGGTAACTTTCCTGGGAGATGCGGGCTCGACCGTCCTTTAATCTCGATTCAAGTACATATTTATTATTTTCGAAAAATAAAAAGAATTGAAATTGTTTGAAACTTGAGTATGCGATTATGTGTGCATTAAAGTTGGTGTTAAAACACCTTAGAGTGTGGTCTAGAGGTCCTAATTTTTGAGTTATTACCCATGGTTGGGTAATCTTGAGTTATGTTTGGTTGAGTTATGAATTGCTTATTGCAAATGGATTTTGAATTGGATTGTTTGTTTGATTTGTCACTTAATTAATTGTTTTGCATGTATGTGTGAAACAGATGAAAATGATTGATGCGATGAGACACCAATATTTTGACATTCATTACTTGAAAGATAGTGGAGTCACAGTTAGTGATTTCATAACTGGAATTTGTACTTTGGCCTTGACCCTTTATGAGAAGGATGGTGAGGAAGTCTTGACCCAACAACCTTGGATGGTTCTTCTAGCCTTGGCCCATTTGCCTAGAATTAAGAAATACCAGCCTCTCTTTGACAAATATGATGATGTGATTAAGGAAGACGGAATGTGGAATGAGAAGCACCATCATGAAGGGAAGTGGTTAGCAACTATGTCTAGCCTTAAGAGGGACTTGCACTATGTGGAGCGCAAGTATGAACCTAAGAGGAAAGTTGTGAAAATTCCCACGATCCCAAAAGATCGAACCTTTGGACCTAATGACCAAATGTATTTCTTAAATGCCCAAGTACCTTTTTCATACCCAAAGAAGCACAATGAGTATGTGGAATCTAGTGATGAGTCCGTACCACCTCTTGGTAGGAGCAAGCATTATCGTTCTCTTAGCCAAACTCCAAGCTATGAATCTTCCAAAAAACCTAGCCCAAAAGCCCATTTCCATGTTGCAAAAAGGCCCAGAACTCGTTCTCAAACTGCAAAAGAAAGAGCCCAAAACCCCAAAGCTTCTTCAATCCAACCTTGTGGGGATGTAAGCCCAACAAAAAGCACAAAGGTTTACCTGCTTTACCGGTTGTAAGTCATTTGGGTGCAACGAAAATTAATACCCCGCAAAGTTGAGAGTGATAGATAATAAACTGAAGTTGGGATTAATTTCGACGGATGAGACAAAGTTCAGATTAATGGGAGCAATTTTTCCAAACGAATAAAGTTGCAAACTAAAATGACAGACAATAATGAGGAATAGTTCTAGGTTTTACTAATTACTCTCTACAATGAAATCAGTTTTTTCCCAGTTTTTAGAGAGCCACGTAGGATTTAATTTTTTCAGTGCACCATGTAGGATAATAAATTTTAGTGGTAGCCAATTAAATACTAGATTGATTTCTTTTAGAATTAAATAATTTAAATGTCACGTAAGCAAAACTGGGGAATGAGATTTTCCTGTTTAAGTTAATTAAATATAAAATATTATCTTTTGATAATAGGAATTTTATCTCTATATATAATAAATTTTAGCGCGCGCACACACACACATAAATCATTTTAAAAAATTCAAACAAACCGTGCTTCATCTAGTTAAACTAAATGCAGGGTTGAATAAATATAGCACAACAATGATCGAATTACCAATAGTATGTAATCTCCTCTCCCAAGGTAAAAAACGTATATTTAAAATATTATGACTACTATCACGATCACAACAATTGACATAAACTCATTAAAAACATGAATTCAATAAGACCACCCCCAGTGTATAATTATTCCTAAAATTATATTACTTGACGTTTAATAATCCCACGAACTAGTATTGAAAGTTCACTTCCACTCATAAATCAATGCCTTAAACATATAATCAATTGGTCTAATTAATCATACAAATTAAACAAGATTATCAAATCACAATTATATAGATCAAACCCAAAGAATACTTCAATTGATAAATTGTGAAAGACTCGTACATCCCTAACCTAGGATAATGGAATTTAGCTAGACATGGAAACACTGAAGATGCTCAATTCGTTTAACAATGAACAATTAATACTCGACATAGTAATAAACAAGGTTTAGAAAATTGTCAGAAATTAAAGTAACAAGTTGAGAGAAGAAAGAACTATAAATCAGATCCAGCTCGATCACCAAACTGATGCTTCTGTGCATCAGCTTCCTTCTCTCGGGTTATTGCTCCTCCTTCGGCCCCGTTCTTTAGAGCTGCTCTGCTTAAAAATAATATTTAATATTGAATTATAATAATAATAATAATAATTAATATTTAGTAATAATAATAAATAATTTAATAATAATAATAATTAATATTGAATTATTATAATAATAATAATAGTTAATAACTAATATTTAAAAATAATAATAAATTAATATTTAATAATAATAATAATATGAAAAATTATTGTTTAACAATAACAATAATAAATAGTTAATATTTAATAATAATAATATTATTAAAAATTAATATTTATAATAATAATGATAAATAATTAATATTTAATAATTATAATATTATTAATAATACTTAATATTTAATAATTATAATATTATTAATAATAATTAATATTTAATAATAATAATAATAATATTGATATTTTCTAAAAAAAATAATAATGATAATAATAATAATAATAATAGATTTTTTATAATAAAAATTAATATTTAAAGATAATAACTAATATTTAAATATAATACTAATTATTAATTTATAATAATAATAATAAAAATAATAATTAAATAATACTTAATAGAAAAAATTATTAAATAATATTTAACAATAATAATAATAATTATAATTATAATTAATATTTAATATTTAATAATAATATTTAATGATTATAATAATAATGCGATAGTAGTAGTAGTAGTAGTAGTAGTAGTAGTAGTAGTAGTAGTAGTAGCAGTGAAATATGTTCTGCTCTGCTGAAATCTGCTCTGTTCTGTTTTGTTCTGCCAGAATCTCAAAAGAACAGGGCCTTCGTCTCCCGTAGCTGCCGTGTATGGGTAGCTAAGTTGCACAGAAAACGGAAGGGTACAAAAATGGGTACGGATACGAGGACGGGATACGACAAAATCAAAATTTTCAAAAACGGGTACATCATGGATACGCAAAAAAAAATCAGCAAAATAATAAATCCATAAAAAGGTTTTTTCTTAAAAAAAAATAAACAAAAAATTCACAACATAACAACATTAATGATTAAAATCACAATAGGGGAAAAAAAAAAGAAAAGTAGTAAAAAATATTGATAGTAGGAATCGAAATATAAAGAAAATGATTGAAAAGAAAGGAAAAAAAAAAAAAAAACCGATCTACTCTATCGCATGTGTATTTTAAGATTTAGGGTATTCAAATCGCAAATGTAAGTAATTAAAGAGGTTTTTTTTTTAGGGTTGGGCTTCAATTTGTAGTAGGGGACGTCCAAAAAGGTACCAAAGCCACCCTCGAATCATCCCCAAGTTTCCTGAAAGCCGTACCCAAAAAGGCTCCCCGTACCATTTTTCAAGGGTACACCATGGGGACGTATCCTAGGCGTACCCAACTACCCGAACCCAGTTTCGTCCTGGATACGTCCCAGTACGGAAATGGCATAGAGGAGGTGTAACAGTGCATCCTTGATGTGTAGTACAACCTCTCTCCTTCTTCTTCTGCATCTCCTGAAGTACAGCAGGGTAGTTTAAGGGTTTAGGTTTTCTCCTCCTTTCTTTTGTGCGGCTGCTCCTCTTATTATTTAGGGATAGTTTGGTTTACTAATCTGGAATGGATTGGTATGAATTCTCATATTTCGGTAGTATGGATTCTATACCAATTTAAAATTGTTTAGATTAACCATAGAATGGATTCTCATATTTCAATAGTATGAATTATATATCCCATACCAATTTAAAGTTGTCTGGATTAACCATAGAATGGATTTTCATAGTATGGATTATAAATCTCTAGAGGGAAGGTGAGTATGAGATTCCAATGGAATGGGGTGGAGCTGGAATCCCCCAAGTATGAGGTTCCATAGTTAAATAGTCCAACCAAATAGATAAAATCATACTCCGTAAAATGAATTCAAAATCCATTCCAACCCATTCCAGCTTAGTGAACCAAACATTCCGTCCCTAGAAGTAATGGGTTTGAAAGTTAAAACCCATCACTTTATTAATGTGCTGAACGTTGACTTGTGCTCACATGTGGTCCATGTGGGCTTTAGTTGCATCCTTCATTTTGCTTACAACATTATATTTGGTGCAACAATATTTTATTTTATTTTAAGTTCACCTTACCTTACAGCATTATATTTATTTTATTTAGGCTCTTCCACTTATCTCACCATTTTTAATGAATGTATAAATATCAAAGATCAAAAGCGAGTAAAGGCATCAAAATACAGTGTCCAAATTCTAACATTGTGCATTATAAAGACAAAAAGTACTACACTTAAAGAATTAAGCTTCACAATCAGGGTCGTCGCTGGACCAAAGCAGGTGGGGCAACCGCCCTGGGCCTAATATTGTGATGCTCTGTATTTGTTATTAAAGGGCACAACGCTTGAATCAATAGAGAACCTTTTCTTCTACATGAATTGATATTATTACATTCCAATTCCTTTCCGATACCTCCCAAGGAAAATCCCGAATTGTATCATCTCAAATTGACGGGTTAGTGTGAGTCCCAAAAAAATAAATAAAACAATGAACCTTTGCTCTCTGTATAAATAGATTAACAATTTCCATAATGATAATAATAAAAATAAAAAAATAAAAAAAACTTCAAATCTTCAATTCCCATGATTTTCGTTCCCAATATTTAGTTTTTTCCTAAATATGCTCTAAGACATCAATTACATCCCACTGAGACTTTTCCAATACCCAAAATTTAAATTTTTCTATAAAAATCCCTAATAAAATCAATTAACAATGATATTTTAATCTGGGGCATATTACTAGTTATATTTATATCTATGCATCATTTGAAGTCCATAATTCACCTATATAATTTTTTATTCTTTTTTTTTTTTTCTTCTTACAATATTTTCTTAATTTCTGTATATTTGAGTGCTACCATAACAATCTGAATTTTTTGATAAAAGTATCACATCTTTGATTATCTAATTTTTCACCGAATTGATGTGACATTGTTTAATTTTATAAGGTTTGTGTTCAATCTTTATCATTTCTTTCTTTTTTGAATTTTTATATCTGAAATTTTCATTTATAGAATCAAAATAAGATAAATTGGTAGGAGAATTTTGATTAATTAACTACTTATCACTTTATTAGAGTGACAGAGTTATCACTACCGTAAAGTCCGTAATACATTTTTTATTTTTCAAAATTTGATATGAGAATTTGGAGTTGAAATTGGGTGAAAAATCTTACATTTTGCATACCCAACTCAAATATTTTTAATACTTACATAGTGCCTCAATTAATATGTCCGCCCTAGGCCACCAAAATCTCAGAAACGGGCCTGTTCACAATCCATAATTTAATAATTATGCATAAAAATCTCTATAAAAGTATATAAATTTGAACTCAAAATAGTAGTTAAAAAAAAAAGATTTTTTTGTAAATTACCACCCCAAAATGTACCATGTATTGACATAACCAGCCATTTTTAAAAAAATTAAAAATAACCACCCATATTTTACAAAAAAAATGTAGGTTTTACCACCCGACCTATAATCCGACCAGTTTTTCGAGCATGGCCCCACATAACGACTGTTTTTTTATTTTTATAAAAGTTGTTTCTCGATTTATTTCCTCGTTTCACAAACTACTACCAAACTTAAAATTCTTCATTTTTTTCACAAATTCTACCAATTTTTACTCCAAGTTTTGCAAATTGACAAGCGAATCCTTTAAAAAACGTACTTAAATTTTTTTACACCAATTTGTACAACAAGGTAATTGAAGATCGCACTTAATTAATATTTTTTTAGTTATTTTGCAATGTTTTAATGAAGTAGAATTCAAGTTATACGATATTTTTTGTATGGAATGTGATTTATTAGGAATTTAATGATGTAATCGTTGTTTGATTCATTCAATTTAACTTGAATTGAAAATTAGGGTTCTTCATAATGAAATTGTGGGGCACATGCTCGGAAGACTGACCGGAGTATAGGTAGGGGTGGTAAAACCTACAGTTTTGTAAAATATGGGTGGTTATTTTTAATTTCAACAAAAATGGGGTGTTATTTCAATACATGTTAAATTTTAGGGTGGTAATTTACAAAAAATCCTAAAAAAAATATTAAGTACATAAAATGGTGACTTATCATGTATCCTTTTGCTACTAAACCTTTGAGTTAAGTTATTGATATTTTGTTTAATAACATCTTGTGTTATTTTCAGTAGAAGTTTAAGTTATTCAATTATCAAGTTAAGTGTTATTTTAGGTTAAACTTACTGCTACTTCGTATACAAATTGATGTTATTCTATTTGAAGTCTATTGTCTAAACTATTGATTGAGGGTCATTGAAGCTTAAATCCCAATTAAAATAAGAACTTTAATTAATTCATATTTGTTTGTGTATTATTATATTTAAAAATAAATATCTAACTTGAAGTATCATATTATATAACTAATATATAAAGCTAAACTTTTAGCCAGGTCACGAGACAGCGACACTTAGCATTTTAACTTTTTGTCAACTGTCGTGCCACGTTGGGGGATAGATTTAAATAACCTTCATAAGATAAAAGAAATAGCTTAGAATTCTATTTGGATATAATTTTAGGATAAAATTGTTAGTTTAGAGTGTTATTTTCGATAAAATACCAATTTTTCAGATCTACAAATTGAATTATAATTTTATTCAAAAAAATTATTAGATTATATATAATTTTTAAAATTTATCATATAATTTATTATTTATATCATAATATTTTTTTGGAGCGAAGGAAGTAGTTCAAAGCGTCAAACATCCATTTATAATACATACTAATCGGTTAGAATAATATACTTTACAATCTAATAGAATTTTGTTACTATGTAGACCTGTCAATTAGGGTCAGGTCATGAGTCATCTCGGATTGAGTCACTTCAGGTTATGAGTCAAGAAATGTCCAACTATTGCCCAAAGTTTTGAGTTCGGGTCAACACAATGGACTTTGAACATTTATTTTATTTTATTTATTTTTTGCTAATTTTTTTTATATTTTTTTAAAGTATTAAATCGAACATTTCCACCAACATTATTATTAGTCATTAAATGCTTACTAGATAGCAAATCGTCACAAAATCACATCAATTCCTAACTAATTTTGTATCAATGATATACTTTAAAATTTGATACATTGATTAAAATTTTATCTTAAAATTCAATAAATAACTCGGATATCGTATGGGGCACAAAACTAGTAATTAATTAAGGGAATTAATAAACTTTAGTAGTTGTATTATAGTTCTATATATCAATATTGAATTCTATATGTCTATTATATTGCACGTACGAGTATTATTATTGCTTGTATATAGAGCTAAATACAAGTAGTTATGCATGGTATAATAATAAAATTAATGGGGTTAAATAGAGTTAAAATCTTAGATATTTTAGTTGGTAGTTTGGTACTTGTATAGTGACACAATGACAAACCTTTGTTGCAAATAATAGTTAACGGATGTAGTACAATAGTTGTCTTACCTCAACCTCATGCCCTTGTGGGCATCGTACGTGAAAGTTACTCCGCGTACATGCTTAGAAGAAATGTTCCCAATAACGTCTGAAATTATTTTCATACTCCCATACAAGTAGTTTTATCACACATACTAGTTCAATCATAGGGGGATTATTAACCCACATATTGTAACTGATAGTCCACAAGGCTCAATTCTGACCCGATCCAACTCGGCGTGCGCATGTGTGTGGGGTACAACACCTACTTCCAAGTCACTCAATAAATAAGCAAGGCAAAAACACTCCCCAAACCAATGTGGGACTATTCCCTTTCATTTGTTGTTCTCTCGTTTTTTCTTCCAACACTCTTATTTTATATCAAGAATTTCCATCAGATCTCAAAAATCTATCAATCCATCCAAAGTAAATAGCATTATGTTCCTCATAGACGAAAAGGTATATTTTTTTTGTGATGTTTAGTTGAAATTTTAAATTTTTTGTTTTGTGTGCTTTAAGCGAAATTGATTTATGAAATTCTATACTACCTCCGTTAATAGTTATGTGCAACTTTTTTCATTTTTGTCCGCTTGGAGTTATGTGCAACTTTTCATTTTCTTTCTATTTTTAGTAAAAAAAAAGGGCAAAATTACAATTTTGTCCTCAATTAATTTTTTTTAATCAATACCCTTATTATAACCTAATCTAACTTAACCTAAACTAATCAGATTCACCTAATCTAATTATTCCCTCCTTTCATCTTCCAATTCCCCCCTTCTCTCTTCATTTACTCACATTCCCAACTACCAAAATTAATTTCTGATGAATCGTTCTCCCTATATGTTCTGGAGAGTTCATAAGATGAACCCTAGTTCATCTTTCTGGGTTATTCTCTCTCCTCTATTCTTGCGATTTTCTCAATTGTTCACTCCAGATCTACTCTCCTCTTCTTCTATCTTTCTCAATCAAAGTCCCTCCATAAAAATGGTGAACTTAGATCCTTTAAAGGATGCATATATGGCTACGGATGACAAGAGAGAGGAGAATTTGATCTTAAACCTCATGCACTGCTTCGAGGTTGGATCTCCTTTTCCTCGTCAATTTTACGAGTCAAGTGAGACGGGTCCCTACTGTACTCTGTACACTTACAGAGCCCTTGGTCAAGTCCTCAAAAGCATTGATGAGGAAGAAAGAGCGAAGAAGGAGGAGGGTGAAGGTGAGTCCCGTCGTAAATCGCTTGATTTCTCTGAGATGGTTGTAGATCTGGTTGCTGAGCCTGGTGAGGGAAGTGCTGTTGTGCCCACTAAGCCTAGATCTAAGAGGGAAAGGCCACCCCCAAGAGTTAAGGCTACTAGGAAGGTCGTGCGTGTTGCCCTGAGAAGGATGCGTGGCCTCCCTGACCACGAGTTGATTGTGCTGTCTTCTGATGAGGAACCTCCTCCAAGAAACCAGAAGTGCCTTCTTGTTCTGTTCCTATTGTGACGTGCTATGTGAGGCGGATGAACCCTACAGTTTAACCCTCTGAGTATGTAGCTGCACTCGTAACGCTTCCTAACTTGTTTAATTTTTGTTATTGAGTCCCTTTTTTTAAGTTGATTGTGTATGCTTGTGACATGAATTGTTTATGGTGGTTCTGTTATGCACATGAATTTGATTATGTTATGATGCATCTGTTCTGTTCTGATGTTGGATATGGTTTTGCTGCTTTTGTCCTATTTATGTTGGATATTATGTTGGATATGGTTTTGGTGCTTCTGTCCTTTTTATGTTGGATATTATGTTGGATGTTGGTGAGGACTGGGATTGCTTTCTGGTTTGGTTGCCTTCTGTGTTGGATATTGATTAGTTCATGGTCATGTTTGGCTGCCTTCTGTGTTGGATATTGATAAGTTGATGGTCACGTTTGGTTGCCTTCTGTGTTGGATATTGATAAGTTGATGGTCATGTTTGGTTGCCTTCTGTGTTGGATATTGATTAGTTGATGGTCATGTTTGGTTCCCTTCTTTGTTGGATATTGATTAGTTGATGGTCATGTTTGGTTACTTCTTTGTTGGATACTGATTAGTTAGTTGATGGTCATGTTTGGTTGCCTTCTGTGTTGGATAAATTGTTTTTGGATGTTCTGGTTTGGTTCTGTTTATCATGGATATGATTAATTTATGATGCATTTTATGGATTGGATAATGATTGGTTGATGTTGTAATCATGACTAATGGCATATGGGAATTTGATTGTTGAATGATGACCCTTTATGATGGTTTGTTGAGTTGGGTGTTTGGGTTGTGTGAAAAATGTTCTCAATGATCATAGTGTAGAGAACATTTTGTAATGGAGTTCCCTTCACATGCCCCTTGTTGTTCTTATTATACAGTCCCCATTTTAATACACTATAGTGTTGTAATTGAATCCAAATTATGAAGGGACTCCTATGAAATACTATTTGAACAAAGGTATAGCTCCACCAATCACTATATTGTGATTGATGTTGAGGTAACCATGTTTGAAGAGTTGTGTATAAAAAAAATTAATCTCCTGATGGATTCATGTGATTAAGTACTTCCAATAACTTGAAAATATGGCTACAAAAAGCCTGTTACAAATGCACTAGAACTAAACCACCACTGCCTTTCATGTTTGTTTCAATAACCTACCATACAAAATACACCTAACCACCTATTGATTGGTTCCATAAAATAACAAAACAAAAGTGAAATTTAACATATCATTGTTCACTCCTAAGTGGTTATGTGTGGCAGTGTTTGGTTGTTGTCTGTGTCTCTTTGTAACTAGTCTGCATCTACCTCTGTGTCTTCTGTTTCTGCTTCATGATTTCCCTAGGGTGCTGGTCTGAACATTGTGTTCAGGAATTCCACAGCTTCCAACACTATACTCCTGTCCACTTCAATCTGATTTGGGAGAATGCCTAAATTCTCCAGCTTTTTCTTGCTCATATGTGGGATTTTGTACTTGTTCCCTCCTTCTGCCTTTAAAATCTTGATCATGCATCTTTGTAATGTCACCCAAATGTACTTGTTTACTTCTGGTTTGAAATTGTTATAAGACTCAATGACCTTTTCAACAAGCTCATCTACATTCTTTGGAAAAGATTGATATTGCAAAGATTGAATAGATCTAAATAGACCTAAGTCAGTGGGGCGGGTCAAGTAGAAGACCCGCCCCATCCCCGCCCCAATGGGGTGGGTCAAGTAGGAGACCCGTCCCCATCCCCGCCCCATTTGCCCCAATGGGGCGGGGATGGGTCTCGATTTGGCGGGTGGTGGGGCGGGGATGGGGATAAAAACCATACCCGCCATGGGTGATGGGGCGGGGGTGGATTTTAAGTTGTACCCGCCCCGCCCCGCCCCACCCGCCCCGCCCCGCCCCACTTCGTACCCGCCCCATCCCCACCTCATACCCACAACTATATATCTTTTAAAGCAAAATTACATACTTTTATTCTATAAAATAATTACATAAAATACAATATTAATTATAATACTTTGTACGACACTTATATTATAACACAAAAATGTGTATATAATGTTTTATTTTATAATTCGTATTAATTATGTAAGATTGTGTATTTGAGATACGGATATTAGGTGGATCTTGGGTGGGGATTAGGCGGGTCTTTGGTGGGGATGGATATCCAAGTGGGGGTGGGGCGGGGATGAGGATGAAAATTGGACCCGTCGCGGGGATGGGGATGGGGATGGGGATGAAAATATTAGGTGGGGAGGGGGATGGGAAGGCCAACATCTGCCCCGCCCTGCCCCATTGACATCCCTGTCTAACACATTCAAATCTGGTGATTGTGCTGGTTGGAACACAAACTTAATGTTAAATCCATTTGCTTGTGTTGCTGCAATGAACTCTTCATCTCTTGGTACTTGATGTGGCCTTGCATTATCCCACTGTATCACCACATTTTTGGGCAAACTTGCTGGCCATTTTGACACTATTGTTGGTATGACTTTGTTAAGTAACATGTCTCTTATTGCATCTTTGTTGACATTTTGAAGTGCTTTTTGACCATTGTGCCAGCTGGTCTGTTTTTGCTTGACTTCTTTGCCCTTTCTTGTTGTGTGAATGGGAATATCCCCTATTTCCCATCATGTAAGAGTTCCCCCATTTCTCCCATAAAGAGGCTTCCCTATAATGGCCATGAACATAGCTTTTAATTTGAACCTCCTTGATTGTTGAGCCATATAGGGATCTTCCTCACTTGGTAGTAGATAAAATCTCCTTTTATCTGGGTTTAAATAAAACCATTTCTCATCAATGTGGATGGCATACTTCATGTCATCAAATGTGGGGTTCTCATTACCTTGGATTGGGTTTATGTGAGACAAAACCACTTCATTCTTGCAACCTTGTGATCTGATGTCAGTGCTGGCTTGCTGCTTGATGTGTGTGTTCTGATTCTCCCCTTTTTCTTCAAATAATGAAGAGTAACATGTGAAATGTTGAGTGCTGCAGCATATGATCTTTCTGTCTGCCTTAACTGCAGTGGGACTGACTGTAGGAATTCATCAGAAAATTCCATTGGCTTTGGACCTGTCCTGCCTATCTTTTTGGACCTGACATCAATCAAATTCCCTTCTGCCATCTGCCTTTTTATTTCATTGAAAAGCCTTGTGATTGTTGGTTTATGAACCTTGAACTTGATTGATAATTCCACCTTGTAGCCTCTTGGTAGGTTACCATCTTGCATTTTCAATAGCATTGCATCCACAATCTCTCTCTTTTGATGCATGTTCAGCTGTTTTCTGTTTGGTTGGTGAGTCCCTTCTTCAAACAATGATGCTTGTGTTTCATCTTGCTTAGTTTGATTGTTGTTGTTAACGATTGTGTCTTCTTCTTATGCCTCTTCTTGCATGTTCTCATTGTCTGAGTTGTATGCTTCAAAATCTGCATCTTGCATCTGCTCTTCATAATCATAGTACAACTCTACAATTTCTTCCTCTGAAATTAAGTGTTCAATGTCGAAAAAAGGGTCTTCATCTATGGCTGCCATGTCTTCTGTTTCTTTTGTTCACTTGTAGATTGCTGTAGATGGTGAAGGGGGTGGGCTGTTGAAGGTTTTTGATGAGATGATGTTGCCCTCAAGCTGATGCCTTGATGATTTGAAGACTAACTTTTGTTTAGCACTAATTTTAGATTAGGAGTAATTTTTTAGGTTGTATGTGGGCTAAACGTATGTAATTAGTGCTAACTTTTGGTGGATTTGGTCTATCTTTTGAACAAACATGGTTATGTAATTATTGAGAAGCATTCAATGCTTCATGAATGATGGAGGCTGCTATTTATAAGCCTCATAAATGCTGATATGAAATCAGAAAACTTGGTAGTTTAGCTTCTTTTTTTTTTTTTTTTGTAAGTTAGAGGGAATTTTAAATTTCCCAAATTCAAAATTTTTGTGAAATTTTGGGGGGGAAAAGAAACCCCTCCAAAAAAAATCTGATTTCCCCTCCATATTTGCAAGGAGGGGACCAACTTTATCTCTCCACTCACTTTATTAACTCCCTTTAATATTTGCCCTCCATCTTTTGCCTTGAAAACCGTAAACATGAGCAAAGTTGCACATAACTATTAACGGATGGAGTATTTCACTATCTATAGAAATATACTAAATTGATTTTTTCCCCCTACAAAAGCATTATAATCTCGATCATTTCCTTCTTCTAGTTTATTTATTGTTTTTTTTTTTTTTTTCATTTGGTTGGTTAGTTTGCTATTCAAGCTTATCTAATCACACTTGTTACACTAACGATTATAAATATAGGTAGTAATTTGCTTCTTGTGTGTTTTTTTAGGAGCTTACTTAGGTAAAATATACCAAAAATATAATAATAATAATTACCAAAAATATAAGGAAATTTTGACTTTTATCACCAAAAAATTTGGACAAATTGTTTTTTACCACCTACTATTTTAAAAGTTGTATTTTACCACCAAATAATGTTCTAAAAATTGTTTTTCACCACCTACCGTTAAGAAAACCGTTAAATGTAACGGTGTTAAAAAACATTCTTCGATTTTCGTGCTCGAAATAAGTTTTTTATAGGTTTAGGGGGGCATTTTGGCCCTATGAATCCAATTTGAGGTCAAAATTGATAAAAAATGATCAGAAATACCTCGTTTTGCGTGTTCACGTAATTCGATGTATTTTTAAACACGCAAAACGAGGTATTTTTGATCATTTTTTTTATCAATTTTGACCTTAAAATGGACCCATAGGGCCAAAATGCCCCCCTAAACCTATGAAGAACATATTTTGGGCACGAAAATTGAAGAATTTAAAAAAATTCTGTTAGATTTAACGGTTTTCTAAACGGTAAGTGGTAAAAAACAATTTTTTGAGTTTTATTTGGTGGTAAAATACAACTTTTAAAATAGTAGATGGTAAAAAACAATTTGTCCAAATTTTTTGGTGGTAAAAGTCAAAATTTCCAAAATATAAATTTTGCTAAAATCTAGAATTTAGGTAGCCGTTATAAGAGTCGGTGATGCAAATACAATAATGTTACCAAAAATATAAATTTTGCTTCCTTGATGATCAAATATATATGATTAGGTCGGTTTCTAAAACCAATGTTAGGTAGTTATAACCCATCTTAGGTCGATTTTTCACTATTATAAATATATATATGTGATTAAATTATTATCTTGGATTAAGTTACCCTTCTTAGGTCGGTTTCTCACAAAGACTAGATGAATCTTCTTAATTTTATTCCGTCTAGTCTTAGTAGTATTTTAGAGGAGGACATTAGAGGCCAGGGTGACTTTCTCACGTCTAATCCCTCCTTAGTTTGTTTTCTGCTTGTTTGTTTTCTTACTCCCTGCCTTTGCCTCATTTGAATAAAAAAAATAAAAATAAAAATAAATTAAAAAAATGTTTAGGAGAAAAACTTCTTTGATTTGAAACAAAAAAATTCAATCAATTTTGAGGGAAAAATTAAAAAGTTGTCTAAGGAAAATCTAATAATTTGTTATCATGGATTACAAAATAGTAAGGTGTTTCACATATTTGTAGGTATTTCACATATTTGTAATATAGGAATTTCACATATTTCTACACACATCTAACCTTAAACATATGGCTTGAACAGTGCCACTTAATCAGATTATTGAAATTATTATTCTAGATAATATAAAAAATAAAATAAAATTGATATGTTAAGCTAGAATATGCCACTAACTAGATTTAGAGCTGTCAAAAGCTGACCCGATCCAAAATACCGACCCTAACCCGACCTATTAACTGACCCGTCTGAACACGAAAAAAATGGTGACCCGAACCTGACCTAACCCGACCTGGATTCAACCCTAGACCCTAGTTGACCCGAGTATTTGAGACCCGAACCCGAACATTAACCGACATAGAGACGACCCGACTCGAATGTAACCCGTAAATTATTGACCTGAACCGAACCCCACCTGAACCGAAATTGACCCAAACCCGTTAAAACCCGAATTCAACCCGACATGTTCCTAACCCGACCCGAATTCAACCCGACCTGTTCCTAACCCGACCCGAATTTAACCTGACCTGCTACAAACCCAACTCGAATTTCAACTAACCCAACCTATTACAAACCCGACCCGAATCAACCCGACTGGTTATTGACATGACCCAAATTCAACTCGACTTGTTATTGAATCAATATGTATAGGTCGTTATCTCATGTTGGTATTGGAACGGAAATTGAATCCTAACTCTATTCCTTCAATATTTCACTTTGAATTTCAAGAGGTTAGTCTCACAACATGTGTTTAGGGACGAAACATGTTTTCCGCAAATTATTGACTTAAACCGAACCCGAGAATGACCTGACTTGGGAATGACCCGACTTGATTATAACCCGCAAATTATTGACTTGAACCGAACCCGAGAACGACTTTAACTCGTTTAAACCTGTAAAGACCCGAATTTAACCCGAACTATTTTTCACCCGATCCGAATGTAACCCGACCTTTTACTAACCCGACTTAAACCCGACCCAAACCCGATAAGATGTATGACCCGACGTGTGACCCGACTCAAGCATGACCCAACCCGAACCCGACCCGCATATGTTATAACATTAACCCATATTGACCCGACCCGAGATGACCCGAATCACACTAACTCGACTCAAACCCGACCCGTTTACCCGAATTGACAACTCTAACTAGATTATTGATATTATTCTTGCTTAGAAAATAAATATTGCCACTCATGGCTTGAACAATGCCACTTGTTATTAAAAAAGGTTTTTTCAAGGCTTTCCAAAGAAGCATAGAGATTTCCCCAATTTAGTGTTTCAACCCTTAACAGGTCGTCTTTACATCTAGGCCCCGTTTGGTAACCTTGTTTGATGTGGTGTCAAATGATTTTAACAGAAAATGATTTTTCCATTATCTCCCTTTTTTTTTTTTTGGGTTTGTGAAGTGGTGAAAAATAATTTACTAATAGTAAAAAATTGCAGCCATAATGGTGGAAAACATTTTCCTTTCCAAAATAAGGGAAGACACATTTTTCTCCCTTCTCCTTACATACTTTTTACTTTCCTCTCTTCCATCTAATCCCCACATTTCCAATCCTATTTTTGATTTCATTTTAATTTTTCTTGTAAGAACCAAACAATGAAAACTATCTTACAAGTGTGGTTTTACTTGAAAATATGTTTTCCATTAAACCAAACGGGGCCAATGTAAGACATTTTCAACAAAAAAAAAAAAAAAAAAAAAAAAATTAGTTTTCATGGAAAAAATATTTTCAAGAAAAATCACAATTGTAAATTATTTTTTACTTTGTATGGTTACTTACAAGAATAGGTACAGAGAAATTAAAAATAGGAGTAGAAAGGTGACACTGGATGAGAGGAATGTAAAACGAAAGTAGGAAGAAGAGGAAAATGTAGCTTTTCTTACTTCACAAAGGAAAATGTTTTCCACCATAAAGGGTGTAATTTACCACAATTGGAAAAATTGTTTTTCAACCTTTCACAAACCCAAAAAAAGGAAATCGGAGAATATGGGAAAACGATATCATCCATTAAAACATTTTACACCAAACTAAATGGGGCCTGAAGAGATTTCCAATGATTCTTATCATGGACCTGAAACATAATAATATAAGTCTATAAGCAAAGAATAGACCATTAAATTAAAATGTCATTTGGAGTCAACTCATTGGTGAAGGAGAATTCAAACCAATTTTCCAATGGTAAATTGATGAGGCGGTAAAATAAGATTAGAAAGGGTTAATTTGTGACTTCAAATATAGTAGGCTTGTCTTTGAATGCAGACATCTTTCAAACTTTAATTTATTTTGAGGTGATTTAAGTTGTAGGTGTTGGCTTGTTTCGATAGATTTTCAATGGTAGGTCATTTGCCCAATTCCGATAAGAATTGAGAAAATTTCGATCATTTTACAAAGAATTGACGATGTTGGAAATTAGCTAATGAATGACTAGACCATGCACGAGTCTGTAGTTTCAATGTTTTATTCTCCGTCCGACGTTCATATTTATGCTTATTTGAGCTCTACGGAGCTATTTTTATTACTAATATACGTGTTCTAGTATTTTTGTAGAGTTGATATTATTTTATAGGAATTTGCAGATTTATGACAATTCCTAAGCTTATTGAACCACTGCAAAGATATTGGAGTTTGATCTTATTTTATGACCGTATATTTGAAGCCGAAGGCCGAGCTAATTAAATTAGGTTCGATGACTAAGGGCTCGACTAGTTAAGGAGTCCCAAGGTTTAAAAGCTAGTATGTGGAGTATGAACCAACTGATAAAGCAAATAAAGGATTAAAGAGCTCAAGTCCAAGAAAGAAGCCCAAATAATATCACAACAGGTCCGCTGAGCATAAAAAGGAGGGCCCGATATAATTTTTTTTAATTACCTATCGGTTTTTATTTTTTTGTTATATTATAATTACTTTTTTTTTTTTTTTTTTTTAAATTTTTGTTAGGAGCTTAAAATTTACCAAAAATATAATAATACTTAAAATTTAGGTAGCATAATAATCCAATTTAGAATAAAATTCAAGTATCCATACGTGATGATCAAGTATATGGTATCTAAAACAATGTTAGGTCGGTTTCTCAGTAATAATATAAATACATATGATTATCTTTATTTCAAAAAAACATATTTGTGATTAGCTTTGTACGAGTATTAGTTTACCAGAGAATTGAAACTTGTTTGATTTGAAACAAAAAATTCAATCAAAATTGAGAGAAATTGTCATCTGGTAAGATGGATGTTTACAATAATAGTAAGGTGTTTGACGTGTTTTATGACATGTTAAAGATGATACGAGAATCCGGCCGTCGAAACCCCGAGGCGGCTTCTACGGTGGTCCGTGATGGAGAGCAGTACGAGCAGATGTTGTCTAATTTACAAAACATGGAGATACCCTTCAGTGGTGAAGAATGTTTCGGACAATATGTCGATTTACACGAGTTTTACAACAGGTATATTAATTCTAAATTCGGTCACCCTATCAATTATGTGGTTTTTCTTGATAGTTTTCCTACAATTGATATGATTCCTTCCAAATACAAGGCAACTGCACAATACAAGGACTATATGGAGGGTGTGCTCGCATACTTGGTGTCTTTCTTGGATCGTACCAAGCCCCTGATGTTCCTAGACAGAGTGTTTAAGATCGCCGAATCTGAGTTTGAGGCGTGTTGGACAGTTGAAAGAGGTAAAAAGCGGCCTAGGACAACGACTACTGTCGATGATGTTATCGAGCAGTTTGATGCATATGACACGGTTGAGAGTCTAATTGAGTTGGGACCGATGAAGATTAACGAGGCATTGAACACTTTGGGGCTCAAATCTGGTGGTACTGTCTACCAAAGAGCGGAGAGACTTCTTCTTGTGAAGAATACGCCTCTAGAGAAGCTTGACCGAAAGCACTTTAAGAAGGAAAAAGAACATGACTACTACTGCTGTAAGGAAACTGCACTAATTGAAGCCAAAGTAAACAAGCTGTGTGAGCTTCTCAAAGACGTTTTTGAGCGGACTAGAGAACGTGTTAGGAACAGGCAGGGGATGAGTTTCGATGAGTTAGCTAGTGATCGTGATGCTGATCATGTACATGAGATAGGAAGTGATGATGCAGAAGAAGAGGACTGCGACGACAAAACGGATTGTAATCCGCTTAAATTGCCACTGGGTTGGGATGGGAAGCCTATACCTTACTGGCTCTACAAGCTTCACGGCCTTAACCAAGAATTTAAGTGTGAGATATGTGGCAACTTCACCTACAAGGGCCGAAGGGCTTTTGAAAACCACTTCCATGGAGCGCGTCATCTGCATGGGATGAGTTGCTTGGGTATACCCAACACCAAGACCTTTCATGAGATCACTCGAATCGATGATGCCAAGGAGCTGTGGCAGCAGATTCAGCTGAGGAAAGGGTTGTCATTGTGGCAGCCTGATGCACTCGAGGAATACGAGGATGCAGAGGGTAACATTTACAACAAGAAGACCTACAATGACCTTGTTAGGCAGGGTCTAATTCAAGTTTAGATCCATTACTCTCTACTATTTTTATTTTTGTATTAGCTTGAATCTGAACTTAGCTACTTATGTTTGCATGTACTCAATCTCGTCTTATGTTACCTTTGAATCAATTGATACCTTTGAATCAAGTTCTTTTCTTCTATCATCATAGGTTGCGCC
Organism: Chenopodium album; assembly: GCF_948465745.1. Lineage (NCBI taxonomy): Eukaryota > Viridiplantae > Streptophyta > Magnoliopsida > Caryophyllales > Amaranthaceae > Chenopodium > Chenopodium album. The sequence goes on from NC_137837.1 coordinate 70,841,043, forward strand.
TTTAATTACCTAATATTATTGCATCTTAGCAAATAATGTAACGCAAAGGTTGTAGAGCACTTGATTAGAAAAGATGAGATCAAGGACAATAGTCATAAGCCAAAATTGACTGAAATATGAACAATAAGTCAATAATGCAATAGATTAGAAGACTTCTAAGAAACATACGCTAGTATGAATACAGGGAATCTGTGTTGAAGCACAAGTGAAGCAAACATTCATGGCAAGGCAGAGTAACAAAGTTAGATAGCTGACACTACTTCAGCAAAGGAAGCAATTAAGAGGAGGATATTTGCTTTAGTAACTTATTGATAGATTGAAAATTATCTACCTTTAATTTAAGTGTATTTAGTGTTATGAGATAACTACAATTTCCATAATATACATTGAGATGCAGTTTGTAACCATGAACATGTAAATGCTTTTAGGATAAGGATAATAACCCCAAAGGCTATTAATACTTACAAAGTTTTGATGCTACAGATTTCTGGTGCTGCTTTCCTGAAGAGTTTTTCAGCGTCATTATTGAAGGTTGTTCCAGATTTCTGTTCCAGTGCCATTAGAAGCTTCAAACTTAAAGGTCACCCTTGCAACAGACATAATAACAGCGTATTAGTGTTGCGATACTACTTTAAAAGTTTATAAGTGCAAAAGAAAAAAGTGTACCTGTAAGATGATATGTAGTCTGCCTTGTAGCAAGGCAGAGTAGCAAAGTTAGCTAGCTGACACTACTTCAGTAAAGGAAGCAATTAAGAAAACATATCTGCACTGCAACAATGAATAGAGAACAGAGTAAGACAGGAAGTTAAACATCAGCCCAACAAATAAAATTGAGAATCATAATACAACTTTGACGTGAACAAAGAATTTGCAAACATCAAACTTAAAAGGACCAAGCAAACTAAATATAATCTCTTCCTGTAAAATCATTCCAGGCTCAAATACCGGGGGTCAGTGGCTGACGTTGTTGACCAAGCATAGCTACAACAGGCCGTAGCTGTTCTTTCACAAAAAGCACCACTGCAACAATGTCTGCAATATTACAGTTCAAAATAAGGTCACGGAGCAGAAAGTACAACATAATGTAGATGAGATTTCAAGTGTTGAGAGAAAAATGCAAGTTTGTATACCAAATTTTCCTTCCAAGGCACGGGGAATGGAAGAGAGTGGCTGATACTGTGGTCCTAGATGACCTGTGTGGGCTGTTTATGCAATTATTTGCTGTATGACAGTTTTTTTGGTCTACATTACGCTGATAAGGAAGCACTTCTAACTTTCTAAGTTGGTTTTGTACTGCTCATCTATTTCACTGACGGGGGCATTAGAGGCTTTATATTCTCACTACCTAATCTGTTCTATTGTTTAGTAACTTCATATTCTCTCTATCAATCCTCTCAGACCACCTCTATGATTAGGAATCAATTGACTAAAAAAATAAAGTTAGTAAACAATAGAACAGATTAGGTAGTTGGTATTCTATCATGCAAAATAAAGGAAGTACTCAGTATGTTTGCTGAGATCAGAGCAAAATATATAAATCTAGAATCCTACTTCAAGAACCAACTAATGGTTATAATGAACAGGTAAGTGGATAGCACACAATATGCAGCAACACAACTTAGAATGATGAGGAAGGCCTGTAATCTGGATATGCCTCCTTTCACCCTTGTTTCCTTCTCAATTCTCATGTACAGCTCTGCAATGACAGTCGAAACAAGGGTGAAAGGAGGCATATCCAGATTGCAGAGATTTCGGCGCAAATGAATCCACAAAATGCGCCCTAAAATCCGCAACAACGAAACGACGATGAAGAACACGGATCGGCATCGCAACAATGGCGTAAGAGGAAATGGAGGAGAGAGAAAATGGAAGCTTTGGGGGTGGGGCTGGCTGGCTGGGTGGTTCCGGGGGTCAGGAATTAGAGGTCAAGAACGGCCGGCCATTTTAGATGATCAAGGGGGGTTAGGGTTAGGGTTCCGGCGAGGTAAGGGTTGTTGATTGGCTGCTGCTTGGATTTGGTGGGATGGAGCAGGGGATTGCGGTGTAGGTTAGGAGTTGGAGTGGTGGAGGTTTAGGCATCAGTCAGCATTTTCTTTTTATTTTTAAATTTTGGACCAATAATGTGTTAACACATGTCATGATAACCTGTTATAACAGGTAAGCGGAATTATAAAATAATAATAAACCTTAGTTGAGATTATTAAAAATAAATCGCCTACAGTTTTTTCGGTGTTTAGAGAGCCAGAGGAAACCTTTAATCACTTTAGTCATCGCTCACTCTCGTAAATCGCATTTAGTTGGGATTATTAAACTCTATTTTTCCTAGAAAATTCCCGGGTGTTAGATAAGCAATAATTATATTGGTTGAAATGGTATTAATTTAGGAATGCATGATAAAATCACCCGTCGTTCGGAAATCTTTCATGACACTTGTCAATACAAAAATTTTGTGCCTTTTTCTTTTTTTTTTTTTTTTTTTTTGGGTGCAAAATCTTTAAGTCAACTATTTATACTTTATGACATTTTCTTTTCAATTTGACAATCATATTCCATATACTTCCAACTAAAATAAATCTGAATATGTTTATATTCCATATACTTCCAACTGAAATAAATCTGAATATGTTTTATATACTTTATATTTTGTAATAGTATTGTCAAAAGTATTTGACAACCGTGCATTGAACGAGATTTTAACCTAGCACATCTCTATCCTTAGAGACATTGCATTTAACGGGATGCATTATATTCATGTAGTTGTATTGTTGTCATCTTTGTTGTAAATATAATACTCCATATTATAAATAATCTATTATATAATATAAGAGTCAATTCACCACAACCTTCCAAAAGGCCAATTATCATTTTTTTTTTTGCTGTAACTTCCTCCTCGATCTCCTCTTTTTTTTTTTTTTTTTTTTTTTTCATAACTTCCACATCTCCCATTATTTTTCTTTTTAAATATTCATGATACGTATACAGTATATCATACCATTAACATTTGTAGCAGAAATTATACTTCATATTACTAAAGTTTCCTGTGAGGTTGGAAAGTGATGCTTTAAAGTAATTTCTTTAATAATTATGTCTAACAAATAAAAGTGATGTTTTAAAGTAATTTCTTTAATATCAATAATATGAATCAATTTTATTCTCTCAAAAAAATATATGAATCAATTTTATCACGGAGTATTACTTTATTAGCAAAATCTTTCATGTGGGGTTGGAATAATATTTTAGGTAAATGTGTATGGAAGAATTATGAACACCAAATAAAAAGTAATATTTTTGTCATAAACATAACATGAAAGATTTGGAATGATATTATTATAATTGTATAAAATATTCACACGCAAATAAAAAGTAATATCTTCTCATTCCTCTGGCGCTTCATCATCATCAGAGACATCATTATCATCATCCATTACAAAATTGGCATCAATTGCACGTACTCTTTGATGCTAGTTGAGTATCCCTAGGAGGTCCCTCAAGGACTTTTGATTGGCAGCAAAAATCCCTTCAGGGACTCTCCTTAACTCGACACAGTAGGGCTTTCATCAGCAGGTTGAATAATCTGAGCAGACTTAAATTCAACCTCCATCAACTCCTCTGAATTCGATTGATCTTGACCAAAGATCAAGTGCGTAATTGATAAATCACATTTATATAGAATTTATAGGCACGTTTACGCTAAGTTTATAGCAGCTTTTTAGGTCTTTTTGTTGCTTTTTAGGACGCAAATGCATAAGTTGTTTGTTTTATGCTCTATTACGCCCCGTTTGTGTTTTCTTAATGTTTAAGATAGTTTCTATAGCTATTTGGACGCTTTCGGAGTGATTTTGGAAGAATCAGACAATGAAAAGATAAAAACGTCGATGAATCGAGTCGATCAATGAAGGATATGGCTTTTTGGAAGCTGATTATGAGATTTATATGCATGAGAAATTAATATAGCATTCACAAGGGTCGCTATGCATCTTTCGGAAATGAATTTGAGTTAGAAACGAAGTTAAACGATATTTTACAAAGTGGCAAAACTGACCTTTGTCCACTCTTTTGATCATAACTTGAGTTCTACAGATCGGATTGATGCGATTCAAATTGCGTTGAAAACTATACTTGAATAGCTTTCCAATGATAGCTCACACTCCCCAATAAGCCTCCTATAAAAGAATATATGGCCGTTTTAATCCGAGCAATGCAATCAGCGACGATGTGTAAAACCGCAGGGCTGGCTGCGCCTCTGCCCCGCGCCCACTCGCAGGCTGCTGCCGCTACTGCCAGGGCGTGGGAACCAACCTGAGGCCGCGGGTTTGGTCGAGTGGTGATGACCCACGAGCAGCCTACAAGGCTTTGTTGATTCACATCCTTTGACCTCGCTTACGAGTTTTTCCATGTCATCATCTATCGCCCAATAGTAATGCAACTTGTGTAATTTGTATTTTCATTTTTTTTCTTTAATTATTTTTAGATTTGAATTTAGGATATTATAAATACTCCAAGGGATTAATATTTTCCCTTATGCCTTTTTATGCTTTTTGTTATTTTACGTTCTTTTGAGTTTTCTCTTGAACCCTAGTTTCTCATGGCATCTCCATGGATTCTTCCATGGATGATTCTTGGGTTTATTATTTCAATTCATTGAGGTATTTAATTTCTATATATTATTTTTAATTATGTTTTATTCCTTAGATCTAGTTTTAATTATTTCTTCCATGTTTGAGTAGTTTATTTCTAGGGTTTGGGAATCCATGTTTATACAATGAATCTTGATTGATGTTTTTATATTTTGATTATTAATTTCTCTAATTGATAGTGTTTTATTGTTAATCTTGCAACCTGATCAATTGTTTGATTAATTCATATTAATAAGAGTTTGAATCGAAAGATCTTACTTTTAGAGGCTTCCTTATAATTAGCAATTCTGATTATGTTAGCGACCATACTGTATATGTTAAATCGAGAGCATTAAGACCCGACCGTAGGCTTAGCAATTACTCTAGATAATTGATTGATTGATTGTAATTGATATTTGATAGATTTAGAGCTATAAACATGGTGAACCATAACCCTCCTCTAGATCATTGGGCCGCATATAAATATCAAACCGGGCCCAATTTAGTAATTTGGCCATAACTTCCTCATTTATTCATCGGAATTGGGCTTATAATATATCGTTGGAAAGCTCTTTTCGAACCCAAACCAACTACACTATTATTGGACCCTTGCCACAGACCAAAACAAACTAGATTGGCTGTTTTCTTAAAATAGGTTTTCAAAAACAGAGAGAAAGAAAAGAAATAAAAACTAACCGCAACACTAGACTTCCACACTTTCACTTCATTCGATTATGATTCGACGTGAAAGGTACTCATCACTGGGTTTGGTTTTGGGGAGACACAAATGGGTGACTATAGCGTCGAAAGGTATTTCGATGCAATGAAGCTGGATGACGATGCATCAAAGATCAATACCGCCACAATGTACTTGGGCGAGGATGTTGTCCTTTTGTGGAGGCGTCGAGAGTTGGACATCCAGAAGGGGACTTGTTCCATCAGCACATGGGACGAGTTCTAGAAAGATTTCAAGCGACAGTTCTACCCGGAGAATGCTTAGAAGGTCTCCATGATGAAGCTACGTGACTTGAAGCACACTAGCACCATCAAGGAGTACATAAGGCAATTCACATCCCTCATGCTTGAGATCGATGATCTATCGGAGGAGAACCAACTCATTTACTTCATAGGAGGTCTACAACGTTGGGCTCAGCAAGAGGTGGAACGAAGGAACGTGAAGACCTTGATCGAGATACCGAAGGAATCGAGAAGGGACAGGGGCAAAAGGGTCGAGGAAGGCGACCAGGAGGATGAGGAGGCATCCAAAGGCCAAGTATGCGGATCATGGCAAGGACAAGGCCAAGTCCAAGTGGGAGTCCAAGGGGGACGAGCGAGACGGAGGTAAGCCCTCAAAGCCTTTCAAGTGTTTCCTTTGTGAGGGTCCGCATCTAGCAAGGAATTGCCCAGGGCGGAAAAAGTTGAATGCCATGATCGTAAGAGAGGAGGAGCCAGCTCCGGAGTTGAGTATGGGGGCAATGGTCTTAGGGGAGAAGGCCCAACTAGCCCGCATGAAGCTCCTCAATGCTACGGGGGTTGAGGAAGATGTGCCCAAGGGTGAGGCATCCTCAACAACTAATAGGACGGGCGTCAAGCAAGGGAGTAGCTTGATGGTCGTAGATGGGGAAGTGAACGAGGTACCGACAAGGCTGCTTGTGGACACGGGAGCGTCGCACAATTTCTTGGCTAAGGAAGAAGCCAAAGCCTTAGGGGTGAAGTTCACAAGGGTCGATGGCGAGATGAAGGCCATCAATTCAAAGGCCCCGCCGGTGTATGGAAGGGCGTGGGGAGTCCCAGTCCGCTTGGGAAAGTGGAAGGGAAAGGTCGACTTCTTGGTAGTCGACTTGGACGACGTGGACGTGGTGCTGGGCATGGAGTTCATTCTTAGCGTCGCGCCCGTCAAGATGGATCGTGATGTGATGACCATCACACACAATGGGTGCAAGCACGAGATCAAGCTTACAAAGGGCGAGGAAGGCGGAGCAAGGCTCGCTTCCATGAAGGCATGGTGGGCGCTGGGCCAAAAGCGTCAAAGGTTAGTCCGACGATGGGTCAGAAACTCGATTCCAAGGGTAAGGCATCATGGTGCGTCTCAAGAATGGGACAAGGGGATCAACTGTGGAGTCCAATGGAGGGATGTAGCAGCGTTGCGTGGAAGCATCAAAGGGACAAGTGGTGCGCTGAACCGGGACGCGGGCGTTGTAGACACCTATTTGTGTCTCCCCAAAACCAAACCCGATGATGAGTACCTTTCGCGTCGAATCATAATCGAATGAAGTGAAAGTGTGGAAAGTCTAGTGTTGCGGTTTAGTTTTTATTTCTTTTCTTTCTCTCTGTTTTTGAAAACCTATTTTAAGAAAACAACCGCTCCAGTTTGGTTTGGTCCATGGAAAGGGTCCAATAATGGTATATTTGGATGGAGTTTGAAAAGAGCTTTCCAACGATATATTATAAGCCCAATTCCGATGAATAATGAGGAAGTTATGGCCAAATTACTAAACTGGGCCCGATTTGATATTTATGTGCGGCCTAATGATCTAGAGGAGGGCCTAATATGGATTTATCATTCCTAATGCAATTAGAATTGATTTTAGTTTTCTAGATTTTTCTAGAAGGTTCTTTTCATTCCTAATTCAATTAGCATTGATAAATTGACTTTGGTTGACTTTTTAGAGTTTTAATCAGAATAAAAGAAGTGTTTTTAAGGAAAATACGATTTTGCCCTGCTGTAAGGCTAAATTTTATCAAAACTAAGAAAACGCGTGAAATTAATTACTAGCGCCTGACGACAGGGATTAGCGCCTGGCGCAAATGCTTGGCGTCGGGCGCTAATGTCCAGCGTCTGGCGCTAATCCTGTTTCAGTCTCTTCGAAACTCTGATTTGTTTTTCTATCCGTCCGGTTGATATTCTCTATAAATAGCCTCCTAAAACCTCCGTTTTGAATCATCAACAACTATCAATTATCATCAACAACAATTATTTTTCTTATTCTCTCTAGTTTTCAAGATTTCTTCTCTCTCTCTAGCTTTTTGCATACAAAATTCTGCATTCACAAGACCAAGAAACACCTAGCCAAGTTCGAAGCTGTCTTCGCCTTAGACGTGAAAGGTTTTAATTTATGAGGGTTTGGTCCCAAATCTCTTTTTCAATTATTTAATTTAATTGTTTGATTTTATTATTTTCCTTAAAGTTACTAACGTGTTTATTTTGTTATTAGAAAGAGATACGAGGCATCCAAGTAAGTGTTTTAATTGGTTTATTGATTTTATGATATAGAAATCATGCTTAGGTTGTTATTATGATTCCTATTGTCATGTTAGGGCGTTTTGATCTTCCTAGTATCAGGTTTAGGGTAACAACTATAATTTCTAATATCAAATATGACAATTGTGATTTCTGCGATGCTTCCTTTTCTTCCTAATATTTTTGTTAGTATCATGTTAGGGTTAAATATTTAATATTTGATTTTTATTGTTTAGTGACATGCTAGGGTTTGTTATTAATCTTGTTAGTATCATGCCTAGGATCTTGCTAATATTATGCTTTAACATGGTTATTGATTATAATTATGATTATCTTTATCATGATTGTTGTTATGATTATTATCATATTGCTTGATTATTTATTGTTATTGCTTGATCACGCCTTTTATGCATGCTTAAAGGGAATTGGTATTTGTAATCTTGCTTATATAAGATAATTAATAATCTTGTTTAGGGTTAATATGATTATAATTCAAGTGATCGCCAATGATAGATTTATTTGTGCATTAACATTCAACCAACATAGATAAACAGGTTTAGGTTAAACCTGGCCTATTGATGGTATGTTAGTCAGAAAGGGCACATGAATACGAGAAGAATAAAGTAGAGGCCTATTATTAGGGCAGGTTTAATCTCTTTTAGGTAGGATTTGTACCTTCATCCCCGAACTACCAGTCATGGTTCCAGACCTATTGGAGTTGGCGATCTCCTGGATCGTTAAGGAGTGTAACCTTCACCTCATGAACGGTTTACAAGTTCCTAAAACTTGTTGGCGACTCCTTTGCTCTATCTTCTTTCCCTTTGGACGCCACCGTACTTTAGTGTATGATCATAGTGGGGTTCAAGTTAGGGGTAATTCTTGAAATATTCCCTACAGGCGCATACTCCAAGGGTCAATCTTGCCGAGGTCGGCAAGAAATTGGGTAGGAGAGAATGTCACGGATCATCTCTCACACCAAGGATGGGCGTCAAGAGGGTCACTAGGCAGCAAGGAAACAATCGGGGCTAGGGGGTCTGCCTTGGTGCTCAGGGAAGCACTTTCCCCTAAAGAGCTTTATATTGCACTTGCCTTGTATTTCTAGTGAACAACTGAACACCCACTTGAAGTAACACAATAATGGGCCATTTGGACGGGCTAATGGGCTCTAAATGGGCTCTAATTTTGGGGTCCACCATATTTTGGGCCAAGGAAGACCATAGAGGTGTCGGTTTTCCAAACGGAGGTCCCAAAGTATGAGTTTGGGCAGCGGGTAGTCCGGAATACGTGAGAAGCCTAGAAGGTTCCGGGCTTATCTAGAGTAATCTTTTGATGGAGTATTCTAGAGGGGATGTCTCTAGAATATTCAAGGGTCATCTTGTACATAGTAGAAGTGTCTAGGGTCTTCTATGTATGTACATAAGGGTTGTATATTCTAGAATGTTCTAGGGTAGTCTTGGACATTCTAGCTAGGAAGGATGTAGAAACCTCCTTGTATGTATGTTCCTTTGGAGGTGGGAACGTTCAAGAGTAGTGTAGAGAATAGGTGTCTAGAACCCTCCATTTGAGGAGGTTAGGAACTCTCTAGATACTTAGGAGGTAGTTTGGATGCCTATAAATAGGCCATCCCCATTCATTTGTAAATTCAGCCAACATTAGCCAACACATAGCAACAATTGTAAAGTTCTCTCAAGTAATCAAAGCATTCCTTTGAAATCTCTTGTGAACATCTTTATTCTCTTACTTAGCCAAATTCGTTGCACACTTAGCCTAGCAAAACAAGGGAAGTCCTGACTAGGAGACTAACGGGTGATGTCGACTAGTGGACTGCGTGCAAGGGGACTTAGGCAAAAGAGTCAGCACGTGACATAGAGTTCCTTTTGGCCGCTCTTCATCATCGTCTTCACGGGTGCGTTTAGAACCCGACATGCTTCAAGTATCAATAACTACAACAAAAATTAGGCTGAACAAGCTCAAATTAGTAATAAAGAAAAATTAATTAAAAAATAAAATAAATACAGAAAACGCCATTTGTAATTAATTAGTTTTGGGATACCCAAATAGATTTCAAAGCCACTAACATATGACTTTTACCCCTAAAAATATACCCTTTGGGACACATGAATTAGTTTCCATCTTCATTTCAAAAGGTTTTACAACTTTTTTCCATAAATCTGGGTTTATTATATAATTAATATCAACTTTATTTTCTTGATTTTATTATTTAAACTCCTCTGTTTTCTCCTCCATTCTTTCTCTTCCCTCCATCCTCCCCACCTGACCGACATTGTAAATTATGGGTTTTGGGGAAAAATCTCAAGAAACTCATTATAATGTGGAAATGGGTCTGTTATGCGTTGATTTGTATTAGGGTATTAGCACAATAAAGCTGAAATTACACGTTAATGGCGGAAGATCATTACCTTAATTTTTGGAAGAAATTGAAGTGAAAGAGCCGGCAGAGTGGTGGTGGCTCTGAGGCGAAGACTCGAAGTAAGAACAAAGATGAAATTGCAGAAGGTATACCCGACGAACAATGAAAATTCAACGAATGGTTGAATAATACTCTGAAATTCGATGACGAACGAACAATGGAAGTTCAACGAATAGTTGAATAATACTCTGAAATTCGATGACGGACGGATAATATAATGGAAGTTGAACGAATGGTTGAATAATACTTTGAGAGATGAAGCAGCGTCAAAGGAGGTGACGGAAACGGAGACGTCGGCGGAGTGGTGGTGGCAGACGGCGGTGTCTACGCGAGGAGGAGTAGAAAGACCCGAAGTGGAAGAATGAAGTGTAAAAATAAGGAATTGAGGAGAATTTTCCGTCAATAGATTCGGTGGTCATGGTAGCAGAGAGGTGGCGAAGTGGTGTCGCACTGCTGCTGTCTGCTGAGTGCTGGCGTTGGTTGTGAAAATGGAGTTTTTTTTCACTTTTTTTTTACAGAACACTTTTTTTATTTGTGAAGGTAAGAAAGAAATGTAGTAAAAATAAATGCTTGTAAAAAAATAGCATAATACTACTCTAAAGTATATTATTGTCTCTTTCGATTTATTCTTCATATCATCTTTTATTGACTACTAAGGCCCATTCTTTAGAGCTGCTTGCCCTACTCTGTTCTGCTGAAATTTGCTCTGTTCTGCTCTACTTTACTGAAATCTGCTCTGCTCTACACTGCTCAATCTGCTCTGCTCTACTCTGATATGCCCTGCTCTGCTCTGCTTAAAAATAATGCTTAATACTAAATTATTATAATAATAATAATAATTAATATTTAATAATAATAATAATAAATAAATATGATTTAATAATAATCATAGTTAATATTGAATTACTATAATAATAATTAATATTAAATAATAATAATAATAATATGAAAATTTAATATTTAATAATAAAAATAATAAATAATTAATATTTAATAATATTAATATTAATATTATTAAAAATTAATATTTAATAATAATAATATAATAAAAATTAATATTTAATAATAATAAAAATAAATAGTTAATATTTAATAATTATAATATTAATAATAATATTAATTAATATTTATTATTAATAATAATATGATAATAATATTTTCTCAAAAAAAAGTAATGATACTAATAGTAATAATAATACTTATTATTATTATTATTATTATTATTATTATTATTATTATTATTATTATTATTATTATTATTATTTATTAATTGATCTTTTATAACAAAAATTAATATTAAGGATAATAAATAATATTTAAATATAATACTAATTATTAATTTTTAATAATAATATTTAATGATTATAATAATATTGCGATAATATTAATAATAATATTAATAATGGAGAAGACCACCAAATCCCATCTCCGTCACCCACATCAATTTTTTGGCATATACGCCCAAATGTTTCGATTCTACAACTCATGTTGGGTGGCTACAATCACAAGGTCATGATTTGCAGTTAGAAGTACTAAAACCATTGCCTAATCACGTGAAAAGAACTAAATTTACACTCACCCGACCACACAACATAGATCGTTGTCTAAGAACTTCACCCCTGGCTTTCACTTACCACTTTGGCTTAAGTTATCATCCTAACAACATGAACCGACATAAGGGATACGCACAAGGATTGGACGGATCAACATTAACAAACCATTAACCAATTTACAATCATTTTACATATCAGTCAAGATTCATACCAAGATTTATATGCTTCTTATATAACAACATATAAACACAAGATTCAGATTAATCAACATTTCAAATTAATTAATATTGCGTATTCAGTCAAATATATACACAACTAAAATATTAATCAACATTTCCGAACATTTATTCAAAGGAGAATCACCTTAACACAATCCGGGGTATATGGATATCAGACTCCGGTTTACACCATACCTGGAACCCTACATTTACAGAAGAATTTTGGAGGTGTTAAATGCAATCTAACAGACTTTAGTTTCCAGCTAAAATGTTGCAATTACCTCAGAATTCCTTTTCCTTTACCTGGACATAACTTGTACATCTTTGTCCTTCTGCACATTTTACCAATTCAATCGTTGCTGTCACTCATCCCTACCTTTTAACCCAACTGACTGAAATCAAATACACCAAAATATAAATGAATTATACCTCTTCGATTTCTTCATAGCTCGAATTTCAGATTTCAACCATTCGTTCCTCCATGCTTGCTAGATTCCTGATAAGAATTAAACTATCTTACTCATTAACTAATTCGCACTATACAAATTTCAAAAATAAAAATACAAAGGAACTCGCAAACAACACCAACTGCAATCTCCACTTACAGGACTTCCACTTACAATGCGAATTATTTACAGAAACTGCTAACAACCACTCCTGGGTGATGCGATTGATTTCCCCTTTTTCTGTGATCCTGATCAATGTGATTTTTTGATTTCGCAAAATATTGAAAACGCTACCTTAACTAACTGCAATTTCCCCCAATGTTCAAAACCCTAACGTCGTCTACAAATCCATTAGTTTCTCCTTAAACGTTGACCTTTATCATGTTACAGATAGCTAACGATTTTCCTTTCTTACATGGACACTTACAATATTATCTGGCTTTTTTACCTACTCATCCATGCCAATTTTACCTTGTTTTTGAGTGAGAATGGAGGGGAAGTTAATTAGGGAGGAGAGAGAAGGTAATTAGGGGAGTTATTTAAGTGGTAAAAGTAAAAAAGTGGGTCCAATAACATCTTAATTAAACGGAAAACGTTAATGGGTAGTGCTACCAAACGTTTTATAACTTGTGGATTTTTCTAAACAAAGATTCACAATTCAATTCAATATGAAACTGAACAAGTAAAGAATCTCCGAAATAATTGCAATGGGGGTTGGCGAATTGCGAATACTCCGCCGCCGTCGAAACCACCATTTCCGGCGGCGACTACGTTGTGTTCCGCCTCCACTGACGTCGCCGCAACTGATTACTTCTCCCTTGACGTCGATGATGCTTCGGATGTAGTAATTGATCCAACTCCTCCACCTAAGGTGGTTGCTGTGGAGGAGAGAGAAAATGATGCTGATGATGTTGATTGTCGTTTCAAGAGCCTTATGCTTCAGCTTCATAAAGATAATTTTGGATAATATTTTGATTAGTTTAATTTGTGTAATTTGTATAAAAGACTTTAGTTTTATTATATGATTGGAAAATGTATGTATGTTATTTGTTTTGGTGTTGTGGGTGCCTTATTAGTATTGTTTTAACCATTGCTCTTCTTCTCTTCCATGAATAACATGGGATATATTCGTAGATGTGGTCTGTACTGTGAGTCTGTGATGAGAATACTACTCTGTATATATGAGCTTTTACTGACCCTAGAAGACTTGTCATGAATTTGACACTGTATTGTCGACTTATTAGCTCTCAGTTGAACTCTCTATTTGGTCATTTATGTGGTGTGAATGTTCAAGCATCTGAGATGACTGAGAACAACTCTTTCTTTATTTCTGGGCGAGTAGATCACTTGCGAAGTAAAATCAAATTAGTTGTATGTGATCATTGTAATCTACGCTCTAAAGTTCTTTTTTTTTCTGGTTGTTGTTGGCCTTTATGAATATTCACAGGAAGGCGTCATCATTTTAGCATACAAGGCTATGTTGTTTATGAAGTAAGGCACCATAACTATAGTGAATTTGCAAGAACTGTTTGTTTTTCTAACATCTTTTTGTTTTCTTTTGCGTGCTATAAAGAATTCTGAAGATGTCATCCTTTGTCAATGTAATGTTGAGCCTGGTGTGGTATTGGGATTTACTACCTTAGGTTGTATTTAGTTGCAACCGAACCAAATGGCACACAAGTATAGAAAGAGGAGAGAGGAAGTGAGAAGGGTATGAGATTTGCTAATTAAGAGGGTGATTGGCTGGCAAAGTGGTATAAATTTGGAACTAGGAATGAAACTAGGTGGCATGGGGTTGGAGCTTGATGTCTATTAACATGTTTTTGGTGTAGTTCATTAGTGCATATAATTTTCATCCCCCAAAACAAAACTCTTGCTATGGGTTTCAACCATTCCAAACCTATATCTCATATTGATGATCCGCAATTCATTTACCTGCTTAATTCCCCTATTGATGATAAAGAATATAAGCATGAGGGGTTAGGTATATAAGGTGCATTTGGTTCGACATATGATGTCGAATATGGGGTTGGTTTCAAATTCTTGGGTTTAAAATGAATGATACCTAGAAATCCATTCCTGATTCCATTTATTTGATCATGTTTATATATGACTCAAAACCTCAAGAATTGAATTCTCATTTTAGCTACCCATTATCCTCTCCAGATTCATGTATGCCTACTGGTTCCAACTTTGTCCTTCCTTCCCATCGTATCTTGTAAAACAATCAGACATCTGTGACTCCATCAATGCCTAACTCTCCATCCTCTTCATCTTGTTGCCCATGTGTTATGTATTGCCCTCTCTTTTGACTAGATGCCTTGATAGTAGGATAAGGTGCAAAATATTTACTTTTAATGGCTGTTTTTCACCATCTAATTTCTAGATCTAAACTTTGGTGATAATTAATGGCCACACAAAGGTTTAGAAAATAGGTATGTCATGATAATGGTCATTTGCTTTGGGGATGGTAAAGGTTATGTTGGCTAGTTTTCATGGAGTTAAAGTGTATGAGATGTAGATGGCTAGTGATGTTGTGAAATTGTTGATGGTTGGATGCTGAGAAAAAATTGTAATTAGCATTTGTGTTATTATTATTATTATTATTATTATTATTATTATTATTATTATTATTATTATTATTATTATTATTATTATTATTATTATTATTATTATTATTTAAAATTTTATTTGGTGGTTGTGGTGGTGATGTTGGTTATGGTAGGGGTTTTTTTTTTTTTTTGGTGGACTGATTCTAAGGATGGGTTTCCTCAAAATCCACCTCCCTCGTATGATTCTAATTTGGTAGTGGTAGAGGTTATGTTGGCAAGTTTTCAAAGTTAAAATGTAAGTGATCGAGATGGCTAGTGAGAGTGTGAAATTGTTGAGGGCTAGATGTTGAAGTGTAATTAGCATTTGGTTTTTTGTTTTGTTTTTTTTTTTTTTTTTTTTTGTTATTAGAAAAAAAAAATTAAATTCATGTAATTTGGCTGATTCTAAGGATGGGTTTCCTCCAGATCCACTTCCCTGCCCCTTCCCCAATATGACTGTATGAGAACCGATACGTGGGGTGGGGGGAAATTTAGATGGCGGGCTCCACAAGTATGAAAGCTGTAATAATTATTAACCAAACAAGGAGTATGGGTTTTAGTGATTCCAATCCCATACAAATCCCTTATCTTATAGCTAATGAAACAACCCCTAATTGTTTTAGTTAAATGTTCAACTGGTATTTCATCGAAGCAAAATAACTAAATTTGATATGATTGCAACTAATGTGGCATTATCAAAAAGTGAAAATGTTTAATGAAACAAAATTGGAGAGAGTATTATTGTTGGGAGGCAGTACTCAGCAGTCAATAGATTGGTGAAGGTTATAGAATATGTGGTTGCATGTGTATTTATTATATTCTCTAAGAAATTTTGAATCTGTAGTAATCCTTGCCTACTTCAATGATATTTCCTTTTATATTACTTCGAACCATCTGTGTTAGGTTGACTATTGTGGGCAGAATATATAGCTCAAGGTTTTAGTAGATCATAGTTCCCAAATTCCCAAGTAAGATGCTCAGTTTTGTCTTGTCTATACATTTTTCAAAAAACCCCTCTGTTGTTTTGCTTCCAAAAAAAAAAGGGTAAAGAAGACAGGCTGGATTAAGTGTGTACTTGTATAAAAATATTTAGGGTGATGATGACTGAAAAGGAAATTTACCGATTTTGGAAATCAACCTTGTTCCATGTCATACTCCAAGAAATCATTCGTCTACATGAAAGAGATCTCTACCTACAATGAGAAAGATATAGGGGCCTCTGCCAGTTTTGCCACAATAAGGCTATGTAGGTAAATTACTATGGTGGTGAATTTTATTAGTAGATGATGATTGTTGATGGCTGATGAAGGCAAATCTACGCTGCAACCTTTTGTTCATTCTCTATTTTCCTTGCTAAATAGGCGGGAAGGGTCCGTGAACTTGATATTGAGCCTATAGCCCATATGAGGGTCAAGAAAATATTGTTGAAATTGGTGTAATGACATTGTACCTTCTTCTAGGTCACTTGTGGATTATGTGTAGTTCATTTAATGTGATTAAAACTTTGGACGTGTTTGTTGCAATTGCTATTGCCGGTTGGTTGTCTGCTGCTTTCTTTGACCTAGTCCTAGATTTGATAAGTTGAGTTGACTTGTTGAAGGACTAGACCTAAGAAGAAACTAAGGCATGAACCTCTTGTAATTAAGAATATTTGGGCCATATCTTTATCAACGGGAATGACAGTTAAGGATTATGAGTTGCTTTCGAGTATACTAATAATCTGGAGTTTTCTATTGCAGTTTATTCATAATGAGAGTAATGCTCAGCAGAAGGTTCCAGTCGTCCAGTCAGCAACTAAGCCATCTTAACATTTTCTATTATAACAGATTCCTTAGTTAAAACTCATATGTTATTAATTAATTAGTTTTTGGATATAATTATATCTTCATAATTACTTATTGGATTATTTGAGTGTTTAAGCTTATATGTTATTGATTAATTAGTTATTGGATATCATTATTTGTTGTTCATTAATTATTGCCTAGTTTAGGATTTCTTTGGATTGATTACTACTGTGTTATGGGTTTCTTAGCCCTTTTTTAAGGGTTGTAGATTTCCATGCTTCATGGCTGGCAAAATGTATGTGCATTTACCATGGTTTGTGTGTGTCCTTTCACTGTACTTAAAGTGTTTTTATTTTTTTGTTATTTTATAGTGCTTTGGCTGGGTAGCTTTCTTTTTTTTCTCCTTAGGTACTGGGTTTTTGTTTATACAACTTTTCCTGGGTTTCTCCAGCGGTTATTGTTAGATTAGTGCCTTTTGATTTATTTGTGGTGGAGGTTGTACTGTAGTTGTTGCCTTATTTAGGTTCCAGGATTATATATATGTGGAAACCCTAAACTATATTTGCTTTCTTTGGGATCTTTTTTATTGTCTTCCATTTAGAAGGGTGAGTTCATGAATTATTTCCGTTGTTGTCTCTGCTGAGATGTTTGAATTCTTTAACAAAATTGCTTGAACATAAAAACCCATGCAGCCTGATTTTGCTTGGACATAAAAATGCATGCAACTTGATCTTGATTAGACGTAAATACACATGAAATTAACTTGATTTTGCTTGAACAAAAAAGTGCATGCAGCCTGATTTTGTAATGGACATAAATGCTTTGACAGATTATTGTTCTTTTGATTGTTTAACAATTTGAATTTGATACATGGTGTAATTGAATATGGTTACTTTACATGGGCTTTGTTGATATTTTTTATTTGTTTTTAGATTAGCTTATTGCTGCTTCTTCCTTGGTGTTTGGCAATGTGGTTGGTCTCAAAATGCTTGACTCCCTTTAGGTTTTGTAGGTTAAACTTTGTTTTTTTTTAAAAAGACCTTTTCTCATGGCCTATGTGCGTTGAATTTGTGTTCAATTTGCTCAACAGAAATCAGTTCTTGCTTTCTTCCTACTGTTCTGGATTTCTGTTCCCTTTCAAAAAAAAAAAAAAAAGTTTAGTGGATCTCTGTTGTTGGCTTGTTACTTTGTTTTAATCCTTTTAAAATGTTGTCATTGTTTAGACTGATTAGGATCATGTCTTCTTGTAATGGCGTTAGGCAATCCATTTGTTGAGATTACAATTGGCCCATAGCAGATCCTGGGGATTCTGTGCTCTTATCTGTGAATATATATTGTTTGGGGTGTTATTTTATGAGTTAAGTTGTTTGCTGTTGCTTTGGAGCATTGTGATTGCGTATGGCTGTAACAGATTCTGGTTATGAAAACATTTATATGTAGGTGGGGTGGCTGAGATAGTGGACGGATCACGGGAACGAGTAAAAATGTATTCAAGGTGTGTGGCTGACTTCACATCTAACTAAGTCAAAATGTATGATCTCTATGGAAAGCTTATCAGACATGAATGTGCAGAGCTTCTTCTTGAGAAGAAGGGTGTAATAAGCCCCAGCCTGCGCTGTAGTTTAAGGAGGAAATTAGCAGATGTCAGCCCTCATGTTTTAGAGTATTCAGTTGGTGTGCTACTACATATGGTGGCTTAGAAAACAAAGGCTTTTCTTACTCCAATTGAGACAGTTTGGGTTGAGGTTCATTGTTTTCTGGGTTGGGTTACAGTCGACTGTGATGATAGAGAGTGTGGGTTAGAAGTATCGTCAGTGAGCCTTGCTCTGAGGCTCGAGCCGCTGTAACGCCTTTGCTAACTAATAATGTAAACACAAGTATTTAATCAATAAAGATATGACTTTTAGGGAAGAAGGCTGTTGATTCATTAATTCAAAAATGGAAGCTTCAACAAAATGGTGACTTGAGGCCACTAATCTTACGGTAGTACCTTTAGGGTACCAATCTCCTATCCTAGAACTTACGAATTCACAGCCTACTCAACACACTCCCCCTCCCCTTTGTTATATACACATAACAAGCCAAAAGCAAAAGAGATAAAATTGTAATATAGCAGCTGTCAATGATTGGTGCACTGATTTGGTGGCCTTCCCTGCTGCTGTCCTTTCTTGCCCCTACACTCATAAGTAATCCATCCATTATGCTTGCTCTTGCTCTTCTCAGCAATCGTTACATCTCCCCCCCCCCCCCTTCAAGAGTCACCTTGTGCTCAAGGTGAAATGATGGAAATCTCTCTTGAATAGTGCTTGCTTCCTCCCAAGTTGCTTCAGTTAAGGGCAGCCCTTGCCACTTAATTAGTATTTCTCGAGCCTTTGGGTTACTTGCAGCAACCCTGATATCCAGTACACTCTCTGGCTCTGCTCTCAACTCTAGCTCCTCTGTCAGTTGTTGAGGAATCGTAGGACTCACCAAGTGTTCACCTATAGCACGTTTGAGCTGAGACACGTGAAATACGGGGTGTACTCTGCAAGTTGGTGGCAGTTCCAGCTTGTATATATGCCACCTTCCCAACACGTTGAACCACCTTGAAGGGGCCATAAAAGCGAGGTGCTAACTTCTCATTGGGTCTCCTTGCTAGAGATTTCTGCCTATACGGTTGTAACTTCAAATAGACCAATTCATCAACCTGAAATTCTTCCTCCCTCCTTCTCTTATCCGCATGAAGCTTCATCTTATTTTGAGCTCGAATCAGATTCATGTGCAAGTCCTCTATTACCCAATCTCTCTCTTGAAGCCATTCTTCCAGCCTATCAACTGGGGTCTGCCCACGGCCTATGGTGATTAGCTTAGGTGGTTCCCTTCCGTAAACCACTTGAAAGGGTGTAAACCCCGTAGAAGAGTGGTAGGGAGTATTGTAGGCATATTCCACCCAACGCAGCCATTTTCCCCATGATTTGGGCTTACCATTCACGAAACAACACAAATAGGTTTCAAGAACTTTGTTAACGATCTCAGTTTGACCATCGGTTTGGGGATGATAGGAAGTTCTGCGCTTGAGGTCCGTCCCTTACAGCCTAAACAGTTCATAAAAATGTGATCCCTATCCGAGACAATTGAGGTCGGCATCCCATGTAGCCGTACAATCTCCTTAGTGAACACCTCAGCTACTTTCAAGGTACTATAAAGATGCTTCAGTCCAATAAAATGCACGTACTTAGACATCCTGTCCACTACCACCAACACCGAATCAATCCCCTTCGAAAGTGGAAGCCCCTCCACAAAGTCCATGGAAATGTCTTCCCATATGGCCTCGGGAACGGGTAAGGGTTGCAACAAACCCGAAGGTTGTAATTGTGAGTGTTTGGACTGTTGACACACCGCACATTGCCTTACATACGCGCCAATTTCTTTCTGCATTCCCACCCAATACCATTCCGAGGCTATTCTCAAATATGTTTTAGTTTCCCCTTGATGTCCTCCAGCCGGGCTATCGTGGTATTCAACCAAGAGTTTGGGAATTAGGGACAACCCCTTAGGAATCACCACCCTTCCTTTGAATAGCAACCTCTTCCCCTCCAAAGTGAAGCCTACATGAGCCGTAGCATCTGCTGCCAGGGCTGCTATGATACGACTTAAGTCTTGGTCAGCCTTGACTTCCTTCTCTAAGTCATTGATAGGGTAAAGTCGTATCCCCTAATCAAAAATAATTCCTAAGTCCTCTAACTAAGCAGATAGGGAAGTAGGGTCGATCTCCACAGGGAAACAAGTCTTTTTACTCCTAATTAATTATTATAATCTAAATTATCTAAGTAACCAATGTTTATATTCGAATAAGAAACTAAACTACTAAGATTGAGAATAGGGAAAAAACAATATATAAAAGGATCTAGGGCATATGTTCACCAATAAATAATACTCCAGGGTAAAACATAGTAATCAATCATTGACATTGCATAAATAACACGATTAACAGGCTCTCGCAATTTATTAATCAACATAGATCTAACAGGCTCTCGCAATTTATTAGATCTAAGTTCTTATTGAAAATAGCCTTTAATATCAAATTAACATCTGCTCGATTCATCAATTCAATATTTCTATACTTTTACAAGCCGCAATTGTAAAGCGTTAAAACAATTCAATAAGAAATTATCATGCAATACCAATAATCAATAATAGTCAATCATCAATGCATCAATTAACCAGATCGTAAAGGGCTTTCGCTACGTATTACAATCACAGAATTAATCTACCGGTATTAAATCTCATCTCTCGAATCTCGACTTAACCATTTATAAATTAACCTGCCTATTGAACTTAGACCTAAACATCAATTCTCATCTGTCGAATCTCGAATCTATATTGTTAAACTCATGCATAAAAGATCTGCGCAAATCTAGTCACAGAGCATTAAATCAATCAATAGGAAATTAATCTAGCATTGACAATCAACAACAATAAATTACCCCTTCATATTATTTATGGATCCCCATAACCCTAGAAAGAAAACTACTCACACATAGTAAAAACTAAACTAATCAAAGCAATAAAACAAGTCATGATGGAAGGAGTAAAATAAATAACTAAGATTAAGAGAAGAGAAATCGTTACCAAACTAATCTGTATTAATGGAAATAATCAAGAACAAGGTTTGAGAGAAAAGTTAAGAGAGAGAAAAAAAATCCTAAGTAGAGAGAGAAAGTCTAAGAAAGAAGATAATCCAAATTCCGTACAAAACTCGTATATAAACGTTTCCTAAAACAAAAATTAAAACTAAACTAATCAGGCTATATAAAAACACGCGCCCGATCGGGCAAAGGGCCGCCCGATCGGGCCCGCCTTTTTCTTCGCGTTCCTTCCTATCAGCGTCGCCCGATCGTGCTAGAGGCTCGCACGATCGGGCGCGCTATAAGCTACGCACAACACCAGCAGCGCCGCGCTCGATTGTGCTAGAGGTTGCCCGATCGGGCCCTTGCTTCACTTTGAGGCTCGGACTTCGATTGGGCTTGATTTCTCGGCCCAATCCGGATTTCCTCTTCGGGTCTTGAATACTTGGTCCAAATGCCTCGGGATCCCAATTACCGAGCCCTTAATCACCGGCTCTCACCGATCCTAGGCTTCAAAAGTGGTCATGTCCTTCTAGCTTCCGTAGTTGATCCATAAAGCCCGGGAAAATGCTCCAAGAGTGCAATTTCCTACAAAAATCAACAAAGACTACGAAAACACTAGAAAACACAAATTAGTAATGAAAGTAGCTCAAAAGAGCCAAAAACACTACTAATTATGACCAAGGGACGGGGGTAAATTACTATATAAAATGGATACATCAGTCATCCCAATTGATTCCCACCATTGAAATTAAATTTGCTAACCCCTTCTCAGCTCCTCCTTTTCTAGAAAAGTCATCGGCTACCCGACTACTAGCCCCGGGTTTAAATTGGATCTCGAAATCAAACCCCAACAATTTCCGAACCCATTTTTGATATTCCCCACTTACCTCCCTTTGCTTCATAATGTACTTCTAACTTTGTTGGTCCGTCCTCACAACAAAGTGTCGCCCAAGGAGGTAGTGGCGCCATTTAACTACCGCCAAGCAAATTGCCATTAACTCCTTTTCATAAATGGCTTTAGCTTGCAATTTAGGCCCTAATAACTTGCTGTAAAACGCCACTGGCCGGCCCTCCTGCATAAGTACCGCGCCCAGCCCATAACCTGATGCATCAGCTTCTATTATGAAGCTCTTACTGAAGTTCGGCATAATTAAAACAGGGGTTGAAACCATGGCCGATTTCAGCCTCTCAAAGGCTGATGTAGCGTCTCTTGTCCACCCAAAATTATCCTTGCGTAATTTCTCAGTTAAAGGTCTTGCAATTTGAGCATACCCCTTGATGAATTTTCGGTTATACCCGGTCAATCCAAGGAACCCACGTAGTTCCTTCAAATTTTGGGGAATAGGCCAATCCACCATGGCCTTTACTTTCTCAAGGTCGACCGCCACTCCATCTTTGGACACTACATGTCCCAAGTAGGCTACCTTAGCTTGGCCGAAATCACATTTCTTGAAATTATCCACCAAGCTATACTCCCTTAATTTTGACAACACCAATTTCATGTGCTCTAAGTGACTATCCTTATCCGAGCTATAGATTAGGATGTCATCAAAAAACACTAGCACAAATTTTCGCAAATAGGGTCAAAACACATCATTCATAAGCACTTGGAAGGTGGCTGGCGCGTTTGTAAGCCCGAAGGGCATCACTAGAAACTCGTAGTGCCCTTTGTGGGTTCTAAAAGCGGTCTTATGCATGTCTTCTTCCTTCACTAAGATTTGGTGATAACCCGATTTGAGGTCCAATTTAGAAAACACCGCAGCCCCGTGGAGCTCATCAAGTAGTTCCTCTATGATAGAAATGGGGTATTTGTCGGGAATTATTTCCCGGTTCAAGGCCCGATAGTCTACACAGAACCTTCACGAACCGTCCTTCTTTTTAACCAACAAAACCGGACTAGAGAAAGGGCTGACAGAAGGTTTAATTATCCCGGCCGCTAGCATTTCCCTGATTAACCTTTCAATTTCATCTTTCTGAAATTGGGGGTATCGATAGGGCCTAACGCTCACGGGATCACTCCCCTCCTTTAGCTTTATAGCATGCTCATGACCACGCTTCGGTGGCAGCCCACTAGGGGAAACAAACACCCCTTTGTACTACTCTCAAACTTCGGCCAACCACCCTGGCGCCACTGCTTCTTCAGCTACTGTCCCATGCCCCGTCTCTTCAACACTGTTAACTTCCACCCAATATCCTCCCCGTTCATGTCTTAAATTTCTGATCATGGCCTTGAGGGTGACTAGAGCTCGAGTCAAGGTAGGATTCCCTTCCAAGGTCACCTTCTCTTCTCCCACCATAAAAGTCATGAGATGGGTTTTCCAATTGTGTACAACCGGCCCAAGCTTCTCTAACCATTCAATTCCCAATATCAAATCTGCATTTCCCAACTTTAATGGCAGAAAATTTTCGACCACCACAAATCCGCCATTAACGACCACCCTTACTCTCCTGCATCTTCCCTTCCCAACAATAACATCCCCATTACCCAAAAAAACCTCAAATTCCTGCGTACCTGACATGGGTATTCCCACCTCCGCCACCAGGCCGTCGGAGATAAAGTTGTGGGTTGCTCCTGGGTCTATGAGTATCACCATCGTCCTTGGCCCCACTCTCCCTTCGAGTTTCATCATTTTCAGGTAAGATTACCCACTACGGAGCACAAAGTGACCTTAGGTGTTAGCGCTTCTTCGCTGGTGTCGTCATCGACGGCCCCCGAAGGTTCCCCACTGTCGTCGTTCGTGCCCCCCAAGATGAGAACACTCATTTCGCGGTTCCTATACCGATGCCCGACGCTCCAACGCTCATCACAGCGAAAACAAAGGCCTCTTGCCTTTCGATCTTGGTGTTCGGCATTAGTCAATCGCCGTGGCTCGCCGGACTTGATTGAAGTGGTGTTGGTAGGCTTTACGAAATTAACTGAAGCCCGAGATTCAGAAGGAGCTCTATGCAACCTTTGCTCGATGTTGCTTGTTGTGCTGGAGTATCAAAGGTTTAGATAAGCCCAGGTCCACTTGGCCCAACTGAGCTCTTAGGCCCAGATCCACTACTGCTCACCATGGATCTACCTGATCCAAAATACCCGGTTCCCTTTTTATACCCACCAACCCGGTTCCTTTCTTCGACCCGACCCGCTATTTCCATTGCTTGTTCCAAATTAAAAGGGTTCATCAAACGTACATCGGCTTTAATGTCTTCCTTTAGGCCATTAATAAAGTGCCCCAACATTATCGTCTCCGGAATATCCTCTAACGGAGCCGACAACTCGATAAACTTCTTGCGATATTCCGCCACCATCGTCTCCTGAGTCGCCGCCAACCACTGCTCGTGAAGGCTGCCGGCGTGGGTTAGTCTGAACTGAAGCAAAATCCGGCTCTTCATGCTCTCCCAGTTAGGTATAGGTCGCCTCCGATTTTCCCATTGAAACCATCTCAAAGCTTCGCCTTCCATGGAGGAGATGGCGGCTTGTAGTTTCTATTCCTCCGTGAGTTGATAGTGCTGAAAATACTTCTCTGCTTTGAGTATCCACCCGTCGGGGTCCGTGCCCTCGAAGAGCGGCATGTCTAACTTCCTCGGCTTCCAACGGTGGTCGCCGCCGCCGTTAAAGTCATTCAAGTTCCGTATTCCAAAGTTCATCCCTTGCCCTTGTTCGTGATTTCTCTAGTTCACCAAATTTCGCAGCTCTTCGAAAAACTGGGACTGGGTGGTGGTGTTTACAGTCATTTGGGCCTCCTATTGTTGCCGGAACAACTCAAATCGGTGGTTAAGCCGATGTACGGCCTCCTCCATCGATTTCTTTAAGGTCTCTTCCTGCGTCTTCAACGCCGTTTCCAATGTTCCTAGCTGAGTTTGAACTCCGGCCATTTGTTCCTCTAAGGTATCACGCCTCTGAGTTGCAGAAATAACCATTTTTTTTTAATATTAAGCTGTGGTGTGGTGTTTTCCGGTGACGACTAATTTGAAATTGGCTGAATTGGAGGAGCTTTTTGCTGGCTACTCTGCTTTAGCGAGGGAGATGGTGCGGTTGTTGGGGTTGAGTGAGGGAGATGTTGTGGTTGTCTGGGTTGAGTAAGGGAGTGCGAGGGAAATGCGAGGTAGCAGGGGTTGAGTGAGGGAGATGCGAGGAATCAGGGGTTGAGTGAGGGAGATGCGAGGCAGCAGGGGTTGAATGAGGGAGATGCAGTTGTCGGGGTTGAGTGAAGGAGATACGGCATTGCTGGTTGCGAGGGAGATGTGGCACTGCTAGTTGCAAGGGAGATACGACAGGTAGGTGCGCTGGGGTTTCTGGATGGCGAAGGGTGCTGTTATGGTATGGGCTGGGGGTTTCAACAGGGGGTGTTAGAGGTTTTAGGGGGGACAGGAGGGTGGCAGCAAGGGGTGAGGGTCGGGTTTTACGTTGGCTAGGGTGGTCGGGGTTTTAGGGTGGTTGGTGTTAGGGCGGGGTATTGTGGGCCGGGGTTGGCTGGGGTGGTCGGGCTTTAGGTTGGCTGGGGTGGTCAGGGTTTCAGGGCGGTTAGGTTTTAGGTTAGCTGGGGTGGTCGGGTTTTTGGTGGGTTGTTGGGGTGGTGGAATTGGTGGATTGGTGGGTTGATGGAGAGAGGAGAGAGAAAGAGGAGGAGTGAGAAGGGGAATTAAGAGAATTAAAAAAAAAAAAAAAAACTTTTTAACTTGTTTAATATGTTAAAGGTCAAATGGATCTGTTGGAGAAGGTGGGGGTGCAAAGATTGAATTTTTTTGAGATTAATTAAAGGTTGGGTTTTTATTGTCAGACCGCGCAAAGGTTGGATTTTTAGTTTCCATTTTTCCAATTTATAATCCAACATGGCGCGTTAAGAAAATTAAATCCTACGTGGCTCTCTAAAAAGTAAAAAAATATTTTTTTTATATTTATGTGATTGAAATTGTTATTATATTAGTTTTAAAATATTAGATAAAATTCCTAATCTCAAAAGATAATATTTTGTATTTAATTAATTTAAACCTTAAAAATCTCATTTGTCAATTTTGCTTACGGGGCATTTTAATTATTTAATTGTAAAAGAAATTAATAATCTCTTATTTATTTGGTTACAACTTAAATTTATAATCCTACATGGTGCGCTAAGAAAATTAAATCCTACGTGGCTCTCTAAAAACTCGGTGAAAAACTTCCCTTTATATATATATATATTAGATTATGCTATGAGTTTGCCTCGAACAGTCCCAACCGGTCAACGACGAGTCAACGACATGTTATAATAGGTAATTAGGACACGTGTCGACAAATGATTGGTTCAAAATTTTAAAAATTAAATTTTTTTTTAAAAAAAAAAAAAAAAAACAAAACAAAACAATCCTCTTCTCCCACCGTAAAACCACTAAGCCCAACCCCTAATCCCACCTGAACTGGCCGGCCGCCGCCTATAAACCCCTACAACGGTCGGCCTACCCCTCCCGATCCCCTAAACCAACACAACAGTCGCCCGGAGCTTGTCAATTAACAGACCAACGATAGAATAATCAACACAATTAGTGGAGAAAATGCGACAGAAATGCGGCGGCGGCGACATACGGGGTTGTTGGTTTGGTGCGCAAGATGATGAGGAGGATGATGTGGTTATTGGTCGTGCTGCTGGTTGGTGTTTGAGACGCGGGCTGTTGGGTTTTGTGTGAGAAGCGGTGTGGCGGTGTACTGGTGTGTAGTGGTTTTTCGTGGTATTGCGCAGCTGTTTTGGTGGCTGTTGTGTGGTTTCAGTTGGCGAGGATGGATGGTAAAGGCCGGCCAACTGTTTAAGGTGGTTGAGGGGCTTGGCCGGCCGATTTTCGACGAGGCGAATTCATTTAATTTTGGATCATTCAAGTGTTGACACGTGGCAATTAAAAAAAAAAAAAACTTCTTCAGCAGGTCACCAGTCATTGGGACCATTGGAGGTTTGTTGACCCCATAGTTAGAATTATTAGAAAATAAAATTTAATTGAAATTATTAAATTGTTAATAGTTGGGATTATTAAAGTGTATTTTTTCAAAGAATATAACCCTAAATTGACATTTAATCATATTTTTCCACTCAAATACTCAATTAAGGACTCACGTTCAAATATTCTTGTTAGAGGTCAACAAATGGACCAATCAAAATTCCAATCTCTCAATTTTATAATAAAAACAGAAATTCAATGAATTCGCCTGCATTAACCAAACTTCGTATCAAATTATGATTTTACACGTTACCCTATTAATCATACGATTAACAATAAAAATAAAAATTATAATAATGTATTAATGTTATATTTCTAAGTCCTTATCATTCAAGTATGACCTCATGACATAACATCCGTACATATTAAAACCATAATCTATTTTCCCCAATTCTTTTTCTACTTTCTCTCTCATATCTTTGATTAAATTCATAAATTTGATTTAAATCGAAACGCTGAAACAACAATTACTGTATATATAAATTTTAAAACATCCCCTTTAACTTTCTCCCACTTTTTCTCTCACTTCGAGATCCGCCATTAATACGGTTTCAAGCTTTTCTTTATCCTTTCATGGTTTAAGCTCTTTAATTCATTGCTTTTCCGGTGAGTTTTCCAGTTTTTTGTAATCTGGGTATTTTTTATTTGTGTTTAATTTTTCTGGGTTTTGTTTGGTTTTTCATCTTCTGTTGAAAATCTATTGCATTATGTTTTTGTAATTTTCTTATTTTCGATGTTTTTGGTCAGTTTTTTGTATGTAACTGTAAAATTGCTTCGAATTAATGTTTGGTTTTTTTTTTCGTCTGTTATTGGTGTGAATATGTTTAATTTCATCTTATTGAAGTATCGTTTCATTGAATGAAGTAGTAATCAATTTGAGTTGTACTCGTATGTTTTTGGTTGATCTTTTTTAGCAATATAGTTATTGGTCAGCTGAGAATTAATTGTGTATTAATTGGGTTTATATGGAATGAGATCTTACTTGAATATGTTTAGATTTGATGCAAAAAATTCATTGTTTTGATGATTTTGGTGCAGATTATGCTATAATATTGAAGAACTTGATAAATCAGGAGAAAAAGCTGGTTTAGTTGCAAGTTTTTTATTACAATTTGGGACAGTATTAGTGCTCAATTCAATTATTATTGAACCTGTTTTGAATCAGTGAATTGAAGGGTTTTTGAGAGGGGTTTTTTTGTTAGATGAGAAGTTTTTAAGTTTGAAGGTCAACAATGAAAGGGTTTGAAGGAGTGTCATTGAATATGGAGAGGAAATGGGCATTTCCTCTTGTTATAACCTCAGTGCTTTGTGTATTTGTGTTAGCATCATGCTTTAACATGGGACTTCTTTCGTCTATTGGCTCTATCCCCTCCATCAATACGATTATAGCTCATTATTCTAGGTCATCAGTGAACCAAACGAATCCGTTGTTTGTCGAATCAATTGTGTCTCAGCCTCCACCACCACCTGCCCTGCCTCCACTCCCTCGTTTTGCTTATTTGGTTTCTGGATCAAAGGGTGATTCACAGAAGCTATGGAGAACGCTGCAGGCGTTGTATCATCCTAGGAATAAGTATATTGTTCACTTGGATTTAGAGTCTTCAGTGGAAGAAAGATTGAGTCTGGCTGCACGAATTGATAATGATACGCTGTTTTCCACCGTTGGGAATGTGCATATGATCACTAAAGCAAACATGGTCACTTATAGAGGCCCTACCATGGTTTCAAATACACTACATGCTTGTGCAATTCTTCTCAAGAAATATAATGACTGGGATTGGTTCATCAATCTCAGTGCTTCAGATTATCCTCTAGTTACCCAAGATGGTTAGTTGGTTTCTTAAAGTAGTGATTTATCTATGTTTGTATTCTAGTTTGTGTTTCTAATTTGATTATGGAACTTTGCACAGATCTCATATACTCATTTTCGAAATTGGATCGGAAGCTGAACTTTATCGACCATACTAGCAGACTAGGTTGGAAAGAGTAAGCTCAATTTATCTGTCTATAATTTATTGTGAAGTGTATGTATTATGCAGTTGTGTTGATGTATGAATATGTCACATGTACTGCAGGGCTGGAAGGGCTATGCCTTTATACATAGATCCTGGGCTTTATTCATCAAAAAAATCTGACATATTCCGGGTTAACCCAAGGAGAAGTTTGCCTACATCATTTAAATTATTTACTGGTTAGTCTTTCTTTTCTTTGTCAATTCTAGGAATTAGGTATACTTCCAATAATATTTAGGAAATCAAAGTATGCTCTGAAAACTGATTTATTATATCCTGAAATTCTTTGTTTGTGTCTGTTTATGGGGTGGCCAAAAGAATCAGGAAAATTGAGATGATAAGAGATAGGATGTCTTTTACTCAATCTGATGTTGCTTGTAGTTTGGTATATTCTAAGATTTTGAAGTCAATCTTAGCCGTGAAAATAGACTGATCACTATTAAGTAAACAAGAAGACTTATCACAACTTCACTAGTATAAGAAGTTAAGAACGGCTTTATTTTGATACTCGGTAGCGCTTTATGTTTACTTTGGATAGAAAAATGAATAAATGTGGTGGTTGCTTTCAAGAATTTCGAAAATTGCATATTAAACATGTTATCCCTCTCAAAATTATACCTCTTTAAGAGTTGGGAGCATATTGACTGATTAATTTACTGTTTTGGCTCTCATCAAAACAGGTTTAATGCCTCCTTCATTAGCTTTGGATTCAATTCCTTTTCTCTGTTTCTTCTGAAGATGTATGTTGTATGTATTAGACTATCAGTTTGTGATATCTTTTGATTTGCAGGTTCGGCATGGATGGTTCTTTCGCATGATTTTGTGGAATACCTCATTTGGGGATGGGATAACTTACCTAGAACCATGCTTATGTATTACACAAACTTTGTCTCATCTCCAGAAGGCTACTTCCACACTGTCATCTGCAATGCACCCGAGTTTGCTAAAACTGCAGTTAATCACGATCTCCACTATATTGCCTGGGATAACCCACCAAGACAACACCCACGGTATCTTACCTTAGCTGACACCGATAGAATGATTGGCAGCAATGCTGCATTTGCCCGAAAATTCAGGCAAGACGATCCTGCATTGGATAAAATTGACCGGGAATTACTTGGCCGCATAAATGTGAGTGTTACTCCTGGTCGTTGGTGTGGTGGTAAGCCACGTTGTAGCAAAGTTAAAAATCCTGACAAGGTAAAACCAACTCGCGGAGCTCAAAGGCTTGGTCAGCTTATACCAAGAATAGTCTCAGCAGAGGCATTCCAAACCAGGCAATGTAAATAGATTTTTCATGGAAGACTTCCTTGCTTGACTTATATCAGACTTCTGAAACTATGTGCAGAGAGATAGTTTTCGCGTTGGGAGATCAAGCTTTGAGAGAGCATCATCAGGGAGTTCTTTACATGCTCAAATATATATCATCAGACACCGATAGAAATTTCTTTTTTCTGATTTTTTTGGGGGAGGGGGGGTGCTCACAGAGCCATGATTTGGCCTTAGATGGGTTAGATTTAGGACTACTATTGCTAGATTTTTGTAGATGTTAAAACTATACTTACATTTTTTCTCTCTTTACATTGGCGACTCCATGAGATGTATGTTTCCTCAAATTCGAAATAAGCTTAGTACATATGAGCTCCTTCAGTGTTGTTCTGAAGGTCCAAAAGTGCTATTCTTGTGCAGAAAATTACTTATCTTTTGATGTTTGACATTAATTAAGCCTCTCATTTTATTTTCTATATTTTTTTTTTAATAATTTTGTGTGCATTAAATTTTGATTGTTTTGTTTATATTAGAAAGTATTAGGGCATAATTGCCAGTTGGTTATCAACTAAGACCATAGTGTAAGGGTATCTTTTAACCTTTTTTGTGATCACCGACGCAATTTGGTACTGGTTGACAAATGACAATAATGATTAATGACAAATGCTAACGCATAATCATTCTGTAACAATTAGAGAAATCATGCAGCCACTTAAGGAATCTTTCTATTAAAAATTAGTTCACACATTAATAGTATTTTGAATTAAGAACCCTCCTTTTTGTGAAAGATGTACTCAAAAGTAGCTTTTTATAATAGGAGTACATAATTAACTATATTGATGTACACATAAATTTCACTTTATATTATCATATTAATAATAAATTGAACATATTTGAACTAATTTTTGGCGATAATGACGTTCACATAAATTTTACTTAATCTTATCGTATGTTTTTGGTGTTTAGAGAGCCACAAGGGCGGGGGTGAGAATCGATCCCAGGACCTCCTAGAATCGGGAGGGAAGCTCTAACCACTTGAGCTAGCTCTCACTCTCTAATCTTATCGTATGTTATGAATGATGAATTGAACTTATATGAACTAATTAGGGCTTATTTTATGTTACATGAATTTATCAATTCTTATTTTATCTTATTGGAACTTATAAACCTTTATTTTATTGTAATCCATCCTTCTTTATTATCTTATTTCAACTCATTAGCCTCTAAATACAATGAAAAGTGTGGAAAAGCAAATAAGTATAACAAAAGAAACAGAGCAAGTGTGATGCTTAATTTCAAATTTTGAACAAAGCAATATCATATTTATACACTCCTTTATTTGAGCTTTTTTTTTTCCAAACACTTCTTAAAATATTACTTCACTTGAAGTACATATGTTGAATCCTTGACACTAATTAGACAAAAATAGGATAGATATTTTAGGCAAATTATAAAAATTTCATAACGTAGTTAAATCAAACATTTAAACACGTATCCCATATCTGTATCTAATAGGGGTGTTCCAGTAACATAGGTTTCAAAAAACAAGATTGATAAAAACTGAGGAAAAAAAAAAGTTAAAGTCTATCAACATATATTCGATCCAAATCCAGTTCACAAAAAGTAATTCATTTAGCTAAAGTGTATTCCACACAAATTGCATAAAAGTTAGAACATTGAAAATTAGGAAAGTTAAAGTACTGAGTACGTACTAAATACTTCTTCTGTTTACCATAATAATGTTAATGTAACCTTTTATATTACGTATTACAAGATAATTAAAACAATTTTTTAATATTATTGGTAATTTTATTGTATATTTCATACAATAAAATTAGTTAAAGTGATACAATATTATTTTTTGAAACATATTAGTTAAAGTGATACAATAACATTAGTATTATTTGTCTGATAAATGATAATGTTACATTATTGTATCATTTTAACTAATAATAGACTTTAACTACGTATTACAGATAGTTAACGTATTACATATATTCATAATCAAAGTTATACATTAACAACCATATTAGTTAAAGTGATACAATATTTTTTTAAAAAACAAATGAAGGAACTGCCTATATTTATATCATACGAAGTATTATATTATCAGTTGTATTACTCATACGGAGTAGTAAATAACGGTAAATCTTGCACAAAGCTACTACATATAATTATACAAACGAAGCATAAAAAACATTTTCTTGTGCATGAATGAGTTAAATTTTTTACTTCATACTTGTATTAGCTTAAACTTAATGCAACTATCTTCCCAAAAAAGAATAAATTAATAAGAGAATGAATTCAATTGTTTATCCATGAAGTCATCATCCTACATAATCTTTTAATTAGTGAAGTAATAGTCACTTAAAGTGCATTTTATTTAATTATTTTATCTCTCAATAAAAATAAGGGCTAGGTTGTAATACAATCATAAGCATGATCTAAGTGAGGAATAATCGAAGAATATATAAGTAATTAAGTACATCAAATATATAAAGTATTGTACTAGTTGTACATTGTTTATATTTCACTTTTGACGTAGATTGTTATAAAATTCAAGGTACATAACGACTTATACTAATACTATCACAAATATTCCAAGTCAAGGTCTATCAGACTATCACTAAATAATTATTATGAGTAGGAAATTTCATAATCATATCAACATAATTTCTTCAAAGACCAACAAAGTGATTGTTTTCAATTTAATATGATTTGTGCAATTTTGGAATGAGTCTGAGATTAATTCGATTGTTCGTTATCTAATTGGTGCCTTAGCCTTTCTAAAAGTCTTTGAAAGACGAGTATAAAGGAATGGATTAAAGAGGATGTCCACTATACATTTTTCTAGAAGACTAGTAAACGTGACAAGTAAACGTTCTTTGGAGTTATACTTCAGAAAAAAGTTGACATAGTCATATAGGTGAAATCCATTATGTGAAAGGTGTGTTAGAGAAATTAAAGGACTTTCTCTCAATGCAAAAGTGCCGAACAAAAGCATTAAAATTTTTGAAATTATGGCTTGGCATCACGGCATTGCATACTCATATAGTCATAATGCAATCATGTAGTATTGATTGGTTGTTAGTGCAGTAGTGACTGGGGCTGTATTTGATAGGGAAAACTACGTATTTGATCCCCCACATCATTAATTGGGAGAGGATTGAAGCTTAATCATTGAGCCCCGAATTCGGATTAACCCAAAAAATGAACCGGGTGAAACACCCAAAAAAATATAATTATGTAGTGGCCTGGTACTCTATTTGCCTAGTAACTATACGCATAAAATTTTATTTTAGTGCAAAAATAGGTATATGACTATATGAGTGTAAGATTCAACTAAAGAATAAAAATAGTAAATAGTAAATGGTAAATGAACAAGTAAATTAAGACACCTTAAATTAAAAATTTCCTAATTTTTGCTCTTTAAGTTATTAAGACAAATTATATATCAAGCCTCAGCCTCATAAATAATCTCCAATAAATTGTGACAGATACAAGTACTCCATAACCATTTTTGTACTTTGATTTTTCAATGTCAACGTCGATATTTTCTGCATCATAAATGGGGTGCTTTTAAAGCTTTGTTTCCTACCTATATTAGTCTATTTTATAGCCAAATAGCAAAAATTCTACACGTTTCTTAGTTAGTTTCACACTTCCACCGGCCTATTTACTTGAATTAATTCTGATTTTAATGTGCCATTTTTTCATCTTGTATTCCGGTGTAAAATTAATCTTTTAAATTAAAAAAAAAAAAGACGTACAACGTGATTTAGCTTAACTAGAGGCCTAGAACATATCTGTGCCATTCGATATATTAATATTATATTATTAGATTTTCACAATATAAATATATATATATATATATATATATTATTAGATTTTATTTTTTAAATTACTATGGTTAGAGGTGAGCAACATAACATGTTGGGCCACCACGGGCCGTGCCTCGCTGTGTCTGGCGGTGGCTTGTGTCGTGTCGTGCCACCATTTAGCACACCCCAGCCCATGGTACGGCACGACCCCACATGTCTGGCGTGCCGTGCCATGCCGAGCACTAGGCCGCCTATATTTTTTTAAATTTTTTTGAAGAACTTTTAAAATAGATTTACTATTTAAATAACTTTATTAATTTTATATTTATGATTTTTTTTATTATTATATTAATATTGTTCTATTTATTATTATTTTTTAACTATTATAGGTCTTAATTATTATTTATGTTATTTTATGGTCGTGCTGGCAGGCCAAACTACCATGTCTCCCACGGGTTCTTGTTGTGCTCGTGCCGGATTTTTGAAATCGTGTTCACGACACGGCCCATGGCCTACTCCTAGGTCACCGTGTCGTGCCTAAATAAGTGACATTATGTTTGACTTTTTTTTTTTTGGTTCATATACAACTTTTGGCATGAAATATATTGTGAAATAGGTATTAATATAGAGTTTTATAACATCGACATTTTTTAAATATTTTTTTACTAATATTTAATCATATATACCTAAGGTCAAACTAGTGCATAGACATGTATGTCATGTTTGACTATATCAATTATTTGGGAATAGAGTGAGTAATTCGCAAAAACTAGAAAATTATTGTTCACAAAAAAATTTAATGTACTTTTTTTTTTTTTTGGTTACTCCCTCCATTACATTTTTACATTTACAAGCTTCAATGTATATCTTTGACTACAAATAAATACAATTATATTTGATTAAATAGTACTCTCTCCGTTATAAAACAATGATCTTCTCACTTTAACTATACACGTTTAAAAACACATTACTTTGACCATAAATATATTTAATTACATATTAGTAAAATATATAACAATTAAATATTAATAAACTATTTTAAGACGAATCAAAACAAGACCCAACATGCCTGGCGATGTTTTATACTACCCCCGTTGTTTCAGGTTATTTGCAATGATTAGACATTTTCTCTCTCTGCTTCATGCCAAATTGTTGCACATAACCTGTAACGGAGGTAGTATTTTAATTTTCTGATTTAGAATCTTAAAGAGTTAAAACCATTCATACTTGTGTTGAGTGTTTAGATCTGTCTAGGGTTGATTGTAGTGCCACAAAAATTGTTTTTATCTAATGAAATCATTCCTTTCAAAAAAAAAAAAAATAATGGTGGCAGTATCATTTCTCATACTTTTTTTGATGTTTAGAGAGTTACAAGTCAAGCAGTGGCGGATGATCCGGGGGGCCATACAAAAAAAAAAAAAAAAAAAAAAAGGCTAAGT
Organism: Chenopodium album; assembly: GCF_948465745.1. NCBI lineage: Eukaryota > Viridiplantae > Streptophyta > Magnoliopsida > Caryophyllales > Amaranthaceae > Chenopodium > Chenopodium album. Next base: position 70,877,026 of record NC_137837.1, read on the forward strand.
GCTAGACAAACCCAGCAAAAAGAAACATATGTAACAGTGTACCCTACTTTATTAGGCTTCCAATATTTCAATTTTTTTTATTTTTAAACTTTTCAATAATTCTACTAGACCCACCTTGCTTCCTTTTACATTCTTTTATTTTTATATGAACCTTACGATGTAGCAAAATTAAGGGTTTAATTTTTGTTTTGTATTTCATTCTTTTGAGTAACGCACAAATTTGGGTACTCAATTCTACAATTTTTCAACGTTTAGGTGCTTAATTTTTTTTTCACTGTTTGGGTACTGAGTACCATTTTCCGGCCAAAAAAATTAATTCCCCCTAAGAATTATGTACCCTTGGTTAACAATTCAATACCTTGGGTTAGCTGAAAGTGGGCCCATCCGAATAAAAAAATGAGCGGGTCAGAATTTTTTTTCCCCCTTTCGTATTCTCTTATTCCCTTTATTCTTTCCTCTTCTGGAAAATTGTTGTGCATTTGGTGAAGAACACGAGCAAGCTTGGGGCAAATCTGGGAAAACGACACTTAGCACAACCATTTTTTTGAGGTAACCTTCATTACTCGTTTTTGTTCTTAATTTGATATACATTTCGAATTTTTTGCCCAATTGATGATCTTATTTTATGAGTTAGGGTTTACGGTTTTGTGGGTTTTTTGAACGAAATTGATGATGTCGATTTGTTGTGTTTTTTCGGCTAAATTTGTTGTTGTGTTGTTGTTTGTTGATGAATTATGCTAGTGTTGTTGGTTGATGTTGATTGCATGTATAATTTGCGCAAGGGTTTGATTAATGTATGTGTTTTGCGAAGTAAACAGGGGAAGTTTTGGTAAAAATGTGTACGTGTGATTGATGGTGTTATGTGTGTTTTTGTTGTCAATTTGAAGTGTCTAACTTCAAATTATGGTCAGTGTGTTTGTTTAGGGAAGAATGGCTGAGGCTGATTTTCTGACCTTGAAGCTCTGTTCAGAATTATTTTTTTTCTTGTCCTAGATGACACTGGACTGCAGTAAAGAAGGGGAAGAACTGGATGAAACAAGACTTATTCAAAAAAAAAAATTTCTGGGAAAATCGTTGGTGATGAATTTAGGATAAGAAAACTGTATTGTATCTGTTTTGCTGCTACTTTGTTGCTGCTGTATTCATGGCATTTATTAATTTTATATTTATGATTTTTTTATTATTATATTAATATTGTTCTATTTATTATTATTTTTTAACTATTATAGGTCTTAATTATTATTTATGTTATTTTAAGGTCGTGCTGGCAGGCCAAACTACCATGTCTCCCACGGGTTCTTGCTGTGCTCGTGCCGGATTTTTGAAATCGTGTTCACGACACGGCCCATGGCCTACTCCTAGGTCACCTTGTCGTGCCTAAATAAGTGACATTACGTTTGACTTTTTTTTTTTTTTTGGTTCATATACAACTTTTGGCATGAAATATATTGTTAAATAGGTATAAATATAGAGTTTTATAACATCGACATTTTTTAAATATTTTTTTACTAATATTTAATCATATATACCTAAGGTCAAACTAGTGCATAGACATGTATGTCATGTTTGACTATATCAATTATTTGGGAATAGAGTGAGTAATTCGCAAAAACTAGAAAATTATTGTTCACAAAAAATTTAATGTTCTTTTTTTTTTTTTTTTTTTTTTTTTTTTTGGTTACTCCCTCAATTACATTTTTACATTTACAATCCTTAATGTATACCTTTGACTACAAATAAATACAATTATATTTGATTAAATAGTACTCTCTCCGTTATAAAACAATGATCTTCTCACTTTAACTATACACGTTTAAAAACACATTACTTTGACCATAAATATATTTAATTACATATTAGTAAAATATATAACAATTAAATATTAATAAACTATTTTAAGACGAATCAAAAAAAGACCCAACATGCCTGGCGATGTTTTATACTACCCCCGTTGTTTCAGGTTATGTGCAATGATTAGACATTTTCTCTCTCTGCTTCATGTCAAATTGTTGCACATAACCTGTAACGGAGGTAGTATTTTAATTTTCTGATTTGGAATCTTAAAGAGTTAAAACCATTCATACTTGTGTTGAGTGTTTAGATCTGTCTAGGGTTGATTGTAGTGCCACAAAAATTGTTTTTATCTAATGAAATCATTCCTTTCAAAAAAAAAAAAAAAAAAAATGGTGGCAGTATCATTTCCCATACTTTTTTTGATGTTTAGAGAGTTACAAGTCGAGCAGTGGCAGATGATCCGGGGGGCCATACAAAAAAAAAAAAAAAGGCTAAGTGCTAGACAAACCCAGCAAAAAGAAACATATGTAACAGTGTACCCTACTTTATTAGGCTTCCAATATTTCAATTTTTTTTTTATTTTTAAACTTTTCAATAATTCTACTAGACCCACCTTGCTTCCTTTTACATTCTTTTATTTTTATATGAACCTTACGATGTAGCAAAATTAAGGGTTTAATTTTTGTTTTGTATTTCATTCTTTTGAGTAAAGCACAAATTTGGGTACTCAATTCTACAATTTTTCAACGTTTAGGTGCTCAATTTTTTTTTTCACCGTTTGGGTACTGAGTACCATTTTCCGGCCAAAAAAAATTAATTCCCCCTAAGAATTATGTACCCTTGGTTAACAATTCAATACCTTGGGTTAGCTGAAAGTGGGCCCATCCGAATAAAAAAATGAGCGGGTCAGAATTTTTTTTCCCCCTTTCGTATTCTCTTATTCCCTTTATTCTTTCCTCTTCTGGAAAATTGTTGTGCATTTGGTGAAGAACACGAGCAAGCTTGGGGCAAATCTGGGAAAACGACACTTAGCACAACCATTTTTTTGAGGTAACCTTCATTACTCGTTTTTGTTCTTAATTTGATATACATTTCGAATTTTTTGCCCAATTGATGATCTTATTTTATGAGTTAGGGTTTACGGTTTTGTGGGTTTTTTGAACGAAATTGATGATGTCGATTTGTTGTGTTTTTTCGGCTAAATTTGTTGTTGTGTTGTTGTTTGTTGATGAATTATGCTAGTGTTGTTTGTTGATGAATTATGCTAGTGTTGTTGGTTGATGTCAGTGTGTTTGTTTAGGGAAGAATGGCTGAGGCTGATTTTCTGACCTTGAAGCTCTGTTCAGAATTTTTTTTTCTTGTCCTAGATGACACTGGATTGCAGTAAAGAAGGGGAAGAAATGGATGAAACAAGACTTATTCAAAAAAAAAAAAAATTTCTGGGAAAATCGTTGGTGATGAATTTAGGATAAGAAAACTGGATTGTATCTGTTTTGCTGCTACTTTGTTGCTGCTGTATTCATGGCATTTTTTTTCCTACTTTAGACCTCTTTAAATAGCCTAATAACGGCTAGTTTTTTTACTGCTTCAATAGAAAAATTAGTTATTGTTTTCTTTTTTTTTAAAAAAAATTATTTTTTTAATTAGGTATGGTTACTGCCTTACTGGTGAGTTAATTAGCCTGAAAATAATTTTGAGTACCTAAAAGGTGAGCAAAAAAATTGAGTACCTAAAAGGTGAAAAATTGAAGAACTGAGTACCTGATTATACTCTTAACTCCATTCTTTTCTTTTTTTTTTCACACTTTTTATGGTATTTAAGAAAAGTGGGATAACTGCCGTAAAAAAAAAGGTGGGATTTAATACACTATAAGATGAAGTGTGAGTTTATTAGGAGTATAATTTAGTGAGCCATTAGCTTTATATAAGAAAAATAGTACAGCGTTTTTTGAAAATAACTTTCCAATTTTCAATTGGAAATTATTGTGACATTTTCATTTTAGGGAAGTGTTACAAGAGTAAAAAATGGAGAAACTATTTGGCTTAGTTCACTGTAATAAATTTGATAATTTTCTCATTCGCTTTCGTTACTTTAGTAAAATACGGAGTAGTTGTGTACTTTTATATATATGTCACAGGTTTAGATTTGAAAGGTCCCCAAAAGATTTTTTTTCAAGATCCACCACTGAGTGCGGGTGATGAGAATCGATCCCAATAATCGGGAGGGGAGCTCTAAACACTTGAATTATCCCCAACTCTCAATATCCTTTCTTATATGGATTAATTGAAACGGTTAATTAGACAAAATAGAGTGAAAATAGCAAAATTCTCTATTTTGATTAATGGCAATAACTTGTGTGTTTTCCATGTATGTTTGGGATTAGTTGCTAGGACTAGGGAAGTTAAAGCTACCCTCTCCAAAGAAAGGTTTGGGAGAAATATCACAAATTCCCCAACTGCTGTTAATAGGGACTTTGTTAGCCAAGTCACCAAATTAAAAGGTCATTACATATTTTTGGAATGCAAATGTTTTTGCATATTTTTGGCACACTAGTATTCCAATGTTGTAGCCTAAAAGGTTTTTCCTACGTTCAAGGGTCTTCAAGAAGAGTGTTTTATGTTGTGTTTTAGTTTTGTAAGAGCTAGTAAAGCTCATGTTAGTAGTATTGGTTGTTTAGCCTATGTTGTATGTGCTAGCTTGTTGTACTTTTGATGTTTTGTAAACACTTTTAGTTAACGTATGATGTCGGATGAATTGACCGAAAATAATAGTTCACTCTCTTAATTTAGTTTCGCTAATTTATGATATATATAACCTTTAAAACTATCTTCTCATAGGAAACTAATGAAAGACTATATGTAACATTGTAAAGATAAACTATGTATTTCATTTAAGTTGCATTGCTGAAAAATGAAAGTTTAGCATCACAAAATCACTAATTGGAAGGCTCCAACAGTGAGAAAATAAGATTTTGACCTATATAAGAGGGTTATACAAGGGCATGATCTGATCATATTACCCTTCTTTGTGCCTAAAAAAATTATTTACAGAAAATAATATCTCCGGGTCTTCACACCCATGGCATCGGCTCTGATCTAATATCAAAATTGCTATGGTTAATCCCTCCAACCAATTCACCAACCGAAAAGTTCAAGCAAACAATGCTTGAAAAAGGAATATGTGGGGAGTAGCTCCTCCAATTCTTCTATACATTTTTTCTTTGCCAGCTGAAGGCAATCTAAAAATCAAACCATTTCCAGCAGCTTGACATCTCCAGTGGAGTTTGCAGCTACAAGTGTTGATGATTGACCGCGCCAACAAACAGAAGAGATGAACTGTGCAGCGTCTTCTGTTTCGTTGCCAGAAAGTGGATCTAAACTGCTGAATTTGTACAACAGAGCTGGCATAGGAAAGGCTTTGTGATAAATGAATACCTGTTCATAGGCACCACAACTAACTTCAGCAAACAAATCTGATCTAGAGCCGAAAAACAGTCAGAGGCTGTTGATAAATTGGATTTTAAGTATAACTAGCGTATTAGCCTATATACATGCTTAACAGAATCAGGCAACTATGGACAAATAGGGCTGATTTTTAAAATATACGAGTACAAGCAAATACTAAAATATAAAAACCATCACTTTAATTTCCTATATAAAATATATATAGCAGTAACATCCATCAATGCCCTCATACTTCGAGTTTCATACTAATCATCATTCATACAAAGAATATGGTATTGTTATTGCTAGGCTAAAATTTCATAATGAAGCTAATGTGTGCGATTACTCTATAATGACATCATAAAAAGTATAGCAGTAATACATCATCATCTCTTTTAAGTGATCAAGTAAACAAAAGGCTTCAATTGATAGGTTGGAACATCCACAAAGAGGAAACATATGGGTTAAAGGCAACTTTTAAGAGAAATGGCATGACTATATTCAGATAGGAAGAAAAGGGCTCAAGCTGCAAAATATATAGCAATAGTAGGAACATATTTAAAAAATTATTCAATTTTAACTATTATTGACATCAATCACTTTTTTCATGGTTACTTTCAATTTTCATATTAAAATCTACTACTAGTTTCACGGTAACTCTGTACAGTGGTCAATGGTATAAGATTTGTAGAGTAACAATTTCTATATTTCACTGAATCAGGAGCAACCTTTTTTTTTTTTTTTTTTTTTTTGAGGAAAAATTAGGATCAACTTAATAGTTAATAAATGAAGACAACCTATCCAATTGATCTTACCTCATTTGTTTCGGAACCTGTGGCAATGTAACCATCTGATACAGATAAACCTACGAAGTTCTGAAATAAAAAAAAAGTGTTAGCAACAACAAGCAATCATTTAAGCCATAGGTGGACAGAAATTTCAGTAACAAGTCAAAGTATGCACAATTACAACTACTTAATTGATTTTATTTTTAGTTTATTTTTGATGTAGGGTGAGGTTGATCTACTAAAATGTTCAACTCCATAGTTGAAGGGTAAGGCAGCAAATATTTCAAGCCCTTCCTTTATTGCCTTATCACGGACTACCTGCATACGAAGGCTTTGGAGAAAACGGTAATGTATGAATGTGTTATAGTAACCTTCTACTTCTTTATATTTCATGAAGCTGCATCCCCTTACAGAAATTTTGCAATAATGCTCATTGAAAACATTTGCTTAACCATTTTGTTAGGTAGGAGAGGAGCATAGATTCATACATTGGTGAGCATAAAATGAACACTTTATCACATTTAAAAAAAAATGCAGCTAATTATACTAAGCTACTAGCACCGACAGAGATATCAGATTGAACATCCAGCAACTAAATAAGAGCAACCATAATAGATCAGATCAGGTCAATGCATACCTTCATATTTGTGTGACCAGTAAATGACTGAAGAGGGCCCTCAACAACACGAGATGCACACAGTGATAAATCCCAAAGCTTCAGAGTGTTATCTGTTGATGCAGATACTAGAGTGTTGGAATCCACAAACTTGATGTAGCTTACAGTTTTGTTGTGCCCAATCAATGTGCATAATGGTACTCTAGGACTCCGCAGATCATAGTAGTATATTTTGTGGTCAGCTGAACCAAAAGCAAGAGAACGACCTGAATCCATGGGAAACTGAACGCAGCAGACATTGGCTTTGGTTTTGATGGTACCGATGCTTGCTCCCTGCAGCAACAACCCATGTGAGAGAAACAAATCATCACAACCCCAGAACATTGACCTTGTAGCAACAGTAATTAGATAACAACAGTACGTTTATTGTCAAAGCTGACAGCCACCAAATGCAGTAATAGAATTGCCTGATTGATACTCCAGAGTTTGACTGAACCGTCATCGCTTCCACTTGCCAACAGTGTTGGATCTGCTGATGAAAAATCAACAGACCAGACTCTCCTTTCATGCTCTTTGAGTTCCACAAATACTTGGCTTCTTGCAGCATCCCATACCTACAAATGTCACAAAGAAATGAGGATGAAACTTTTAGAGATCAACATAACACTCAAAGAGAGTCAACCCACCTGCACTACGCCCTCAAAATTACTAGATGCAATCTGGCTTTTGATATAGCTATTCCAACAAATGCTGCTAAGCTTTGAGCGACAGGCCATTTCAGTGACAGGATAATGAATATCACGATTCCCATTGAGGATGGCATCACACTCAAATACTTTGATCTTCTTATTTACACCAGCAGTTGCAAAAAATTCTCCATCACGATCGAAACCGACAGAGCATACCAGATTTGAAGAGTTCAGAAGATCCCCTTGCTTCAAGTCTGCTTTTACATTCAATTTAGTAAACGACAGATACTTACATAAACCTTCAAGGAAGGGGCTAATCCACCCACTTTCTCCATTATTACTCCTTTGCTCTTTAGCTAATGAAACGCTAGAACTTTTTTCAGTTAAAACTACAGACCCTCTACTATTGCTGCTAAGCTGAGAATGGCCACCCACTGGCTTCCCTGACAGCCTGGCTGGCCTGTGCCTTGTTGAAAGGTAGGCTGACTCAAGTTTCTTGAAGTTTTTTATCAATCGCGAGTTCTTTGACAGCAAATTTTCCTGATTAGGACTTTCACTTTCAACAGAACTAAACTTCACGGCATCATGTACCTGAACTTCTTGCCTGTTATGATCTGTTGCATCATGTTCAACAGAATTAATTGGACTTAGATCTGGTGCTGACTGCCGAATCCTCTCCGAGCCTGAGAAAGTGCCTCCTTTTTTCTTAAGAGCTTTTTGTTTATTTACTATTTCCTCAATATCAGAAGATAAAAAGGAAACGGTGTTCTGCAACTTACTGGCAGCATCCTGTTTGGCCTGTCTCATACGGACAAGGAACTCAAGCAACAATTCATGTTCCTCTATCTTTTCCCTGAGTTCTATTGCAGCTTCACGCTCATTTAAATCATCTCTAGGTTCATTAAAAAACTCACTTTGCAGCAGATCGCTGACATTGGCAAAGAGAGAAGATTGATCAAAATAATTTACAAGTCCTGAAGGACCAAAGTTCGTAATTAGAAACTATTGTTCACCAAACTAAAAATGTGATCAAACGGCAAATGGAACTTTTACTTGAGATTGGTAGGAGCATTCAAATTTCAATATTAATACCTCATTTTAATTAGTTTTAATAGTTTCAGTTTAGAGAAACTTTGGTAAATTAAAACAAGCAGGCTAATACTATGCATAAAAGAAAGCCAAAAAAAAAAAGTATTGGTTAATGTCCAATCTACTACAATACTAACAATAAACAATTTCCATCCCTCAGAATGTAAGGAACACATAAATCAACAGACATACAAACCAAGTTAAACTAATGTGAAGAATAATTAGTAGCATTTACCCCATTTTTGGTCGACTAGAAGGGTCTGGATGCAACAACCATAAGCAGAATGAAGCTTCTTTAGGCCATTTCAGCAAAAGTTGTGGGGGAAGAACTCGATGTCGTAAACTAGACATTGTTCCACTTTTTTCTTCAATGGAGCTAAACGTGCAAAATAACTGTTTCATCAGATACTTTCAACATTAGCTACCTTTCCTCGTCTGATTTCTACTATACTTACTCCATCCAGAAATAATTGTCAAATACACTATTTCATGATTCCCGAAAAATGTTGTTGCCTTACCTCAAACATTAATGGTTGATCTTAAAAATCTATCACCTTATCTTGACTAGTAATAGTTTATTTTTGGACTTCCCACTTTCTTGAATTGAGTGATGATTAGAGTGTGGTTACAACCCAATGGGCCTTTTCAAAAAATCATGCCATATGCTCACACTTATGAAAGATTGGAGTAATGTGACAAATATTTCTGGATGGAGTATAATTTACATTTTTGCAGGCAAGAGGTAGATGGGAATTAAAAACAAAAACAAAATTTCCAAGGTAAAGATAATTTAGCATCAAACGCCTAAGCCAACCAAGATTCTTAGGAATGCATAGACAATATCATGTTTACGAACCTCAAATAGAAGAACACCTAAGCGATAGATATCTGAAGCACAGGAACATGGGGCACCAGCAATCTCCTCTGGGCTAGTATACCAACCTGACTCCATCAGCAAAAGTTCTTTCATTGGGAAAGACCGCTTTTCTCCAGCCTTTCTACAGCCTTTTGCGTCCTTAGTTTCACACCAACCTTTCTCTTCTACAGAAGATGGATTTGTTGCCTGGATTGTGTGAGACTTAGAGCCAATGGTTTCTGATATCAGTTGTGATTCCCTATGGCTTGACCCACTTCTCTGCTCATTCAGTTCATCATTACACAAGGATGAACATTGCTGTTTACTCTCTGTATCTTGGCCATCCAACCCATCCTCCAAGGAATCTGATCCTGAATCTGAACAAGAAGCAGACTCAATGAAGGATACATGGTTGAAGGAAGACATTATGAAACAGGAAGGCCGTACATTATTAATCACAATTCCCTGAGAATGTGCCGTGCTAACTATCTCAACAATCTGCCTAAATATATGCAAAGACTCAATCGCATCAATGCTACGTTCTGGATTGTCCAGCCACCGCCTCAAGCTGACATCACCCCATTCAATGCTGTGAACTAAAGGATCCATAGCTACTTCATCCTCTGATACACCAGACGCTCCAAGGCGGTTCCTGAGATAGTCACTAGGAGCCTGCCCGAAAGAATCTCTTACCTTACGCCCACTGCCAAGTACTGAGTTACGTGATGCATCAGTAGATAAGCTACGTCTACTTTCATGGAGTAGCCTCAAATTTCTTTCTGAAGATGCAGAAGTATCCAATCCTCTAGAACTAGCAGATTTCCGCCAACCATTATCAGATGAACCGTCCATATTCATCCAGATATCACCTCACCAAAGCTCATATACATTCAGTGAAAGAAAATTCTCCCAAGGTATATAACTCATATTGCCATCTACCCGGAATAAAAAACCACAAATAGGAAATCTTCAGAGTATATCTTCATATATCTATATACAACTCTCCTTTGAACCTCCATCATCTTTTTATATTAAACGTCATGAAAATTTGTGAAAGCAACCAATTTGAGTTATATATGTAATCCAACTTAAGACTGACACAGTCTCTTAACAAGAAATTTAAGATCTAAAGCAATATATCCAAACCACAAGTATTTACTCGATCTTCTTCACTCCTTCAATTCATTCAAAGAATATAATTGATCCTCACGAATATAATTTATCATCCAAAGAATATGATCGATCCTCACAAATATAATCCCTTCTTCAGAATCTCCTTAACAAAAGAAGAAATTCACATGTCAGCAACTATGTAGAGCTAAACTCAACCAAAACAATATGACGAGCAACCTTCAGTCATATAATTACATGAAAATACAGAAATTCATAATATTGTAGATCATCGCTCATAAACATGCCACGGTTGTTCATGAAAGGCAACAACAAGGCTTGCCAAAGTGAAGAATTAGAAGCAACCCTTTCAGCAAACACTTATCATTAGTTACTGAAATTTAAACATTTAACACTTTTTTGGCAATCAAAACCTCCATGACTTTATCACTAGAAAGGTAAAGTGGTAACCCTAGAGTAGTAGGGGAGACCACACTATAGATCATACAATATGATCCATGCTTTTAAATCTATTTCATAAAGTTTACCCATATACAAATAAGAGCTAACTTCTGTACAAATTTGTCATTAACGCTCGAAAGTTATTCAGCCCGGCACCTCATATCATACACGAGTATGTATCCAAGTGTCAGACATGGCTAATGTATTCAATATTTTTTAGTATCCAAAATAGTGCTAACAAGTGTCAATACCCATGTCCGAGTGCCTACTAAGATCTAGCACGGGTAATTGAGGTAAAATGAAGAGTCCAGTTAACAAAGCTACACCCCATTGGTGCACTATTGAAATGTGAAAGTACAACTAACAATTACAAATCTTAGTACAACAGAAACTGACAATTCACAGAATTACCCACTAAACCAAACTCACACAATTATAGAAACCTTTGATCTTCCTAAAAAAAACAACTCAATTATAGCACAAATCATAAACATGCAAATATCATACACCAATCAGTAAAAAAGCAAAAACCCAGAAAAACCCATCAACAATATATTAAAATACACATAAAACTCTAATCATACAGCCATTTAATTTCCCATTTCATCACTTTCATCTCAATTTCACATATATTGTAAGGGGAGGAGAGAGAAAGAGAGAAACTAACCAACATAAAGTTGAAGAAGAACAGTTGAAATGAAAAGAGGGATCAACCTGAAAACCCAAAACAAAAAACAGAAAAAGTTTTTAGTGAAGATGAACAGAGCTGAAGAAACAGCAAAGCACCACAACCTCATAAATTCCAAGCCTTTTTTCTTCAGAAAATCAGAAATAAAAGGTGCCAAACAAAATCCCTCCAAATAAAACGTGGACCATATAATTTCCACACCACCATATAAAACAAATGTTTATTTAAATTTAATATAATGACCAATACAGTAGAAGATTAATTATTGTATACGGAATTGTTTCTTGTACAGTTTTAGGATATGGGCTAGATTTCTTGATTGGTCAGGTGTTGTTTGGTTTAATTCATGAGGGTTGAATGAAAGCCGATGGTTGCGGATGGAGTTTAAAGGCATAACAAGCAAATACATATAAGTGGTAATTTTGAAAATACTACTTAGAAGCCACCAAAAAAAAAAAGGGACCTTTTTTTTTTTTTTTCACCTCTATAAAATAAATAAATGTTATTGTATAATACGGAGTATATCATAGATTCATCATAATGTCTAGTTTCATAATATAATTTTTTTATAACTTTTACAAATTAACAATTAAATATATTAATTGTCAAAGTGTTGGTCAAACTGATGCTAATAAAAGAAAACAGAGGGAGTATTGCAAAACATTTTCAATAGTACTTTCATGCTCTCACTATTACTGAAATGTTGAGCCCATATACAACCTACACGTGAGCGATTCTGTCCCACACTAACAAGACTAAGGGCCTGATTACATATGCTGAACTGAGTTGAACTGAACTGAACTAAATATAGCTTAAATGAATATTTTATAAGAGAAGGAATTTAGGAGTTGAACCGAATTGATTAGAGTTGAAGTGAACTGAAATTAAACTGAAGGGAACAGACCCTAAAGGAGGAGTGTAGTGGTAATGAAATCTCACGTTGAAATAATTCAACAGGTACCACCACTATAAAATACTAAGGGCTACTCCCCTCGTTGAAATGGTTTTGAGGTGGAACCTCCTTGGTCTTGTAAAGTGGTAGACTTGCACTCTCTCGTGACGGTTACGGCCCGTATCCGTAATTGAATTGACATGAACACTTGTTATAGTAATACTAAAATTAGTTGTGCATAACTGTTATGGGGGCGTGCTTTTTATATGAACTTGTTCAATACGAGTATTTTATATAAGGATCTTGCAAACGAGCATTATGCATGGTATCATCATCAATCAATAATTAATAAAACAATACTAAAACAAATATCAGAGTTGTTTTTCCCTTTTTAACAAAAATCGTTTGTTTTTGAAATATATGTATAATACATCTTTTATAATATTTTATTCCTAATCTTATATGTAATATTTATAAGAAGACCTTGTTCACTTCACTTTAAAAAAACATAATATTCAGTCAAAATAATTTCAATTCAGTAATTCAGCAAAAACAAGTTCAGTTCAGTAAAATAAGTTCATTTCAGTCAAAATTATACAGTTTAGTAAAAATCAGTAACTTTAAAGAAGAAATATACTAGAAAATCAGTAAAAAAAAATTTAATAGTAATTCCAATTCAGCAAAAAAAAATTCAGTTCAGTGAAAATATTTTCAGTTCAGTAATACTAATTTCAGTTCAGCAAAAATAAGGTGAATGAATGGGATTAATTGTATTTCGTGTTCTATTTACTTAAAATAATTACACCAGATTTTTAGAGCTTTGAATTAAGGGAGAATAATATATAATTTAGAAGGTTGAAATATGGTTGGATAGAATAAAATAACGGATCCAAAGATACAATATTAACATTCATATTACCGTTAAATAGTTGTACAATAGTGGGGTTCAATGCGGAAAAAAACATTTCTATTCATGGTGTTAATTTGAAATCTTATCAAATAATAATAATTGAGTTAGTTTTCTGTTAAATATTTTTGAAATAATATTACCAACGTATAACTTTTTATTTCCATAAATAAATCTATCATTTTTCACTAAAACAATTAATGCTTACATCAATCATTTTCGACATCACATCGATCATTTTCGACATATCATGTCAAGATATTAATATAAATTCTCACCAATATAATATATAATATCAGGCTATCAGCTTTAAGCTTGTTTGTTTGTTTTTTTTTTTTTTTTTTTTTTTTTGAACTAACTTAATTAATTCATTAATAAAAAGTCATACGACATCTACATTGTATAGTATTATTGGGAATAAGATGCGTCATTAGTGTAATATAATGTATACTATTTTAAGAAAATTTCAACACAACTAATTAAAAAAAAACATACATTCATTTTCTCAATTGTAGTTTTAATTATTTTCGCCTTATTATTTCATATATTTTTTTTTACGGATATTATTTCATATTTCTTATGTGCATTGCATTTGTTTATTTCACGTGAGTTGCTTCATTTTTATATTATATCATAAATTAATTACGGGAAAAAAAATTTATTACTACTGTGTATCGCACGAGTACTAATCTAATTACCTAACTAATTAGTGGATCTCGCTAATGAACCGTCCCTAGTGGTTAGATAACCCTTTAAAATATTTCTTAAAATGATATTAATTTGAGAATAAAGTCGAAATCAACGTCTGTTGGTGTAATTAATGTTTATTTCAAATTAATATATTTTTTTTTTATTATCTTATCCAACACCCCAAAGCGTTCGTTAGCTTATACCTTAGTATATTACCTAAAATAGTAATATTAAGTTTGGAATACATGTCAAAATCATGGGTCAATCGGTGCAATTAATATTTATTTTACTTTAATATTACCAATTTGAATTCTCTTATCTAACATCATGGGGTGCTCTTTACCTTTTACATTTTAAACTAGTTTTAAGCTCGGGCGATGCCCCGGATCATTTTTTGTATATTAAAAATTATAATAAATTAAAGTGAAATCTTTTGGTGGTTTTAGAGCATCTCCAATGGGAGTACTCTACTTCCATACTTTTTCCCTCTCTCTCCCATTCTCCTTTTGACACATCATCTACTTTTTCCTATACCCCACTTTCCACTATCATAATACTCTTCATCTTCCTCCTCCTCCATAATTTCCCACAACAAGAGGATCCTCTTGTCATACTCTTTTATTCTCTATCTCTTTAATATATATATATATATATATATATATATATATATATATATATATATATATATATATATATATATATATATATATATATATATATATATATATATATATATATATATATATATATATATATATATATATATATATTTGTCACTACATTATTGTACCTATTATTATATATATCACTACATTATTGTACCTATTATTATTTAGTATTAAATTAATTTTGTTTAAATTTTAATTATAGTAAAAATATTTGTTAGTAAAACGTAAACATATAGTTAACTTTCTAAGATAATAAAATAGTAAATATTTGTAAAATAGTATAATCAAATAGTACGCTTAATTTGCATTAATAATAACATTCATTAATAGCTGAAATAATAACAAACCAACATGAAACTAAAAACAACAATAACTAGAAAATAACGACATTAAATTAAAATTAACATAAAAATAAAAATAATGATAACAATACCAATCTCCTTTTCTTACACACATTGTTTAAGTTTAATTTGGTCCTTGAAACTTTCTCCAAACATGTTCAACCAAATCGTTTTTCAACGACACATGTATTTGTTTGTTGTGAAGCTCTTCCCTTTTGCCCATAAATCTGCTTAAATCTCGATCCATGTACTCGTATCTTCCGCGACTAACAAGGATGGGCCCGCGATTAGCGTTTTCACTTGATGAACTAGCTAGTGTCTCGGGTTGTTCTTCCGCAAAATCAATACACGGATCTTGATAATTTCGATACATATGACGTTCATCTTCTACAATCATGTTGTGCATTATAATACATGCCATCATAATTTTCCATAATAATTCAGGGTGCCATGCCAAAGCAGGATATCTTATTATTGCAAATCGAGCTTGAAGTACTCCAAATGCCCGCTCCACATCCTTTCTAGCACTTTCTTGTTTCATAGTAAAAAGTTTATGTTTAGCAGTCTGGGGAGCAGTTATGGCATCAATGAAACCAGCCCATTTCGGATAGATACCATCCGTTAGATAGTAACCCATATTGTACGTTTTTCCATTTACGTTGTATTGAACTTCTGGAGCTCGTCCAGTTAGTAAGTCATCAAATACCGGTGATCGCTGCAAGACATTGATATCATTATTTGACCCAGGTGTCCCGAAAAATGCATGCCAAATCCATGTATCCCAAGAAGCAACGGCTTCTAAGATTACAGTTGCCTCTCGAGATCTTCCTTGATACATGCCTCTCCACCCTGCTGGACAATTTTTCCATTGCCAATGCATACAATCAATGCTCCCAAGCATGCCAGGAAAACCACGACTTTCTCCTTCACAAAGGAGACGATACACATCATCAGAATTTGGCTTCCTCAAGTAAACTGCAGAAAAGCTAGTAATAATTCCGTCAACAAAATGAGTAAGACACTCTCTTGCCGTACTTGCACCCAACTTGAGGTACTCATCAACATGATCAGCCGAGGTGCCATATGCTAACATTCTTATTGCCGCGGTGCACTTCTGCAAGTTTGAAGCACCAAGTTTCCCAGTGGCATCTGCATTTTGCTTAAAGAAATCGTCAACTTCGGTTAAAGTATTCACAATGCGCATAAAAACTGGCTTTCGCATGCGAAATCTTTGTCGAAATTTTACATCATTATAGAGTGGCGTGGTACTAAAGTAATCATCTACCAAACGTTTGTGAGCCCCTTCACGATCTCTTGGCACATAGTCCCTCGATCTTGGTCGTGAACTCTCAGTTGTGGGTTGTTGAACAGCAGAGGTAACCACTTCTCTTATTACATCCTCCACCTCTTGTATACGTTCACTCTCCTGAATGAAATCCATCAACATCCAATCATATATTTCATCACTAGAACTTGATGAACCTGAACCAAAGTCAAAGTTCATTTTTTTTTTGTGAAACTTTGAGTGTTTTTACAATTTGTGCAAAAAACAATGATATTTTCACAGAAGGAGAGTAAATATATATATGGAGTATAATGTGAAGTGAACTTATATTGTGAAGTAAACTTATAATTTATCAAGTGAACATAAAATCACGGATAAGATATTGTTGGATATAGAAGATAAGAAAGTAAAAGTTAATGGTTGAGAATTACTAGATATCTTCTGAAGATAAGAGTGAAGATATCTTATCCAAATATGTTGGATTTCAATTATATGAAACAATAAGACTAGTACAAGTAACGTTAGGTACATCATCATGATATGTCAGCAATTATATGATAGGACATGACATATTGTAATGGTAAAGCTTACAAGATTTTTTTTTTATTTTGTTTTTAATTAATATAAAAATTAATATATTTCACATAAATTAATTAGAGCAATATATTACAAAGAATCTTAATTTGAACTAAACAACATTATATAAATTAACTAAATATATATTACAATAACAACAATGGAATATATTACAATACAATATCATTTAAAGAATAAAATTGTAACAATTAGGATATAATTATTCAACTTTTTATAACTAACACTAAATAAATCTACCCCTAAACTCATTTTTCAACTTCCGATACAATTCTTCATCATCGCTATCACGATTAGGATTTGTCGCTAGTATGCTGAAAATTCTAATTTTTGCCTCCTCCTCCTTTTGTCGTTTTCTATCTTCACTTCGCTCTTTGATTAAAGAATACATCCTTTCTCCTTGTTCATGTCTCTTAAGGTTAGACTCATCAAGAGTAGAGGTCAAACTATCAATGTTGACAAAAGAAGAAGTAGCCTTCTCCTTACCTTTATTTTTCATCTTCTTAACCCCATAAGGTCGATTTTCTTCACTATCACCTATTAAATACTCGGACTCTGATCTTTTACTTCCTCGACTATCAGAAGGTAGTAGCATAGTTCCGGCACCCCATTTCTTTTTTTTCCTCATAATTTGCCAACAATGTGTCAACACAAAATGTTTACCATATTGTTTGTGAAAACTCTCGTGAGCATGCATTTCAATATCTTCCTCCGATTCTCCACTTTGTGGTGGGTTACGTCGGATTAATGAGTAACATCCAACCCATTTTCCAACCAATTCATTAATATGATTCCACCTAACTTGCAAAGCTTTCTTGGTCCTTTTACTAATTTTCCAATCGGGATTTTCTTCTCTTGATTTGTTGTAGAGAGCTTCAATGTTATCCCACAAATTAACTTTTGTTTGATAAGTACTCTCTCCGACATCTCCTCCGGCATTAATATACCCGGATACTAGCGCTTCATCGTCCTTTATGGACCACCCCTTTGATCATACAATAATATTCAAACTAATTAAAACAATACAATACATAAAGTAATAATAAAACTAGTTAGCCATAATAATATTAATTGATTATATGCACTATATAATGTAATAATATATCTCTTAAAATAAATCTTAGATCATCTAATCTTTACAAGAATGCTACACTACTGTAAGTTTTGCTAAAGATTCTTTTTATTATTATCATTTACAAAAATTCTTTTTATTATTATCATTTACAAAAATTTATGTGTACAAGTGAGAATAGTATATTGTTTGATGGGTTGTAATTAAATTATCTATAATAATGTTCGTTATTGCTAATAATAATTTTAAAAAAACAATCATACCTTAGGTTATTGCTAATAATAATTTTTAAAAAACAATCATACCTTAGGTTATTGCTAATAATAATTTTTAAAAAACTATCACACCTTAGGTTATTGCTAATAATATTTTTAAAAACTATCATACCTTAGGTTGTTGCAACTCATTCGTTTGTTGAGACACTTTTGCTTGTGACGTCTTCTTTGCTTGCTTTTGCGTTTTTTTATTGTTAACGATGACATTTGGTTCTTCGGGAAACAATTCGACGGCAACATCTTCAATTTCTTCAAGGTGGCGTGCCGTCCTAATTTCGGAAGTTGGAGTTGCATTGCTACTAGCATCTCCTCCCGGAGAACATTCCATTTGTTGAAAATGTTGAGACATTGGAAAAACAAAATTTGGATTTTGTGAAGTGTTATTTGGATTATTAAGGTTAGATTGAGTAGTAAATAATTGTACCATAGCTTGAAATTGAGGATTATTAAGAAGATTAGGATCAAATTGGAAATTATTTGGTGTATTTTGTGAGTTTGCACTATTATTATCCATATGGGATTTTCTTAGTTGAGAATAATTAAAGGAAAAAAGTTAATTAGTTGTGAGAAATATGGAATATGTAGGAATAGATGAATGAAAGTTAATTAGTTGTGACAAATATATAATGTAAAATTTTTTTACCGTTACAAACTTACAACAACATATAAAAATTACTACAAATTCTTCTTGTTTGAAATCCCCTAGAAACTAGCCGTTTCAAATTTTTTTTTTTTTTTTATTTTAAAATATATATATGTATATTTTGATAAAGTTCCGTTTGCATTGTTGACTGGGTAGAGTATTGCAATGTTGTTTATTTTTTTTAAAGTACTGCATTATTGTTGTTGTACTACAAATTAGAAAAAAAAAAGAAGAAAAGAAGTGGGCCAACAATGTACAAGTGTCAAACATTAATAGGATAGTTGGGGGGTCCACTATACAAGAGTACCATGGGAGTACTACTCCATATTTGGAGTATGCTTCCAAATACTCCTATATGGAGTACTTTGGGTAAATTTACCACAATGGGAGTATCCTCCCAAATTGGAGAAATATGGGGGTAGAGTACTCCCATTGTAAGTGCTCTTATAATTTAAAAAATCATTTGTTTTTTTTTTTTTTTAATATTATTGAACATTATCAAAATTCATTATGAAATATGCAGTAACCTAACTTTATACTTCATATTAGTTTGTTTTATTTGTTAAGGGAATTTTTATCTACCATTATTTGTTAAGGGAATTTTTATCCACCATTGTTGCCTTCTCCTCTTTCTCAGAACCATTATTTGAAGCAGTAGCAACAAGTGCAGTAGTATCAGTATTAGAAGCAACAACATTGTCATCATCAAAATTGATAACGTGATGAAGAGAAGCATCAACAACTTATTCAATACCACACAATTTTTCAAGGAGATTCCAGTTTGACCAGCTACTATCCGCCTTCAAATCGGTTACTAAGAAATCAATGATCTTTTGAGAGTCGGAACCTATATAACATCCAAGCTCCACTTTTCGGTCTCTAGCTTGCTGAATTGCATGTAGAACTGACAGTTAAAGGAGGGCATCTGTATGATTTAACACTAATCAAACTTAAGATGTTTTGTGTGTTTAACATTGGGTATGCAACAAATTTGGACACACTACTTATTAATGAATAGTTTATCAATTACACTAGTTAGAGAATTTACCTCCACATAGTTTCGCTACTTGGTCAGAATACTCATCCACAATATAATCCTTATCTATAGGGATTGGACCACGGGTTTCTAAGGACTTGACTTCACATTCATTGCATTTCCTAATCTTGATATACCAAAATTCAGAAGAACTTCTCACTTTTGTTATAAAATTGGGTTGCATTAAACACAAAATTAATAAGATTTACTCACACTTACATCTTTTATAGTCAAGTGTTGCACCTTAGGCCATCATTTAGTCAATTATTGTCTACTCGATTGGTATTTCAAAATAGACAAAAGTCCGTATTTGCTTTTTCTTAATTCAAGCCTCATAACTTCAAAATTTTTACACAGAATTGCATGCACATCAATAGTGTGAGGACAAATTAAATATAACAGTTGCACACAAAAATTACCAAGGGTTGTTTCACTTCAGATATATAACTCGTGTACAAACCTACATGCTTTCAAGCTGTGAACACCAAGATCACAGACATTCAACCCTTATCATAGCCTCCTTAATTATTCAGATAAATTCACATTATAAGGGTAGGGAGGACATACATCACTCAAATCAGCACAGACATATGGGTCATTAAACTTATGCAATTTTCTCTGTGTTAAGCCTTAACCAAATCCTAAACTAAGGCCCTATTAGCTTGAATGTAGACTTCAAGATGTATAAAACTAAGGCCCTATTAGCTTAGCTGTTGTAGGCCTTATAGTAGTTGAGCTATTAGATGTTTATGAAACCATGCATCCTATATTGTCAAAACCACTCTATCTAATCCAATTAACCCTATGTTAATGAAACCACACTATGTTATGTTAACCATCCTGAGTTATTAAATCCAACCTATGTTATCCAATCCGCCCTTTTTAAAGAAACCACACTTTGTTATCAAACTACCCTTTGTTCATGAAACCACCCTATGTTATCATATCCAGCTTAACTTATCCAATTCACCCTATGTTAATGAAACCACTCTATGTTATGTTAACCATCCTAAGTTATCAAATCCAACCTATGTTATCCTATTCACCTTATATTAAAGAAACCACACTATGTTATCAAACTACGTTTTGTTCATTAAACCACCATATGTTATCATATCCACCCTATATAATGATATACACTATATCCAAACCACCCAATCTTATCTAATTCACCATATGCTAATGAAATCATACTATGTTATCAAACTACCCTCTGTTCATGAAACCACCCTATGTTATCCTATCCAGCTTAACTTATCCAATTTACCCTATGTTAATGAAACCACACTATTTTATGAAACCATTCTATGAAATCCTACTTTTTAGATAATTATAAAGTAAAAGAAAATGATAATTTTTCCATTTGTAAATAATTTTATTTCTGATAACACTTACTACTTGGATATAGGTACTCCTACATTCACAAAATAAGAGCATGGAGGATAGAAATCACTCAAATCAGCATAGACAAATTTATAGTTCACTTGAATGTAGACTTAAAGATGTACAAAACTAAGGCCCTATTAGCTATAGTAGACCTTGTAATAGTTGAGCTATTAGATGTTTAGCTAATAGAGAATATCTAGCATGACTTTAGTGTTCTATACAGCAAGTTGCTGATTTACTTACAAAAAAAAAACAAACAAAAAAAAACGGAAGAATTTTAATTTCAGTTCCTTCAGACCTTATGCTCTGAAAAATACCCTTAAAGACAGTGATAAAGCAAGTTTGTATACACAATTGATGATATAAACATAATTGATGATAACAACTAAGTGGCATCCAACACATTATTAAAACACGTTAAGAATTTAATGCCAGCAAACCTGGTAAATCTTCTTAGAGTGCAAAGGTAGGCAATTTGTATACCTCCAGAACAGGTGAACAACCTGAAAAGCAAGAGTTGCTGGCAGCGACTTTCTTGGCTCCATGAATGTTGTTTAATATAGCTGAAGTCCAATTAATTTTTTTGAAGTTTTGAACATACTTGTAAGTTTTTATTCTACAAGTCTTGTCCGCCAAAACAAGTGGGATTCCCTCTATAAGATAGTAATAGAAAACCTTCTTTAAAATCTTTCACACTTTGGCATCATCCACCTTCACGAGCATACTCTGTAGAATATCTAACAATTGATGTCTTTTGATAAAAGTTTGTCCTATTTGCTTTGTTCTCTTCTTCCTCTTCCTCTTCCTCGCTCTAGAGATCTCTTCTTTTTGCTTTCCTTTTTTCTTCTTTCCTTTTTGCTTCCTTTTCTTGTTCTCCTGTTTCTCGGTCTCTTCTTTCTCCTTTCATTTTTCTTCTTTTTCAAGTTCTTATCTCCATCATCCTCTTTTTCACTCTCTTTTTTCCTTTCCTCATGTCCTTCCATCAAGTTGGTGTAGAAATTTGTTAAAGAAAGGTTTGACCTTCTCTCTATCTTTTTCGCTCTCTTTTTCCTTTCCTCCTTTCCTCCTTTCATCACATATGGTTCCCGGATTAGGAATCCCAAGACCACCAGCTACTTCATTGGCACAAAGCTTGAATTTCACATCTCCAATAGTAAAACCCATGTTAGTTTCATTGAACCTTATACCAAAACAGAAGACTACTATGGATGAGCCAGCTAATGACTTAGTTGAGCCTGTAGTATGAACAAATCGTGTGAAGTTGTTTACGGAACAGATGGAATTTTGAATCCTCCATTTTTTTCAAGGAGGTTTTCCATATCATCTCTCATCATTTCATTTCCCAACTCTTTAAGAGGTGCATAACATTAGAAACCTTGTGCATACAAATATAAACAAAAAGTCAGTTAGTTTGATGAGTTTTCTATGATGAAAAACAGGAAGGGGAGGCTGGGTGGGTGGGTATACTTGGTATAGTAGATGCCTTCAGGATTGGGATTGATTCCATATTCTTCGGGATTGAAACCTCCGTGCAAGCACACACAGCAAAAACATCATAATAGAAATATTGCATCGAGTACCTCTGTTTTGGACTACCAAAGCTAATTCCTTTGTTTCCTTATACTAATTGCAATACCAATGACAAAGCATAAACTATAAAATCTTTTATCTGTCTGCATCAACATTAAACAAGAGGGCAACACATCTATAAACAGTTCTAAGGTTGCAATTATAGATTTAATAAATTCCTTCAAATAGACTACTGCACATCTACATGTAAATAGACAATCTTAAACTACATGTTTTGCTTATGTATACTTTTCCAAATTTTATTAGAAACATATGATGATTGACTCTGTTAGGTAACCATACGCCATATACATAAAAGCTGAGAAATAAGAGCACTTTATTCTATAGTTAGATGGGTTTTAATGGGCAAAGAGGATCAGGCAGAATTACTGACAAACTTCCACATATTCCAAATTTCTAGAAGGTAATTTCATTGAAAAAGACCTCACTTCCTAGAAAACACTAACCAATGTGCATCAACTTTACAGTTCCGTGGTTGCAATTACAGATTGAAATGCCTTTAAATAGACTACTGCACATCTGCATGTAAATAGACAATCTTAAAATACATGTGTTTGCTTATGAATAATTTTCCAGATTAATTAGAAACATACGATGATATAATCTGTTAGGTGGACATACTTCATATACATGAAAACTAAGAAATAAGCACTGTATTCTATAGTTAGATTTAACAAATTTCCACATATTCCAAATTTTCAGAAGGTAATTTCCACATATTCCAAATTTCCTTAAGGTAATATCACATTTTAAGACCTCACTTCCCAAAACACTAACAAATCAACAATGGAGTACTTAGCAACATAGCCTGACAATGGTTTTTCACATTCCTTTTTCTTTTTTTTTTCTTTTATATATATATATATATATATATATATATATATATATATATATATATATATATATATATATATATATATATATATATATATATATATATATATAAATGGTTTTCCACATTCCCAATTTTACTAAATTCTTAAAATCAAATTCAAATTACAAAATCAAATTCCAAAATTCGAAAAAAATTTGCCAAAAAAAGGTGAAATTATGTAAGTAGAGTGCATGAGAAGAGAGGAAGATAAGCAGTCATCAATACCAAAAAAAAAAAAAAAAAAAAACCACTCAAAAATATTAACAGTTTATACCGAAAAAACCCCCAAATTTGAAATAAAAAGCCAAAAAAGATGAAATTGTGAAAGTAGAGTGCATGAGATGAGAGGAAGATGAGCATTCAATACAAAATAAAACTCCTAAAAAGATGAACAGTCAATACCCCAAAAAAAAGACCCAAATTCGAAAAAAAAAGATCAAATTCTTAAAATTACCTTGCACTGTGAAGTCTTGCAACAAAAGTGAGCAAATTTACAAAGATAAATTGAGAATATTGATGGGGACTAGGTTTTAGAAAGTAAATGAGAAGAGAAGAGAGGAAGATGTTAGAAAGCAACAGTTGCCCATGTGTTTATATTAATTACCCATGTGTTAATAAGGTTAGTTTTTGTTAAGTAAATAAAAGAGCTCGTTAAAAAAAAAAGTAAATAAATGAGTTAAACCTCTTAATAACAACACTAGGTACCTAAGGTTAAGGAAACCACCTAGGTCATTTTAGGTACCCAATAATATTATGGAACATATCCTAGGTATTGGAAATCCCCCTATGTTACGTAACCCATCCTAGGTTCCAGAAAGCACCATTGGTTATAGTTCACACCTCGTGGTGATTCAAATTGATATATTGTTCGAAAAAAATTATGTAAGATTATTATAATTTTGACTTTTTTTTTGTAGGTAGTATAGTTTTGAGTTCAATTTATTAGGGGTGAAATAAAAAATGGATATTTGCAAATAAATTAATTTATTTAAGAAAGCCTGAAATTTACAAATCCAGGGTGCTTTTTTATAACATAGGGTGGATTAAATTAACTATGATAATAAAAATTATGTTATGTAAAATCTCATAGTACTTAACAATAGTGCTCTAAACTTAACCCAATCATTGTCTAAACTTTACATATTAATCGAATAATTAAAGGTTAATTAATTTATCTAAAACCGATCATTTCTAGACTTAATTTTGGCTAAAAACATAGTAAGATTGATTTTGATTGTTCAACCAATACGAACACCGACATTGGCAAACCGTCAGCTTGATACTACCCATGAACTGCAAACGCAAGGGCCAAAACGAGAACAATTTGACATAGAATTGCTCTTTCGTATGGCAGCTTCACCTTTAGCAATTCAACCTTCAGTTTCATGGTTCGTTTTCTTTCCTTTTAACTTGATTCGTGAACTTGATCTCCAGTGGATGATGCATCTGCCATTAAATATATCTTGTGAATGTAAAGATCGTCCACCCAGACGATGAAAGAACAATATTTTTCATCCTGCGAAATTATAGAGGAAGAATCAATACATGAAACCTACGAAACATCAAGTAACGCCTCATCAATCTAAAATGTAAACATCATAACAACACAAATGCTAGGGCTCCATATTCAGCCTACTATTATTATGCTTCTAGTAAGCGTGAGTCAATATTATTTGGAGTGAAATCCATCCTCATAAAATCAATATTTCATGCTAAATTTATAAACATCTTACAGCTATCTTGGCTAAATACTAACTTTGCAAAGCTGATCATTAGGAAACAATAAGAACTTCATATTCAATCTATTGTATACTAGTAATCTGTAATACACACTAGAATGATTGGGAAAACCAAGTTGAAGAACTTGAATTCCTATACTTTTTAGATAATTATAAAGTAAAAGAAAATGATATAACTATTGTCAATAAACCATGGCTTTGTAGATTAGTTGTGGATTAATGCCTTGCTAACTTCCTTATCTTCATTGAACCATACAATGTTATGAAACCATCCTATGTCATCATATACACCCTATCTAATGGAATTATCTTATTCAATTCACCCAATGTTATTCAAACCATCTTATGTTATCATATGCACCCAATGTTATCTAATTCACCCGATGTTAAAGACACCACACTATGTTAACAAACCATCCTATGTTCATAAAACCATACTAGGTTATGAAACCATCTTATGTAATCATATACACCCTATGTTATATAATTGATTCTAGTGAAAGAAACCACACTTATATCTAATGGTTTCCACACTATATTATCCAAACCACCCTATTTTTTCCAATTCACCCTGTTAATGAAACCACACTATGAAATCAATTTTTTAATTCGAAACCAAATTTATTTAAGAAAACACCCGGATATAGGTAACATACATTCACAAAATAAGGGTTGGGAGGAGAAATACCACTCAAATCAGCACAGACAGATGGATCATTAAATTTATGCAATTTCCTTGAACAAATTCACCCTTTCTTTTGAACAAATTGAATGCATTTTCAGAAATTTGCTGTAATTACCATAATTTTGATTCTTACCAATTTCGTTTGTTTAAGGTTTAGATTAATTGAAGGCGTGAATTATCAAAACGTAATATAGTTTCTCTCAAAAGAAATATAAAGAAAAATAATTATAATCTAACCGGCCACGATGAACAACCATAGAACTTTCTTCCTTTTCTCCAAGGTTGTTTGGAGAAGTTCAGTTGAGCTATTTATTTTTGGGATTGAACATTAACACACTAGGTTTCCAAAAATGACCCTCCTAATTGTACTCGGCTGTAATCCACAAGAGGTGAAAGAAACGCTTGTTGTCATTAGAAATTTGGGAGACGAGGTTCCCATTAGAGATTTAAGAGACGAGAAGGCTATTCAGTTTTTTATTAGATGAATGGGAAGTTGAAAAGTGACCAGGTGAAGAGAGAAAGTGTGTAAATAGTTGCACACAAAAATTACTGTAGGGAATAGTTTCAAGCCTTTAAAATCCCACTAGCTTGAACCCCACTGTGATCATACACTAAAGTACGGTGGCGTCCAAAAGGGAAGAAGATAGAGCAAAAGAGTCGCCAACAAGTTTTTTTAAGGAACTTGTAAACCGTTCACGAGGTGAAGGTTACACCCCTTAACGATCCAAGAGATCGTCAACTCCATAAGGTCATGAGCCAAATAAGGGTTCGGGGATGATGGTACAAATCCAACCTAAAAGAGATTGAACCTGCCCTAATAATAGGCCTCTACTTTATTCTGCTCGTATTCATGTGCGCTTTCTGACTAACATACAATCAATAGGTTAACCCTAAACCTGTTTAATCTATGTTGGTTGAACATTAATGCACAAATAAACTATTATTGGCGATCACTTGAATTATAATCACAATTAACCCTAAACAAGATTATTAATTATCTTATTAAGCGTGATTACAAGTACCAATTCCCTTTAACATGCAATAAAAGGTGATCAAGCAATAAATAATAAGCATCAAGCAACATAATCAATAATCATGATAATAATAATAATAATCATCATAAAATTATAATCATAATCAAAACAATAATAATCATAAATAAAATAATCATTATCAAAATAATAATAATAATAATATTCACAATCATCATAAATTATAACAATTATAATCATAATCATGTTCATGTTAATATTAAAGCATAATAATAATAGCAAGATCCTAGGCATGATACTAACAAGATTAATAACAAACCCTAGCATGTCACTAAGCAATAAAAATCAAATCTTTAACCCTAACATGATACTAACATGAATTAATATCAGGAAGAAAATAGGAAGCACCATACTTTTAATCATACTTGATATTAAATTTACCCTAAACATGATACTAGGAATATCATAATAACAATGTAAACATGATTTCTACATCATAATATCAATAAATCAATTAAAGTACTTACTTGGATGCCTCGTACCTCTTTCTAATAACAAAATACACACGTTAGTAACTTCAAGGAAAATAATAATCAAAGCAATTAAATTAAATAATTGAAAGAGAGATTCGGGACCAAACCCTCAGAAATTAAAACCTTTCACGTCTAGGGCGAAAGCAACTTCGAATATGGCTAGGTGTTTCTAGATCTTGCGAATGCGGAATTTTGTATGTGAAAGCAAGAAAGAATATAAGAAAAGAATTCTATTGATGAATGAAAGAGATGAATGAATATTGATAATTGGTGTATGAAAACGGAATTTTTGATACGATATTTATAGAGAAAATCATCCAAAAAAGATAATTTAACAAAACAGAGTCTGAAAATCGAAAAACCACCTTGGCGCCAGCCCTGGCTAGTTGGCGCCAGGACCAGTGGCTAGCGCCAGGCGCCAATGGCTAGCGCCTGGCGCCAATCCTGATTCCAGGCGCCAAGGCCTGGGGTTGGACGCCAAACTTACTTTTAACGCGTTTTCGAAAATCTGATAAATTTCCCGTACTGGAAGATAAAATAATATAATTCCAAACGAAAATGCTATTTGATCTTGATTAAAACTCTGAAGAGTCCTAATTGAATTAGGAATGATAAGACCTTCTAGAATGTTCTAGAAGACTAAAACCATTCCTAATTACATTAGGAATGATAAATTATATTAGGCCCTCCCCTAGATCATTAGGCCGTACTTAAAGCTCAAACCGGGCCCAGTTTAGTAAATTGACCATAACTTCCTCAATATTCATCGGAATTGGGCTTATAATATATCGTTGGAAAGGTCTTTGCAAACCCCATCCAACTACACCACTATTAGACCCATATCATGGACCAACCAAACTGGATTGGCTGTTTTCTTAAAATAAAGTTTTCAAAAACAGGGAGAAGAGAAATAAAACTTTTCGCAACACTAAACCTTTCCACACTTTCGTTTCATTCGATTATGATTCGACGTGAAAGGCACTCATCACCGGATTTGGTTTTGGGGAGACACAAATGGGTGTCTACAATTACTAAGGGTTGTTTCACTTCAGATTTATAACTCGTGTAGATACCTAAGCTACATGCTTTTAATTTGTGAACACCAAGATCATAGGCATTCGACCCTTATCATCGCCTCCTTAACCATTTAGATACATTCACATTATAAGGATAGGGAGGACAAACATCACTCAAATTAGCATAGACATATGGATCATTAAACTTATGTTATTTTCTACCTTTATGTTGAACCTTAACAAATTGCTAAACATGTTATGAGCTTAGCACCATTAAATTTATAGTTTTCTTGAATGTAGATTTCAAGATGTACAAAATTAAAGCCCTATTAGCTGTTGAAGGCCTTGTACTAGTTTAGCTATTAGATATTTATGAAATCATCCTATGTCATCAAAATCACTCTATCTAATCCAATTAACCCTATGTTAATGTAACCATACTATGTTATGTTAAACATCCTAAGTTATCGAGTCCAACCTATGTCATCCAATTCGCCCTATATTAAAGAAACCACACAATGTTATCAAACTACTCTCTATTCATGAAACCACCCTATGTTATCATATCCAGCTTAACTTATCCAATTCACCCTATGTTAATGAAACAACCCTATATTATGTTAACCATCCTAAGTTATCAAATCCAACCTATGTTATCCAATTCGGCCTATATTAAAGAAACCACACTATGTTATCAAACTACACTATGTTCATGGAACCACCCTATGTTATCATATCCACCCATATAATGATATACACCCTATCCAAACCACCCTATCTTATCTAATTCACCATATGTCAATGACACCACACTATGTTATCAAATTACCCTCTGTTCATGAAACGACCCTATGTTATTATATCCAGCTTAACTTATCCAATTCACAATATGTTAATGAAACCACACTATGTTATGAAACCATTCTATGAAATTCTACTTTTAAGGTAATTATAAAGTAAAAGAAAATGATAATTTTTCCATTTGTAAATAATTTTATTGCGGAAAACACTTACTACTTGGATATATGTACTTCTACATTCACAAAATTAGAGCATGGAGGATAGAAATCATACAAATCAGCATAGACAAATTTATAATTCGCTTGAATGAAGACTTCAAGATTTACAATACTAAAGCCTTATTAACTGTAGTAGACTTTTGTAGTAGTTGAGCTGTTAGATGTTTAGCTAATATATAATATTTAGCATTAATTTAGTGTTCTATACAACAACTGCTGATTTACTTACAAAAAAAAAAAACCCCCTGAAGAATTTTAATTTCAGTTCCTTCAGACCTTTACCCTTAAAGACAGTGGCAAAGCAAGTTTAGAAACACAATTGATGATATAAACATAATTGATGATAACAACTAAGTCGCATCCAACACATTATTAAATCACATTAAGAATAACTCAATGGCAACAATTCTGGTAAATCTTCTTAGAGTGAAAAGGTAGACAATTTGTATACCTGCAGAACAAGAGAACAACCTGTAAAGCAAGAGTTTGTGGTGGCGACTTTCTTGGCTCCTTCATGAATGTTGTTCAATATAGCTGAAGCCCAATTAATTTTTTCGAATTTTTGAACATACTTGTAGGTTTTTATTCTACAAGTCTTGTCCGCTGAAACAAGTACGAATCCCTCTATAAGATAGTAATAGAAAACCTTCTTGAACCTTCCACACTTTGAGTATTATCCACCTTCACGGGCATACTCTGTAGAATATCCAATAATTGATGTCTTTTGATAAAAGTCTCTCATATTTGCTTTATTCTCTTGTTCCCTTTCTCCTATTCCTCTTTCCACTTCCTCTCTTTTTTTTTCTTTCTGCTTTTCTTTTTTCTTGTTCTCTTTTTGCTTCCTTTTCTTGTTCTCCTCTTTCGATCTCTTCTTTCTCCTTTCCTTTTTTCTTCTTTTTTCTGTTCTCTTCTCCATCCTCGCTCCTCTTTTTAACTCTCTTTTTTCCTTTCCTTCTGTTCTTCCATCAATTTATGTAGAATTTTATTAAATAAACGTTTAACCTCTTCTACATCATCTTCTTTTTCGCTCTCCTTTTCCTTTCCTTCTTTCCTTTCTTCATCAAGTATGGTTCCCTGATTAGGAATCCCAAGCACACCTGCCACTTCATTGGCACAAAGCTTGAATTTCACATCTCCAAAAGTAAAACCCATGTTAGCTTCATTGAATCTTATACCGAAACAGAAGACTATCCTACTCTGGAGGAGCCAGCTAATGACTTAGTTGAGCCTGCAGTATGAACCATCGTGTGAAGTTGTTGAAGGAAATGGTGGAATTTTGAATCCTCCATTTTTTCAAGGAGGCTTTCCATATCGTCTCTTATTATTACATTTCCTAATGCTTTTAGAGACACATTACATTGGAAACCTTTTGCATACAAATAGAAACATAAAAAACAGTTAGTTTGTTGAGTTTTCTATGATTAAAAACAGGAAGGGGAGGGTGGGTTGGTAACTTGGTACAGTAAGGGCCTTCAAGACTGGGATTGATTCCATAATTCTCTGGGATTGATTCCTTCATGCAAGCACGCACGACAACAAAATCATAACAGAAATATTGCATTGAGTACCTCTGTTTCGAATTACCGAAGCTAATTCCTTTGTTTCATTATACCAATTGCAATACAAAGCCACGACAAAAACTATCAAAACTTTTATCTGTGTGCATGAACTTTAAATAAGAGGGCAACACATCTGCAAACAGTTCCGAGATTTAAATGCCTTCAAAAAGACTACTGCCTTCAAATAGACTACTGCACATCTGCATTTAAATAGACAATCTTAAATTACATGTTTCGCTTATGTATACTTTCTTGATTAATTAGAAACATATGATGATTGAGTCTGTTAGGTGGCCATACGCAATATACATGAAAGCTGAGAAATAAGAGCATTGTATTATATAGTTAGATGGGTTTTAATGGGCAAAGAGGATCAGGCAGATTTTACTGACAAATTTCCACATATTCCAAATTTCCAGAAGGCAATTTCACATAAAAGACTTTACTTCCCAGAAAATACTAACAAATTAAATATGCATCAACTTTACAATTTCGATATTGCAATTACAAATTGAAATTCCTTCAAATAGACTATATATTGCACATCTGCATGTAAATAGACAATCTTAAACTACATGTTTTGCTAATGAATAATTTTCCAGATTAACTAGAAACATATGATGATATAATCTATTAGGTGGACATACTCCATATACATAAAAACTACGTAAATTTCACCATATACCACTGAGTTTAAGCTTAATTCACCGTATACCACCAAAAATTTTCTAATACACCAAATACCACTCAATTATTGTACATTACATGAAATGCCTTTTTGGCTAACTGCCGTTAGTAAGCCGTTTGGGATAATTTACTATTTCACCATGTACCATTTTATGTAAAAGTTTTTTCACCATATACCATGTTATAAAAGTTATTTCACCATTTACCCATTTTTTGGAAACGGTAATATTTTCAAAAAACTAGCCGTTGAACACTAATAACGGCTAGTTTGTTTATTATATAAATGAAGTGTTTGAGGGATTCACGTAGTACTTCAGACTTCCGACTTCCAAAAAAATTTCTAAAAGATGTCCACACACTCGAGATCATCATCTTCCTCTTTTGATTTTTCGTATGTAAAAGTGCTCTTTTACCAAAATATAGCTAAGAATTCTAATGTATATTACTTTTAGCAATGATACTTTGTTTACAATAATCATTTTAACGCTACAAATACAATAACAAAAAAAAATAAGTACTCCTATTTTAGTTGCTATGTCTACTATCTTTTGTTGTCTTGCTACTCTTCTCTTGAAGTCCTTCAATTCTTGCTTCAACAAGCTCTCACCTCCATACAATTGCGTGTCTATCCCTTCCATGTTTTGATTATCGTAACCCGATACGACAATTTTCTCCACATAACCCTTGCACCATCTGAATGTCTCACATACATCACACTTATAGTACAACCGTTGTGGATTTCTTGCCGAATCTGAGCTCCTTATTGCAAACTTCCTACCACAACAACAAGCTTTATTAGGAACTTTTACATACGAAAAATCGAAAGAGGAAGATGATGATCTCGAGTGTGTGGACATCTTTTAAAAATGTTTTCGGAAGTGTGAAGTACTACGTTAATCCCTCAAATACTCTATTTATATAACAAACAAACTAGTCGTTATTAGTGTTCAACGGCTAGTTTTTAGAAAATATTACCGTTTCCAAAAAATGGGTAAATGGTGAAATAACTTTTAAAACATAGTATATGGTGAAAAAACTTTTTCATAAAATGGTTCATGGTGAAATGGTAAATTACCCCAAACGGCTCGCTAACGGCAGTTAGCCAAAAAGGCATTTCATATTAATGTACAATAATTGAGTGGTATTTGGTGTATTAGAAAGTTTTTGATGGTATACGGTGAATTAAGCTTAAACTCAGTGGTATATGGTGAAATTTCCGTAAAAACTAAGAAAGTAAGCATTGTATTGATCTGACAAATTTCCACATGTTCCAAATTTTCAGAAGATAATTTCAACATATTTCAAATTACCATAAGGTAATTTCACATTTAAAGACCTCACTTCCCAAAAAAACTAACAAATCAACAATGGAGTACTTAATAACATATTCTGACAATGATTTTCCACATTCCTTTTTTTTTAGTAAATGGTTTTCCACGTTACTAATTTTATAAATTTATGAAAAATCAAATTCAAAATACAAAATCAAATTCCAAAATTTGAAAAAAAATTTGCCAAAAAAATTAAATTATATAAATAGAGTGCATGAGAAGAGAGGAAGATAAGCAGTCAATACCAAAAATGAAGATTAATATATTGACTTTTTTTTTTAAGGTAGTATAGTTTTGTGTTCGATTTATTAGGGTGAAATAAAAAATGAATATTTACTAATAAATTGATTTATGTAAGAAAGCCTGGAATTAACAAATCCATAGTGGTTTTTTATAACATAGGGTGGATTAAATTAACTATTATAATAAAAATTATGTTATGTAGAAGCTCATAGTACTTAACACCAGTGCTCTAAACTAAACCCAATCATTGTCTAAACTTTACATACTAATTGACTAATTAAAGGCTAATTAATTTATCTAAAACCGAACATTTCTAGACTTATATTTAGCTAAAAACATAGTAAGATTGATTTTAATTGTTCAACCAATACAAACACCGACATTGGCAAACTGTTAGCGTGATACTACCCATGAAATTGTAAACGCAAGGGCCAAAACGAGAACAATTTGACATAGATTTGCTCTTTTGTATGCCAGCTTCACCTATAGCAGTTCAACCTTCAAATTCTTGATTTTGGTTCGTTTTCTTTCCTTTTAAACTGATTTGTCAACTTGATCTCTAGTGGATGATGCATCTGCCATTAAAATCTATCTCGTGAATAATGTAAAGATCATCCACCTAGACGATGAAAGAACAATGTTTTTTTGTCCTGCAAAATTATGGAGGAAGAATCAATACATGAAACCTACGAAACATCAAGTAACCTCTTCAATCTAAAACGTAAACATCCTAACCACACAAATGCTAGGGCTCCATATTAAGCCTACTATTATTATGCTTCTAGTAAGCAAGAGTCAGTATTATTTGGAGTGAAATCCATCCTCATCAAATTAATATCTCATGCTAAATTTATAAACATCTTATAGCTATCTTGGATAAAGACTAACTTTGCAAAGCTGATCATCGGAAACAATAAGAACTTCAGCTTCAATCTACTATATACTAGTAATATGTAATAAACACTATTATGATTGGAAAAACCAAGTAGAAGAACTTGGATTCCTATACTTTTTAGATAATTATAAAGTAAAAGAAAATTATATTACTATTGTCAATAGACCATAGCTTTGTGGATTAATTGTGAATTAATGTCCTGCTAACTTCCCCTATCTTCATTGAACCATTCTATGTTTATGAAACCATCCTATGTCATCATATACACCCTATCTAATGGAATTATCTTATTCAATTCACCCTATGTTATTCAAACCATCTTATGTTATCATATGCACCTTATCTTATCAAAATCACCCTATGTTATCTAATTCACCCAATGTTAAAGAAACCACACTATGTTAACAAACCACCCTATTTTCATAAAACCATACTAAGCTAGTTTATGAAACCATCTTATGTTATAATATCCACCCTATGTTATCTAATTGACCCTAGCTAGTTCAAGAAACCACACTTATATGTAATGGTTTCCACACTATATTATCCAAACCACCCTATTTTTTCCAATTCACCCTGTTAATGAAACCACACTATGAAATCAATTTTTTATTTTGAAACCAAATTTATTTAAGAAAACACCCGGATATAGGTGACATACATTCACAAAATAAGGGCTGGGAGGACAGATATCACTCAAATCAGCACATACAGATGGATCATTAAATTTATGCAATTTCCTTGAACAAATTCACCCTTTCTTTGAACAAATTGAATGCATTTTCAGAAATTTGCTGCAATTACCATAATTTTGATTCTTACCAATTTCGTTTGTTTAAGGTTTAGATTAATTGAAGGCGTGAATTATCTAAACGTAATATAGTTTCTCTCAAAAGAAATATAAAGAAAAATAATTATAACCTAACCAGCCACGATGAACAACCATAGAACTTTCTTCCTTTTCTCCAAGGTTGTTTGGAGAAGTTCAGTTGAGCTATTTATTTTTGGGACTGAACATTAACAAACTAGGTTTCCAAAAATGACCCTGCTGATTGTAGTCGGCTGCAATCCACAAAATGAGAAAGAAATGCTTGTTGTCATGGGAGATTTGGGAGACGAGGTTTCCATTAGAGATTTAGGAGACGAGAAGGCTATTCAGTTTTTTACCAGATGAATGGGAAGCCGAAAAGTGACCAGGTGAAGCTAGAGAGAAAGTGTATGAAGAAAGAGTCAAACGCTTAAGTGACCAAGTGAAGAGAGAAAGTATGAAGGAAGAGTCAAATGCTTTTATTTTTTGGGGATATAATAAACTATATTGTGTAAAACTCAACACCATGAATATAAATATACCAAAAGTAAAAGATTTTTACTAAAAAGGGTGTAGAAGTATTGAAGGGAAAAACAGCACCAGGAATTTTCACAGCAATAGTGAAAGGACAAAAAAATGAAATAGTTGCACACAAAAATTACCAAGGGTTGTTTCACTTCAGATATATAACTCGTGTAGATACCTACATGCTTTCAATTTGTGAACACTAAGATCACAAACATTCGACCCTTATCATTGCCTCCTTAACCATTTAGATACATTCACATTATAAGGGTAGGGAGGACAGACATCACTCAAATCAGCATAGACATATGGATCATTAAACTTATGCAATTTCCTGTATGTTGAGCCTTAATGAAATACTAAACATGTTAGGAGCTTAGCACCATTAAATTTATAGTTCTCTTGAATTTAGACTTCAAGATGTATAAATTTAAGGCCCTATTAGTTGTTGAAGGCCTTGTAGTAGTTTAGATATTAGATTTTTATGAAACCACCCTATGTTATCAAAACCACTCTATATAATCCAATTAACCCTATGTTAATGAAACCACACTATATTATGTTAACCATTCTATGAAATTCTACTTTTTAGGTAATTATAAAGTAAAAGAAAATGATAATTTTTCTATTTGTAAATAATTTTATTTCAGAAAACACTTACTACTTGGATATAGGGACTTCTACATTCACAAAATAAGAGCATGAGGGATAGAAATCACACAAATCAGCATAGACAAATTTATAGTTCGCTTGAATGTAGACTTCAAGATGTAAAAAACTAAAGCCTTATTAGCTGTAGTAGAACTTGTAGCAGTTGAGATGTTAGATGTTTAGATAATAGAGAATATCTATTATTACTTTAGTGTTCTATACAACAAGCTGCTGATTTACTTACAAAAAAAAAAAAAAAAAAAATACCCAAAGAATTTTAATTTCAATTCCTCCAGAGCTTATACCCTTAAATATAGTGATAAAGCAAGTTTGTAAACACAATTGATGATATAAACATAATTGATTATGATAACAACTAAGTGGCATCCAACACATTATTAAAACACATTGAGAATAATTCAATGGCAGCAATTATGGTAAATCTTCTTAGAGTGCAAAGGTAGACAATTTGTATACCTCCAGAACAGGAGAACAACCTGTAAAGCAAGAGTTGGTGGTGGTGACTTTCATGGCTCCTTCATGAATGTTGTTCAATATAGCTGAAGGCCTGAAGCCCAATTAATTTTTTCAAAGTTTTGAACATACTTATAGGTTTTTATTCTACAAGTCTTGTCCGCTAAAACAAGTAGGAATCCCTCTATAAGATAGTAATAGAAAACCTTCTTGAAATCTTCCACACTTTGAGCATCATCCACCATCACGAGCATACTCTATAGAATATCCAATAATTGATGACTTTTGATAAAAGTCTGTCCTTTTTTCTTTATTCTCTTGTTCTCTTCTTTCACTTCCTCTTTCCATTTCCTTTAATTCCTCTTCCTCTTCCTCGCTCTCTTCTTTTTCCTTTCCTTTTTTTCTTTCCATTTTTCTTCCTTTTCTTGTTCGCTTCTTTCTCGGTCTCTTATTTCTCTTTTCCTTTTTTTCTTATTTTTCGCGTTCTCTTCTCTATCATCCTCTTTTTCACTCTCTTTTTCCTTTCCTCCAATCCTTCCATCAAGTTGTTATAGAATTTTATTAAAGAAACGTTTGACCTCTTCTCCATCATCCTCTTTTTTACTCTCTTTTTCCTTTCATCCTTTCCTTCCTTCATCAAGTATGGTACCCTGATTAGGAATCCCAAGCACATCTGGCACTTCATTGGCACAAAGCTAGAATTTCACATCTCCAACAGTAAAACCCATGTCATTTTCATTGAATCTTATTCCGAAATAGAAGACTACTCTGGAGGAGCTAGCTAATGACTAAGTTGATCCTACAATATGAACAATCTTGTGAAGTTGTTTGAGGAAATGGTGGAATTTTGAATCCTTAGCTCAATTTTTTCAAGAAGGTTTTCCATCTCGTCTCTCATCATTACATTTCCCAATGCTTTTAGAGATGCATAAAATTGGAAACCTTTTGCATACAAATAGAAACATAAAAAATAATTAGTTTGTTAAGTTTTCTATGATTAAAAACGGGAAGGGGAGGGTGGGTTGGTAACTTGGTACAGTAGGGGCCTTCAAAACTGGGATTGATTCCATAATTCTCCGGGATTGATTCCTGCATGCAAGCACACACGACAACAAAATTATAACAGAAATATTGCATTGAGTACCTCTGTTTCAAATTACCTAAGTTAATTCCTTTGTTTCATTATACCAATTACAATGCCAAAGACACGGCAAAAACTATCAAATCTTTTATCTGTGTGCATCAACTTTAGACAAGAGGGCATCACATCTACAAACAGTTTTGAAATTGCAATTACAGAGTTAAATGACTTCAAATAGACTACTGCCTTCAAATAGACTATTGCACATCTGCATATAAAGAGACAATCTTAAACTACATGTTTCGCTTATGTATACTTTTCCAAATTAATTAGAAACATATGATGATTGGATATGTTAGGTGGCCATACGCCATATACATGAAAGCTGAGAAATAAGAGCATTGTATTCTATAGTTAGATGGGTTTTAATGGGCAAAGAGGATCAGGCAGATTTTACTGACAAACTTCTACGTATTCCAAATTTTTAGAGTGTAATTTCACAGAAAAAGAACTCACATCCCAAAAAACACTAACAAATGTGCATCAACTTTATAGTTCCGAGATTGCAGTTACAGATTGAAATACCTTCAAATAGACTACTGCATATCTGCATGTACATGTTTTGCTTATGAGTAATTTTCTAGATTAATTAGAAGCATATGATGATAAAATCTTTTAGGTGGACATACTCCATATACATGAAAACTGAGAGATAAGCACTGTATTCTATAGTTAGATCTGAAAAATTTCCACTACGTATTCCAAATTTCCAAAAGTTAATTTTATTTCCATATATTCCAATTTCCATAAGGTAATTTCAAATTTAAAAACCTCACTTCCCAAAAACACTAACAAATGAACAATATATGGAGTACTTAACAACATAATCTGACAATGATTTTCCACTTACCATTTTTTTTTTTTTTGATAAATGATTTTCCACATTCTTAATTTTACTTAATTCTGAAAATCAAATTCAAAATAAAAAATAAAATTCCAAAATTTGAAAAATTTTTACGAAAATAAGATGAAATTCGTAAGTAGAGTGCATGAGAAGAGAGGAAGATAAGCAGTCAATACCAAAAAATCCCTAAAAATATTAACAGTCAATACCAAAATAAAACCCCCCTAAATTCAAAATAAAATGCCAAAAAAGATGAAATTGTGAAAGTAGAGTGCATGAGAAGAGAAGAAGATGAGAAATCAATACAAAAAAAAAATCCAAAAAGATGAACAGTCAATACCCAAAAAAAAAAATACCCAAAAAAAAACCCAAATTCGAAAAAAAAAGATGAAATTCTTAAACTTGCCTTGCACTGTGAAGTCTTGTAACAAAAGTGATCAAATTAACAAAGATAAACTAAGAATATTGATGGGGACTATGGTTTTTGAGAGTAAATGAGAAGAGGAGAAAAAGATGTTAGAAAGCAGCACTTACCCATGTGTTTATATTTCGGCTCTGTTTTCTTCTTATTTTAAAATAAAAATTCTTTTTTTTTTTACAAGATTTAAAATTTCATATGTTAACAAGGTTAATTTTTGTTAAGTAAATAAAAGAGCTCGTTCAAAAAGTAAAGTAAATAAATGAATTAAACCTCTTAATAACAACACCAGGTACCTAAGGTTAAGGAAACCACCTAGGTCATTTTAGGTACCCAATAATATTATGGAACCTATCCTAGGTAATGGAAATCCCCCTATATTACGTAACCCATCCTAGGTTATAGAAACCACCATTGGTTATAGTTCACACCTCGGGGTGATTCAAATTGATATATTGTTCGAAAAAAATTATGTAAAATTATTATTTTGACTTTTTTTGTAGGTAGTATAGTTTTGAGTTCAATTTATTAGGGGTGAAATAAAAATGGATATTTACAAATAAATTAATTTATTTAAGAAATCCTGAAATTTACAAATTCAGGATGGATTTTTATAACATAGGGTGGATTAAATTAAGGTTAATTTTTAAATTACCACCCAAAAATGTATCCATTTTCAAAATAACCAACCATTAAATTTTTATTTTTATTTTACCACCCCTTAAATTCAAAAACTACTCAAATTACCACCCATTTCAAAATTCAGGTGGATTTCTCTTATGTGGACCCCACCTAACGACTCTTAGTGGTAATAGGAAGAAGATGATTAGTAGTAGTGGCAATTCAGATAACAAGCTCTTGGTTTTTTACTTGTTTTCTTTTGGTTTTAGGTTGTCTTGTACTTAATAAACTGGTTTAAAGGGGAGGTGGAGTGAAGACATGGTGTATTGTAATGCTTTGACATAGCCGTTACTTGCCATTGGGTAGGTCCACATGCCAGAAATCCACCAGAATTTTGCAATGGGTGGTAATCTGAGTAGTTTTTTTTTAATTTAAGAGGTGGTAAAATAAAATAAAAAATTAAGCGGGTGGTTATTTTAAAAATGGATACATTTTTGGGTGGTAATTTAAAAATATTCCTTAAATTAACTATGATAATAAAAATTATGTTATGTAGAATCTCATAGTATTTGAATTTAATCTGTTGTATACTAGTAATCTGTAATACACAATAGAATGATTGGGAAAACCAAGTAGAAGAACTTGGATTCCTATACTTTTTAGATAATTATAAAGTAAAAGAAAATGATATAACTATTGTCAACATATCATGGCTTTGTGGATTAACAGCGATATGTTCTACAAAACAAATACATGTTTATTCCGCCTTTTTTGTCTGTACCAAGCATGGTACAGCCACTTGTACCTTAGAATTTTCAAAAAATCACTAACTCTAAAGAGCACATGTTGATAAATAATTTGTAAAAATTTTAATAAGTAAAATAATTTAAGTACGACAAAAATAATTTAAATACAATAAAAATTGATTTTCGTAATAAAAAATTCTCTCAATAAAAAAAAAATTAATTGAGTAAAAGGTGATGTAAATGACAGATTGTACCATATAACTAGGTATAATAATTTTATTTTTTAACAAAAGGTATAATAACATTTACTTGATCATTTGCATGATTTTATACTTATTTACTCAAAATGAGATAATTAAGTTTATTTATCAAAATGATCAAATTAAATTTACATCAAATAAGCAATTTTTTTGTTTAAATATTTTTTTTTTTTTGAAGCTTGTTTAAATATTTTTTTTACATTTATAAAATAAGGCTTATTTCTCATTCCTCTTTCAATCTCTAAGTGTATAACTCTCACTTTCTCTCACTAAATCCATTAGTTTCATACCCTTTCGATGAATTTAGTCTCTAAATACATAAGACTGGGTTTCTCTTACAGCACCTTTTTACTTTTGCACGAAAATCTTTCGTTTTAAGCCAGGTTTGTTATTTTTAAGCAGCACTCTATTCTCTTTTATGTTTTTTATTCTTTTGTGTTGTTAGTGTTGGAGAATTTAGAGTATTTAGTTAATTATTATTCATGTTATGTTAAGTTTAAGTCATTTGGTTAAGGTGTCATGACTTAGACAACATATGATTCAGGTAGTAGTATACAACTAATCAAGAGAAAGGATTTCAGTTTCGATTTCTCTTGCATTAGTATGGCATTTTCTTGATGCATTACAACTTATGTATCAATTGATAACTAATGCATTGTCTAATGCATGTCTTAATGCATTGTTTAAGACATGTCTTAATGCATTGTTTTAGTTTCATATCTCTTGATAACATTTGGCGGTGAATGCATTGTTACTTAATGCATGCCTTAATGCATTGTTTAATGTATGTTTTATGACATTGTTCAACGCATGACATAAAAAATTGTTTTAATGCATGACTAAATGCATTGTTACGTTTGGTAGAATGTAATGACATACTACTATCTTATATATATGAGAAACTCCTCATATGGTGAATTAAGGTTTAAAGATGAAATATAAGTTCTATCTTATATTTTGATAAATGATTTTCCACATTCTTAATTTTACTTAATTCTAAAAATCAAATTCAAAATACAAAATCAAATTCCAAAATTTGAAAAAAATTTACGAAAAAAAGATGAAATTAGTAAGTAGAGTGCATGAGAAGAGAGGAAGATAAGCAGTCAATACCAAAAAATCCCCAAAAATATTAACAGTCAATACCAAAAAAAAACCCCCCTAAATTCGAAATAAAATGCCAAAAAAGATGAAATTGTGAAAGTAGAGTGCATGAGAAGAGAAGAAGATGAGAAATCAATACAAAAAAAAATCCAAAAAGATGAACAGTCAATACCCAAAAAAAAAAAAATACCCAAAAAAAAACCCAAATTCGAAAAAAAAAGATGAAATTCTTAAACTTACCTTGCACTGTGAAGTCTTGTAACAAAAGTGATCAAATTAAAAAAGATAAACTGAGAATATTGATGGGGACTATGGTTTTAGAGAGTAAATGAGAAGAGAAGAGAAAAAGATGTTAGAAAGCAGCACTTACCCATGTGTTTACATTTCTGCTCTGTTTTCTTCTTATTTTAAAATAAAAATTCTTTTTTTTTTACAAGATTTAAAATTTCATATGTTAACAAGGTTAGTTTTTGTTAAGTAAATAAAAGAGCTCGTTTAAAAAATAAAGTAAATAAATGAATTAAACCTCTTAATAACAACACCAGGTACCTAAGGTTAAGGAAACCACCTAGGTCATTTTAGGTACCCAATAATATTATGGAACCACCTAGGTCATTTCTTTGTGACCCTTGTTTACTAGAAAATCCCTAACAGTTAGTAATTTCTTAATATTGTAAGTTCAATACCTAAGTCAACTATTTCAAAAACAATTTTTTTTTTCTTATTCACTGATTTAGTTATGCTTAATTTGTAAAATGAGCTCATTATTAAATGGTTAATGATGAGGACATTATTTTTTGCTCATTGTAGAAAATGAGCAAATATTTCCAATTAAGCTCTTATTCTTTTTAGAGAGAAGAGAGAAAGAGAGGTGGTACCAATGCTTGAACCCTGGACCTAGACTTTAGAGGTTTCATTCTCTTACCACTAGTCCACAAGGTAAGCTGGTTAAAATAAAGCTCTTATTCTTGATCACCAACTACTTTGTATATTATTTAAACAACGGAGTACACATAATCAAATTAAAATAAAGCTTTTATATCACCCAACAAGTAATTCCAAAAATCCAACCAAAATTAATCCTTCCACTTTCCAAGCAAATATTATTTTTACACATTTAATTAGAAATGAGCAAAATTGCTTATTTATGTTTCTTACTATTACAAATTTTGTTCATTCAAATGAGGAAACTTTACAACTAGTTGTATGGTTTATGATGAGGTGGATGTAAACATAAATAGAATCTTAGGCTATGTTTAGCTCAACTTATTTAGGTAAACATTCAGGTCATATTAGATTAGACTAAATCAAATCTTTTTATTTATTTATTTTTTCTTTCTAAAATGATTCATAAATAAAAAGTCGTATGTTATCTACAAAGAGATACATGACACTTGAATCAAATAAAAGCATCCTTTCTGTAGAGCTATGGTCATTGTTGCAAATCGTATATTCTTCATACATTCTTTCAAACCTCTGTGATTTAGGGCTTGTTCACTTCAGCTTAATTTCAATTCAATTCAGCAAATTCATTCAGTTCAATTCAGTTCCTAATTTCCTTCTCTAATAAAATATTCATTTCAGCTCTATTTAGTTCAGTTCATTTCAGCTCTATTCAGTTCAGTTCATTTCAGCTCTATTCAGTTCAGTTCAGTTCTGCTCCAATCGGTTCAGTAAATGTGAACATGCCCATACTGCATTTTGACGAGGGAGTCTATCAATTTGTTGTAGTCATGAAAAAATATTCATTTGATTCATCTTATTGAAATCAAAGGATTAACCACTTTTTCGATCCAGCACGTACAAATCTTTACCCGTGAAACAACTTGTACCATACTAAACTCAAAAAACAATAACAAAACTAGAATAAAGCTCACCATAAGGGCACTAACTACACTCAAACCCACTATAGGGGTACTTACTAGTTACTACCTTCAAAGAGTGTAGTTTTATTGTATTAAAAAAAATAGAGAAAAAATAGAAACACTTATTTTGAAGAACCCTATAGAGAAAAAATAGAGAGGAGACGGCTAGAGTTTTTTAATCAAATATTTTTATTTGTGTCAAATATCTTTATTTTCTTATTCAACAAATTTATGAAAAATTCAAATATGATACTGCACACACAATATATGAATCAATTAAGATCGTCTCAAATTAGTTGAACAAAACATAACTTACCTTAAATATTACTCTATTTCTAGCTTTTTACT
Organism: Chenopodium album; assembly: GCF_948465745.1. NCBI lineage: Eukaryota > Viridiplantae > Streptophyta > Magnoliopsida > Caryophyllales > Amaranthaceae > Chenopodium > Chenopodium album. Next base: position 70,921,318 of record NC_137837.1, read on the forward strand.
TAGCTTCCAACAATTTCATTTCACGATACAATAATATCTTTAAGAAAAATTTGTATTTTACCACCACTCAAAACAATATATATTGATTTAACCACTCGTTTTTTCGTTTATCTTATATTTAACCACTTCAAAAAATATAAAAACTTAATTAAATTTCACCACCTCTTAACAGTTTCCATGAATCGTCAAGTTACATTTTATAGAAAATCATCAATTTACGTGCCAAAACTTGCTTTATTAATATTTTGGGGATTATTTTGGTCCTTCACGATCCGATTTGATCTCATAACCAACAAAAATTATCGAAAATGCCTCCTTTTAATTTGCGTGCATCACGCAAACCTAAGTATTTCTTACTTCGGGTGGTTAAGTCTGTCATTTTCAGGCATTTTCTTTTGATGCTTATATTTCAATTAAATTATTTTCTAGATTAATGTAAATTTTTATTCCACAATTTCCCTCGTACATACCTACTTTCAATGCAATTATTCTCATTTACTAACATAATTACCCACTGTCTATGCACATATTCCTATTTACATAAATATCTACCTATTTTCAACAAAATATTTTTATTTCCAATGTTGAATTAGAGCATGTTCTCTTCAGCTTAATTTCAATTCAGTTCAGTTCAGTTTAGCTCCAATTAGTTCAGTTCAGTTCAGTTCAATATTCAGTTCAGTTTCTAATTTTCTTCTCTTATAAAATGTTCATTTCAACTTTATTGAGTTCAGTTCAGTTTAGTTCATTAGCTCCAATCAGGGAAATTTTGTCTAGAACTACCTTAAAGATAGGGCCATTGGTGAATAACTACCCATTTTTTTCTATTTGTTTAGAACTACCCGAAAGTTACAAAACGATTGGGTAACACTACCCATTAACGTTTTCCGTCAAAATAACGTTAATGGGACCCACTTTTTCACTTTTCCCACTTAATTAACTCCCCTAATTACTTTTCTCTCCTCCCTAATTAACTTCCCCTAAACCATAGAAATCAAAACCCTCAAATTTAGACATCCTACCAATTACAATGGCCAATTAGATATCCTACCAATTACAATGGCCAATTAGTTATTAAAATGCAATTAAATCGAAACCTATAACTCAACTGAACCCCTAAACCTTAAAAATCAAAACCCCCAATTTTTTTGAACCCATAAACCCTAATCCGAATCACTAATTTACACTGTAATTATGTTAATTGCGCTTAATTAAAACTTGTAAACAAATACAACAAACAATGTAACACCCCAATAATTCTCCCATTTCCAAACCACTTACTTTAAATAAAAATAGAGGAGAACCATTGGCATGTTACCGCCACGTGTTAAAACGTTAAGGCTTTATCAAAGTATTGCAGCGGAAATCCAACTTAAATCTTAAAATAATATAATTTAGAAAACCAATAAGTCAAAGCTTACAAATTGGAACCATAAAGACCATTTAATACCAAACCAATAATCAAAGTCCCAAAACATAATTAAAGTAGTAAAACATAAATAAGTTTAACACAAAGAACGAATACTCTCAATCACACCAATCCCTTGACAATGCGTAAGTCAAATCACCGAACTTCACATCATCAAGCTAACCTGTGCAATACTGCTCCCCAATAATACAAGTGTAATAATTGGATCATCACAGGGTCATTGAAAGGCGATGGCCATGACCAAAAGAAAACACACAAAACCTGACATGCTCAACGAATTAAAGTAAATAAACATACAACTTGAATTCATTAATCAAGACTCCACACTTAAACAATTCAATTGACTCAACATACTTTCTGACCGATTCTAAACCCTCGACTCTTTATATTTAATTTAATTAATTTAGTTTGGAGTAAGCAATAGACGAGGTTGTCCAATCCACCAAATCATTTCGGTCCCAAATGACCATTTAAAATAAAAGTTTAGCGCGATGCAAGAGTGGGCGCGACTCCATTCTCACAAAGTTAGTCTAGGATCCTATCTAACTTTCATTATAAAATAAAAATGTAAATACCAAAAGAGAAGAGGACATGTTGATCAAACAAGCCTCGGAAAGCCACGGGCTACCACCGTGTACCCCAACCCATAATTGTCAATACTCTAGAAGTGCACGCTTTCTAGAGTTTTATTATTGCTCATCCATGTTTCACTTTACGTGATTACAATTTTAAATAATAGCCGACTCAATCAAATAGACCATACATAAAAATCATACATCAATTTACTTTTAATCTTATTTAGGACAATGGTGATCACATCACAAATTGACCTTTAATTTCATTAAACTTCCAAATTATCCAAATTGTTGAACATAGTCAACCCACCTAGCCATTTCGGCTTAATCCACTTTTACTCAACATACTAACAAGTCATGCTTGATTTATAAATAAAATAAATAACAACCTTGTGGAATAATTAATAAATTCATTCCACTTAAACCATTCAATTCCAATCCTTTAATAATCCAAATGTTGTTAACAAACCAATCCAATAAAATTATGCTTGTATCAACATTCCATACAAACAATTAATCCAATATAATTCAACATGTTTGCATCCATAATTCCATACAAACATAATCAATTCACCAAAACATGTCTCATAAACATAAGCACATGAATTAATTAAATGTATAACCAAACAATTTTCATCCAAGTGTTCTCTAATCATGAAACTAAGTTCTTTTCTTTGGTACCTAAACATGATACTACTTACAATGAAGTAGACATGTACGTACCTCGTGTAAACAATTCGGTTGGCCACTTAAAAACAAGAAATCACCTTCAATAAACTCCTCTCCTAAACCAAATAATAACATCTCAATCAATACCCAATCAATCAAATTTACAGCAACACTAACTTACTTTGAAACCTTCAAAAACCAAATCAAACAACACTTTAAAACCCTCCCTTTAGTTAAAATTAAAGGCTTATATATAGTTCTTTAAATTTTCTTCATAAAAACCTTAAAATAAACTCTTATACATGAAATTACAACAAGTTTAAAGTTTAATAAAAATCTTAAAATTATTTAAAAACTTCTAATAATCTCCCTTTTTAATGGGTGATTAAACCCTCTTTATAAAACATCAAAAGTAGTACTTAGGAACTATTTCCAGCACTTAAAACTTCAATAAAAAAAATATATTTATGCTTAATTAAATTTAAACATAATTAATTTTGTTAATCAAACTCAAGGATAATATTTTTAGTATAAAAAAACTTCGTCAAAATCAAAAACTGCCCGGAAATCATATTTAGAGGCTGAATTTGGCCACTAGAGGATGGTGCTCACTACCAAAGGTAGTGAATCTTTCTTAAAACGTTGTTTACACATGGAAAACACTACTTTTTTGTCAAAATCGGATGAGTTTAGAACCTGATCGGGATTAAAACGAGATTAATATTAACGAACGTAAATCTAAAAATTAAAACACGAATTTACATGTTCAAAATAATCTAGAATTAAGTTAAACTAATATCACCAAAATTTTAAAACATCATTACTATAAAAGCCCTAAATCAATTGTTCATAAAAACCCTAAAATCATGATTTTCAATAATTAAAAACCCTAGGTTATAAAATTTACAAAATCTTAAAATTATGACATTATAAAATCTGAAATTATAAATTTTAATCATCAAAATACAATTTGATACTAATTAAATTACTTTCAAACAATAAAATCAAAATCCATGAATCAATAATTATAATTATACAAATTAATAAAACAAAGGAGAGAGAAAATAAGACTAACCTTTTTGTGTGGGAAATTTTTAGGGATTAATGTAGTATTTATATGAGAGAATGTTGTAGGGTAAGTAAGACGATTGGGCCTCATAAAATTATTGGGCCAATTAGGTAAATGAAATGGAGTAGGCTTTGTTTGTATGATCATGAATTGTAGAACATAGGTTCATAAAATAGTTTGTGCTAAAATAATTTTCGACCAATATTAATAATTTGAAACTTTTGTAATTAAATTCCGGAAAAGTAAAAATAAATATTATAAATAAAATAAAATTTCATTTATAAAATATTTAAAAAAACGGGGGATTACAAACAATGAATTAAAAGGTAAGTGTGAAACATTACATGAATAATTGAGAATTTGTGTTCAATTGATTGAGTATATGCACTTGGATTTTTTGAGTGAGAATTGAGGGAAGTTAATTAGGGAGGAGAGAGAAGGTAATTAGGGTATTTAGGGGAGTTAATCAAGCGGAAAAGTGAAAAATTAGGCCTAATTAATTACGTCTTAATTGGACAGAAAACGTTAATGGGTAGTGCTACCCAAACGTTTTGTAACTTTCGGGTAGTTCTAAACAAATAGAAAAAAAATGGGTAGTTGTTCACAAATGACCCTATCTTTAGGGTATTTCTAGACAAAATTTCCTTCAATCAGTTTAGTAAATCAGAACAGACCCTTAATGTCTTAATACTTGATATGCATGATAATTAATGATTTTCACTATCTTATTTTCCTTAATAATCGCGTGTAATTACCAAATGTAACCTTTTTCAGGAATGATGGGAGTAGTGCGGAAAGCGAGATTTTTTCCTTTTTTTTATTTTAATTTTGACCTCAAATTGGATCTTGAAGGGCCAACCTTATTAGAGCAGGTGTTCGGCACAAAATCGGATATTTAAAAAAAATAAATAAATAGGGTGTGCCCTCTTTACCTTTTTGAACCTGAATTTTATCTAAACTTAACTTATCTGAACTTATTAGACCCATGTTAAACTTATTAAACCTTATTGAACTTATTAGACTTTATTGAATTTATTGTGACTTATAAGACCTGATTGAACTTATTGAAACTTATTGGACCTTTTTATTAGACTTAATGAGAACTTATTAGAATTTATTAAATCTTATTTAACTTATTGAAAGTTATTAAACCTTATTTAACTTATTGGAATTTATTAGACTTTTTTAAACTTATTGAACCTCATTGTAACTTACCTGGACTTATTTGAACTGATCTAAACTTATTAGACCTGAAACTTATTTTTATAATGTGAAGAGAACAAGACCTAACGGTTTATGTTTCCTTAACGAAAATTGTGACGAGGTGATAATTTCTTTCATTTTTGTAGCTAGTTAAATAAAATAAATGAAAAAACGGGTGGTAAAACAAAAATTATGTATAATATAAGGAAATTTGCAAATTGCAGTCATTTAAAGTTCGTATTTTGCAAATTGCAGCACAATTCAACTTTTTCATCGGTTTACATGCCGAAAAATCTTCAGTTAAGGTTTTAGGGGCCATTTTAGTTCTTCGGGGACCGAATTGAGCTCGAAATTAGCAAAAAACTAACGTAAGTGCCTTGTTTTACGTAACAAAAATGTATCAATTTGTGGGAAACTGTAAAAATGAGACACTTACGTTATTTTTTGCTAATTTCGAGCTCAATTCGGATCATTAAGGGCGAAAATGGCCCCTAAAACCTTAACCAAAGATTTTTTGACATGTAAACCGGTGAAATAATTGAATCGGGCTACAATTTACAATTTATACGAACTTTTGGGCTGCAATTCGCAAAATACGAACTTTAAATGGCTGCAATTTGCAAACTTTCATAATATAAAAATGGTTATTTTGATGGAAATGAATCTAACCCGAACTAGCTATATATTTTGATAGAGAGTGAGGATAGCACAATTAGTTTGAGCTTCCATCCTAATTTCAAGGTTCTTAGAATTGACTCTCACCAATCAAAACGAAAAGAATCTTTTGATAAAGTCAAAGTATAGTATCTAAATAGTGCATAGGAGTAATTATATTACTACTAATGAAGAATATAAGGTTTAGACATAAGGTGAATTAAACATAGTTATAATCTTTTAAATTATGATGATAAAAAGGTTAAATAGGTTTCTCACGTCATCTTCATTATCTATAAGTGTAATTAATTGTAGAAACAGTATGATATACGTGGCTTAATTATATCCTCAAAAACAACGTATGATGAAGCATCAAATATCGTTGCATCTCCCTGGGTCATGACAGCATGGTACAGCACTTTAATTCGACGGTGAATTTCATCTTCTTTGTTAATCATTTAATTTAATTTAATTCTCTGTCAAAAAAAAAAAAAAAACAATAAAATACCCCCCATTATAATACTCGTAGCAATTATCATGGGTTGTAGTGCAAGTGCTATAATTGTGCAAGTTTTTGGCATCTGTTCTTATCCAACAAAAAACACGATCTAGGTATCGCTCCACAAAATTGAATAATGGACATGTGTATAACTACTACAATAGGCGTGTTCGGCAAAATATAGCTGTGGAAGTAGTTGTTAGCTGTGTAGGTAGCTGTTAGCTGTCAACAAGCTGTTGACGTAATGATAAATAATTTAGATATGAGTGTTCGGTAAAATAGCAGTTGTGTAGACACCCATTTGTGTCTCCCCAAAACCAAACCCAGTGATGAGTACCTATCACGTCGAATCATAATCGAATGAAGTGAAAGTGTGGAAAATTTAGTGTTGCGGATAGTTTTAATTCTTTTCTCTTCTCTCTGTTTTTGAAAACTTATTTTAAGAAAATAGTCAATCCAGTTTAGTTGGTCCATGATAAGGATCCAATAATGGTGTAGTTGGATGGGGTTTAAAAAGACCTTTCCAACGATATATTATAAGCCCAATTCCGATGAATATCGAGAAAGTTATGGCCAAAATACTAAATTGGGCCCGATTTGGTTTTTATATGCGGTCCAATGATCTAGAGGAGGGCCTATTATTAATTATCATTCCTAAAGCTATTAGGATTGATTATAGTCTTTTAGAATACTCTAGGAGGTTCTTTTAAATCTTAATGGAGTTAGGATTGATAATTATGTTTTAAAGAGTTTGAAATTGAATAAAACTACTACTTTTAAGAATCCTTGTTTTGTACGAAGTGGAATATATTCAGATTTTATTTTCGTGCCTCATAATATTTATCCAAATTTTATATGGTTGGATAGATCTTGAAATTATCTTTCCAATGATATATTATAATATTAAATCCGAGTTATAACGAAAAAGATATGAATGAGACATGAAACTCTATCCAAAACTGACACTCTTCAACTATTTTGGTCATATCTTTTTATCTACAAAATATTTTAATCTGATTCTAATTGGGTTGGAAATTAGACTTTAAGAGATTTCCAAAGACATATTATATGCGTTATTTGGACTTCCGGATCAAAAGATATGATAAAAACAAAAACGCGTGAATTTCTGAAATCAGCGCCAAACGCCAGCTGTAGCGTTTGGCGCCAGCATTGGCGCCTGGCGCTAGTGTTGGCGCTTGGCGCCAATAGCCTAATGTTGGCGCCAACTCTGTTTCAGTTGCGCCAATGCTCTGTTTTGTTAATTTTATCTTTTTGGCTGATTTTCTCTATAAATAACGTTGTAAAAATTTCGTTTTCATTAACCAACTCTCATCAAGATTTTCTTGATTATTCATCATCTCTCTCTCTTTCTTTTTCTAAACTTGCTTTTCACATACAAAATTCCGCATTCACAAGATCTAGAAACACCTAGCCTTATTCGAAGTTGCCTTCGCCCTAGACGTGAAAGGTTTAATTTCTGAGGGTTTGGTCCCAAATCTCTATTTCAATTATTATTTAATTGTTGTTTATTATTTTCCTTGAAGTTACTAACGTGTGTATTTTGTTATTAGAAAGAGGTACGAAGCATCAAAGTAAGTGCTTTAATGGTTTTAATTGATGTTATGATGTAGAAATCATGTTTACATTGTTATTATGATATTCCTAGTATCATGTCTATGGTAATTTTAATATTAAATATGATTGTTACGATGCTTCCTATGTTCTTCCTAATATTTATTCATGTTAGTATCATGTTAGGGTTACAGATTTGATTTTTATTGCTTAGTGACATGCTAGGGTTTGTTATTAATCTTGTTAGTATCATATCAAAAAGATAAAATATCAAAAACAGAGTTCTGGCGCACATAAAACAATGTTGGCGCCAACACTAGCTATTGGCGCCAGACGCCAACATTAACGCCAGGCGCCAATGCTAGCGCCAGGCGCTACAGTTGGCGTTTGGCGTTGATTTAGAAATTCACGCGTTTTCTTAAAATCAGATAGAAATTGTTGTACAGAAGGATAAAATCGTATCTTCCTAAAAAAAACGTTCTTTGATTTTAATTAAAACTCTGAAAAGTCAATAAAAGTCAATTTATCAATGCTAATTGAATTAGGAATGAAAAGAACCTTCTAGAAGAATCTAGAAGACTAAAACCATTCCTAATTGAATTAGGAATGATAAATCATATTAGGCCATCCCCTAGATCATTGGGCCGCATATAAGGCTCAGATCGGGCCTAGTTTAGTAAATTGGCCATAATTTCCTCAATATTCATCGGAATTGGGCTTATAATATATCGTTGGAAAACTCTTGTCAAGCCCCATCCAACTACACTACTACTGGACCCATATAATGGACCAACCAAACTGGATTGACTGTTTTCTTAAAATAAGTTTTAAAAAACAGAGAGAAAAGAAATTAAAACTATCCGCAACACTAAACTTTCCGATCCGCACTTTCACTTCATTCGATTATGATTCGACGCGAAAGGTACTCATTACTTTGGTTTTGGGGAGACACAAATGGGTGTCTATAGAAGCCCCCACTTTGACTGAGTTTAGAGAAACACAAGTTTCGAAAACAAAAGTCAAAGTATTGATAGGGACGGAGAATGATTCAGAACGTTCTGCGATCCTAAATCACTCTTGTAACACCGATACCTGCAAACTAGCGTTAGTTAAACAAATAAAAGAGTTAAGAAACGCGTATCTTGCACCGTCGAGCACACGTCTTTGAAAGTAACCGATTTGCTGCTGCTTTACTGTTGTTTTGATGACCTCCTGCCAAGAGAATGCCATCCCGCTTGAAAACTGCTACGCTTGTAACTGCTTCCAATTTAGAAGATAGCTTCACCTGAAACGATCCTCTCCCGCTTTGATAATATTCCACGTCTATGGGAACACTATTGAAGATTTTTGGTGTAAGGTGAGAGAGAATGATTATTGGTGTAAGGTGAGAGAGAATGATTATTGGTGCCCCGAACTGCAGAAAAGGGGGGGTATTTATAGAGAAAATGTGATGAGGGAGCACACGGAACCCTAAAATGATAAAAACCCTAAAAAAGTATCCCGCGACACAGCAAAGTGTACCGTGACATGGGAAATCCCACCGTCAGACGGGAAACTTTCCCGTGACACGGTACAAATTTGCGTGACACGGGAAATATTTAGGTTACGGGAAGGAAAACGCGTTAAGGGTTTACGCGGAAAAGATACGGAATGTCCCGTGACACGGCACAGGTACCGTGACATGGCAGTATCCACCGTGACACGGTACAGTACACCGTATCACGGTATGAGAGACGCGGAAAATAAACGGAAACAGCTCCGTGTCACGGGAAATCCCACCGTCAGACGGTGTAAATTCCCGTGACACGGTGGAAAATGCAGTGACGCGGGAGTTGTTTAGGTACGAAGAACGCAAATAGGACACGGAATAGCCCCGCGCCACAGCAAGGGCACCGTGTCACGAGGATTCCCACCGTCAGACGGTGCATTTTCCCGTGACACGGTGGAATTGCACCGTGCGCGGTGATTCCAGGTTTTTACCCGTTTTTAAAACCATCATAACTTTTGATCCGTAACTCGGAATAAGGAATATAATATATCATTGGAAATATTATCAAGTCTACTTTCCAACCCAATTAGAATCAAGTCAAAATAATATGTATATTTTAAGATATGGTCGTTTTAGTGGAAGGGTTTTGGTTTTAGGCCGAGTTTGGTGTTTTGCTCATATCTTTTTCGTTATAGCTCGGAATTGGGCTTATGATATATGGTTGGAAAGATTATTTAAAGGCCTATACAACAAAATAATAATTGGATAAAAATTGTATAGCCATAAAATCAGTTTCTCTCAGTTTTGCGATGTGGACACGAAAAGTAGAAAATAGGTTATGGTTTAGGGAAATGAGCTAGAAATTGGATTGGTTCATGAAATATGTTTGATAGAACATGGATTTAAGCACTCCAAAGATTAAATACTCAACTCGACCAATAATGGCGGTGAAAGGTGTTCATCAACGGGTTTTGGTTTTGGGGAGACATTTTTAGGTGTCTACAGAAGCCCCCACTTTGACTGAGCTTGTAGAAACGTCGGTTTCAAAAACGATATTCAAAGTAGCCGATAGGTACGGAGAATGATTAAAGACGTTCTGCGATCCTAAATCATTCTGTATGCGCCGATACCTGCAGAAAAATGTTAGTTCTACAGATAAAAGAGTAAAGGGATAGAATGCTTATCTAACACCAGTGTATTGGTGGCAAATGAGCTTGGTAGCTTCCTATGCTTAAAGGAATCCACCGGATGACGTCCGTTGAAACTCTTTCCATGTCTGAGGAAAGCTGACTGAGGAGTTTGTAGTTTTCTAAGCCTGAAGAAACCTACCGGATAATACTTTCCATGCTTGAGCAAAGTCGACGTATGAATTTGGTGTCATTCTATGCTTGAAGAAATCCACCGATGATGCTTTCCATGCTTGAGGAAAGCCGACTACTTGGCGGTTTTCTATACTTGAAGAAAAATCCACCGATAATGCTTTCCATGCTTGAGGAAAGCCGACTTGGCGGTTTTTTATACTTGAAGAAAAATCCACCGATAACGCTTTCCAAGCCTGAGGAAAGCCGACTGATGAATATGGCGTCATTCTATGCTTGAAGAATTCCACCGATAATGCCTTCCATGCTTGAGGAAAGCCGATTTGGCGGTTTTCTATACTTGAAGAAAAATCCACCGGATAATACTTTCCATGCTTGAGGAAAGTCGAAAGATGATGAGATTGCAAGTCTCTGTGTATCGAGAACCTTGCGTCATGAAATGATGGTGGTCCGCTTGTTCCCGAACGTGGGCTGTAGATGGTCCGCTTGTCCTTGGACGTGGGATGTAGATGGTCCGTTTGTCCCCGGACGTGGGCTGTAGATAAGACCTGCAAAAATAAATTTGCCAATGGACTCATATATACTGTGATTGACTTGACCACTAACTTGACCAAGTTTGACTTGATGTGACATGACATGTGTATGACTTGTGAGTGTGTGTGTGTGTGTGTGTGTGCAGACTCAAGCAAACGAAGATGCAAAAGCAAAAATTTTCCGTCATTTTTTGTCATGAGTGGAGGGTACCGACTTTCTCCCGAAAAAGAAAGATGTGAAAACTGAACTTTTATTTTCGAACTTCCTTCGATGAAAACTTGGAAAAAGTTTTTGAACTTCCCCAAAATAAAATAAGGAAAGAAGTTTTGAACCTCCTCCTTGAGCAAGACGAAATGAATCGTATGGATTGAATTGCTTGTCCTGAAAATAATGTATGCATGATGCATGTTCTTAGGCCAGGAGGCTAAGGACAATTACATCATGTGACACGATAGATGAATGAACTTAATTCATGGAGCTAAGCATCATATATGGTGTAAAGAAGCGATTTTGAACGTCACTTAGGTCTGGAAGCTAAGCACGTATAGTGATTATTGCGTTGCTTAGGTCAAGGAGCTAAGCACGATATGCTTTGTATGATTAAAAATCATTGATATATAAATGTTTCTTAGCACATTATGCGAAACAATGAACATTGCTCAGGTCAGGAAGCTAAGCAAGTATACAATGTTTCTTCTACTGAATGTTGTCTTTAAATATGATGAAACATGCACAGTGTTGAAATAAGATTTCATGATAAAGGGCTCTTAAAGGGAAGGATGATTGATATGGATATGGATGTGTGAGTGAAGTGTGTGAATGTGATACTAAGGCTGGCTGCAAGGGTTATGGCGATGGAAAGAGATGTGAGAAGAGTCAAAGATGATGACTCTTCAGGCTGGGTAAGCTAATGTGATTTGGGTTCAAGCCCCCAAGTCTAGCTCTAAATGGGTAGGGATAAGCATTGGATATTCTTTGACTCGATCATGCATAGATATGAATATGAATGTGGCCGCACCTCAATGTGAGGTTGCCTACGTATCCGTTAGGAATCAGGCCGAACGTAGCTCTAACCGAACTTTGCACAAGTGTATGTACACCTCAAAGAGGTCTTTCAAGGGTTGTAATGTGGTTAAGTTGATGGTTTAAGGGAGAAAGGGGTAAAAGGCTCAAGACCCGAGAGAAGCCCCCAAGATGTGTAATTGTGAATTTGAAAATTTTGAATTTTGCAAGTTTATTTTCAATATATATATTTTTTCTTCTTTTTTTTTATTCTTTTGAATCAATGTAGGCAATCTCAGATCATGCGGTCCATCACTCACTTAGCATTCATGTTTCTCAGGCACGGTACCAAGCACTCAATGAGAGACGCAATTTGAGACATGTTCATATCAAAGACATTGGAACACTTGCCTTTAGACATTGTTTTATTGTTGCTTTGCTGCTTTTTTTTTTACTTGCTTTTTGAATGATATACAATTACACATCTTCCAATCCCAGGGTTAAGTGAATGTGGGTTGAAGAAATGACGGCCAAACGTTAGACGAGGCTCAAAATGGTTGATGAAGAAATGGAATGTGATTGGACGGTTAACAGGGAATGACAGGGTTGCAAAGGTGCCTCAAGTCATTGGTGTACCTTGGGTTTAGTTCGGTAATTGATTTTTTATTTATTTATTTTTTTTTAGAATGAATGAATGAATGAATGAAAAAATCTATGATCGAGATGTAAAGGAAAATTGCTCATTTTATTAATGGAAAAGGTGAACGAAACACATGAAACATATAGGAAAATTCAAAGTGGAAAACCTATGCTAGACATGAATGGGGGAGTGGAGATGAATGATAAAGAAAGAAATCATGAAATCTTGCACGAAGGATTTGTGTGCCTTTCATTCATTACTTCTTGCCGCCTGGATGGACAGGAAGTTTGTTTGCATCTATCAAGTCTTGAATGACGTCCTTCAAATTCCAACATTGCTCCGTAGTGTGGCCCCTTCCTTGATGGTACTTGCAATGGGCATTGGGATTCCATTTGGCGCTCCTTTCTTCAGGTTTTGGCTCTGGAAATGGTCCAATAGGTGTGATCAAGCCTTGACCGTAAGATCTCTGAGGATTCAAGCCGGTCCACTGATTTGGGTCCAATAGGTGTGATCAAGCCTTGACCGTAAAGGCAATCAAAGGCCGCATCATAAGTCATTCCTAAAGGAGTGTAAGTTATTTTCTTCTTGGGCAATGGAGCATCAAGAGCTAACACTTCATTGATATCAACTTGGCTTATATTGTTGGTAGTATTTTCGTGCTTAGAAGACGAAGAAGAAGGATGGCCGTTCTTCTTGTTTTTCTAAGTGTTATTATTGTTACTACCAGCAGTCTTTATTAGCTCATCCTCGATATTGATGCCGATGTCGTATACAGCTTCGAAAGTGTTTAGTGGAAGAAATTTGAGATGTTCCCTATATTTATGAGTCAGATTTTGAATAAAGAGGCGAACCATCTCTCTTTCTTTGGGAGGATCTACCAAGAGTGAAGCTGTTCCCCTCCACCTGTTCAGGTAAGTGGTGAAGCCTTCATTCTCTTTCTGTTTGAGAATGGAGAGTTCACGTTCAGAAGTTTTGGTTTGAATGTTACATTTATAACGATTCATGAAACTGTCGGTGACATCTTGCCAAGTCGCAGTATGCTTGGCATCTAAGGAATAAAACCATTGTTGGCAAGCATGTTCTAAGGAGAGAGGGAACGCCGTAGGAAAGAGTGTTACGTCCAATCCCTTAAGAGCCATGGTTGCAGAGAACGCTTTCAAATGGAATATTGGTTGTCAGTGGGCTTGAACTTTGGAATATCAGCAGTGGAGAACTTTTCAGGGAGTCTGTCCTTCACATCCAAAGGAGTGGGAGGCCATTCCACATAAGTGAAATCCTCAGAGATCTTACTCATTTGTTCCTTCAGTTTGTCAAGGGTGGAAACAGTGAACTTGTTTTGTTCCATGGTAGTGACCCTAGTGGTAAGGGTTTGCATCATGGAAGACAGTGCCTCAATGGATTTGTTTATGTTCTCAATGTCTTCTTTAGTGGCCATTGTAAGGTGATGAGTAATGGAGATGGCAAAGTTCTCTTTGAACGCCTATTAGATTTGATCGATTGTTGCGGTAATGACTCGAACCGTATTAATCTATTCCTGTTCCTTGACCAAGTACTGTGAAATAAAATAATTCACTTAATTGTTTGACTCATTGCTCAATATAGGAAAGGAAGGAAAAAATAGACATTTGAAAACAGGTGAGAAAACTCCACTCATTTTTTTATTATGACGAAAAAAGGGTGCATGAACCTAATATACGATCATAAACGACCTGGTGCACGACTCGAGTCGGAACATAAAGAAAGTGTGTGGAATATACTTGACTCGTGAGTGACTAAGTGATGATATAAGACTCGTGGTATGATCGTATGGCTAGACATGTGAACAATAACCAAAATGACTGACGCGAGGACCAAATTAACACGGAAGACTTGATTGACGTTTTTTTTTTTTTTTTTTTTTTTTTTTGGGAAAATCCACCGTGTCACGGTGGAAATTGCCGTGACACGGTGAACTTTCCCGTGCCACGGTACGGCACACCGTCAGACGGTGCACTGTACCGTGACACGACAATTTTTTTTTTTTGGAAAATCCACCGTGTCACGGTGGAAATTGCCGTGACACGGTGAACATTCCCGTGCCACGGTAAACATTCCCGTGCCACGGTACGGCACACCGTCAGACGGTGCACTGTACCGTGACACGACAAATTTTTTTTTGCTAATTACTAAGTGAGTACGGTCCATTGGCAATTGTTAGTCATAAAATAATCCACCATAGACAAAGAAAGATCGTTAAGGTTAGGATCAAAACGACCAAACATAAAACATGTAGGCACAATGATGCAAAGAATAGTTCGCAACCTAAGGTCAAGTTCTATGTTCGACTATGGTCAAGTTTATTTGGTGTCAATAGGATACCATGGTTAAGAGTTTGGACGCGTTAGCAAGGCAGCCTCCCTTGAGGGTGTATGCCAACGGGCGGCTCCGCGAGTTCGTGATGAAATCAAACTCGACTCCATGGTTTGGGTGGATTTAATAACTCGGATGAACCCTTATTGCCATGAGCGTTTTTGGGTTGATAGAGCTTAAATCCCCCGGGGCTAAGACGTATGTAGAACACATACGTTTTTTTTTCAGAAAAATCAAAGGAAGTTGACTGTGAGAAGAGAAAATAAGCCACCAGACTGATTTTAGGACTGCCGTGACACGGCAAAGATTCCCGTGCCACGGTACGGCACACCGTCAGACGGTGCACTGTACCGTGACACGACAGATTTTGCCGTGGCACGGCAATCAGAAAATCTGACTGGTGCCCTGTTTTCCTTCGTACGCAATCAAGTTATTCAATTTTTCCTACGGGGCAGACCTAAATGCGACGTTAAAACGTCTATGCATATGCAAAAATGCCAAATTAATCACAGGAATATTTTTCAAGAATCTTTAAAGTCTCATCCACTCATCTTAATTAAATATCGATCACTCAAATCGATAAATGACCAAGAATCCTCCCTAGTGGAGTCGCCAAATTGTAGGCGTCGCTCGAAGTGCGCCTACATAAAAGCATGTTGTGAATATGCTTGGCACTCATAGGAAGTGGGAATTGACATATACGATTAGGGACAAAAAAGTAGGGAGCCGCCAACAAGTTTTTAAGGAACTTGTAAACCGTTCACGGATCATAAAAAGGCAACCACGATAAAGGACAACGATAGGCAACAACGATTGACCCGTGAAGGTTACACCCCATTCATAATCCATGAGATTACTAACTCCATATGGTTCGGAACCACGAAAGGAGGATCGGGGATGATGGTACGAAGTGAGTCATGGAGTCACATTCGCCCGTATTGGCCTATACTCGATTCTTATATTGAAAAGCATTCCTGTGATCTCAAAGGCGTACAAACAATAATTCAATTCGCTCCAAACTATTATTTAACTAAATTGGTTTAATATTAATGCACACATAATTCTAAAATATTGGTGATCACTTGAATTAAACAACAAGATTAAAAAGGAACCTAAACCGGTTGTCCAAATTATCTTATTAGGCGTGGTTTTCAATTACATATTCCCTTTAAACATGCAATATGGTGATCAATAAAAAATATAATAGAATAAACATTAATATTGGAAACCAATTTAATCACAATTCCAACAACATAAAATCGTTAGAAGAATAATAAAAATAAAAGGAGCATGATCCTAACTTTGATTCTGTTTGTTTGCAACTACAAAATAATAAACGAGTTAGTAACTTCAAGGAAATAATAAAACAATAACTAAATTAAATTAAATAAAATAAAGTTGATTTTGGGGCCAAACCCTCAAACAACTCTACCTTTCACGCCTTGGTTTAAGGACAGAACATCGAGTAAAATATGGACTCCTTTGAGTGCTTGAAGAAGGAATTTTGAAGTGAAAAGGGTAGGCTAGTGTTAAGGCTAAAGCATAGAAGAGAGAAAATAAAAATAATAGAATTACTCGGTGCCCCGTACATCAGAAATGAGGGGGTATTTATAGGGAAAAGGTGCTGAGGGAGCACACATAACCCTAAAATGATAAAAACCCTAAAAAAGTATCCCGTGACACGGTCAGACTGTACCGTGACACGGGAAGCTCCACCGTCAGACGGTACACATTCCCGTGACACGGTAAATTTTTGATGTGACGCGGGAAATTTTCAGAAAACGGGATAAAAAACGCGTTAAGGGTTTACGCGGAAAAGACACGGAATGTCCCGTGTCACTGCAGACCTCCCGTGTCATTTTTGATGTGAGATTCAGACGGGAATGATTCCCGTGACACGGTGGCAGTCTGCCGTGGCGCGGGAATTTCTAGTCCATTTTCCGTCTAAATACATTTTTAACCCTAGTTTCCTTCGGCTTTTTAAGTGCCGATTGATAATTTCGGGCCTTTTCTGACTTTTAATATTCGGGCTAAAATAAGAAAATAATAAAATAAAATGTTTGGGCCAAAAATAAATAATAAAACAATAAAATAAAAAGGGTTTGGGCTTAAAATTAATTAATAAGTTTGGGCTGAAATTAAAACTATGCTTTTACCAATATGGTGATCATACACTAAAGTACGGTGGCGTCCAAAAGGGAAAAAGATAGAGAAAAAGAGTCGCCAACAAGTTTTTTTAGGAACTTGTAAACCGTTCACGAGGTGAAGGTTACACCCCTTAACGATCTACGAGATCGTCAACTCCAATAGGTCTTGAACCATGACTGGTAGTTCGGGGATGAAGATACAAATTAAACCTAAAAAAGAATGAACTTGCCCTAATAATAGGCCTCTACTTTATTCTGATCGTATTCATGTGCGCTTTCGGACTAACATACAATCAATAGAATTAACCCTAAACCTGTTTATCTATGTTGGTTGAATATTAATGCACAAATAAACTATTATTGGCGATCACTTGAATTATAATCAAATTAACCCTAAACAAGATTATTAATTATCTTATTAAGCGTGATTACAAGTAAAAATTCCCTTTAAACATGCATAAAAGGCGTGATCAAGCAATAACAATATATATCAAGCAATATAATAATCATAATAATTATAACAACTATAAAAATAATTATAATCATCATCATAAAATAATCATGTTAAAGTATAATAATAATAGCAAGATCCTAGGCATGATACTAACAAGATTAATAACAAACCCTAGCATGTCACTAAACAAATAAAAATCATATATTTAGCCCTAACATGATACTAACATGAATAAATATTAGGAAGAACATAAAAGGCATCATAACAATCATATTTAGCATTAAATTTACCCTAAACATGATACTAGGAATCATAATAAAAACCTAAACATGATTTCTATATCATAATATCAATAAAAACCATTAAATTACTTACTTTGATGTCTCGTACCTCTTTCTAATAACAAAATACACACGTTAGTAACTTCAAGGAAAATAATAAAACAAAACAATTAAATCAAATAATGGAAATAGAGATTTGGGACCAAACCCTCAGAAATTAAACCTTTCACGTCTAGGGCGAAGGCAAATTCGAATATGGCTAGGTGTATCTAGATCTAATGAATGCGGAATTTTGTATGTAAAAGGCTAGTTTAGAAAAGAGAGAGAGAGTAATTAAGAGAATCTTGATGAGAGTTGGTAGATTGTTGATGAGAATGAAAAATTGGTTGAAGATGAATGAAAATTGGTTAGAATTGGTGAAAATTGATGATCGAAAACGGAGTTTTTAGTACGTTATTTATAGAGAAAATCAGCCAAAAAGATAAAATATCAAAACAGAGTTCTAGCGCACATAAAACGATGTTGGCGCCAACGCTGGCTATTGGCGCCAGACGCCAGCATTAGCGCCAGGCGATACAGCTGGCATTTGGCGCTGATTCAGAAATTCACGTGTTTTCTTAAAATCAGATAGAAATTGCCGTACAGGAGGATAAAATCTTATCTTCCTCAAAAAAAACGTTCTTTGATTTTAATTAAAACTCTGAAAAGTCAACAAAAGTCAATTTATCAATGCTGATTGAATTAGGAATGAAAAGAACCTTCTAGAAGAATCTAGAAGACTAAACCATTCCTCATTGCATTAGGAATGATAAATCATATTAGGCCCTCCCCTAGATCATTGGGCCGCATATAAGGCTCAGATCGGGCCCAGTTTAGTAAATTGGCCATAATTTCCTCAATATTCATCGGAATTGGGCTTATAATATATCGTTGGAAAGATTTTGTCAAGCCCCATCCAAATACACTACTATTGGACCCATATCATGGACTAACCAAACTGGATTGGCTGTTTTCTTAAAGTAAGTTTTCAAAAACACAGAGAAAAGAAATTAAAACTATCCGCAACACTAGACTTTCCACACTTTCGCTTCATTCGATTATGATTCAACGTGAAAGGTACTCATCACCGGGTTTGGTTTTGGGGAGACACAAATGGGTGTCTACACTGTTGAATTTTTCATATACTTTATTAGAATTTTACAGCTAACAGCTAGTTTACTAAACACTCATACTTAATTATTTATTTTCACAGCTAACAGCTACACATACAACTAACAGCCACCATCACAGCTAACAGGTACCTCTACAGCTACATTTTGCCGAACACGCCCTTAGTGGTTTGACTTGGTCAAACCACTAAAAACTACTCAAAAGCTAGCGCCGAACACGACTAGTGTGTAGGTCGAGCGTTGCATGAACTTGTTATTTAAATATATATTGTGATTATATGTATTTAATAATTATGGTGTTTTTTTTATTTTTTTATTTTAATTAGTCCTTGTGATTTGCAATTATATACATTATTTTCATGTTTATAACATGGTTGATGATTGGGTTAGATGATTAAGTAACCATCCTTCTTATAAAAGGTTGGGCGTCTGAATCTCCAGAATACCCTTGTCTCTTAAATTGTCATCCTCTGATCTGCAACCTTCTACAATGGAGTTTTGCGATCTTTGGTAGTTTTTGAATTGAACAGATTCTGATTCAATTAATTATAGTTATTGATTGATAACCAATTCAACGTCGCACGAACCACCAGCAACAAATTAGAACTTCCGATGGCGAAAGAGAAATCATCTACTACGATCAAAACCATTGAAAGGATGAGATCTATTATTATAAAAGATTAAAAAGAGATTTTTAGGGATTCCCACTGATTAAGGAACTAGTGGTAGCCCCTATCCATTATTCACGGGGGAGATCAAGGAGAGAAGGATGATGGTGACAATAAAGAAGGGAGAAGATTGAAAGCAAACCCAAAAGACTAGGAAAACCCTAGCAAAAACTAGGAAAACACTCTCCCAAGGAGAAATCTAGAGGAAACCTATAAACATTTTTTGTTTTTCTTATCCTAATATAATGTTGATTGATTATTGATTAGGTAGTGGGGCATAATGATTAAGGAAAGTTGTGTTGTTTTAAGAGAAGTCGTGTTTTTTGTAAATGGATCATGCACAAGCACAACGTAACTTATGTGTAATGTGACTTATGTGAGGGACCGAGGCATAAGGGTTTAGCTATGACTCTATGAGTATTGTTCAATTTTTTGAGTTAATTGGTTAGAATTTAGAAATAAGTGGGCAGATGCATGGCCTAGCTCTCGTTCTATTGTTGGGCTCTTGCCAATTTTGAATGACATCCATGGATGTTGGATGGCCTATGGCCCACGCATTTGACATGTCTAGCTTACTTTGTCAACACAAACTAGGTTGCAGACAACTTGTTTATCGACTCAATCCATGTACACCCTAATTTCGAGCGTTTGGTATGACTCGTATGATGGATGAGATTATATGGGATAGGAAGATGAAATTAATAGGTGGGATAAGGATCCAAATAAAGTATTCTATTATTTGCTATGAATTGGGATTATATTGAGATAATAATAACTAATAAAAATACATAACTATCTTTAGTGTTCTTTAGTCACTCTCTACTCCTTTCTAATTCATTAAGGACAGTGGCGGATCTAGAATTTGGGAAATAGGGGTACGAAATGAAGATGATAAAAAAAAAATTTACAAAATAATATGTAGAAAGCAATTATTTTTCCGAACAAAATTTTGAGTTAATATATAAATCATTTTACTTTGTATTAATATTTGTGTTTACGATACACCCCATGCTCCAACAATATGTCCTATTATTGAATAACTAATATGTTGGGTGTATAAAAAGAGATTACCTAAGAGTCTTGTTATTTGGAACCACATGTCTCTTTAATTAGAAAATACTAAATTGGCGCTAAAAAAAAATTAAAATATCACCTAAGAGGCTAAGAGACCTGATTTTTAAATAGGCGGTCTCTTTAAAGTTAACACAAAAAAGGCAGCCTGATTCGTTGCCTTGGCTAACTACATAACAAAACCTAAGACCACCAATTTGGTACAGACGACCTCTTTTCTTACCAGTTTTTTTTATTTTTTTTTTCTCGGAATGGGGGTACAACTATATCTCTATGTACCTCCCTAAATCCGCCACTGATTAAGGGTAGAAACATCTTTTATCCATTAAATTTAATCATCATCCCTTATACCACCCCCTTTGGGCTTGTTTGACATCGTTTTTTTATTTTAGTTTCCTGGTTTTTTAAAAACTAAAAACCAAAAACAAGAAAAAAAAAGAAAGTATTTTCACTTTTTTGTTATCAGTTTTCAAAATTAATATGATTTTAATAAGTTTAAATAATATTTAATTCATTATGTGATATAAACGAACCCTTATTTATTATTTTAAAAGGATAACTCCCTTTTCTATCCCCATCCCATCCGCCCTCCTTATCCCCATCACTTTAAACAAACAAAAGAGTGAAAGACTAGTTAGATCATTTTTCTTATATCCTTATCCCTCTTCTCCTATCTCTCCAAACAAATAAGCTGTAAAAGTAAATATTACAACTCTCATATACAAATGTCTTTACCAAATATTTCCTATTTTTTTTTCCTAACAAGAATCCTCCATTTTACCAAACATATATGACCATTATATACACCCGAACTCTCATAGCATTGTATAAGCTAAATATCATGAAATACCAATTAGCAAGGAGATGCTCGTGTGAAAAAAAAAAGAGAAAAAAAAAAGAAAAAATCAAGGAAATTTAGAATAATACTTCCTCCGTTTTTTTAAGTTGCACCATTTGAGATTTTACAATATTTATACCTCTATTTACCATTTTTTGTGATTTATTCGAAAGGAAAAATAAATCCCGTTAGATTTGTCTTGACGCCTACTCTTCAAATATCAAATTTTTATAATTTTTACGGAAGTACAATTAAAGATTTTAATGGCCAAAATGAGGAAATACAAGTTAATCTTAATGATTGACAAATTTTTTAAACATAAGGGTAAAATTGACTTTTCAATAAATTATTTGGGATACTTTTGTCAATGTGCTAGGATGTCCGTTACTTTAGCTTCCTCCTTCCTCTTTCTTACTGATTTCTCCATCATCCCTTCTCTCTCCTCACTCATTTACTAACTCAACAATGGCGCTTCTTCAACCTCACTTCACCACCACAACCACAACCACAATCACAATTATTGTCATTTGCTATCTCTTTCCCCTACACCGCCGACATCATTTCTTTCGTCATTTTCGAAAATCAAGCTCAATTGATGGAGCTTCAATGGAGGACATGGTCACCCCTACCCTTTGGGGTTGACCATGCCCTTAATTCACCCTTTATTCATAGGGTTTTAATTTTATAAGAATATATTATTATTAAGTTAGTTAGTTAGTTATAACTAACCTTTGTTTAAAATAGGCTAGTCTGACATAATTGTATTTTGTACAATTCATTTCTAATTCTTCTGAATACAATCTGACATATTCTCTCTCTCTCTAAACATCTTTCTCTTCTATATGGTATCAGAGCCATAATCTCAGCTGAGATTAGGGTTTGCGATTTTTGTCGATCATTTCCTCTGTTTTGTTAGAATTGTTTCTGAAATTCGATTGCGAAATTTCTTCGGATTGATTGAAATTTTTTTGGGTATCTTGAATTTCTTGGTGATTTGTTGTCAAATTTTCTTGAAGTTAGGGTTCATCTTCGATCGATTAATTAATCGATTTTTTTATCTTGAAGTTGTTTTTGGTGTAATTGAAGTTTTGTGCGACTGTTTCAATGGCGGCAGGAGATGCTCAGTTTCACGATAATGGTGGAAATCAATCTGGTGGAGGTAATCTTGATCATCTTTTCATTGCTTCTTCTGATAACCCAACTTCATCTTTAGTTGCGGTTCAATTTTCTGGACAAAATTTCATTAGATGGAGTAGGAGTGTAAAACGTGCTTTAGTTGCTAAGAATAAGGATGGATTCATTACTGGAAGTTTGAAGGAACCTGATATTGGTCATAGAGATCATCAGAGATGGAAGAGAGCTGACTATATGGTAGTTAGTTGGATTTTGAGTTCTATGAGTACTGAGTTAGCGGATGATTTTGCATATATTGATTTTGCATTTGATTTGTGGTCTGAATTGCATGAAAGATTTGGTTAGTCTAATGGTCCTTTGGTGTATCAATTGAAGAAGGAAATTGATGCGTTGAAACAAGAAAATCTGAGTATTATTGCTTTTTTTTTTTTACAGGAAAATATGAGTATTATTGCTTATTATGGCAAGATCAAGAAACTGTGGGATGAATTACAGAGTTTAAGGCTTTTCCTACCTATAATTGTGGAGCTCTAAACAATTGTACTTGTCAATTTCTTAAGAGATTGGCTGATCTTGAAGGAGAAGATCGTTTGATGCAGTTTTTGCTTGGACTTAATAGTAGTTTTGATTCAACAATCACTAAAATTCTGTCCATGGATTATTTACCTACGATTAATCGTGCATTATTCTCAATTGCTCAACAAATTGAGAAACAGAAGGAAGTGAGTGGTTCAGTGGAACAACTTGCTGAGACAAGTGCAATGGCAGCACAAAGAATGATGAGAAATGGAGTGCAGAAGTTTGGTCAGAACAATTCTGGTCATAATATGTTTGGTCAGAAGAAAGACTGGAAAAAGGAGAAGTTTAACAAGTGTGATCACTGTAAAGGGGCTGGGCATACCATTGATTCTTGTTTCAAAATTCATGGATATCCTGATTGGTATAATGCTATCAAAAGTAATGAAAGAGCTGGTAGACAGCAAGTGTAGGCGTCGTTTGAAGTGCGCCTACGTAAAAAGCATGTGTGAATATGCTTGGCACTCATAGGAAGTAGGAATTGACATAATACGATTAGGGACAAGGATAGTAGAGAGCCGCCAACAAGTTTTTAAAGAACTTGTAAACCGTTCACGGATCATAAAAAGGCAACCACGATAAGGGACAACGATAGGCAACAACGATTGACCCGTGAAGGTTACACCCCATTCATAATCCATGAGATTACTAACTCCATATGGTTCGGAACCACGAAAGGAGGATCGGGGATGATGGTACGAAGTGAGTCATGGAGTCACATTCGCCCGTATTGGCCTCTACTCGATTCTTATATTGAAAAGCATTCCTGTGATCTCAAAGGCATACAAACAAAATATTCAATTTGCTCTAAACTATTATTAAGCTAAATTGGTTTAATATTAATGCAACATAATTCTAAAATATTGGTGATCACTTGATTAAACAACAAGATTAAAAAGGATCCTAAACCGGTTGTCCAAATTATCTTATTAGGCGTGATTTTCAATTACATATTCTCTTTAAACATGCAATATGGTGATCATAAAAAAAATATAACAGAATAAACATTAATATTAAAACCAATTTAATCACAATTCCAACAACACAAAATTGTTAGAAAAATAATAATAATAATTAAAGAGCATGATCCTTACTTTGAATCTGTTTGTTTGCAACTACAAAATAATAAACGAGTTAGTAACTTCAAGGAAATAATAAAATAATAATTAAATTAAATTAAATTAAATTAAGTTGATTTTGGGGCCAAACCCTCAAACGATTCTACCTTTCACGCCTTGGCTTAAGGACAGAACCTCGAGTAAAATATGTACTCCTTTGAGTGCTTGAAGAAGGAATTTTGAAGTGAAAAGGGTAGGTTGCTAGTGTTTAGGTTAATAGCATAGAAGAGAGAAAATAAAAATAATAAAATTCTGGTTGCCCCGTACATCATAAATGAGGGGGTATTTATAGGGAAAATGTGCTGAGGGAGCACACGGAACCCTAAAATGATAAAAACCCTAAAAAAGTATCCCGTGACACGGTCAGACAGTACCGTGACACGATCAGACTGTACCGTCAGACGGTACACTTTCCCGTGACACGGTACAGTTTTGGAGTGACGCGGGAAATTTTCAGAAAACGGAATGAAAAACGCGTTGAGGGTTTACGCGGAAAGGACACGGAATGTCCCGTGTCATGGAAGACCTCCCGTGTCACGGGAAGTCCCACCGTCAGACGGGAAGGGTTCCCGTGACACGGTCAGACTGTACCGTGACACGGTCACTTCCAGTCCATTTTTCCGTCTAAACTCATTTTTAACCCTAATTTCTTTCGGCTTTTTAAGTGCCGATTGATAATATCGAGCTTTTTTCTGACTTTTATTATTCGGGCTAAAATAAGAAAATAATAAAATAAAAATAAATAAAATGTTTGGGCCAAAAATAATAAAATAATAAAATAAAAAGGTTTGGGCTTAAAATTAATTAATAAGCTTGGGCTAAAATTAAAACTATGCTTTTACCAAACATCAAGACTAATCCATGGGCCTTTCAAAGGTATGAATTTAATAAAATACGATTTTTTAAGCACTCTCGGGATTAAATACTAAACCCGACCAATAGAGGCGGTGAAAGGTTATTTATCATCGGGTTTGGTTTTGGGGAGACATTTTTAGGTGTCTATAGAAGCCCCCACTTTGACTGAGTTTGTAGAAACGTCAGTTTCGAAAACGATAGTCAAAGTAGCCGATAGGGACGGAGAATGATTTAAGACGTTCTGCGATCCTAAATCATTCTGTGTACGCCGATACCTGTAGAAAAATGTTAATTCCACAGATAAAAGAGTAAAGAGGTAGAATACGTATCTGACACCAGTGTATCGGTGACAAATGAGTTTGGTATTTTCCTATGCTTGAAGGAATCCACCGGATGACGTTTGTTGAAGTGCTTTCCATGCTTGAGGAAAGCCGACTGAAGAGTTTGGTAGCTTTCTAAGCCTGAAGAAAGCTACCGGATAATACTTTCCATGCCTGAGGAAAGCTACCGGATAATACTTTCCATGCCTGAGGAAAGCCGACGAACGAATTTGGTGTCATTCTATGCTTGAAGAAATCCACCGATAATGCCTTCCATGCTTGAGGAAAGCCGACAAAGGAATTTGGTGGTTTTCTATACTTGAAGAAAAATCCACTGATGATGCTTTCCATGCCTGAGGAAAGCCGACTTGGCGGTTTTCTATACTTAAAGAAAGATCCACCGATAACGCTTTCCAAGCCTGAGGAAAGCCGACTGATGAATATGGTGTCATTCTATGCTTGGAGAATTCCACCGATAATGCCTTCCATGCTTGAGGAAAGCCGATTTGGCGGTTTTCTATACTTGAAGAAAAATCCACCGGATAATACTTTCCATGCTTGAGGAAAGTCGAAAGATGATGAGATTGCAAGTCTCTGTGTATCGAGAACCTTGCGTCATGAAATGATGGTGGTCCGCTTGTCCCCGGACGTGGGCTGTAGATGGTCCGCTTGTCCCCGGACGTGGGCTGTAGATAAGACCTGCAAAAATAAATTTGCCAATGGACTCGTATGTACTGTGATTGACTTGACCACTAACTTGACCAAGTTTGACTTGATGTGACATGACATGTGTATGACTTGTGAGTGTGTGTGTGTGTGTGTCTATGTGTGTGTGCAGACTCAAGCAAACAAAGTAAAAAATTTTCGTCATTTTTTGTCATGAGTGGAGGGTACCGACTTTCTCCCGAAAAAGAAAGATGTGAAAACTGAACTTTTATTTTCGAACTTCCTTCGATGAAAACTTGGAAAAAGTTTTTGAACTTCCCCAAAATAAGGAAAGAAGTTTTGAACCTCCTCCTTGAGCAAAACGAAATGAATCGTATGGATTGAATTGCTTGTCCTGAAAATAATGTATGCATGATGCATGTTCTTAGGCCAGGAGGCTAAGGACAATTACATCATGTGACACGATAGATGAATGAACTTATGTCATGGAGCTAAGCATCATATATGGTGTAAAGAAGCGATTTTGAACGTCACTTAGGTCTGGAAGCTAAGCACGTATAGTGATTATTGCGTTGGTTAGGTCAAGGAGCTAAGCACGATATGCTTTGTATGATTAAAAATCATTGATATATAAATGTTTCTTAGCACATTATGCGAAACAATGAACATTGCTCAGGTCAGGAAGCTAAGCAAGTATACAATGTTTCTTTTACTGAATGTTGTCTTTAAATATGATGAAACATGCACAGTGTTGAAACAAGATTTCATGATAAAGGGCTCTTAAAGGGAAGGATGATTGATATGGATATGGATGTGTGAGTGAAGTGTGTGAATGTGATACTAAGGCTGGCTGCAAGGGTTATGGCGATGGAAAGAGATGTGAGAAGAGTTAAAGATGATGACTCTTTAGGCTGGGTAAGCTAAAGTGATTTGGGTTCAAGCCCCCACGTCTAGCTCTAAATGGGTAGGGATATAGAGATAAGCATTGGATATTCTTTTACTCGATCATGCATAGATATGAATATGAATGTGGCCGCACCTCGGTGTGAGGTTGCCTACGTATCCGTTAGGAATCAGGCCGAACGTAGCTCTAACCGAACTCTGCACAAGTGTATGTACACCTCAAAGAGGTCTTTTAAGGGTTGTAATGTGGTTAAGTTGATGGTTTAAGGAAGAAAGGGGTAAAAGGCTTAAGACCCGAGAGAATCCCCAAGATATGCAATTGTGTATTTGAAAATTTTGAATTTTGCAAGTTTATTTTCAACTTTTTCTTCTTTTTTTTTTCTTTTGAATCAATGTAGACAATCTCAGATCATGCGGTCCATCACTCACTTAGCATTCATGTTTCTCAGGCACGGTACCAAGCACTCGATGAGAGACGCAATTTGAGATGTGTTCATATCACAGACATTGGAACATTTGCCTTTAGACATTGTTTTATTGTTACTTTGCTGCTTTCTCTTTTTTTTTTTTTTTACTTGCTTTTTGAATGTTATACAATTACACATCTTCCAATCCCAGGGTTAAGTGAATGTGGGTTGAAGAAATGAAGGCCAAACGTTAGACGAGGCTCAAAATGGTTGATGAAGAAATGGAATGTGATTGAACGGTTAACAGGGAATGACATGGTTGCAAAGGTGCCTCAAGTCATTGGTGTACCTTGGGTTTAGTTCGGTAATTGATTTTTATTTTTTTTTTTTTATTTTTTTTTTTTTTTTTTTGCAAATGAATTCGATGATCGATTGCAAAGGAAAGGAATGCTCATTGATGGAAAAGGTAAGAAATATGACACATAGACAATACACATGGATAACGGGAACCTATGCTAGACTTATTGGGGGAGAGGGTTGATACAAGAATAAAAAAAAAAAGCATGAAATCTTGCACAAAGGATCTGTGTGCCTTGTATTCATTACTTCTTGCCGCCTGGAGGGACATGAAGTTTATTTGCATCCATCAAGTCTTGAATGACGTCCTTCAAATTCCAACATTGCTCCGTAGTGTGGCCCCTTCCTTGATGGCACTTGCAATGGGCATTGGGATTGCATTTGGCGCTCCTTTCTTCAGGTTTTGGCTCTGGAAATGGCCTAATAGGTGTGATCAAGCCTTAACTGTAAAGGCGATCAAAGGCCGCATCATAAGTCATTCCTAAAGGAGTGTAATTTCTTTTCTTCTTGGGCAATGGAGTATCAAGAGCTAACACTTCATTGAGATCAACTTGGCTTATATTGTTGGTAGTATTTTCGTGCTTAGAAGACGAAGAAGAAGGATGGTCGTTCTTCTTGTTTTTCCAAGTGTTATTATTGTTACTACCAGCAGTCTTTATTAGCTCATCCTCGATATTAATGCCGATGTCGTATACAGCTTCGAAAGTGTTCAGTGGAAGAAATTTGAGATGTTCCCTATATTTATGAGTCAGATTTTGAATAAAGAGGCGAACCATCTCTCTTTCTTTGGGGGGATCTACCAAGAGTGAAGCTGTTTCCCTCCACCTGTTCAGGTAAGCGGTGAAGCCTTCATTCTCTTTTTGTTTGAGAATGGAGAGTTCACGTTTAGAAGTTTTAGTTTGAATGTTACACTTGTAACGATTCATGAAACTTTCGGTGACATCTTGCCAAGTCGCAGTACGCTTGGCATCTAGGGAATAGAACCATTGTTGGCAAGCATGTTCTAAGGAGAGAGGGAACACCGTAGGGAAGAGTGTTACGTCCAATCCCTTAAGATCCATGGTTGCAGAGAACGCCTTCAAATGGAATATTGGATTGTTAGTAGGCTTGAACTTTGGAATATCAGCAGTGGAGAACTTTTCAGGGAGTCTGTCCTTCACATTCAAAGGAGTGGGAGGCCGTTCCACATAAGTGAAATCCTCAGAAATCTTACTCATTTGTTCCTTCAGTTTGTCAAGGGTGGAAACAGTGACCTTGTTTTGTTCCATGGTAGTGACCCTAGTGGTAAGGGTTTGCATCATGGAAGACAGTGCCTCAATGGATTTGTTGATGTTCTCAATGTCTTCTTTAGTGGCCATTGAAAGGTGATGAGTAACGGAGATGACAAAGTTCTTTTTGAACGCCTATTAGATCTGAGAGATTGTTGCGGTAATGGCTCGAACCGTATTGATCTATCTCTGTTCCTTGAACAAGTACTGTGAAATAAAATAATTCACTTAATTGTTTGACTCATTGCTCAAGATAGGAAAGGAAGGAAAAAAATAGACATTTGAAAACAGGTGAGAAAACTCCACTCATTTTTTATTATGACGAAAAAAGGGTGCATGAACCTAATATACGATCATAAACGACCTGGTGCACGACTCGAGTCGGAACATAAAGAAAGTGTGTGGACTATACTTGACTCGTGAGTGACTAAGTGATGTTATAAGACTCGTGGTATGATCGTATGGCTAGACATGTGAACAATAACCAAAATGACTGACGCGAGGACAAAATTAACACGGAAGACTTGACTGACGCTTTTTTTTTTTTTTTTTTAAATTCCACCGTGTCACGGTGGAAATTTGCCGTGACACGGTGGAAATTTGCCGTGACACGGTAGGGTTTCCCGTGGCGCGGCAGTCATTCCCGTGCCACAGTAGATGCTGACGTGGCACGGGTTTTTTTTTTTTTTTTTTTTTTTTTTTGCCGTGACACGGGAACTTCTCCCGTCAGACGGGATAAAATCCCGTGTCACGGGAATTTTTTTTTTTTTTGCCGTCACACGGGATAAAATCCCGTGTCACGGGAATTTTTTTTTTTTTTTTTTTTTTTTTGCCGTGACACGGGAACTTCTCCCGTCATACGGGATAAAATTCCGTGTCACGGGAATATTTTTTTTTTTTTAAAATCTATAATTTAGAAATTCTACTTGTTTATTTTTAAAGGGAGGATACCATCCGACTTACTCCGAAAAAAAAAACGACACAAAAACAAGACTTCCCTAAAATACGGTCAAAAAAGTGGTGCACGACTTAAAGCAAAAAGTGTGTGAACACGACATGTGAGTGATTAAGTGAAGTTATAGACGCGTGTTTTGACCGTATAGCTAGACACGACTCATAACTGGACACAGCATTCGCACAAAAATCGAGAAAAAGACTGACAGGACACTTTCCTTGGCACCGTGTCACGGTGCAGACTGTCGTGACACGGTGCGGTCTACCGTCAGACGGTAAACTTTCCCGTGTCACGGCACTGTTCACCGTGACACGACAGAACATGCCGTGACACGGTGCGCAGTTCCAGGTCAGTTTTGTGATATTTTCAGATTTTAATCGATTTTAAGTCCGTACTAATTACTATGTGAGAATAAAAACCCTCGGTCATGGGTTAAACAAAAAGAGCAAACGCGTGAGGGTTAGCACCAAACAACCACATAGCATTTAGGCACGATGATGTAAAAAAAAAAAAGTTCGCAACCTAAAGTCAAGATCTATGTTCAACTATTGGTCAAGCTTTGGGTGTCAAAAAGGGTACCATGGTTAAGAGTTTGGACGCGTTAGCAAGGCAGCCTCCCTTGAGGGTGTATGCCAACGGGCGGCTCCGCGAGTTCGTGATGAAATCGAACTCGACTCCATGGTTTGGGTGGATTTAATGACTCGGATGAACCCTTATTGCCATGAGCGTTTTTGGGTCGATAGAGCTTAAATCCCCCGGAGCTAAGACGCATGTAGAACACATACGTTTTTTCAGAAAAATCGAAGGAAGTCGACTGTGAGAAAAGAAAATAAGCCACCGGACTGATTTTAGGACTACCGTGACACGGCAGACTCTGCCGTGACACGGCAGTCAGAAAATCTGACTGGTGCCCTGTTTGCTTTTGCGCGCAATCAAGTTATCCAATTTTTCCTACAGGACAGACCTGAATGCGACGTTAAAACGTCTATGCAGATGCAAAAATGCCAAATTAATCACAGGAATATTTTTTTCAGGAATCTTTCAAGTCTCATCCACTCATCTTAATTAAATATCGATCACTCAAATCGATAAATAATTAAGAATCCTCCCCAGCGGAGTCGCCAAATTGTAGGCGTCGTTTGAAGTGCGCCTACATAAAAAGCATGTGTGAATATGCTTGGCACTCATAGGAAGTAGGAATTGACATAATACGATTAGGGACAAGGAAAGTAGGGAGCCGCCAACAAGTTTTTAAGGAACTTGTAAACCGTTAACGGATCATAAAAAGGCAACCACGATAAGGGACAACGATAGGCAACAACGATTGACCCGTGAAGGTTACACCCCATTCATAATCCATGAGATTACTAACTCCATATGGTTCAGAACCACGAAAGGAGGATCGGGGATGATGGTACGAAGTGAGTCATGGAGTCACATTCGCCCGTATTGGCCTCTACTCGATTCTTATATTGAAAAGCATTCCTGTGATCTCAAAGGCATACAAACAAAATATTCAATTTGCTCCAAACTATTATTAAGCTAAATTGGTTTAATATTAATGCAACATAATTCTAAAATATTGGTGATCACTTGATTAAACAACAAGATTAAAAAGGATCCTAAACCGGTTGTCCAAATTATCTTATTAGGCGTGATTTTCAATTACATATTCCCTTTAAACATGCAATATGGTGATCATAAAAAAAATATAACAGAATAAACATTAATATTAAAACCAATTTAATCACAATTCTAACAACACAAAATTGTTAGAAAAATAATAATAATAATAATAATAATAAAAGAGCATGATCCTTACTTTGAATCTGTTTGTTTGCAACTACAAAATAATAAACGAGTTAGTAACTTCAAGGAAATAATAAAACAATAATTAAATTAAATTAAATTAAATAAAGTTGATTTTGGGGCCAAACCCTCAAACGATTCTACCTTTCACGCCTTGGCTTAAGGACAGAACCTCGAGTAAAATATGGACTCCTTTGAGAGCTTGAAGAAGGAATTTTGAAGTGAAAAGGGTAGGCTAGTGTTTAGGTTAATAGCATAGAAGAGAGAAAATAAAAATAATAAAATTCTGGTTGCCCCGTACATCAGAAATGAGGGGGTATTTATAGGGAAAATGTGCTGAGAGAGCACACGGAACCCTAAAATGATAAAAACCCTAAAAAAGTATCCCGTGACACGGTCAGATTGTACCGTGACACGGTCAGACTGTACCGTCAGACGGTACACTTTCCCGTGACACGGTACAGTTTTGGAGTGACGCGGGAAATTTTCAGAAAACGGAATGAAAAACGCGTTGAGGGTTTACGCGGAAAGGACACGGAACGTCACGTGTCACGGTAGACCTCCCGTGTCACGGGAAGTCCCACCGTCAGACGGGAAGGGTTCCCGTGACACGGTCAGACTGTACCGTGACACGGTCACTTCCAGTCCATTTTTTCGTCTAAATTCATTTTTAACCCTAATTTCTTTCGGCTTTTTAAGTGTCGATTGATAATTTCGGGCTTTTTTCTGACTTTTATTATTCGGGCTAAAATAAGAAAATAATAAAATAAAAATAAATAAAATGTTTGGGCCAAAAATAATAAAATAATAAAATAAAAAGGTTTGGGCTTAAAATTAATTAATAAGCTTGGGCTAAAATTAAAACTATGCTTTTACCAAACATCAAGACTAATCCATGGGCCTTTCAAAGGTATGAATTTAATAAAATACGATTTTTTAAGCACTCTCGGGATTAAATACTAAACCCGACCAATAGATGCGGTGAAAGGTTATTTATCATCGGGTTTGGTTTTGGGGAGACATTTTTAGGTGTCTACAACAAGCTAGTGGGCAAAGAATGGCAACAAATTTTCATGCTGGACAAGATCCTGATTCTCCTCTTGATTCTGATGGTAACATTGATAATTCTGAGATAAGTTTAGAGATGATGAGTGCTATTTGTCAAGAAGTGATGAGGACTATGAAAGGGAAGCAACCTACTGGTGATACTGGATCAACTTTTGCTAAATTTGCAGGTAATGATACTCTTACTTGTGTTTTTAGTAAAACTGGTGAAAATTACTTATGGATTGTGGATTCTGGTGCTTGTGATCATATGGTGTTTGATGAAAGTATGCTTGCGAATAAGAGATTTCTGGATAAACCTATCAAAGTTGTTTTACTAGATGGTACATATAAGTTTGTTAAAATGGTGGGTGATGTATGTTTGAATGAGAACTTGACATTGAATGATGTTATGCTAGTTGAAGGATTTAAGCATAATTTGCTGTCTATAGGTAGACTCATTGATCAGTCAGGAGTAAAGGTTTTCTTTATTAGAAATGGATGTTATTTTCAGGGCCTTTCTAATGAAGAGATAGTTAGACATGGTAGAAGACATAATGGTCTGTATTATTTCACTAAGGAGGTGACAGAGAAGAATGAAGCTGTAGGTAGTAGTATTAATATGAATAATGTAGTAAGTTGCAATAATGTTGATAATAAACAATTGTCTGTTTTACCATATAAGACTGCTACTAGTAATGTTGATAAGGAGAATAAGGTGAGCTTGGATGTTTTACATGCTAGACTAGGACATGTTTCTCTGTCCAAGATGAAACAATTACATGTTTGTGATTGTACTGGTTTAAAGGAATATAATTGTGTTGTTTGTTTACATGCAAAGCAACATAAATTTCCTTTTCATGTTAGCAACAGTAGAGCAGTTGAAGTGTTTGATCTCATTCACATTGATTTATGGGGTCCCTATAGGGTTAAGGCATTGAGTGGTGCTTCCTATTTTCTCACTATTTTAGATGATCATAGTAGAGTGACTTGGACTTCTTTGTTACACAATAAAATGCAAGTGGTGAAAACTGTTAGTGATTTTCTATCTATGGTTGAAACTCAGTTTCAGAAGAAGGTTAAGGTGGTTAGATCAGACAATGGTACTGAATTGGTAAAAGAGCAATGTATGGATTTATTTGGTAGTAAGGGTATCATACATCAAAAAAGTGTGCCTAAGGTGCCTCAACAGAATGGTAGAGTTGAAAGAAAACATAGGCATTTGCTTGAAGTTGCTAGAGCCATAAGATTTCATGCAAATTTGCCTAAGAAGTTTTGGGGAGATTGTGTTTTGTCTGCTACTTATCTGATAAATAAGATGCCTGTGAAGATCCTGAATTAGAAGACACCTTATGAAATTTTATTTCATAAAGTTCCTTCTTATAATGAGTTGAGAATTGTTGGTTGTCTTTGTTATGCTTATTACATGAGCATTAACAAGGATAAATTTGATTCAAGAGCTAGAAGGTGTATTTTCATTGGATATCCTTTTGGACAAAAGGCAGTCAAGCTATATGATTTAGACTCTCACACAACTTTTGTGTCTAGAGATGTGACTTTCTTTGAAACAGTTTTTCCTTTTCAAGAAGATACAGTTTCAGCAAAGTGTCCAGTTCCTTATACATACAAAATTGTTTCCTTCAGTTCTGATTCTGAAGTTCCTAATTTTGTTCAGAATCAAAATCTCAATACTTCTGATTCTTCTTCAAATTCTCATGTGTCTGTATTTGAAGAAAATGTGATAGAACCTCTTATTAGTTCTGCTGATTCTGTTCCACAACAATCTATTTCTTCTTCTCCTGACACTGATATTCCTTTTGTTAGTGTGTTTATTCCTAGAACTTCTTCCAGACCTGTTATTCCTTCTTCAAAGTTGAATAATTTTGTTACAACCTATATTCCTCATAAGAATAATGATCAACACTCTCAATCTTTATCTTTTGCTGTGAATTCTAATCAAATTGTTGAGCCTAAGAATTACAATCAGGCTAAGAATGATCCAAACTGGATTAATGCTATGAATAAAGAGATACAAGCACTGGAAGATAATGAAACTTGGGATTTGACTTTTTTACCTAAAGGTAAAAAGGCTATAGGGTCTAAATGGGTGTATAAGACCAAGCTGAATCCAGATGGGACTGTTGAGAGATACAAAGGAAGAGTTGTTGCTATTGGTTATCAACAGGTTGAAGGACAAGATTTCACTCAGACTTTTTCTCCTGTTGCTAAACTAGCTACTGTCAGAGTAGTAATTGTTGTAGCTACTTCTAAGGGTTGGCCTCTTTGTCAGCTTGATGTAAATAATGCTTTCCTTCATGGATATCTGGATGAAGAAGTGTATATGCTGCCTCCTGCTGGCTATACAAAGACAAAAGAAGGGCAAGTTTGTAGATTGAAGAAGTCCATTTATGGTCTTAAACAAACATCAAGACAATGGAACAAGGAATTGAGTAAATTTTTGAAAAATCTGGGATTTCAGCAATCAAAACAAGATTATTCCTTGTTTACAAGAAGACTAGATGGTGAATTTCTTGTGATTCTAGTGTATGTTGATGATATGTTAGTCACTGGTACTTCTGGAATTCAGATTGAAGGTGTTAAAGAAGCTCTAGATAAAGCCTTTACTATCAAGGATCTTGGAAGTTTGAAGTATTTTTTGGGTATTGAAGTCACAAGGAATGCTGAAGGTACTTTTCTTTCCCAAAGAAAATACATTAAAGATATTCTGACTGATGCTAGTATGGATGATTGTGTTCCTGCTGTTGTTCCTATGATTACTGGTCTAAAACTGTCTATTGACAGTGGAGAAGTGTTGCAAGATCCTGAAGTCTACAGAAGATTGGTTGGTAGATTGTTATACTTGGGTATAACTAGACCTGATTTGTCTTATTCTATTCAGCACCTTAGTCAATTTATGCACAATTCAAGGGCTCCTCATCTTAGAGCTGTTTTGCATGTTTTAAGGTATCTTAAGGGTACAATAGACTCTGGACTTTGGTATTCTGCAAGTTCAGGCTTGAATATGCAAGGTTTCAGTTATACATATTGGGGTGGATGTCAGTTTAGCAGCAGATCCTTAAGTGCATACACTGTGTTTCTTGGATCATGTTTGGTTTCTTGGAAAACCAAAAAGCAGAGGAGTGTCAGTAAATCTTCTGCTAAATCAGAATACGGAAGCATGTCTGTTACTGGTAGTGAAATGGAGTGGCTTCGTGATTTATTAGAAGACTTACAGGTGAAGATCAATTTCCCTGTAACTTTGTTTTGTGATAACGGTTGATCTTAAGTTTTGATGATGACTCAAGGAACCTAAGCAAACCCAAAGGAGCTTTAACTTTTGTCTATTAGCTTTGATGTATTGACAGGTTTTATATGCAACGAAGTTCTAGAGTCAGAATGGAGCATGGAACAAGGTCTAAGGATGAGCTATGGATAAGCATAGAAGACAATCAGAAGCCAAGTTCCTTGAGTGAGGAACTGAAGCTTCAGAGTCGAAGCTTCACAGTGTGTCAAGGAGTCTAATGTATCTTTATTGATTATTTTAGGCTTCTTGTATATATGTTAAGTACATGGCTAGTTGATAGGGTTTAAGTGGATTTGATTTTATTTATTAAAGATTTTATTTTCCATATTTTAACTCAGTTATTTTCGAAAAATATCTTTTTGAGTTAAATTATCTTTTTTTGTTAAAAAGATTTTCTGTTTTAATTGTATCTCATTATTTGGAAAATCTGACTAGGAGAATAATCTTTCAAACGTATGGTTTACTTTGTCAAAGGAAGTTGAGAAAAATTAGGAAGCCAGTAAAACACTTCCTGATAAATCATTTGACTTGCTGCCCAAGCTCCCACGAACTGCACTTCCTAGTTTCATGGAGGTTGTGGCTTAGTGGAAGTTGAGGCAAACGGAAATGTTTTTAACTTCCCTTTATTTCCTATAAATAGGATCAGTTTTCTGTTGACAAAATACACTTGAGCATTACAGTCTTTTAGCTTTTGAAAAAGAGTCATAATCCACTTAATTCCTTGAGTGTCTTTGTACTTAGCAATTTAGAGTTTAATCTTTGAGTTGTATTGGGTTAGAGTTTGGGGGAACTCTAAGAGTGTTTTATTGCTTTGAGTGAAGCAAGGAGAAAA
This sequence comes from Chenopodium album, assembly GCF_948465745.1. Lineage (NCBI taxonomy): Eukaryota > Viridiplantae > Streptophyta > Magnoliopsida > Caryophyllales > Amaranthaceae > Chenopodium > Chenopodium album. Next base: position 70,958,497 of record NC_137837.1, read on the forward strand.
AGAGAGAGTTGAGAGTTCGACTGATGGAGGGATCAGTTGAAGGGAGCTTAAGTTCATAGAGGAACTTGAGTTTAGAGTCTTAATTTGTAATAGGTGGTTTTCCCTATTATTATTAAGAATTGAGTTTAAAATCCCTTGTAGTCGTGGTTTTTCTTCTTGATTAGGGCCAAGAAGTTTTCCACATAAAATCTCTCTTTGCACTTTTAGTTTTTATTCGAGTTCCTTTATAAATTCCGCAAAAATTACCCTAGTTCCTCTACAATACAATCCCCCCCCTCTTGTATTGTTCATTCGAGTCAACAATAACACTTCAGCAGAACACCTAGCTCAAAATCCCATGTTTCAAAATCCCATGTTTCTAAGAAGCCTCCCTCAAGATGAGAGATGGAGAGCCAAGGTAACAACCTTACAAGAAACAAAGGACTTCACAAAGTTCAACATTGAGCAACTTGCTGGTTCCCTCATGATTCATGAGTTGCACCTAGGAACAAGCAACAGTGAAGGAAACCGAGGAAAAGGCTTGGCTCTCAAAGCTGGAGATCAAGAGGACTCTGAAGTCAATGAAGAAGAGGCTGCAATGCTGGTGAGAAGGTTCAAAAGAATGTTCAACCGAAACAACAGGTCAAGGAACTTCACCAAGAAACCCTCTACTTCAAAGACTGACTCTGGTTGTCACAAATGTGGATCTCTAGAACACTTAATTTGTGAGTGTCCACTTTGGGATACAGAGAAAGGTAAAGGGAAGGCAAAGGAACTAGTTAAGAGCAACTACAACAAAACTCCTTTCAACAAAACAGACATTAGGAAGGCTATGATTGCTGCCTGGGGAGATTCGGAAAGTGAGGATGAAGAGGAACAACCTGAAGAAGAAACAACTCATCTGTGTTTGATGGCCAAACGCGATGAAAAGGCTTACAATGATGAGCTTGCTAAAGAGGTATTCCTTGATCCTAATGTGCTTAAGACTTATACTAAAGATGCTCTCATTGATTTAGTATTTGAAATGGAAGATGAGTGGACTCACACTAGTATTCGTCTAGGTGAATGTCAAAGAGCTTTCAAAGTCTGCAAGGAACACAGTACGTGGATTGAGAATCAACGAACTGATGTTCAAAGTAGATTTTTTGAACTTTTTGACAAGAATCTTCTCTTAAAAGAAATGAATGAGAAACTCAAGTTTGAAAATATCATGGTTAATGTAGAACTGACTCAATACAAACTTGCTAATGCTGAAGTGTCTCCAAGTTCCTCCTCTGAATCTTTGCCAAAAGTTAATGAGGATTTTGAAAAATTAAAATATGATCTTGACGAGTTAAGAATTGAAAAGGCAAAATTGGAAAAGGAACTTGAGCTTCGAAAAGAAAGAAGCATTAGTCGGTTTGGAATTCCTAAGTGGATTGAGAATGCTCAAACCAAAAGAATTGAAGGTCTAGGATTCACACGTTCTAAGCATAAGGGCAAGAAAAAATATGTAGACCTGCCTAGCTATAAAGTATGTACTTTCTGTGGTAAAACTGGTCATCTTGTTGCTACTTGTAACAAGAAGGAACAGTTTGTTAGCAAGAATGTTAGGCAAGTTTGGGTAAAGAAATCTAATATTGCTTCAACGTCCAAGGAACCCAAGGAAACCTGGGTTCCTGAATCTAACCAATAAGTTCTTTTGCAGGTCCTAGTGAGGGGGAACAACACGTGGTACCTCGACAGTGGTTGTTCAAAGAATATGACAGGAGATAAATCAAAGTTTCTCTCACTAGAGGCCTATCCAGGAGGAACTGTGACCTTTGGAGACAACAAAAAGGGTGAAGTAATTGCTAAAGGAAAAGTAGGAAGGTCCAGTTCTCATTCAATAGAAAATGTACTTTTGGTCGAGGGTTTGATGCACAATTTGCTGAGCATATCACAATTTTGTGATAAAGGAAACTCTGTAAGTTTTACCTCTGATTCATGCAACATCATTAATGATAAAACAGGAAGGGTTGTTCTTGAAGGAACTAGAAAAGGGAACACATACATTGTGGATCTAAATTCTGTTCCAAGGAACAACCTTACCTACCTGAGTGCCATTAATGATGATCCTTTATTATGGCATAGACGTTTTGGACATGCTAGCTTCTCACTCATGGATAAACTTAGAGCAAGGAACTTGGTTATAGGGCTTCCCAGTCAAGTTCCTCATACAACATATCTTTGATGCATGTGTGAGAGGCAAGCAAGTCAGGTCTTCTTTTAAAAGCAAAAACATGGTCAGCACCACAAAGCCATTGGAGCTAATTCATATGGATTTGTGTGGTCCCATGCGTGTTCAAAGTAGAAGTGGAAAGAAATATGTTTTAGTTATTATTGATGATTTTTCTAGATTTACTTGGGTGATTTTTTTGTCTAGCAAAGATGAAACTTTTGATGAATTTGTGTCCTTTGCCAAAAGAGTACAAAAGTCAAGTGGAAATCAAATTATCCACATTCGATCAGATCATGGAACTGAGTTTGAGAATTCAAGATTCGATGACTTTTGCAAAGAGAATGGCATGGATCATAACTTTTCAGCCCCAAGAACTCCTCAACAGAACGGAGTTGTTGAAAGGAAGAACAGGACTCTAGAAGACATGGCAAGAGCTATGCTCATAGCAAGTGGTCTTCCAAGGAACTTCTGGGCTGAAGCTATTAATACTGCTTGTTATATTATTAATAGAGTTATGATGAGACCAATCATCAATAAGACTCCTTATGAACTGTTTAAGGGCAGGAAACCCAATATTTCTCACTTTCGAGCTTTTGGATGCAGGTGCTTTGTTCATAATAATGGGAAAAGGAACATAGGAAAATTTGATGAAAGAAGTGATGAAGTTGTGTTCCTTGGCTATGCATCAAATAGCAAAGCTTATAGAGTTTACAATAAAAATACATTGTGTGTAGAAGAAAGCATTCATGTGATATTTGATGAATCTAATATGTTTATGAATGTGCAGGAACAAGACAATAATGATTATGAAATTGGTATGATTATAGACAGGGAAGAAGAGGAAACCTCCAAGCAAACCAAGGAAGTAAGAGAGGAACCAGAGCAAGAACATCAAGAAAATGCTGAAGTTCCTAATCAAGAAACCCCGGAGGAACAAGATCATGGAGAATCTGGCAACGAGGAAAATGCAAAAGAAACTGAAGAAGATCGAAGTGCCTCAAATAGGAGTTCCTGCCAGAGAGTTTCAACCAAAGCCATTCAAATATCAAGGCTCTCATCCAACAGACCTTATTATAAGTGATATTGGTAGAGGAACTCAGACCAGATCTCAGATGAGGAACTTCTGTGCCTTTAAAGCCTTCCTATCCATTATTGAGCCAAGAAATCATGATGAAGCACTGAAGGATGCTGAGAGGATAATTGCCATGCAAGATGAACTCAATGAGTTCGAGAGGAACAAGGTCTGGCATCTTGAAGAGAAACCTGAACACAAAAAGGTTATAGGTCTCAAGTGGGTATTAAGGAACAAACTGGATGAATATGAAACAATTGTAAGAAACAAGGCAAGACTTGTTGTGAAGGGCTACAATCAACAAGAAGGTATTGACTTTGAAGAAACTTTTGCTCCTGTTGCTAGATTAGAAGCTATTAGAATTTTAATTGCTTTTGCCTCGTTTATGGGTTTCAAACTATATCAAATGGATGTAAAGTGTGCTTTCCTAAATGGTTTTCTTGAAGAAGAGGTGTTCGTGGAACAACCTCCTGGTTTTGAAAATCCCCAATTTCCTAATCATGTCTTTAAGCTTGATAAATCTCTTTATGGGCTGAAACAAGCACCTAGAGCTTGGTATGAAAGGCTCTCTAAGTTCCTTCTTCAAAATGATTTTAAAAGAGGTAAAGTAGATAAAACTTTGTTTTTAAAATCTGAAGGAACTGACTTACTAGTTGTTCAAATATATGTTGATGATATTATTTTTGGAGCAACTAACGAAAACTTGTGCAAGTACTTTGCTGAGCTAATGAGTAGTGAATTTGAGATAAGCATGATGGGGGAACTCAACTTCTTTCTTGGACTACAAATCAAACAAACGGAAAGAGGTATTGCAATTCACCAACAAAAGTATGTCAAGGAACTACTGAAGAAATATAACCTTGACCAAGCAAAGACCAACCATACACCAATGGGAATAGGCACAAGGTTAGATGAAGATCTACAAGGAACTAGTGTAGATCAAACCAGATATAGAGGTATGATCGGATCCCTTCTTTATTTAACTGCTAGTAGACCTGACATTGCATTTAGTGTTGGCCTATGTGCTAGGTTTCAATAGAATCCTAAAGAATCTCATCTTACAGCAGTTAAAAGGATTCTAAGATACCTCAAAGGAACTGACAATCTCTGTCTCTTCTATCCTAGAAGTGATACTTTTGATTTAAAAGGTTTTGCAGATGATGACTATGCAGGAGATTTGGTGAACAGGAAAAGTACTTCAGGAATGATTCAGTTCCTCAGACCATGTCTAGTTTCTTGGGGCTCCAAGAAACAAAATACAGTGGCCCTATCAACTGCTGAAGCTGAGTATGTGGCTGCCGCAGCTTGTTGTTCCCAAGTTCTTTGGATTAAACAACAGTTAAGAGACTATGGTATGAAGTATGATTGCATTCCTATTTATTGTGATAATACGAGTGCTATATGTATTTCAAAAGATCCAGTTCATCATTCTCGTGTGAAGCATATTCACATAAGGCATCATTTTCTTAAGGATAATGTGGAAAAAGGCTTAATTAAGTTAGATTTTTGTGATACTGAAAATCAAATTGCTGACATTCTTACTAAGCCTTTGAGCAGGGATAAATTTGAAAAGATGCGCATGGAACTTGGAATGATACAATTGAGTTAAGAAGACCTCAATCAAGTTACCCCAAAGGTATAAATCAACTATGTATGCAATGTATGTCTTACACAATATGAATATGTGAAAACATAGTCCTAAGCATTAGAATGTATGGCATTGCATATAGGATTGTGGCTGTATGTGAAGAAATCAAATTGCATTAGGCATGTCCGTATTATAACAAACTATGTTGATTTGTTCCTAGTTCCTCCGAAATAATCTATAAGATTTTGCTCTATCTTTTTGTGAATTAATTAACTAGTCAGTTGATTAATTTTATCTACTTAAAATCTTATCTTTTATTTTGAATTATCCTTCATTGCTTATTTTTTAAATTTCAAATTCAATCCTCAAAATTGTTGATTAAATACCTGTGACTGTTTGCATTCAATTCAAAGTTTCTGATCAAAAATTATCTTCAATTAAACCTAAACCCTTCATGTCAAATCACATTAAAATCTAACCAAGTGAAAAGTATTGTGTCATCCTTCATCAATCAACACCTATCCCATTCAATTAACCATCTACACCATTCCACCGACCTAACTCACCCCTCTAAATTCCACCACTATATAATGAAACCAAACCCTAACCACTGTTCCTCACCACCTCACTCCGTAAAATACACACTCATATTTAGTGACACCTCTCCAATTCCCATGGAAATCTCACCCAAAATTCAAAACTCTCCTCAAAAGGAATCACCCATGGAAATAGAGACTGAAACTTCAGTCAAAGCCGTTGTTGAAAAACCCCAAAACAAACCCATGGCTCGTAGTGATTCGAAAAAGAGAAAGATCGAGGTTGAAGAAGAATTGGACTATGAGGAACTGGGTGAACCAATTCAGGGGGAAAAGTCGAAGTCAGCTGCTGTCAAAAGACTTGAAGCCAGCTCTGAACGATTCATTCCTGGGTTTTGTATAAACCTAAAGTGGTGCGAATCGAGTAAGTACTTTGAACTTCTTGACATTCTTGAAGCGCAAAATTGGATTAAGCTGTTTAGTGAATGTTATGACAATGTGATTGCGCATGCACCTTTAAAGGAATTTTGTGCGAATTTTAGAAATGTGAATGGTGTGTGTGTTAGCAAAATTAAAAACAAGATAATTAGTTTTGATGCTGATGATTTAGCTGCTGTGTTTGGAACTCCTAATGAGGGGTTTGATGAGTATTTTAAGGGAGAAACTGAGTTAAGTGTTGATGGTGTTCCTATTGAAAAAATTGTTGAATCAATTGGGGGTAAAGCTTCCAAAGTTCGAACCAACCATAATTTGTTCTCCCCTATTCAAAAGCTGCTGTTTATTTTTGTTCACCTAGCTATCATTCCAAGAACCCAGCATAAACATGAGGCTAATCACCTTGATGTTGTGCTTATGTATTGCCTTGAAAACAAAATAAAGATAAATTTTCCATCTTTGATGATCCAGCACCTCACTCATTGTCTTGCCAATCATTTAAAGGTTGGGTATGCAAATTTGATAATTACTCTTCTTGAAAGCTGTGGAATTTCCATGACAAACTATGAATCTCTTAAGCTTAAAACCAACCATTATGTCCAACCCAAAACACTTGAAGCCCGAAACCTAACTGTTGTTGAGGGAACTACTCAATTTCTCTCAAAATCCCTTTCTAAGCCTAAACAGGATGAGAGTAGTTTGAAGAAGAAGGAAGATGAAGAGTTAGATAAATGGTTGGAGGAAGAAGACAGTGAGAAAGAAGGTGAACAGAAAAAGAAGGAGGTGATTGTGATGTCAAACCAAAAGGGTACTCAAAGTTCTGGGAAGAGAAAGAGTACTAGGTTGGCAATAAGGCCAAGAGGGAAGGACAAGGCTGAATCTGCTGCAGTTGTTGATCTGAGTGAAGAGAGAAACAGTGCTCCAGGGGATCAAGGGATCCTTGGAGAGAAAACTGGTTCTCAGGGGGAACAGGGCATACTTCAAGCTTCTGTTGAAAAAACATTTCCTACAGGTTCAGGTTTTGCTGCCCTCAGCATAGTGAGTTCCACTTTGGAACTTAAAGCTCTCAAGGAGACAGTGCAAAGCTAGTTGATGTTCAACCAGGATTGGTTGAAAGGATTGAAGCTCTTGAGAAGGTAGTATCAGACTTGGTGAAAGCTTCCACATAGCCCACCTCAGTAATGCACCAGAGCACATCAACTCTTTCCAAAGGGCAGGCTGATCTATTGAAGAAATTGGAGGACTTGGTCATTGAAGAAGTGCCAGAAAATAATGCTGAAGAAGAGACCCAGTCCTCTGCCCCTAAAGCTTAATGTTTTATTTCTGTCTTAGCTCTAAAACTTTATCTTCTTGAACTTGGTCTGGATTATTTTGCTTCTTTTGGTCTGTAAACAATTAAACAGGGTATTTTCCTTTGTTTTTGATGTTCTGGAGGAACATTAGTTTGTTTATATGGATGTTGCTTGCTTGCTTTATGACTATTTGCATACTATTTCTGCCTATATGTGCTTTGTTATATGCTTTGGACACAAACCGTTAAAATGGTGTTGCGTTTAGATATATCTGTGCATTAATTTTGATGAAAGCCAAAAGGGGGAAAAGAATGGCAAACTCAATTGTTGACAAGCTTCTCCATCCATCTGTACCTAAGGTATATAAGGTATACAATTTCACTTCAGTTCCTTGTTTAACTTTAGCTAGTTCATTTTCGTTTTAAGTTTTTCTTTTTCTTTTTCTGATTGTCTTTTTATTTTATTTTGTGAGTTTTCTTAGGTTTGTCATTCATCAAAAAGGGGGAATATTGTTAATCTTAAGTTTTGATGATGACTCAAGGAACCTAAGCAAACCCATAGGAGCTTTAACTTTTGTCTATTAGGTTTGATGTATTGACAGGTTTTATATGCAACGAAGTTCTAGAGTCAGAATGGAGCATGGAACAAGGTCTAAGGATGAGCTATGGATGAGCATAGAAGACAATCAGAAGCCAAGTTCCTTGAGTGAGGAACTGAAGCTTCAGAGTCGAAGCTTCACAGTGTGTCAAGGAGTCTAATGTATCTTTACTGATTATTTTAGGCTTCTTGTATATATGTTAAGTACATGTCTAGTTGATAGGGATTAAGTGGATTTGATTTTATTTATTAAAGATTTTATTTTCCATATTTTAACTCAGTTATTTTCGAAAAATATCTTTTTGAGTTAAATTATCTTTTTTTGTTAAAAAGATTTTCTGTTTTAATTTTATCTCATTATTTGGAAAATTCGACTTGGAGAATAATCTTTCAAACGTATGGTTTACTTTGTCAAAGGAAGTTGAGAAAAATTAGGAAGCCAGTAAAACACTTCCTGATAAATCGTTTGACTTGCTGCCCAAGCTCCCACGAACTGCACTTCCTAGTTTCATGGAGGTTGTGGCTTAGTGGAAGTTGAGGCAAACGGAAATGTTTTTAACTTCCCTTTCTTTCCTATAAATAGGATCAGTTTTCTGTTGACAAAATACACTTCAGCATTACAGTCTTTTAGCTTTTGAAAAAGAGTCATAATCCACTTAAGTCCTTGAGTGTCTTTGTACTTAGCAATTTAGAGTTTAATCTTTGAGTTGTATTGGGTTAGAGTTTGGAGGAACTCTAAGAGTGTTTTATTGTTTTGAGTGAAGCAAGGAGAAAAAGAGAGAGTTGAGAGTTCGACTGATTGAGGGATCAGTTGAAGGGAGCTTAAGTTCATAGAGGAACTTGAGTTTAGAGTCTTAATTTGTAATAGGTGGTTTGCCCTATTATTATTAAGAATTGAGTTTAAAATCCCTTGTGGTCGTGGTTTTTCTTCTTGATTAGGGCCAAGAAGTTTTCCACGTAAAATCTCTCTTTGCACTTTTAGTTTTTATTCGATTTCCTTTATAAATTCCGCAAAAATTACCCTAGTTCCTCTACAATACAATTCCCCCCCCCCCTCTTGTATTGTTCATTCGAGTCAACAATAACACTTCAGCAGAACACTAGCTCAAAATCCCATGTTTCATGAGAAGAAAAAACATCTTAAAAGGGATATGCATTATGTGAAGGATCTTGTTGAAGCAGGTTTTCTGAAGACTGAACATGTTTCAGATTTATTGACTAAGCCTCTTGCTGTAAATAGACATAATTTTCTTTGCTCCAAGCTTGGACTTACAGATCAAGTCCAGCTTGAAGGGGGAGTATAAGAATATATTATTATTAAGTTAGTTAGTTAATTATAACTAACCTTTGTATAAAATAGGCTAGTCTGTCATAATTGTATTTTGTACAATTCATTTCTAATTCTCTGACATATTCTCTCTCTCTCTCTCTCTCTAAACATCTTTCTCTTCTATAGTTTTCGTTTATGGTTGGGAAAGGTGAGTGGAGATCGGGGAAGCTTCAACGGTGTTGGTGTTGGGGATGCTTCATTGGTTTTGGTATAGGAGATGCTTCAATGGTGGTTGAGGTTCGGGAAGCTTTAATTGAGGAAGAAGCATGAAGCTTTTCAAAAGAGGGAGTTTTAATGGTGGTATCGGTGGAGTAACGACAAAATAATCGTCCACTACAAGAAAACAGCCTATCTCCGACGGACTAGTTCCGACGGGCACGTAATTCCGTCAGAAAATTCGAAATTTCCGACGGATTTTTGATCCGTCGTATGTTTCCGACGAAACTAAAGAATCCGTCGCAAATCCGTCGTAAATTTACGACGGAATTTAATTCCGTCGAAAAATTAGTACTTTCCGACGGAATATTCCGTCGAAAAGAGTAATTTCCGACGGAATATATAACTTTTAAAAAAAAAAAAAATTCAAACCCTAACCCTAAAGCTCTTCCGCCCCTTTTCTTTTTTTTCCCTCTCTTCTCTTTCCTCTCTTTCTCTCTCCTGTCCGCCCTTCTCTTCTCCTTCCTTCTCTCCTCTCTTCTCTTTCTCTCTCCTCTCCTCTTTCCTCTGATTTGCCTCTTTCTCTCTCCTTCTTCTTCTTTCCTCTTCTTTTTTCTTCTCCTTCTTGCCTCTTCTCTGTCCACAGTTCCGCACTCTTCTTTCCCCTTCTCTCCTAAGTCCTAACACCACCGCCATCACCAACTACCAACAACAACGGACACCATTACAACCGTGCAACAACAACGGCGACCACAATAACACCGGGAACACGCAACAAAACCAATTGCACAACCACCGTCGCGAGAATCGTCAACCGCTCAAGTATTGTAGATATTGTTTTAGTTTAGTTTAGATTGTAGATCTAGTTGTATTTTTTAATAAATTTCTGATTATGGTTAATTTTTCAAGTAATTGTAATATTAGTGTATGAATTTTTGAGGATAATTGTATATTTATTTGAATCCTTTTGATTTTTGTGGTTCGATCTACTTGTTTCGACATTGTTTTGGGTTAATTGTTGTTGTTTTGGTGGTTAACTTTAGATCTATATGTTGTGGTTGTTGTTGTTTTTTTTTTTATTGGGTTAATTTTATTTTAGATTTTTGTTTTTGTGGTGAACGGTGGTAGTGGTGTGGGGTTTGAGCTGGTAGAGAGGTTAAGGGGGAGGTGAGGCCGTGAGGTGGTGGTGGTGGTTGTGGGGAATATTTGAGGAGTTTTTTTAGTTTTATTTGTTGCGGTGGAGGTGATGGTATTGCGGTGCGGGCTGGTGGTGGTATGGGGTGGTGCATCTTTTTTTTTATTTTTTTTAAAGGGTTTTCCGATGGAATTTTCGTCGGAAATTTCCGACAGAACGCAATTCCGTCGGAAATTTCCGACGGACTTTTCTTAGACTGAAAAACCTCTGACGGCGGAAATTTTCGTCGGAATTTCCGTCGGAACAGTGTTTCCAACGGAATTTTCGTCGGAAAAGGTCAATTTTCCTACGAACAATTTTACGACACCACTGTTCGACGGAATTCCGTCGGAAACACCATTACCGACGGAAATCAGGATGTTTTCGAGGGATTTTTCCGTCGGAAACAGCCTTAATTCTAGTAGTGGTCAAATTGGCCGTTAATTCAACCACGAGGTGGCATCGAGTACTATTCACCAATATTACAATAACGCCATTAGATTGCCGAATTTTGTCAATCATTAAGATTAACTGGGGTTGATTCGGCTAAAATATTGCATCGGCAACGTGAAATAACAAATAGTTAAAAAAAATGAGAAAATAATAGACAACCATGATTTGTCAAGAACTCCATATATTGTTGAGATTTAAGTAATCTCTAAACCAAGAAATATATGTCAAAAAGACAATACAAAATACAATGTTGTTGAAAATGTCAACAAATTAAATCTTCAAATAAATTTGATTAGGACAATAATTAATAAGGTATAATAAGGGGTTGGGCTAGCTTAGGACGTACGTACTCTTAGTTAAAGCGGCTGCAAACTTTCCTAATTTCACCTTGACTGCCTGTAAGAACCTCAACAGCTTGCAGCTTGATCATGACTTGTGCCTTCCTAACGTTGAACAATGTTAGATTTTGCGACAAAGCCGAAACGAAGCTAGAGCTTGCAGGATCACGGGACAATTCTTGATCGAGTTTGAGAAGTCCCCGGTTTCCGATGAGCTCACCGTAGAAACGGTTGTTCAGTGTGTTGTTGTTGGTAGGGTCTTGGTTAAGGAGAGCGGAGTTGTTGGTTGTATCTGTGTTTTGAGGACAAACTTTTCTTAACTGGTTTAGAAGGCTTAGGTCCATCTCTGAGTCGAATTCTCCGGTGTTTTCGTAGAGTCGTTTTTCGAAGAATTTACAGTGTGCTTTTCCAACAGCGTGGTAACCTGAAAGAAAATTGTTAGCTCATGTACATGAAAAATGATCATCCATTTATGTGTAACACATTTCATAATGGATAAGGGTAATGGTTTTATATGCTATTCACGAGTCACAACTAAACTTCAGTTGACGTGTCAAAATATGTGTTGCAACTTGCAAGTAATGAAATATACGAAGTATGCCTAAAGGATGTATATGTGATGAATTAGTTCACTTTTAGTTCACATAATATATCAAGTGGAAACATTAATCTCTTAGTTTTTTTTTTTTTTTGGACGATATTTCTTTTCAGATTTGTTATTCCTTTTATATGGATCGAAGAAACTAATTCAAATAAATATTTGGGAAAATTAATTTTAGTTTTTTGTTGTCTAGCTATTCAATGTAACATAAAATAGTTTTTAAAGGACCTATAACTTTAAGTTCATCATATAAGTATATAACCTATTTGAAGAGAGATGAAAGAAGGTAGTAACAATACCTAGAAGGACAACCATCTCTTCGACGGAGAAGTTCTTGGCGGCGAATACAGCAGCAGCTTCCTCGACAGTCATGGAAGGATTTGGAAGGTTCACATCGGCGGAATTGGAAACAAGTCCATCCCTACGTCCTGTTTCTACCGGAAAGTCAAGTCCTCCTCCCTGTTTATTAGAAGCTAAGTAGTGTTAGTATACATTTTAGTTAATGTTGTTTTTCACTCTTAATAATGGAATTTACAACTGAAGTGATGACGTTTTAGATATTATAAAAGTATGAATAATTTACCAGCCTAATAAGCACTTTAGTAGCAATAGCGATAATGTCAGCACAAGAGACAACACCAGGACATTCTGATTCTATTGCGGTCTTCAATTTTTCAATAAATTCATAACCCCTTACGCCACCATTAGAGTCTGAAGTCTTCTCAGTTGATGGTCCGTCGATAAGGATGGATGCATCACAACCCTTCACAAAAAAATACAAATTAGTCACATTATATTCATCATACCATGCTATATAGCTAATTAAGGATCTATTTCATGATAAGATACAATAATAAATATTACCATGAAAAGATAATAAGTGAATGAAATTATCCACTTTCTTATACGAATAAGTACTTCTTTCTTCAAGATATAAAAATTTCATTATCTAAGCCATATACCTTCGTATATATGTGTACGTTAGATTATTCATTATGATGCTAATGAAACCTACATAGTATTATTAAATCAAGTATATAAAATGTAATATGGTACCCCATATAATTGTATTAAACATAATATTAATATAGCTAGAAATTGTGGAAATTTTCTAAGATTTTAAAAAATATATACTTAACTATTAATTTTACTTGGATAAAAAGTGTACGAGAATATAACATAGGAACTTACATGGACAAAACAATCATGAAACTGGAGACGAAGAAGGGCAGGAAGAATAGTAGGATCCTGATCAAACTCCTCCTGGCAAAGGACATCAATTATTTCCTCAATATCAGAATTGCACTTGTCTTCGTAGAAACCAACAACCAAACCAAAAGTAGTCGAAAAAGACCAAAATGGACCTGAACGCCTAGAACTCATAGAAGGACCAGGAGCAGGAGCCAGTGCAGGGCCAAGGCTGGGTGACAACGCGGGAGAGTCACCCATTGGTTGTTCCTCTGTAAAGGGATCCTTCACTTTGATGCCAAAGATAGTAGCACATTGAGCCATTGGGGTTGATACCAAGACTAGCCCTAGGGTTAGCATGACTAACCCAATATTTGCTTGAAACTTCATTTTTTTTTTTCTTGTATTTTTTTTTTTTATAAATTTTTTTTAAGCTCCTTTGAGGAACTAGTAGATAATATTCGAGCTTTAATATGGAGGTAGATGTTGTAGTATGATGTTATGCATGCAATGTATATATATGATGATAAAGAAAGAATAGTTTTTCCCAAAAAAAAAAAAAGTTGATGGATCGTTAAATAAAGTGGCATGCACGACTCCACTATTCATGTTATTATAGACGTGCAATGGAGTATTTTTAAGAGGACGGCTAACTTTGAGTTCTTCCACTTCTCATAATAATGTATGTTTCTATCATTCCTATGAATGTGATCTAACTACATAACGATTGATGTTGATTTGTGAGGGATTCATAGAATGCGCACATCAATTATTGGATACATTTTTCTTTTATTCAACGAGTTAAGAAATTTTAAATCTTATTAAGTAGTATTTTTAATTTGATTCTAAAAAGACAAAAAGAAATTAGATAGTCAATTATTGACCCATCATTTGACCTATTTACATAACATTTTATACATACCCCTATATGAAGGTACAATTGTACATACAAGTAATTAAATCAAAGGACATATTCTTATTAACCAGTAATTTTAGATATCCTGGACGGTAAGTTATCATCAAGTTAAGTTTGTAAAAAAAATAAGATGAATTATTCCCTTCATGTTTTAATAAGTATTACATCTTTTTTTTTTTCCTACAAAAATTTACGTTTTAATATTATATTTTTTTCTTTTCATGGTCTTCCCTCAAACCTATTACGAGTATTACTTTTTATTATTATTATTATTATTATTATTATTATTATTATTATTATTATTATTATTATTATTATTATTATTATTATTATTTCTTTTCTTTCATATTCATTACTTTTCAATGAAGTGTTAACCCACTATCTTTCTTTTACAATTTTTTAATACCCCAATTACCTCACCAATCTCATATTTTATTTAAGTCAATTAAATTGTCTTAAACTATGTGTCAGTCAAAATATAACACTGATGATTAAAATATGGAGGGAATAAGAAATAATTTACCAAAACTATGGTTCTTTTCAGATTAATTATAACAAATCTTTGTACCTGCAATGTATGGCATTTTAAAGTATTAACCTTATATGACCTTTTTCGCCAGTTTGGGATTAATTTATAGTTGTATTTATAAAATTATTGTCGTACTAGATTCTTCATGTATAGTATAGACGTGTTGGACTTACCATGTATAGTATAGTATAGTTTATTCTTCCATTGATACATTGTCCCTTTCAAAGGTTAATTAAATCACCGAGTTTGACCTTTAATAGATGAATGTGGAGAGCTCATTTGTGAAAGGGTTTTATATAAATAAAACCGGATTATTAGGGATGTTAGTGGGACAAGTCAAGTAGGAGACCTGTCCCATCCCCGCCCCATTGGGGCGGGAATGAGTATCGATTTGGGGGGTGGTGGGGCGGGAATGAGGATAAAAACCATACCCGTCATGGGTGATGGGGCGGGGATGGATTTTAAGTTGTACCCGCCTCATCTCCGCCCCGCCCCACTTCGTACCCGCCCTATCTCCACCTCATACCCACGTCTATATATTTTTAAAAGCAAAATATATATTTTATACTATTTTATAAAATAATTTCATGAAATAAAATATTGATATAATACTTTGCATTACACTTATATTATAAACAAAAATTTGTATAATATTAAGAATGTTTTATTAATATAATCCGTACGGAGTATTAATCATGTAGGATTGAGTATTTGAGAGACGGAGATTATGTGAGTCTCGGCTGGGGATTAGGCGGGTCTTTGGTGGGGATTAGGTGGGGATGGATATCCAAGTGGGGGTGGAGCGGAGATGGTTTTAGAGTTGTACCCGCCGGGACGGGGATGTGGATGAATGTTGGACCCGCCGCGGGGATGGGGATGGAGATGAGGATGAAAATGTTAGGTGGGGATGGGGATGGGAAGGCCAACATCTGCCCCGACCCGCCCCATTAATATCCCTACGGATTATTGGTTAGAGTTAACAAGCAAATGACCCAGTCTATTTCGTCAACGGCAATGTTGAATTGGGCCAGGTTACCAACATTTATAATTAAATACTCGTATCAAGTTTATTACAAATACTACTTCCTACGGATTGTATTATATGCAACTTTGGGGTATTATTTGTGAGATAAAAAATTCTAAAGTTGCATATAATATGATCCGGAGGTAGTAGATTGTTTTAAAATAAGAATTGAATTATAAACTTTTAACATGTACCGAAAGAAAAATAACTTCGTCATTTTTCCTAACTAATTTCTAATTAAATATGAATATACAATTTCCAAAAGTGCATAATTTCCATATTTAATTTAGAAATTTCAATTAAATTATATTATTAACTATTGTTAATAACTCGTAAATAACTAAACATCATAATATGTGTAGAAAACCAAAAATTTAAAGTTAAATAGGGTAGCTTAAAAAGGAAAAAAAATGGCATCATCCTTGCATTTTGGAGAGAAAAAATTAAATAAAAAAGTGACACGTAGACAATGATGACATTATATCGGTTGTTATTTTAGTGTATACAAGGCTGTACTCTTTAATTCCTTTATAAGGAGTAATATTTTTAAAAGCTAAATAATCACTCAAAAAATCAGTCATTTTTAAAGGGAACAAAAGTATATAAATGAGTTAAGAAAAACAATGTTAACCATATATTTGATTCAGGCGGGGAAAATTTATTTGAGAGTTTGACATGTGTATAATATTGGAGACTGATAATGTCACCAGTTGTTATTTTAATATTAGTTATAGATATAGATTAGGAGATGACAATCCAAAGGCCCATGATTATTTTTTAATAATATAAAATTCGGATGATTTTAAGCGGTCATATGAAAAATTACTACCATATTATTTTAATGATATATAATAAGATTGGTTCATTTTTTCACATTATAGAATGGCCGCAATTAATCTTATAATATCTACAATGTAAATATAAATTTTGAAAATTTTAATCCTACATAAAATAAATATTATTTGAGAAACTTAAAATAAGAATAAAAATTACATAAATGAAACTAAAAATTTGATATATCAAAAAAATGTTGATAATACTATTAAATACCATTAATAAAGTAATATAATTAATTACTTGGAAAAAAAAATATGTCACTTATGAACTATTTAATCATTAAAACATTATGGTAGTCATATTTCAAACGACTACTGTAAAATTTTCAATTCGGTATTTCAAACATTATTAGTTTACTACTTTCTCTAAGTTTTTTTTTTTTTTTTTTTTTTTTTTTTTTTAAATTTTTTTTTTTTAACATGTCTAATACAAATGATAGCTATTACGGAGTATGAAATTAAAGTGGATCAATTAATTTAGGGCTTATTCGTGATCGTTTTTAGTTTTTTTTTTTTTTTTTTCAAAACTAAATACCAAAAGGTCAAGAATAACTTTATAGTTAATACATTGACAATCAATACTGGGATCAAATTCTTTATTTGACTGTATTAAAAAGTCATACTTTGTTTCTTCAAAAAAAAAAAAAAAAAAGCCATACTTAGTACAACTTTTATTCAAGTATTAGATAAAATTTCCATACTCAATACACAACGTAGCTCAACTTAAAAATCGTACAAGCCTAAACACATGCAGTACCACATTAAGTTGAGCTCTAACCACTTAAGCTATATCTCAGATTTTCATTATTAATAGATACAAGTAACATTTGTACTTGTGAGTCTCGACTCTTAGAGCCTTAGATTAATTTACATTACTACAAACCTTCCTTATTTGGCCTTGATCGCCAAGGAGGACGTCAAGGGCTTGCATTTTAACCATAACACTTGCAAATTTTGCATTGAACAAAGCAGCATTTCGAGCAAATCTTAGAACAAAGCCCCTAGTTCGAGGATCACGAGCTAATTCTTGGTCAATTTCGAGGATTCCTCGTTGCTTGAGAATTTGATCAAAGAAAGAGTTGTCAAATTTGTTAGAGCTTTGTGAATTTTGATCAAGAAAGGTGAAATTGTTTGAATTGGTGCCTTGAGGGCAAGTAGGAATCAATTGTCGACGAAGGTTTGGATCCATTTTAGGGTCAAATTCGCTTGTCCCTTGGTACAAACGATCTTGGAAGAAAATACATTGCGAAATTCCAACCGTGTGTGCACCTGATTCAAAGAGTATTATTATTGTTTTAGGTCCCATACAACGTATGATATTCATTCATTTCAAAAAAGCTACTACGTATTTAAAATAGAGTTATAATGGTTGAAGGATAAAATATGTTGGACGGTCAACATAAAAAGAAATTAGGTTGTTTCAAGCCGTGGTTGTAGTAATAGTCAAATAGTGTACTTATTAATATTGTTTTGCAATTTGCATTGAACGTATGATATTCATTCACTTTACCAATTGATTGGCTTTAACGGTGAAAAAAATTACATACTTTCCTTCTAACCATTTGTACAAAATTTCATAAAAAAATATGTATAATTTATTTTCCTTCTAACCATAATTAATTTGTATAAAATTTTATACTAGAGAGAAAAAACAAATTATGAATGGAGCAAGTAAATAAAGATAAACAAAAGTAAATATTAATATTTAGATATAAACTCTGATATCTTACTAGTTATGAGTTGTGACAATCCCAAACTTTTGATCAAATAATCTATTTCATTGTTTTCTGACTTGATCTCTGATCATCAATTAAATATTCCTTTTATTTCATAACTAGTTTTATGTCCGGGCGATGCCCAGATGGTTGATAAAATTGTATGATAATATTTTTACTTGAATGTTAAATATGGTCAAATAATTCGTTCTGATAATGAAGGATATTTACACATACGATATCATATGGAGTGTACTTTTTGTAATTTGGTTTGTGAATAGATATCTATGATATAATTGACTTGAAATTACTTTTTTATTGAACTTAAATTATTTTTACTGGTTAAAACTTATTTTTACTGATTCTGTAATTTTTTTTAATAAATTAAATAACAATGCATTTATGCGGCTAGCCACACCTATGTAATCCCTATAAAGTTGACTGAGATCGACTTTAAATATTAGTGATATGATATGATATGATATTTGCAATACACCAAAAACCGTAATATAACTTAAATTGAGTAGTAGGAATGTAGGATAATATGTTATTTATAAGAAATGTTTCAGAAAAAAAAAAAAAAAAAGCTCCATTATTTTTTAGAAAAATGTTAATGGTCCTAAGAAAGAAAGTTGCATAAATAGGCTAAAAAAGAAAAGATTACGAGTAAGTAAGCATTAATCAAATTGGTCTACGCGTTATTTTGTCATAAATTTTAAAATTTATATTTCGTACTGTTTTAAAGATGCATGCAACATTACCTCTATAGTTAACTAGTTAATGCTCGAGCTATGCTCAATTTTTTCAATTAAGCTATGCTCGGTTTTTTCAGTTAATACATAGTTGGATTGCTTTTTTTTTTTTTTTTTTTTTTTGAATGAATAGTAGTTGGATTGTTTTTATTATAATATGAAAAATTAATTTTGATGGTTGATTTATTTAGTAGATCAATATTTGAAATTACTAATATGTAACAAACCTTTTTTTTTTTTTGATTCGGTCAAATTAAACATATGATTGTATATGTTAAAATTGAAATCATCTATTTATCTTTTTACCCTGATAAAATTAGCTTTTAGTTCTTATTGCTGTTAAATATCAAGTTTTGACACTATTATGATTTTTTTTATAAAAAATATATATATATATAGAAAAAAAATTACAATAAAAAAAAAAACAATAGTTTTGGCGGAATTTTTTTTATGTGGTGCTACATGTGTAATCTACAAATTTTTCTGAGGATTACTAAGTATAGTAGCTACATGGATGGTGGATTACATATACGTATATTGGTCCAACATTTAAATATGAAGACTAGTAAAATAGGGTGAGTCCATGTCATGCCATCTAAACTTTGTTTTGTTAATGGATATCCATTTAGCTTAATTTCTTTTCAATAGGAATTGTGTAAGTTGATTTAACGGAAACAAATTAGTTTTAGAAGATGAATTTAGCTTCAAAATCATTGTCTTGTATAAATATTTAATTGGGACATCTTAGGGTCTGTTTTGTATAGTTATGGTTTTATGTTTTTTGTTTTTCAAAATCATATGAAATATACATATTATATAATGAATAAAAAATTGGTCAAACTTATTAAAATCAAGATTATTTTGAAAATTAATAACAAAAAGTGGAAACATCTTTTTCTTGTTTTTAGTTTTTGGTTTTTTGTTTTCAAAAAATATTGAAAACTAAAAACAAAAAACAATGCCGAATAAGCCCCTGATTGTTATTAAGGAAAACTTTGCCTCCTTTAGTTTTAAAACGAAACATGAGGGCATAATTTTAATCTTTTCTTCACCTCTTTGATTTCCTAACCATAATCATATCAACCAAATTGAACCTAAAATAATTTTAGCAAAATGCTTTGAGCTTTAGAAACTTGCACGATTTAGGTTAGTAGTACCTCCGTTGCATATTATTTGCAATGATTAGACATTTTCCCTCTCTATATTATGTCAAAAAAAAATCGTTGTAAATAATATGAAACGGCGGTAGTAATTTCTTTTGATTTGTAATTAAAAAAAAACAAACATTACAAACTAACATGATAAAGTAAATAATACGAAGTAATAAACTTACCAAAAAGAGCAACCATTTCTTCTGGAGAAAAGTTTTTGTCAGCAAAGGCTAATATACTTTGTCTGACAGATCCGAAGGGGCTTGGTAGGCTCACATCTTGGGCTTCAGATATAAGTCCATCTCTTCTCCCCGTTTGTACTAAATAATCTGGTCCTCCACCCTATTTAAAAAAAAAAAATTAAAGATCCATAATTAAATATGTATAATTAATTTTTGATTTTGAAGATCGACAAAAAGGAAATTTTGACTTTTACCACAAAATAAAATCAAAAAAATGTTTTTTTTTTTACCACCAAAACTTCTAAAACTTTTATTTTACCACCAAATAAAAAATAAATTTTTTTTTACCCCCTATCGTAAAAACCCTAACAGAATTTTTAAAATACTTCGAATTTCGTGTCAAACACATGCTCTTTAAAGGTTTTGGGGGGCATTTTGTCCCTATGGATCCAATTTGAAGTCAGAATTGACAAAAAATGATCGAAAATGCCTCGTTTTGCGTGTTTAAAAATACCTCAATTTGCGTGAATACGCAAAACGAAGCATTTCCGGTAATTGTTTGTCAATTTTGACCTCAAATTGGACCCATAGGGCCAAAATGGCCTTCTAAAACTATGAAAAGCATGTTTTGCGCACAAAATTCGAAGAATTTTTTCTAAAAACGGTTAGATTTAACGGTTTTCTTGACGTTAGGTGGTAAAAAACGATTTTTCGAATTTTTTTTTGTGGTAAAATAAAAGTTTTAGAAGTTTTGGTGGTAAAAAACATTTTTTTGATTTTTTTTTGTGGTAAAAGTCAAAATTTCCTGACAAAAATTATGTAGCAATTTGATAAACAACGTTGAGAAATAATTTAAGAGCATGATATATTTTACTTACCATCTTGATAAGCTCTTTAGTAGCAATAGCGATGATATCAGCGCAAGAAACAACCCCTGGGCATTCTTCTTCTGCTACATCCTTCAAAGAGTCAATAAACTCATATCCTCTAACACTCAAATTAGGGCCGGCAAATTTCTCAGTCGAAGGTCCATCAAGTAATATTGATGCGTCACATCCCTAATTGAATCAAACATGAAAGAGTTACTTATTAATTTATTAAGTAATCATATAATAATAATAATAATAATAATAATAATAGTAATAATAGTAATAATAATAATAATAATACGCTATCTAATATATGATAGGTTGTAAATTATGAAACATACTAAATTACTAATGTGAAACTATTTATATTCATATTGTCACCATAGAGGATAACAAATTCAATAGAATGATTGAAAATGATTTGTACGTACATGGACAAAACAATCATGAAATTGCATACGAAGTATGGCCGGAAGAAGAGTTGGATCTTTAAGAAAATGCTCTTGGATTTTAGATGTAATGCTAGCTTCGATATCCACAACTCTATTAGGGCATAAACCTTTGTAGAAGCCTACTTGCAAACCAAAAGGTCTTGGAGAATTAGAAGAATTAGTATGAAAAGGGTTAGAAGGACTCATTGATGGAGTAGGAGCATTAGTGGGAGCATTAATCGGAGGACTAGAAGGATTTATTGAAGAGTTATGTGTATCTATAGGAGAGGTAGTTGGGGTTATTGAAGGTGTAAATGAGATTGTAGGACTAGGAGGGAAAATTAAGGGTTTCGCTAATGATCTAGGAGAATCAGAAGGACTTGGTGAAGGGGAGAAAGAATTGGTAGGAGGATTGAGAAAAGGACTTATTGGAGGTTTAGGTTGAACCGTAAAAGAACTGGGACTTAGGTTAGGAGATGAAAGAGTTGTTAGAGAATTACTAGGAGGGTTTGTGTGAAAAGAACTAAAAGGACTCATTGATGGAGCGGGAGCATTTATGGGAGAATGTAGTAAGGGATTAGAAAGATTATTTGAAGAGTTAGGTGTGTTTGTAGGAGAGCTACTAGGGGTTTCTGAAGGCGTTAAAGACACTATGGGAGAACTAAGAGGAGATCTCAAAGGATTCCAAAAAGAATTAGGTGGATTAGAGATAGAATCAGAAGGACTTATTGAAGGGGAGAAAGAATTGATAGGAGGATTAAGAGAGTGATTTATTGAAAACTTAGGATTGTTAGAAATAGGACTTATGGAAGGAGATAAAAGAGCTACCGGGGAGATAATAGGAGGGTTAGATGGATTTATTAGAGGTTTTGGATTTTGCATAGGACTAATTAAAGGAGAGAAGGAATTTTTTGGATGATCAATAGGACTCAAAGGATTCATTGGGATTGATGGGGTATGTGAAGGACTTATTAAAGGGGAAATGAGATCTTTTGGTGCAATTTTGGGAGGTTGTGACATAATTGTTGAAGGGTTTGAAGCATGATTCGGATTGCTAGGGCTTATTAATTGAGGGAAAGAAGTTATAGGAGGATTAATATTTTGATTAGGGCTTATTGATGGAGAAAAATGATTTGAAGGATGATTGTTAAAAGGGCCTAAATTTATTGAAGGATTAAAATGATGTATAGGAGAATTAATAGGACTAATTGAAGGGGAAGAAGGATTTATAGAAGGGTTAGGGAAAGGAGAAGGGGAGAAGGCATTATTAGGAGAAATAAGCGGACTAGAAGAACTTATTAAATGGGTAGGAGGATTTATATTAGGACTAGGACTTACTGAAGGGGTAAAAGATGCTATCGGACCATTAAAAGAACGGTTAGAAGTAGTTATTGGAAGATGATTAAGAGGAGGACTAGAAGAAAATATTAAAGGATTTGGAGAAGAGTTAGATGGACTTGCCAAAGGGGAAAAATATTTTATTTGGGGATTGAGAGGGGGACTAGAAGGAGCAATTAATGTATTACTAGAACTATAAGGACTTGTAGAAGGAATAAAAGTATATGTAGGAGGATTAACAGGAGGGCTAGAAAACTTAATTGAAGGATTATAATAAGGGTCATAATAAGGATCAGTTATAGGGTTAGAGGGGTTTGATGGAGTATTGGAAGGACTAGAAACGTAAGGATTTGAATTAAAGTTAGTCGGATTTATTGAAGGGGTATAAGTATTTGAGGGAGAACTAAATGGGGTTGGAGGAGAATATGTGTATTGACTATAAGGGTTGTTCGACCCATGATTAATGTTTGGGTAATTGCTTCTTTGTATTGCTCGTCGACTAAACGAACCAACATTTACCCGTCGACCCTTTTGCAAACCAGCGGAACCATAAGGTCTCCATTGATGGCCGTTTTGCTCTCTATATTGATCATGTGTACGTATATGATCCTCGGATGTACCAACATAATTATAAAGCTTACTTTGATGACCAAACTTCTTGGACCGCTTATTATACAAACCAAAGCCAGGAGGTTTATTACCAAGGTGGCTAAATTTGAAGTGCTTCTCATGCAAATTGGAACCATGAGACTCACCAAAATTGCTCATTATTAAAATGAGCCAAGTGGTTAATGCAATAAGCAACGTACCAGAAATTGATGTATTCATCATAAAATTACTACTACGTATATTGTAGTAAATAATTGTACTTAAGAAGTGATAGTTTTAAGTGTTTGAATAAGAGGAATTCTGGTTTTTTGTTCTATTCAACACATAACACATATATATATGAATTCCAATTCAACAATCAACAGGATACATAATACGTAGTACAATAATACCTTATTCACATGTCAACTGTAATGTATAGTATTTTTTTCTTGGCTCCTAAAATCATGCATTAACGTGAAAGCAAGATCCCTTTTGTCTCTATGCATTGTAAACATTAGTAATAATGAACAAATAATTACAAATAATTATACTTGAACATGAGATTATTAGTATATAAACATGGGATTAATGATGATGTATTTTATTGTTTCCATCTCTGATGTATTGTTATGATTAAAATATTAAACTACCTTTGTTATAATTATTTAAAATTGTTTTTGTAAACAAACAAGGAGTGTACGGAAGAGTGTATAGCAAGTAGAGTAACTTTTGTTTATTTATAATTCTAAGGTAATTTTACATTTTTTTTATTGCTTGTCTAAAATAATTATACCTTATTATGCTTTCAACTACCATTTCTATTATGCATTATTACAGCTGTCAAAAACCGACCCGAACTGGTGAATTCGAATAGTTTCGAACTGTTTCGAAAAGGAACCGAACCGCTAAGAACCTGTTATTTTGAAACCATAAACCGACCTGACCCGGTTTTTTAAAACCTGAAATTGAACCGATCCGAATGTTTGAGAACCGTTAATGAACCGTACTCGTTATCAAGCCAAACTGATACAACCCGAAACCGAGAACAACCCGAACCCGATAGTAACCCGAGCCATTGTAAACCGAAACCGTTTAAACCCGACAATAACTCGATAAACCCAAATCGTTTACAACCTATAACTGGTTAGGATTGAACCGTTTGTAACCCGTAATAAGTTATGACCGAACCGTTTACAACCCGTAACCGGTTATAACCGGTCATTGAAACTCTTATGCTCAAATATTATCGTCCTCTAACGAGTAATGGCTTATAGAACACTATATTGTATTAAAAAAATTAAAAATCTAAATTAAAAGCTAACTCTAGATTTGTTATTATTATTTGATCCTTAAAATCATTATATAAAAAAGGAACATAAAGTTAAACAACTAATTAATACTCTGTATGATCTATTGGAATAACTAAGTAAAGAATATTGAGGTTATACTAGATGATATACATTAATGAAACCCGTTTAAAACTGGCAAAACCAGTTGTCAAACCGACTGAGTTCAACTCAAACCGATTAAACCCGACCCGATTAGGATCCGATATAAGTTGACCTAAAACCCGCTTCAAATTGACAAATCCCGTTTTTAAATCGACCGAATTTAACCCGAACCGATTATGACCCGAATCAATTATAATTCGACCCGATTAGAATCTGACCCGAAAAGAAAGTGTAATAAAAATAAACCAAACCGAAACGACCCGAAATAAATTAAAACCGACCAGAACTAACCCGCTAATAATTCCAATCCTTTAAAAACCGACCCGTTACAAACCGAAAATCGATAAACCAAACGCAAAACTGAACCGAAAACTCGATTGACACCCCTATGCATTATTGCTTTTTCGTCAAAATTTTATAATTATTTGTCGAACGAAAATTAGTGAAATATTCCCAACTATAGGCATTCATACCAAATACGAATTACCCCCTCCTTTCCATAATAGTTGACGCTTCAGACTTATAATATGTGTCAATTCATTACTCAAGCCACCAATATATATAATTGAAAGTTAATACTTCGTAAAAGTTATTAAAATATTGATATTATGAAACTTCTATAGTGATACATACTTTATTGTTGAGCAATTAAATTTTGATGATTATAAATTAATGATGATTATCTGTCTAACATGTTTGTCTAGTTGTGCGTAGAAAGAACAAGTTATGTTGGAAAGGGTAGAAGGAACCTAAGTAATGACAGGTATATATATAAGGAACTTGAGCAATATATGATAAGCAATAGAGGGAACAACAGAGCAATGATGAGTGATGTTTGATGAACATGATGATGGCGAAGGAACCATGAAGGTAACTATATAAATAGGAGTTTACATATGTTAGCTTCACGAGGTAAGTATCCTATGCATATATAGGTTATGTATGTGTAGGAGTCTTTTAATTTAGTTTTGTTTTCCAGTTTGCTAGCTCTAGCTTAGTTTGGTTTTGTTTTAGTTTTCTTTATTGTTTTTATAAAAAAAAAAAAAAAAAAAAAAAAAAAAAAAAAAAAAAAAAGACGTTCTTTTTTATTCTGTTATCCTCAGAAGTTTTCTCATTTTGTCATCATTAAAAAGGGGGAAAATTATTGACCCTGATTAGGTCTTGATGATGATGTTAATGATTGAGCAAACTTCTATCTAATAAGAGTCTTTTAGTGTTTTGATGTTTGCAAAATAAGTAAACTCTGGGAGTTGAAGCGAGGACTGAAACAGAGGAACCTTAGAAGACTAAGGATGACAAGTAAAGCAGAAGAAGAGTTCTAGAAATGGAACTTCAAGGTGTTCCCTGACAGAAATATATCAACGGGTTGTAATGACTTGGTTCCGGTGTAATGCTGGGCAAAGGTGTTTCCTGATAGGAACATATCAACGGGTTGTAATGACCTGGTTACGGTGTAATGCTGGGGCAAAACCTGAGATCCAGAATACATCAAGACTACAGGATTCCAGAACAAGAGTTTCAGAGAAGCAACATGAAGATGGAGAAATAGAAGTATATTGCTCTAGGATTCATGTAAGTATGTTGGACATAAAAGTCGGTCTGGAACAAGTTTATATAGAACCAAGACAGTCGATTAAATTAGAGTTACTGACTTGTTAGGACCCCAGAGACTGTCAGAGTTCCGAAGCTAATAGGAACTTAAGTATGTACGTCTTTAAAAGTCGGTTTTAATGATATATATTTATCTAATACGTGCATATCTTTTAGGGATTTGGTTTTACTGAATAAAGATATTTATTTTCTAATAAATCCCTTTTGGAAGTTTGTTTAAAAATACTTTTTAAACAAAAAGATAAGTTTTGAATAAAATATGATTTTATATCTTATTAGTATTGACAGATTTTATTCTTAACAAAAAGATATATTTTCGGAAAACTTATTTTTAGAAAATATCTTTTAAACTTATCTTTTCATAAAACCTATCTTTTTCAAGATGAAATGAAAATTTCGAGGGTACTATAAATATGCTCATATGTATTCATTCAAGATTGAGGCTGACAAAGTGTAGTGGTCGTGCTTAATGATTTTATCCTTCAGCACGAAGCTAAGTCAGTCCTCCTGGTCAAAGTTCCTCTCAGGTTTTGGTTACAGTACGTCCAGTGAGTTCCAGACAGATCTCGAGTGTCCAACATATTAGTTTTATCTCTTTATTCATATATATGTATTTAGAATTATTCAATGAGATCTTGTAATGGGAAAAAGAGTTTGAGTATTTTGGGTATTGGGGTGTGATGAGTTTGAATTCTCTAAAATTCATGTATGTGTTTGAATTCTCTAAAATTCAAGTGGTTGCTGTGAGTGCACAGTGAGTGAAAGGAACCTGAGTGTGTCTTGGGTCAAGTGAAAGGAACCTGAGTGTGTCTTGGGTCAAGTGAAAGGAACCTGAGAAGTGTCTTGGGTCGGTAGGATGTGTTCCTTGGTGGAACTTGTGAGAAAGGTCTGTGTATAATAGGATGTAACTAGGTGTTTCGCCCTATTATAGTGAAATGGTTGTGTTGAAAATCCCTTGGTGGGTCGAGGTTTTACTTCCAGTTGGGCCCTGAAAGGTTTCCTCGTAAAATCTGATTTGCACTCTTTAAGTTCCTAACTATAACTGTTTTATATTCCACGAAAATTAGGCACTAGGAACTTACTACAATTCACCCCCCTTCTTGTAGTATACCATCTAAAATAACATTTATGTTTCACAACATTTTGTATGAAAATTTAGATTTAATACATCATTAACATCAATAATATTCCAACCTCCCGCTTCCCCCCCCCCCCCCCCCCAAAAAAAAAAAAAAAAAAAAACACTTGTAAATACAACATTTTGTTTCGGGTGATTAAATTGATTTTGTTTCAAATATTACAGTATATATGTAAAGTCCTGTTCAATTCACCTTAAAAAAAATATTCAGTAAAAATAATTTCAGTTCAACAACATTAATTTTAGTTCAATTTTGTTGAACTGGAATTATTTTTGTTGAACTAAAATTAATATTCTACGTAAAATTAATATTCTACGTAAAAATAATTTCTATATCTTTTTTTAGTTCAATAAAAGTTCAATAGCATTAATTTTATTCAAAATAATATTTTAGTTCAATAACATTAATTTTATTCAAAACTTATCTTTTTGTTTAAAAATGTTATTGAACTAAAATTAATGTTATTGAACTAAAATAATAACTGAAATGAATTTCTTAAAACTATGTTCTACATAGGTAACCTGTGAATGTATTTATATTTTAATATTTTTTAAAAGGAAAAATTGCTCCCATTAATCAGAACTTTGCCTCATCTGCCAAAATTAATCCCAACTTTCGTTTATTATCTATCACTCCCAACTTTAGAGGGTATTAATTTCTATTGCACCCAAATGACTTGCAACCGGTAAATCAGGTAAACATTTGTGATTAATTTTTTTGCACACGTGTCAATATGTAATTGGTTGAGAAAAATAAAGAAAATAAAAAAAAAAGAAAAATGTAAAAAAATAAAATAAGAAGAAGAAGAACAACCCAGCAGCACCCCCACCACATGAACACCACACCCACCACCACACGAACACCACCGACGCACACCAAACCAGCACCACCGATGGCTAAAAATGGCCGATATTGGCCACAAATGGCCGAAAATGGCCGATGTTGGGGCTGAATACCCTAACCCGATCGATTTCGACCGTTTGTGGCCGATTTTGTGGCTAGGCGTCGCCGATTTTGTGGCTGGGCTTCGCTGATTTCGAGGGTGGGGAGGGGTTATCGGTGGCTGGGGAAGGGTTATCGGGGGAGGGGAGGGGTTATCGGTGGCTGGGGAGGGGTTATCAGCGCTGGGGAGGGGTGTTATCGGGGCTGGGGATGGGTTATCGGGGGTGGGGGAAGGGAAGGGGTGGCTGGGCGGCGGTTTCTGGTAGCGGGGGAGGGGTTTTCGGGGAAGGGGCCGATTTTCCGGTGGGGTGGGGGTAGGGGTGGGGTGTTTTCCGGGATAGGGTGGGGGCTGGGTATTTATCTTTTTTTTTTTAAATTTTTGTTTTAATTTTTATTTTTGTTTTTCTTTTTTTTTTACCTATCACGTGTTGACACGTGTCTAGGTAAGCTGCTACATCAGGTTAGATGACCTGTTGGGTGCAACAAAAATTAATATCCCCTAAAGTTGGGAGTGATAGATAATAATCCAAAGTTGGGATTATTTTCAGCGGACGAGGCAAAGTTCAGATTAATGGGAGCAATTTTTCCTTTTTAAAATCAATAATCAAGCAACTTAAATATTATTCTATATCTTTTATGTCAAATATTATTTTTATTTTTATTATTATTCTAAATTTCGTCTACAATGCCTTTTCTGTATGGGTGGCTGACACACGCCAAAACAATGGTCAGGTAACTCTTAACCAACCCATTAACCCTTGATCAAGTAACCCCTTACTAATTAAGTAACCTTTGACCAAATGTAAACCCTAATCGATTAACCCATGACCGACCGAGTAACCTTGAGCACACAGTGTGACCAGTCACTGATGAAACTTTGTGTTTCTTCTATTATGAAATTTTATTGCTCATCATTATATTTTCTTTTATTTTTAAATTATGTTATGTCAAGCTTTTCATTTGTATATATTTTATGATTAATCTCATTTCACATATTTTTTTGAACTTTATTCTATTAATTTAATATTTACTACAAAGTGTGTATATTAGTTTATTTATTTTTGTTGTATAAAATGATATCTTATCAATTTTTTTATTTAACAATTCTTATAATTTTTATGGCATATCTTTAATTTTGTTAGATAATTCAACTTGCATAATCCTTTGAAAATTTAAACTATATTTTGTCAATATTTTTATTAAAAAATTATTCAATACCTTTATTTGATTTCATAAAATCATTTACCATTGAATTATAGCTAAATAACTAATTGAAAAATAAATAGCAAAAAAAGGCTCACTGAGAATCAATTTGTGTTGTTTTTGGCAAGTTTTATTGTAGGATGATAGTATCCATATTTATAGATTATTAATTATTTATAAGTCGTCTAATCATAAACTATTCAAGGAAATATATAATAGTA
The DNA here is from genome assembly GCF_948465745.1 of Chenopodium album. NCBI lineage: Eukaryota > Viridiplantae > Streptophyta > Magnoliopsida > Caryophyllales > Amaranthaceae > Chenopodium > Chenopodium album. The sequence goes on from NC_137837.1 coordinate 70,988,337, forward strand.
TTAATCGTAGGTTGATATTCACATTATTTTGCTGTCGATTCTATTTCGTAACTAAATAAAAATCTATAAAGTAAATTGGTGTTGTAATAAACGTAGTACATCAATCAGTATGTCACATGTTAAAAACTTTTTTTGTTTGTTTAAAGTTATAGTTGTAAATAGTTTTGGTGGAAAGATATCAAATATTTTATTTTAAGTAGTTTTTTTTAATATTTGATATTCTAATTACTTTCTTGGAGCTTCTAATATATAATTTGATAAAAATATTCAAAAATACTAAATTTCTTATTGTAAAAATTTAGTACATAACTATATAACACTATCTTTGGCAAAAATTATGTTAAAAATAAATTTCTTATTGTAATAATTTAGTAGATTAACTTTGAATTTTTTCTTTTCACATACTTAAGTTTATATAGTTATCAATATATATTATGGAAGAATACATCAAATCTTTTATTAATGTATGAGTTGTTATGTTTTATTTATATAAGATTTGTATTTTAAATAGATTTTTTTTTTTATTTTTATTTAAAAAAAAATAAGAACACACCAGAATATGACCAATGTCATTGATGGTGTATCTTTTTTAAGTTTTTAAATTAACCAAAAATACAATTGTGCGTGGTGAGTTTGACATTTTTTTTTATTTTTTTAAAATATGTATGTAAAGATATAAACGATTGAAGTTATATGCATTGGCAAACGTGAAAACAAGAAACGTTGCAAGTAAAAAAAAAAAAAACACAGTGAAAGTATGTGTGATAGAGTATATAAACTGACCTTGTGCTTCAACCATCTGTTTAACCTTTTGGTTATATTAGTCCTTTAACATAGTATCAGAGCCAAAGTGAGACAAAAAGTCATGGGTTTAAATCTCATCCTCCTCGCGTAAGGTATAAAAAGGCCAATGTTACATCCATATTTCAAGCCCAAAGGGCTCTCATGTGAGGGAGCGTGATAGAGTATATAACAAATTTTGGGCTTTAAATATCAGTTTAAGCTTTTGGTTGAGATGATCCATTAGTAATAGGTATAATGATAGAGCAAATAAATCACTCACGAGCTTTAACCATCTGTTTAAACTTTTGGTTGAGTTGGTCTTCGAACATGGTATCAGAGCCAACATGATAAAAAATACAAAAGTTCAAATTTCATCCACCCCCATTATCAAGTGGAATATTTTACACTGGGTATATGGAGGCCCATGTCATATCCACACTTCAAGCCCAAAGAGCTCTCATATGAAGAGGCATAATAGAGTATATAAATAAATTCCAAGATTATTTAACCATTAGTTTAAGCTTTTAGTTGAGTTAGCCCATTAGCATATATATTAGTTATTTCGTCCTCGATTTTAACATGAAGGATATAAGAAATTAGAGGAAATATGCAAAATTCTATGTATGATTAAGTATCAATAAATCCGTAATAGTGCTAGCAATTGGATGTTTATTTATATATAAGTCAACATTTAAAAGAATAATTTCTTCCTTTTTTTGGTAAAGAACTAGCATACTACCTGTATCCAAATCGATCTCTTAAATCACCTGGCTGTTTGTAATATTTCTACAGATACTTTGAACAATAATTTCAATCTTAAATGTCAACTCAAATATACACCTATTTTGATGTTAAAGTCATAGATATGAATGCTTAAATTTAAACTAATAACTGGTGTGTGTCGGGCGATGCCCCGCATTGGTTTGTATTTTGTACTTCTTTAATTTGATAATTATGTTCAATTGTTTATATAACTAGTATGTGATCCGGAAGTTGCCTTGGATGTTACAATTTTTTTATTTTTTTTTTCAACCTCATATGTATTTTTTTTTTCTAATCTTGTGAAGAATAAATAAATTAAATAACCTCTAATTTGGAAAGAATATTTAATGTTAATTATATGAAATTTAAAACACTAATAAAATTTGGTCGAGATGGTAAGTGTGTAAGCTTTATTTGTTGGAGGTTGGGTTCGAAAATGAAGTTACAAGCTTATGTGTCAAATGTACTTTTAATAGTGACGTGGCATTGTGACATGGTGTCATATACGTTAAAGAGTGTCATGTGGTAGTGTGGCACTGTTCCTTTCCTTTAAAAGAAATGTCTTTTAATACTCCTTTAAAATAAGTAAACTCTGGGAGTTGAAGCGAGGACTGAAACAGAGGAACCTTAGAAGACTAAGGATGACAAGTAAAGCAGAAGAAGAGTTCTAGAAATGGAACTTCAAGGTGTTCCCTGACAGAAATATATCAACGGGTTGTAATGACTTGGTTCCGGTGTAATGCTGGGCAAAGGTGTTTCCTGATAGGAACATATCAACGGGTTGTAATGACCTGGTTACGGTGTAATGCTGGGGCAAAACCTGAGATCCAGAATACATCAAGACTACAGGATTCCAGAACAAGAGTTTCAGAGAAGCAACATGAAGATGGAGAAATAGAAGTATATTGCTCTAGGATTCATGTAAGTATGTTGGACATAAAAGTCGGTCTGGAACAAGTTTATATAGAACCAAGACAGTCGATTAAATTAGAGTTACTGACTTGTTAGGACCCCAGAGACTGTCAGAGTTCCGAAGCTAATAGGAACTTAAGTATGTACGTCTTTAAAAGTCGGTTTTAATGATATATATTTATCTAATACGTGCATATCTTTTAGGGATTTGGTTTTACTGAATAAAGATATTTATTTTCTAATAAATCCCTTTTGGAAGTTTGTTTAAAAATACTTTTTAAACAAAAAGATAAGTTTTGAATAAAATATGATTTTATATCTTATTAGTATTGACAGATTTTATTCTTAACAAAAAGATATATTTTCGGAAAACTTATTTTTAGAAAATATCTTTTAAACTTATCTTTTCATAAAACCTATCTTTTTCAAGATGAAATGAAAATTTCGAGGGTACTATAAATATGCTCATATGTATTCATTCAAGATTGAGGCTGACAAAGTGTAGTGGTCGTGCTTAATGATTTTATCCTTCAGCACGAAGCTAAGTCAGTCCTCCTGGTCAAAGTTCCTCTCAGGTTTTGGTTACAGTACGTCCAGTGAGTTCCAGACAGATCTCGAGTGTCCAACATATTAGTTTTATCTCTTTATTCATATATATGTATTTAGAATTATTCAATGAGATCTTGTAATGGGAAAAAGAGTTTGAGTATTTTGGGTATTGGGGTGTGATGAGTTTGAATTCTCTAAAATTCATGTATGTGTTTGAATTCTCTAAAATTCAAGTGGTTGCTGTGAGTGCACAGTGAGTGAAAGGAACCTGAGTGTGTCTTGGGTCAAGTGAAAGGAACCTGAGTGTGTCTTGGGTCAAGTGAAAGGAACCTGAGAAGTGTCTTGGGTCGGTAGGATGTGTTCCTTGGTGGAACTTGTGAGAAAGGTCTGTGTATAATAGGATGTAACTAGGTGTTTCGCCCTATTATAGTGAAATGGTTGTGTTGAAAATCCCTTGGTGGGTCGAGGTTTTACTTCCAGTTGGGCCCTGAAAGGTTTCCTCGTAAAATCTGATTTGCACTCTTTAAGTTCCTAACTATAACTGTTTTATATTCCACGAAAATTAGGCACTAGGAACTTACTACAATTCACCCCCCTTCTTGTAGTATACCATCTAAAATAACATTTATGTTTCACAACATTTTGTATGAAAATTTAGATTTAATACATCATTAACATCAATAATATTCCAACCTCCCGCTTCCCCCCCCCCCCCCCAAAAAAAAAAAAAAAAAAAAACACTTGTAAATACAACATTTTGTTTCGGGTGATTAAATTGATTTTGTTTCAAATATTACAGTATATATGTAAAGTCCTGTTCAATTCACCTTAAAAAAAATATTCAGTAAAAATAATTTCAGTTCAACAACATTAATTTTAGTTCAATTTTGTTGAACTGGAATTATTTTTGTTGAACTAAAATTAATATTCTACGTAAAATTAATATTCTACGTAAAAATAATTTCTATATCTTTTTTTAGTTCAATAAAAGTTCAATAGCATTAATTTTATTCAAAATAATATTTTAGTTCAATAACATTAATTTTATTCAAAACTTATCTTTTTGTTTAAAAATGTTATTGAACTAAAATTAATGTTATTGAACTAAAATAATAACTGAAATGAATTTCTTAAAACTATGTTCTACATAGGTAACCTGTGAATGTATTTATATTTTAATATTTTTTAAAAGGAAAAATTGCTCCCATTAATCAGAACTTTGCCTCATCTGCCAAAATTAATCCCAACTTTCGTTTATTATCTATCACTCCCAACTTTAGAGGGTATTAATTTCTATTGCACCCAAATGACTTGCAACCGGTAAATCAGGTAAACATTTGTGATTAATTTTTTTGCACACGTGTCAATATGTAATTGGTTGAGAAAAATAAAGAAAATAAAAAAAAAAGAAAAATGTAAAAAAATAAAATAAGAAGAAGAAGAACAACCCAGCAGCACCCCCACCACATGAACACCACACCCACCACCACACGAACACCACCGACGCACACCAAACCAGCACCACCGATGGCTAAAAATGGCCGATATTGGCCACAAATGGCCGAAAATGGCCGATGTTGGGGCTGAATACCCTAACCCGATCGATTTCGACCGTTTGTGGCCGATTTTGTGGCTAGGCGTCGCCGATTTTGTGGCTGGGCTTCGCTGATTTCGAGGGTGGGGAGGGGTTATCGGTGGCTGGGGAAGGGTTATCGGGGGAGGGGAGGGGTTATCGGTGGCTGGGGAGGGGTTATCAGCGCTGGGGAGGGGTGTTATCGGGGCTGGGGATGGGTTATCGGGGGTGGGGGAAGGGAAGGGGTGGCTGGGCGGCGGTTTCTGGTAGCGGGGGAGGGGTTTTCGGGGAAGGGGCCGATTTTCCGGTGGGGTGGGGGTAGGGGTGGGGTGTTTTCCGGGATAGGGTGGGGGCTGGGTATTTATCTTTTTTTTTTTAAATTTTTGTTTTAATTTTTATTTTTGTTTTTCTTTTTTTTTTACCTATCACGTGTTGACACGTGTCTAGGTAAGCTGCTACATCAGGTTAGATGACCTGTTGGGTGCAACAAAAATTAATATCCCCTAAAGTTGGGAGTGATAGATAATAATCCAAAGTTGGGATTATTTTCAGCGGACGAGGCAAAGTTCAGATTAATGGGAGCAATTTTTCCTTTTTAAAATCAATAATCAAGCAACTTAAATATTATTCTATATCTTTTATGTCAAATATTATTTTTATTTTTATTATTATTCTAAATTTCGTCTACAATGCCTTTTCTGTATGGGTGGCTGACACACGCCAAAACAATGGTCAGGTAACTCTTAACCAACCCATTAACCCTTGATCAAGTAACCCCTTACTAATTAAGTAACCTTTGACCAAATGTAAACCCTAATCGATTAACCCATGACCGACCGAGTAACCTTGAGCACACAGTGTGACCAGTCACTGATGAAACTTTGTGTTTCTTCTATTATGAAATTTTATTGCTCATCATTATATTTTCTTTTATTTTTAAATTATGTTATGTCAAGCTTTTCATTTGTATATATTTTATGATTAATCTCATTTCACATATTTTTTTGAACTTTATTCTATTAATTTAATATTTACTACAAAGTGTGTATATTAGTTTATTTATTTTTGTTGTATAAAATGATATCTTATCAATTTTTTTATTTAACAATTCTTATAATTTTTATGGCATATCTTTAATTTTGTTAGATAATTCAACTTGCATAATCCTTTGAAAATTTAAACTATATTTTGTCAATATTTTTATTAAAAAATTATTCAATACCTTTATTTGATTTCATAAAATCATTTACCATTGAATTATAGCTAAATAACTAATTGAAAAATAAATAGCAAAAAAAGGCTCACTGAGAATCAATTTGTGTTGTTTTTGGCAAGTTTTATTGTAGGATGATAGTATCCATATTTATAGATTATTAATTATTTATAAGTCGTCTAATCATAAACTATTCAAGGAAATATATAATAGTATTAATCGTAGGTTGATATTCACATTATTTTGCTGTCGATTCTATTTCGTAACTAAATAAAAATCTATAAAGTAAATTGGTGTTGTAATAAACGTAGTACATCAATCAGTATGTCACATGTTAAAAACTTTTTTTGTTTGTTTAAAGTTATAGTTGTAAATAGTTTTGGTGGAAAGATATCAAATATTTTATTTTAAGTAGTTTTTTTTAATATTTGATATTCTAATTACTTTCTTGGAGCTTCTAATATATAATTTGATAAAAATATTCAAAAATACTAAATTTCTTATTGTAAAAATTTAGTACATAACTATATAACACTATCTTTGGCAAAAATTATGTTAAAAATAAATTTCTTATTGTAATAATTTAGTAGATTAACTTTGAATTTTTTCTTTTCACATACTTAAGTTTATATAGTTATCAATATATATTATGGAAGAATACATCAAATCTTTTATTAATGTATGAGTTGTTATGTTTTATTTATATAAGATTTGTATTTTAAATAGATTTTTTTTTTTATTTTTATTTAAAAAAAAATAAGAACACACCAGAATATGACCAATGTCATTGATGGTGTATCTTTTTTAAGTTTTTAAATTAACCAAAAATACAATTGTGCGTGGTGAGTTTGACATTTTTTTTTATTTTTTTAAAATATGTATGTAAAGATATAAACGATTGAAGTTATATGCATTGGCAAACGTGAAAACAAGAAACGTTGCAAGTAAAAAAAAAAAAAACACAGTGAAAGTATGTGTGATAGAGTATATAAACTGACCTTGTGCTTCAACCATCTGTTTAACCTTTTGGTTATATTAGTCCTTTAACATAGTATCAGAGCCAAAGTGAGACAAAAAGTCATGGGTTTAAATCTCATCCTCCTCGCGTAAGGTATAAAAAGGCCAATGTTACATCCATATTTCAAGCCCAAAGGGCTCTCATGTGAGGGAGCGTGATAGAGTATATAACAAATTTTGGGCTTTAAATATCAGTTTAAGCTTTTGGTTGAGATGATCCATTAGTAATAGGTATAATGATAGAGCAAATAAATCACTCACGAGCTTTAACCATCTGTTTAAACTTTTGGTTGAGTTGGTCTTCGAACATGGTATCAGAGCCAACATGATAAAAAATACAAAAGTTCAAATTTCATCCACCCCCATTATCAAGTGGAATATTTTACACTGGGTATATGGAGGCCCATGTCATATCCACACTTCAAGCCCAAAGAGCTCTCATATGAAGAGGCATAATAGAGTATATAAATAAATTCCAAGATTATTTAACCATTAGTTTAAGCTTTTAGTTGAGTTAGCCCATTAGCATATATATTAGTTATTTCGTCCTCGATTTTAACATGAAGGATATAAGAAATTAGAGGAAATATGCAAAATTCTATGTATGATTAAGTATCAATAAATCCGTAATAGTGCTAGCAATTGGATGTTTATTTATATATAAGTCAACATTTAAAAGAATAATTTCTTCCTTTTTTTGGTAAAGAACTAGCATACTACCTGTATCCAAATCGATCTCTTAAATCACCTGGCTGTTTGTAATATTTCTACAGATACTTTGAACAATAATTTCAATCTTAAATGTCAACTCAAATATACACCTATTTTGATGTTAAAGTCATAGATATGAATGCTTAAATTTAAACTAATAACTGGTGTGTGTCGGGCGATGCCCCGCATTGGTTTGTATTTTGTACTTCTTTAATTTGATAATTATGTTCAATTGTTTATATAACTAGTATGTGATCCGGAAGTTGCCTTGGATGTTACAATTTTTTTATTTTTTTTTTCAACCTCATATGTATTTTTTTTTTCTAATCTTGTGAAGAATAAATAAATTAAATAACCTCTAATTTGGAAAGAATATTTAATGTTAATTATATGAAATTTAAAACACTAATAAAATTTGGTCGAGATGGTAAGTGTGTAAGCTTTATTTGTTGGAGGTTGGGTTCGAAAATGAAGTTACAAGCTTATGTGTCAAATGTACTTTTAATAGTGACGTGGCATTGTGACATGGTGTCATATACGTTAAAGAGTGTCATGTGGTAGTGTGGCACTGTTCCTTTCCTTTAAAAGAAATGTCTTTTAATACTCCTTCTGTCCCTAATTGTTTGCCCCAAACTATAAATTTACTTTATTAAGGCTTTGGGCAAAAAAATGGTGCACATGGGTTGACACAAATATCAATGAGAGAGATAGAAAGAGTGCAAGTGGGAAAACATGTCAAAAGTAGTATGGGGCAATCTTTTGGGGACACCCTAAAAAGGAAAGTGGAGCAAACAATTAGGGACAGAGGGAGTAGTTAGTATAGATGTCCCATAGTATTGTGTTTTCAAATCAATAACACATTTAAACTATTAGTTCTTAAGAAAAAATCTTGTAAGACTAAGCTTTTAGCTATAAATTTCTCTGATACTTAGAATATTTAACCCATTTTAAATTTCTAACAGGATACCCTACCGAATGAATTTAAGGGTCTGTTTTGTTCACCTTATTTTCACTTATTTCAGGTGTAATAAGTTCTGATAAGTTCAGATAAGTTTAGTTCTGATTTAATAAGTTTTGATAAGGGTTACCCAAATATAAATTACAACTAAAAATAAGTTTGAATAAGGTTTAATAAGTTCAGGTAAATTTAGATAAGTGCATATAAGTTCAGATTAATAAAAGTCTGGTAAATAGAACACACCTTAACTCCAACATCGATTATTGTGGATTCTAACCACAAAAATGATATCAGAGACATTACAATATGAGAATTCAAGAAATAATAATAGTAAAAAAAAAAAATCTTTATGTTATATCTTTTGGAGAATACAAAATGGAGTCCAATCAACCCCCCCCCCCAAAAAAAAAGGAAGAATACCCACTAATAAATAATGATTATTGTAATATGAAAGAGTATATAAACTGGTTTTCATCAGCTTACACTTTTTGACATAGTATAAATCATATTCAAGGGTCTCGACCCTTGTAGTGATAATTTAACATAGTATCAGAGCCAATAATGTCGCAAGTTTAAGTCTCATTCACCCCCACTTTCATGTGGAATATTTCGCGGTATGTACGAGTGGCCCATGCCATATCCCCACTTCAATCCCAATACGCTCTCATGTGAGGGTTGTACGTGATAGAATATAAAACATATTGTTATGCCTCAATAATTAGGTTTGTACTTTGGTTAAGATGATTCTTTAATACTTTTGATCAGGGGCGAAGCCAGGAACTGAAATATGGAGGGGGGGGGGTTGAGATTTATTAAGTAACAAAATATTGTATTTCCCGATGGTATTTGCGATATTATAAATTAGATTTGACTATATTTTATTAAGCAACATAAAGTATTTCATCAAAATAATCAACATTACAACCTATGAAGTCTTGCCTTATTAGTTCAAGCGAAGGATTTGTGTACGATATAAGAGTATAGGCTTGATAGTTCATTTGCACAAAAATCAATAAAATAAATACTTTTTTTTGGTGAGAAATCAATAAAAAAAATATAGAGGAATAAAGAATATTTTTTGTAAAAAAAAAGTTATGCAATTTACTAATTTAGTAAATTAGAATATAGAAAAAATAATTAAAGAAAGTTTGAAATCAAAACAATTGATAAACAAATAAAATGTAAGATTGAAGGGATAAAAGAAATGTAAAGTAAAAATAATAGTACTAGTAATTTTAAGTGGGGAAAAAATTCCCTTAAAAAAAGTGAGGAAAAAAAAAGTAGAAGATTGCCGTAAAAAAAAAAAAGAATAATTAAAAAAAACATAAAAGTGACACCCATAAAGATTAAACACCATACCAACATGTAATAAAGTTACATATTCCACTCTAACCACTAAGCTATACACTAGAAAGTTATATATAAGTCCACCTTTATTGTATATATCTATGGGGGCCAACCTTAAAAATACAAAAGCCGTCAATTGGGCCATGGGGGGCCGGGCCTCCACCAGCCCCCCCCCCCCCCCCTCCATGGCTCGCCCTTGCTTTTGATTGAATTGATCCTCATATAATTAGTGAACACTAGACCCTAATGTAGGTAGGACACCCTACACCCCCCTCTAAACGCGTCATTTAGAGTACTACCCACACCCTCCACTAACTTTCAATTTATCTCTCCTCACCCTTTTTTACATTTTCTCTCTCCACATCCATTTCTCTGCAAGTTTCTCTCTCATCAAAAGTTTCAATTGCAAAATTGTTTTAAATTATAACAAAAAAATCTTTAAGCACTATGAAATTCAATAAAACAAGGCGCAAAATCTAAAAAAGTAAGTTATTTTGTTTAAATTTGGAATGAAAAAGAGTATAAACCCTAGATTTTACAAATTTTTTTGTTGCGATGTATTTCGAAAATGTAATCGAAAGTTCGAATCATCAACCATGAAAATTGTATATCAATGTAAGTATTATACTATAATCTTAGTAATTTTTATTGAAAAACTAGTAAATTATATCAGTTATTCTTCAGTTTTGTTTGCATAGCGAAGGAAACCATTGCAGAGAAGAGAAACAAAGATTATAGTTCGTAGTTTTTTTTTTTTATTATTATTTCTTTATTTTTTTTTTTTTTTTAAATGTTCATTTTCATTTTGTTAAATGTTCATTCATAGGTTAGTATAACGTCATTCACATTTTAATAAATAATAAATGTTAATTTACGTATTGATAAATGTTCATTTTCATTATATACAAATGTTAATTTACATATTGATAAATGTTCATTTTCATTCTTATTCATGATCATTTCATTTTTAACAAGTAAATGCATTAATTTTAAATGAACATGTGCATATACTTAAAAGTTCATTTTTATACTACTAACTATAGCACCCAATTATATCATGAAGTAGTTATTTTTACAATTTTAATAAGGAATTTCAATAAGAGTGTGTGCTATATTGTAGTTGTCATGGAAATGATTCTTACAATTGCAATAAGGAGTGTGTGCTACCTTCAAAAATTTTCAATAACAAACAGAAGAATTATAAATTTTATACATTTTTCATCTATAATAATGCTCCTTAATTAAATGTTCAATTATAAATAATTGTATGTTCATTTACAACTATTAAATAAATATGTTCAGTTTTGAAATATTATATGTTCAATTACAAATATTAATTAAATATGTTCATTTTTGAAATATTATATGTTCAATTATTTATAATTGTATGTTCATTTACAACCATTAAATAAATATGTTCATTATTTTGGAAATATTATATGTTCAATTATAAATAATTGTATGTTCATTTACAACTATTAAATATATATGTTCATTTTTAAAATATTATATGTTCAAGTATAAAATTATATGAGTATAATATCTGTAAAAAAATTTAAAAATTATACACTTCTCATTAAAATCAGAAAGCAAGCTTTATCAATGGTGATTTGAGCTTCTTTATATTTTCCCTGCTTCTTAATCCTTTTTACTTTCCCCCTCTAACCCAGTCAATTAATTAAGCCACAATAACCACTGTTGCCTCATTGCCCCACGACCATTGTTGTCTCGATGTCGCCGCTGCCACAATAACCACCATCATCTCGCCACCACCGCTGCCATAACAACTGCAATTTGTTTGTAATTGCTTCGATTAGGCTTGCAATTTTCTTATTGAGTTTATTGCTTGTGAGTTAGGATCATTAATTGTTTTTTTAGTTTTTTGAAACAAAGGATCATCAATTGCTTTATTATAATTGATACCATGGTAATCTCTTCACACTCTTTATTTTATACGAGTACAATAATTTTTACATGGAATTGAAACTCAAAACAAAATTAACTTGCAATGGTAAACAACTAAAAAAGAAAAAAAAAGAAGTAAACGCAAAAAAGGACCAAATCACGTCACTTGGGGAGGGGGGTGTAGGTAGCAGAAGCTACACCAGGGTGTAGTGTAAAATTTTAAATCCTCTTACCCATTTGTTGAGTTGGTCCTCTAACAATTAGCATGAGCCTCCTCATACCCATTGCAAAATTTGGTTGGATGGGCTTGTAGCCCTCTAACACAAAACAACTTAGGTTTTTTGTCCATTGCAAATTTGGTTGAATGGGCTTGGTCCTCTAACACAAAACAACTTAGGTTTTTTTTTGTTAAATTGATCCTTTGACATGAAATTATTCTACCTTGACAAGATGTAAACCTTATACACAATACTATCTTACACGTCATCTAATTAGCTCGCAGATCTTGAAATTTTGGTAACAAAATCATGATTTCCCTCACATGTTTTATAAATCATGATTTCCCTCACATGTTTTATGTTACCACCATTACTTGAATTTCCAGCCTCTAAATCTCTAGCTATATATAAATTGCATAAATTGCTAAAACAATAAACACATACCAAATTTCTTACACTTTTTTTTAATTAAGTTCAACCATGTCTAGTCCAAAAATTGTCTCTGAAAGGGCTATGATGATTAAATTAGGACAAAGAGCAGTTAAGAAATTTTTAGATGAGATGAAAAAAGAAGATCATGAGGCGAAGATGAGTAACTTACACCATTTGATTTCACGGGGTGAAAAAAGCTAAGGATTGAAGAGCTATCCAAGGAAGAGTTGGATGGTTTCATCAAGTCTCTCCATGCTCTACCTGTTACCGAAAATAGACCATAAAATGTAAAGCATAATCATGCTTTGTTTCTATGTGTTTGACAAAAAATATGAATAAAATTTGGTTCATTATTATCTCCTTTCTAATGTTATTTGATACCATTATATAATTGTTTATGGGAAAATTTGTTTGTAAGGACCTTATATGTTTAAAGTGGTCTAAAGGGCCTAATAAATTTGTTTTGTTGTTTAGGGGGGCCTTGAGGTTGGAATCCGGCAATATTTGGTTGTTTTCTCCGACGTTGACCTCTCATGTGACCTTAAAAAGTTTTTATATTAAAATAAAGGTTATTATGTTGAAATAAAAGTCATTATGACATTACAAAAGCAATACGAGGTTATTTTTTATTTTATTTTTTTTTTGTTTTATGAAAATTTTAATATATTGGTCAATATGAATAATGAAGGTCACTATGTTAAAATCAGGGTCACTATGTTCAACATAACTCATACTTTAGATTCACAATAACATTAAAGGTCACACAAGTTTTAATACAGATTACTATGTTAAAAATAAGGTTACTATGTTAAAATTAGAGTCAATATGTTCAATATAGCATCATGTGTATATAAACCTCATGTGCACAATAATATTATTGTGGATTTGTGGACCAGGTCCACGCAAGATTAGTTGATTGGGAAAATAGTACATCTTACACTAATAAAGTTTGGAAAATACAAATATGTTTTTTATTAAGGTATTTTTTTGGACATGAATTAAGTTTGTTATTTTTAGATTAAAATATTGTTTATTGCAGTATTAATCCTTTCTACAGGTTTATATATGGATATAAATAAATTTTGTGCGGAGTATTAACTTTAGGCTTTAGTCCATTTGATCAAAATCAGAGCTTTTTGTTATTCGATTCCTAATTTATCCAACATTTGACCATGTTGACTTTAAGTGAGTTACATAGTACATTACAATAGAATAAGGCCATGATCTCTTCACCTTATTTTTGATGAACTAAAATATTTTTTACTGAATTGAAATTAGTTTTGCTGAACTGAAATTATTTTTACTGAACTGAAATTATTTTTACTGATTCTCTATTATATTTCTTCTTTAGAGTTACTGATTTTTACTGAACTGAAATTAATTTTACTGAACTAAAATTAATTTTACTGAACTAAAATTATTTTTACTTAATATTATTTTTTTAAGGTGAACTGAACAGGGCCTAATTGTCATTGATAATATAGCTAATGTGTTAGGATATAACTTTTTTTTTTTGATTGAGTCAATCGTTTTTATTAAATAATATATCTTTTATTTACCGTGTAAATCGATAACTATATACTAAAAGACACACCATCAATGACACATGTCGTTTTCTGGTGCGTTCTTAGTTTTGTTTTTTGTTTTTTTTTTATTTTTTAAATTGAAAGCTTATTTTGGGCAAAATTTTCTAATCAAGTTAAAAACAATTAAGTAAAATGTAAATAGCCATAATGGTAGCAAAATAATTATAACAAGAATTTATGTAGCAAATCAATCCTAGCAAGAGTTTTTTATTTTATTTTTATTTTTATTTTTTTTGTCTTTTTCAACAATCTTCTCTACTTTCTATACTAGACTTAGGCTAAATTAAATTTCATTTTTTTTTAAATGACTAAAGAATCAAATACGAAATATTTTTTCTAAAAAAAAAAAATTCAAATAATCATAAAACATATTTCATTCAAGTACTCTAATGTTTTAATTTAAGAAAAATAGTATGTATATATTCAATAATTTTAAGTAAAAATTACAAACACTCTTTTAATGATAACTTTGATAATATCAAAAATATTGAGTATAGTATTAAACTAATGATAAATTATGAAGAACATCGTGCATGGCAGGGGACCTAACCTAGTTAATATTTAAAGCATGATATGAAAGATTACACTCTCTCTATTTTGTAATTGTTTGAAAACTACACATTGATACAATTCTAAGTACAATTAGTTAATATGGTGTATGTAAATTGGGAAAAAATGAAATTGAGAAAGGTGACAAAAATTCTTATATTTACTTGGGGTGTAATGTGTACCTAAGATTATTTTTTGCATATTTTTGATAAATACTGTTAATTTAACAAATAATTAGCAAATGTGCAAGAAACAATTTTGGGTGTACTTTGTATTGAGTGTATTACAAAGTGTATTACAATAATCTTCATAAAATTTTAATTAATGATATAAGATATTTTGTTAAGTCAAAATAATTAGCTAGTCAAATAATACTTTACTTCCCTGTAATTCCCTCTTCCCTCTCCTCTCCTTTCTCCTCTTGTCCTCTCTTTTAGAATTTTATAAATTGTTGGTCGTTAAGCCTGAAATAGTCTAATTTCTCTTGAAATTAGACTATTTTCGACCCTTTATCTTGTTTTTCTGTAACTTTAATTTTTAGTTTTCTATATATCTACACAAGTAATATAGATATTCACTCGTCTCTCAATGGCGGACTCGTTATTTTTTGTTAGTATAGTTGTTTGTCTTTTGCTAGAGTTTATATGTGAATTAGGGCTTATAAAATAAATCGTTAGACTGTCTCTTTGAAAAGGCTGCATATTTCAGCGATATGTACGAGATATGTACCACAGTGCAGCATCTATTCAACGATCGTAGATTTGAAGAAAGGAACCTTTAGTTGATTCTATTTTATTTATGCATTTGTTAATTTATATTTCATTTATAGATGTCGTATGGATTCTTATTAATGAACTAATTTTGTTGAAAAAAAAATTTCCTCTATTTTTATTTTTAGTGCCCCATTTTAATTAGGCATGTCAATGCAAAATTTGACCAATTGTTCTTTAATTATTAAACAAAATATATAAATTATTAAAAAAAATTATATTTGAAGACTATTCTAACAAGCACCCACACGATTAAATTTGTCTTATAAATGAATCGATAACATTGGTTAAAGTGGTTTAAGTGTATAGTGCAAAATGTCTATATATAACACTTAAATAAACACAGAGTAAAATTAATTTCAGTTCAATAAAATAGTTTTAATTAATAAAAATCATTTTTTTTAACGAACAAATATTATAGATAATCTGTAAAATAATTTTAATTCTATAAAAATATTATAGAAACTAGTTTTATGCCCCGTGCAACGCCCGAGTTGTTTATTGAATTTTGAGATAAATTTTTAATTTATGTGTCAAATTTTAAAATATATCTCTAATACAAATTAGTTAGGAATTGATGTACTTTTGTGACGATTTAAACTACGTAATAGGCATGTAAATGACTAATAATAATATTGGTATTTTTCTTAGAGTTATAATCTAATATTTTTTTTGAATAAAATTATAATTCAATTTATACATATGAAATATTTGTATTTTATTGAAAATAAAACTCTCAACTAACAATTTTATCGTAAAATTCTGTCCAAATTTGATTGAAAATAGAATTCTAAACTAATTTTTTTTTATCCTATGAAGCCTATATTATCTAAATATATCCAACGTGGCGCGACACTTGACGAAAAGTTGGAATGCCAAGTGTCGTTGTCTCGTGGCATGACTAAAAGTTTAGCTTTATATATTAGTTGTATGATTGGGGCCACTATCTCTTTCTCCTTCCCTGAGGCAAATCGTGATATTGAGCAAGAACATACACCGCAAATCACCTCATCCCAGCAAATTAAAACCCACCAACCACCGCATCCTAGCAGCAAATCACCAACCACCGCATCACCAGCCAAACCCACCAACCACTGCATCACCAGCCGCAAATCGCACCGTATCACCGCAAATACATCGTCATCTTCGTTTTGAGGGGTTTTTGATTGATTAAGAAAATGCATCAATTTCTTCAATTTGGTTGGATGATTCAAGTGTATCAATGTTATTTTGTGATTTGTGTGCCCTAAAATCCTATATTTCTTTGAAAATTGAAATGAATTGAATGGGTAGTTGTGTTTGAAGGGGAAAGGGTTGTTGAACGAAATATTGGGTGCGAACTGCCGTACCTAATAGTTGCGTATAAAATATAGTCAAAGGTATAGATTATTGGGTTTTAGCCCATTTAACGGCCTTAATTTTGGAATTTTGACAATTACCACCTTCTATTATGTCCATTTTAGCAATTACCACCTTCTTTTTTTTTTTTTTGAAAATTACCACCTTCTATTTTCAAAAACATCAAAAGTTACCACCTTCTTGCCTCCCAACTACCACATGACGTCATTTTAGGCCCATTCTTTTCCTTCCCTCCCTATATCCCTCACATTTCTCATTCCTAACTCGATTCTCACCCCCCCCCCCTTTCACCTTTTTCCCCCAAAAAATCAGAAACACTTCAATTCAGTGCTCCAAATCAAAATTGACGAACAATTATTGGTGGTTTGAGGGAAAAAAAGTGAAAGAGGAGATGAGAATCCAAATAGGAATGAGAAATGGGAGGGAAATAGGGAGGTAAGGTAAAGAATGGGCCCAAAATGACGTCATGTGGTAGTTGAATTGGGAGGCAAGAAGGTGGTAACTTTTGATGTTTTTGAAAATAAAAGGTGGTAATTTTCAAAAAAAATAAAATAAAAAAAAAAAAAAAAATAGAAGGTGGTAATTGCTAAAATGGACATAATAAAGGTGGTAATTGTCAAAATTTCTAAATTTCTCTAAAGTAGTGCATGCACTTGATTGACTATACTTTGCCAACCTAAGTCATGATTACTGAAGTAGCTAGTTTAGCATATAAATTACCTAAATTGACCATTACCCTTTCAAAAAAGAATTAAAGTTTAAAGCTTAATACACAAAGGAGTTTTCCTTTAAAAGAAACAAGGATTTAAAACTCAAAAAGAGCCCAAATATACTAGAGACAATCTAAATCAAACAATTTAGGGATACACTCTTTGCGCAAAGAGAATTGAGACATTCTCGGCACTTATTATTATATTCCGTGCTATAAAAATGTGCGAGACTTAGTTGACTTTACTACAAACCTTCCTAATCTGTCCTTGATCACCTAGGAGGACATCAAGGGCTTGCATTTTAATCATAGCTCTTACAAATTTGGTATTGAATAGAGCACCATTTTGAGCAAATTGCCGAACAAAGCCACTTGTTAAAGGATGTCGTGACAAGGCTTGATCTATTGGTAAGATTCCTCGTCCTTTGAGGAGTTGATCAAAGTAAGAGTTGTCAAATTTGTTCGAGCTTTGTAGATTTTGGTCCAAAAATGCAAAGTTATTTGTTCTTGTGCCTCGGGGGCAAGTACGACTTAGTTGTTGACGAAGGTTTGAGTCCATATTTAGGTCAAATTGGCTAGTACCTTCATAAAGTCGATCTTGGAAGAATGAACAGTGTGATTTTCCAATAGTGTGTCCACCACCTAATTCAATGAATTACACATTTATAAGAATTCTTGATTATTTCCAATAATTATTAAATGGTTGATTCATAAAATAGAAAAAAAATGAGAGAAAATACAACTATACCAAAAAGAAGCACCATTTCTTCGGGAGTAAATTTTTTTTCCTTAAAGGCTAAGATACTTTCGGTAACAGATCCGGATGGGTTTGGAATTCTCACATCTCGGGCGTTAGATACGAGTCCATCTCTTCGTCCGGTTTGTACAGAATATACTGGCCCACCACCCTATTTAGGTAGATCCATAATTTGATTAAAAATGTTATTCACTAGAAATAATAAACATTAAGTTTAATTTACTAAATTAGAAGGGCAAAGAATGAGGATGTAAGTTTAGAACATGATTATTAATTTACCAGCTTAATAAGTTCTGTTGTTGCAATTGCAATAATGTCAGCACAAGAGACGACTTCAGGACATTCTGCTTCAGCCACACCCTTCAAAGTATCAATAAACTCGTACCCTCTAACACTCAAATTAGGACCCGCAGTTTTCTCAGATGATGGTCCATTAATTAAAATTGATGCATCACACCCCTGAGAAAAGAACCAACTCGTTAAATAAACCATATCTATATATTAAAACGAAATCTCATGTACTCACGTGAAATTTTTTGTTAATTATTTTTTTTCCATGACAATTAGCTACTATACTACAAATATTGAGCTAGGTTTGATAAAAAAAAAAAAAAAAAAAAAAAAATACTTACATGGACAAAGCAATCATGAAATTGCATGCGAAGGAGAGCCGGAAGAAGAGTTGCATCCTTACGAAAAAGTTCTTGGACTTTTGTAGTTATGGTAGCCTCAATGTCAACATTTCGTTTAGGACATAAACCCTTATAGAAGCCTACTTGCAAACCCGAAGGCCTCGATGGAGTATTCGAATAAATTGGTTTCGGACTTGAAGGACTTGACGGATTCGTAGGAAAAGGGCTCATAGGACTAAAAGGAGTAAACGGGGTAAATGGAGTGAACGGGGGTAAATGGAGTAAACGGGAAAGAATTGTCGTCTTCTAGTGAAGAATGTAAAATACGTGAATGTTTACGACCCTCTAATGTTGCTTGACCATCAAATGTACCGCGATGACCTAACCTAGAACGCTTTGGCAATTTGGAAGCATGACTCTCACCAACATGGCTCAATACCAAGATGAGCAATATGGTAGTTGCCTTAAGTAATAATGTAGCAAAAGTTGGAAGACTCATTATATTTATTGAACGCTCTCTTCACTTCTTTAGTACTAAACTGGTTAGTATGTTGCTCAATTATAATGATTTGTTTTTGTAATATGAGCAATATTTGGTGGTTTAGTCCTTTGAGAATGCATCACTTATATATGCTTGGAAGAGCAAGCATAAGAATTTTGTTTATTCAAGATACCAATTAAATAATAATGCAACATGGACGAAGTTTCTTTTATTCCTATAATGTAGTAAGATGATTAGAATTAGACTACATTTTCTTATTCGATTAAGATCTAACATGAGATTTATGCTTTTAAAAGCATATGATAGGGTAAAATCAATAGAACATGAAGCCGCAATGATATGGAATACACTAAAGAGTATGTAACATAATATGTATGCCACCTGTTTTAGTTTTTTAGTGACTCATTATATTATGCTTGGAGTTTTTGGAGACTTATATGTGGAGATCGAGTATAACATTTATAACCTCTATACCTCAATACAAAAAAGTTTTTAAGGTATTATAGAGGAGTTCAAACATTGGCTAGAAGCAAAGAGAACCACTCCAGTCTCTAGACCGGGAAGACCTTAGATCAAACTGGAGCAAAGAGAACCGATCCAGTCTCTAGGTCAAGATTTTATTTTTTTAAAAAAAATTGATTATTTAATTCAGTCTAATAATCCACAACCCCTTTAAAATAAGTCTGGTTTTTTTTGTTTAATATTATGAATGAAACTTGTATAATGATTTTATCTTCAATATGGTATAAATATTCTTATATTATGCACTGTATATTTATTTATTTATTTTTATGTTAGGTACTTAAAACAAGCCGATATTAATTGAAATTTAGTTAAACCTCTAACTCTTGAATTTTAAATATTCAGCCATTGAGTCCTATCTAATTTGATCTGGTCTGGATTAGTGAATAGTCCTAAGATATTCACTTACAGTCCCACAAAAATTTCCAAATATATGAGTAGCTACCTAGTATGGAGTACATTTTGGGTTCAAATAAGTTACATCATATAATCTTCCCTGCAAAATTATTGCTACCTTAAACATCGGTTTATTCCTAATGTATCTAACCTAGTTGTGATTAATTTTAAATCAAACGCCCTAAAAACTAGAATTATTGCATGTCACCCTACTTTTAGGACTACCTATTTAATTATATATGAACTATGATTAGCTTATATTTTTAGTCAATCTGCACGTTGTTCAAATGAAGAATATTACATTTTATTTACAACTTTTTTGTTAATTGTTTTATTTTTTTTAAAGATCATATTACATACAGCTTATATTAACGTTACATTAGATCTTAGACTTATTTTTAATGCCAATGAAAATGTTTGCAAACGAAAGTCAAATTTATAATTTTAATTAAAAAAAATGAAAAGTCAAATTTATTTTACCTCATCTATGAATATCCATGTGATTAACACATGTATTATAAAGTTGTTTGAGTTGTAGTTGATGTTTAGAAAGATTAAAAACTACTGCAATTGCCGTTATTGTTTGACTAGCTATATATTCCAGGTAGTTGTTGTTGTTGGAGAAGAAGTAGAATGTAAATGCACATGATCGATCTCCATGCTAGCATATACTCGATCGTCACTATATGTATTAAAAACTTATAGATTGCATGACTTGATTTTGCTTTTTTGTTAAAATGTTTGTTTATATGTATTAATATATATACTTGTGAATTGTGATATATACAGTATCATATAATCGTATACAAGTTTTTGAATAAGACTGTATTGAAGTCATATGAACGCCTTGTACTTGCGTTAGGCCAAGGGAACTCGGAACCCTAATATGTTTACAATGACTCACAAAAGTAGTTTTTTTTACTCGTATTTTATTTTAATTTATTTTTAATTTTTATTTATTTTAAGACACAATTTTTAAATTATAATCTTATATTGATACTATTAACATATATCAAAGGGTATTGAAACTTTTACGTATATGTATTAGTTTCTGCATCAATTTAGCTTAATTAAAAAATTGGGAAAAAATTTGGCACATATTTATAAGTGGATTTCATATTTATATATGCTAGCTAGGTTAGATGTAATTAATTTTAATGTTTGTTTGAACCTAATGATGATGAACGACGTAGGTTGGATTAAGATGATAGTGATCAATTAATTCAATAAGGCAATGAAATCTCTATGAGAAGAGGTTGAACAAATTATTGTTAGGGCATGAAATTCTCTATGAAAATAGGTTGAATAAATTGTTAGGAAATTGCGATTAATGTCTCTGATATGCATTCTATGAATTGTAGTTAATATGTTAGGAAAGCATAAACCTAGGTAAAATGTTTTCTCTGTGAAATCGACACTGACTTACCATATTATATATATTTAGAATGAATAGTTAGGCTATTAATTTTATTAGATGCGGGAATTTTAATCAAATTTTTGTTCCTTTTTCGGGGAGATGATATTGTTTCCTGTTTTACTTAGTTGGCTTTTATTTTTGGTGCGGTAAATCGTATAAGTTATATAATCCATATATATATATATATATATATATATATATATATATATATATATATAGAAATTCCATAGTTATAGGGATATTCTGTATGTTTTATTGTTTTTGCATCTTTCCCGTGCTAGCCATGCCATGTTGACCTTTTTATAACAACCTTATGCTACAAGCTTATTATAGCCTCGCCTAGTTGTGAGATTACGTTTAGATGCGTGGAATTATATTGGAAGTTATTTTTAATTGTATTGTTGTGCTACTTGAAGGAAGTTTCTACAAAAATAAAAGAATTGAATTATGGAAAGGTTAATTTATAGAGTAGAATCACCATAGATTTGTTGAATTTTTAATAGATTAAAAGTGAATTAAGAAACGAGTTGAAACTAAAAAGGCCTAGGAGCCCAATTACAATAAAGATAATCATAAATCAAACAATTTTGGGATACACACTAATCCCCTAAGAGAATTGAGATTTTCTCTGCAATTATTATTTTCCAACCTAAAAAACAAAAATGCAAGTCTTAGTTGACTTTGCTACAAACCTTCCTAATCTGTCCTTCATTGCCAAGGAGGACGTCAAGAGCTTGCATTTTAATCATAGCTCGTACAAATTTGGTATTGAATAGAGCATCATTTCGAGCAAATTGCCGGACAAAGCCACTTGTTAAAGGATTTCGTGTCAAGCCTAGGTCTATTGGTAAGATTCCTCATCTTTTGAGAAGTTGATCAAAGTAAGAGTTGTCAAATTTGTTCGAGCTTTGTGGATTTTGATCCAAAAATGTGAAGTTATTTGATGGTGTGCCTCGGGGGCAAGTAAGACGTAGTTGTTGAAGAAGGTTTCGGTCCATAGTTAGGTCAAATTGGATAGTTCCTTTGTAAAGTCGATCTTGGAAGAATGAACAATGTGATTTTCCAACTGTGTGTCCACCACCTATTTCAATGAATTACTCATCAATAAGTACTCTTGATTAATGTTCTTCAAAAAAAAAAAAAAAAAAAAAAAATTTCTTGATTAATGTCAATGTATGTTCATAGAATGGTTGTTTATTTTTTTTTTAATTAAATGACAAAATTATAAAGCTATACCAAAAAGAAGCACCATTTCTTCGGGAGTAAAGCCTTTTTCTTTAAAGGCTAAGATACTTTGAGTAAGAGATCCTGATGGGCTTGGAAATCTCACATCTTGAGCATTAGATACAAGTCCATCTCTTCTCCCCGTTTGTACTGAATATACTGGTCCACCACCCTATTTAGGTAGATCCATAAATAGGATAACAAATAAATATTATTTTCTAGAAACAATAAACATTGATTTTACCATGTTATGAGGCAAATAAATAGAATAATTTACTAGCTTAATAAGTTCTTTAGTTGCAATTGCAATAATGTCAGCACATGAGACGACTTCAGAACATTCTGCTTCAGCTGCATTCTTTAGAGTATCGATAAATTCGTACCCTCTAACACTTAAATTAGGACCCGTAGTTTTTTCAGATGATGGTCCATTAATCAAAATTGAAGCATCACATCCCTTGTATAGATATATAGGCAAAAAGGAATCAACTAGTTAATCAACAATGTCTTGAAATTAACAAGAAATCTTAAGAATTCATGCACGTGAAATTTTTTGTTATTCTTTTCTTCATTCCACTTACTACTGCCTCATTTAATATTAAGTTGCAACAAAGCAATTTTATACGTCTTTGTCGCAACTAACAGCTAACGAAGGTACAACACTACTACGTAATATATTTTAGATCATTTTGAAATGGATTAGAAAAAAATTACTTACATGGACAAAGCAATCATGAAATTGCATCCGAAGGATTGCAGGAAGAAGAGTTGCGTGCTTGCTAAAAAGTTCTTGGACTTTTGTTGTTATGGTGGCCTCAACGTCGACATTTTTGTTAGGACATAAATCTTTATAGAAGCCTACTTGCAAACCAGAAGGTTTTAGAGGATTATTTGGAAAATTAGGAGGTCTTGAAGGACTTAATTGTGAATTAGGAGCATTTATAGGAGGGCTATATATTACTTATTGAAGGAGAAAAAAAGTCGGTTGAAGGATCGAAAGGAGAATTAGGGTTAGGAGGACTAAATGGATTTGTAGGAAAAAGGTCTCGTGGGACTATGAAAGGGAGTAAACGGGGTGAATGGAGTAAACGGGGTAAAGGGAGTAAACGGGGCAAATGAATTGTCATCTTCTGGCGAAGGAAGTAAATCATTTGAACTTGTATGACCATCGTTGTTATGCCAATGACACTCACCAACATGGCTCAATATCAAGATGAGCCATACGGTAATTGGCTTAACTAATGTTGCAAAAAATGTAATACTCATTGTGTAGGTGGAGGGTGGTTTCGGGGTTATGGGTCGGGAAACGAAAATGGGGAAAGGGAAGGGGTGGGGTGCATAGGTGGAGGAAAGGGTGGTAGGGGTGGAGTCGCCGGCGTCGGGCGATTCTCTAGGACGTCGGACGCCGGAAGGGGGTGGGTTTGGGAACGGCGGTGGTGGCGCGGTGGGTGGGGCTGGGGTGGCTGGGGTAGTTTTAGGTTTTTAATTTTTTAATTTTTATTTATTTTTTATTTTTTTTAAACAAATAAAATAGTGACACGTATCACTGTGGACCACATTTAACGGAAGTCGTTAAATGGTGGTAATACCAATTTTTTGGAAATTTGTATGGTGTTAATACCCATATTTTTTTTTTTAGGTGTTAAAAATCATTTTCGTGTTTTTAGCAGGTGTTAAAATCTAAAAAAACCTATTTAGAATGTATTTTTATTGCTTGGTGTTGTCTTTAAGAAGATCAAGTTATAAAAATGGGAGAGCAAAAACTATTAGAATAAATTTTAAAAATTATACATGACCCATGAATTTCATTAATTTTTTGCAAAATGGGGATGCAAGTGCTCCCCTTGAGAGCCAAATACATCTTCCAATGTGGGCAGTGTTAGAGTAGAGTCAATTTCTAGTCAATTCAATTCGAGTTCGAGTTCAAGCTGTTGCTTTATAAGAATACTACAAGAGGGGGGTGAATTGTAGTTTGGAGGAATTTAGCTAACTTTTTGCGGAATTGATAAAATAAAGCTAAAGGAACTTTAAGATAACACAGAGAGATTTTACGTGGAAAACCTCTTGACCATAACAAGAGGAAAAACCACGACCACTTGGGATTTTAGAAAAGATTCTTCACTATAACAGGGCAAACAACCTATTACAAACTAAAGAATCAATCTTCAAGTTCCTCTATGAACTTGAAGTTCCCAACAGCAAGTCCCTCTACTTGCCACTCTTCTCTTCTCTATTCTCTTCTCTCTCTTTCTCAACTGATTTCTCTTAGAGTTCACTCAAACTCCCAATTCCCAAATTACAACTCAAGTAAATAAAACTCTAGTGAAAGTAATTAAGAAAAACACTTAAGTGGAATGCGACACTTGACTCTTTTAGAAAACAAGAAAGATAGATAGATATGATTGAGCCAGGTCAAGTTATCCAAGAATAACTTCAATATTTATAGAAAAACATTGCTTGGGAAAAACGCCATAACTCCTATCACTTGAGCCACCACTGCTGCATATCAACGCCACTACTTTGCACCACTTCCAGATTTTCAATCATGTCCTAAAAACCAGGGCACGTTGATCCTCTTAGAAGCAGTTTGTACGCAAGTGGTGAAGACTGAATCAACAGTTAGTAGCGCAAGTTTAGGGAGTTAGTTTTTCAAGGATATTTTTCTGAAATCAAAAGATATTATCTGAAGAACAAAATAGAAAAGATATTTTCCAAAACCGTTTTTCCTATTTTCTAGCAATCTAACAAATTCTATCTTTTTGACAAATTCAAAGACGCATTCACTAAGCATCACTTCCTAATTAAACTCACTTACATAAAACCTAAAATATATAAAATATCCCATACTTTATTTTCTCTAGGAAGTCTCTTCTCCGAGTCTTCTTTCCTTAGCCTCAGCTCTGATCTTCAGTTCCTTTATAGGAACACTGGAACTAATCTCTTTATTCTTTTAGCTCTTGTTCCTTTGCCTCAAGTTATCCCTGCAACTTGTCATAACAAACTACAAAACTCATAAGGCATTAGTCGATCTATTTATTTGACTTGTGTTATCATCAAAACATCAAGGGGCAACACAAGTCAATTTAGTTCAGGTTTGAAACATGTTCTTTGCATGTTACATGTTTGAGTCAAATTTGGTCCAGGTCAATTTTGGGTTGAGTCATTATCGTAAAGGATGAGTTTGGTTTAGGTCATTACTGTGTTCAATTCAATTATGAGTCGGACCGTTGTCAGGTTAGTTCAAGTACAACTTGAGTTATTATCATGTCCCTAATTCAAAAACACTTTGCATCAATTTAATAAATTTATGTAATATTTTTCACAAAAAATATAAGATTAATCCATTAACCATGAGTCCATCCACCCAACGCATAAAATTCCTAAAACTAACATGTCCATAGCTTATACTGAGTGAAATTTTAAAATTAAAAACTTATACGAAGTACTAAAGGTCTAATTACTTAAATCTAATTAATTTTCTAAAGATGAGATGTTCAAAACTTATATTGAAATGTCCAGTGACTTATATAATTTGTTTCACAATAAATCAAGACTCATACAATATTTTCTCTTTCAAGAATAGATTGCTAGAATTATTTTCTAATTATTTATTTGAGTGAAGAGTAGTATAGCTAATAAATATTAGTTTTGACACAAATAAGCAGATGATTTCCATAACATAAAAGTGTATGCCATAATAACTGGAAAAAAAACAAAATAATAATAATAATAATAATAATGGAACAGGTTGATTTGAATTCAGATCATGTCATTAATATCTTGGATTGAATTTGAATTTCAGCAGGTTAAATCAGGTCATCTCTAGGTTGGGTTATATTCAGGTGAAAGCCACCATTACTTTCTCAAGTTCAACAAAACATAGTATATGTAACTGATGAACTTGTATTTTTCACTAAATTGAAATTATTTTTATTAAATATTAGTTACATGCTCAAAATTTGAATAATCATGCATTGACACCCCTTGTTTTAGAACTACCTAATTATGATTAGCTTAAGCTTCTAGTCAATCTCCAAGTTGTGTTCAAATAAAAAGCAATTTAATTTATTCATAACTTTTTTTTTTTTTTTTAATTTGAAACTAATTTTATTTTCTTAAGATCATATTATTCACAAAATCACAACCAATAATAACGTTGTTACAGAACATATTTTTTATTTATTATGTTATGCTAATGAAGTCGAATTCATTATTTTAATAAACAAAAATAAAAAGTCAAATCCATAACACTTCATTATTTAAACATCCATGTGGTTAATCATTATTGTTAATTTGTTTTTAGGGAAAGGCATGAGATCAACACGTGCAGTATTTGTTATTTGAGCTGTTGCTTCTTTTAGAAAGGTTTAACATTATTGCAATTTTTTTATTTAATTAATGATAAGAAAATTAGGGAATATTAAAATAAAACGCTAAAAATTATTATACAATTGCTGTTATTGTTTGACTATAGGAAATCCAGGTAGCAATTGTTGGAGAAGTGGAATGTAAATGCACATTAGTATTAGGCTAATGTTGGAATTATTACCCTAAAGTTGGCATTATTCAAGAACAATACCAAATTAGAATCATTAAAAAAATCACCTAAATTTGAGGTTATTAAAACCAATTTTAGCTTATTAATTTGTTTTTGTAACATATATACTTTTATGTCTTCAAAAAAAGTTTTGATTAATTAATTTACTTAAAAATACCAAAAAAAAAAAATAATAAAGAGGGGGGGGGGGGCACATTATATTGCATTTTAGATAAAAGCAAATAATTTTTCTCAAAAAAAAAAAATAAAAATAAAAGCAAATTATATAAGTGGTTTTAAAACCATTATTCGATCAACATCATATGAAATTTTTTATGTACACTCAAGTACAAAATACATCATGGTTATTTCTTGCTCATTTAATGGTTAAATGAGCAATAACTATCTTTTTAATCATCAAAATAAACTACAAAAATACATTGGATACACTGTGCACTAAGGTATATATAACAACTTTTGCAAATCATAACAATAAAAAGCACCTACAAAATACAGAGTATATACCACTGTTTATGCTACGGTTAGAAACTAAGCAAAAGGACCTAAGATAACCGCCACATATGTACTTCTTTTTTACAAAAAGAAAACTGACTTCATCACATACAAGATAGCTAGCCAAACTACACTTACATACAATTTCTAAGTAATCTAAAAAACAATACAAGTACGAAACACCTTACAACTCATTACTTCCTCCGTTCTATATTAATATAACAAGGATGAGATTATGCATCCCAAAACAAATTTCATATGCTAATTATATATAATTTTGTAAGAGTAAAAATTATAAAAAGCTCATATTGTGAAAGTATTTTGTGAGACGAATCCAACAAGATTCCAGGTGACTATATTTTGCTTAACATATAAATCATGTTATATGGTCAAACAAGAGTGATGAATAGTTTCAAAAGTCCATTGTTGCAATATTAATAGAACAAATGAAATACATCGCAAATTCAATCAACAATCACCTTAAAAAAAACTTCATCTTAATCAATACAATATGTGAGTTAACATTGGCTTGAAATCCACTGATGCATAGTTGTTTGGGTGAAAATACTCATGAGGTCCTCCTGATCCTTTGGTGATTATGAAATCCTAGATATTCAATCATTCCTAGACGAATAAACAACGAAATTAATCATAATAGGAAAAAAATACCATCTCAAGGATAAGTTCTAATTATTGAAGCGTTTAAAACTTTATAAGGTTTACAAGTCACAACTAGTAAGAACACCAGTGGAAGTCCTTATAAAAATCCAGAATTGAAATCAAGAAGAAAATAAATGACATTTTTTCTTATTTTTCTTCTTCCTTCATGGGCTCTTAAAAAGGGTAGTCCGGGTGCACCATGCACCCGGAAAGAACATTAGGTATATTTAAAAGAACATGGGCGAAAAAAAGAACATTATAGATATTTATAAAGAACGTGAGCATAATATGTTCTTTAAGTTTGATCATTATGTTTTTTGAGTTTAAACAATATGTGCTTTACATTATACAATATGTTCTTTAATTTATGTACATTAAAAAAAATAATAATAATAAAAATCAATCACCCGAGTAATCAGGGAAAAGAACATGTTCTTTAATGTATTATCATGTTCTTTTTGTAAAGACTTTATGTTCTTTGGCTAGAGGTGATCAAAGTTAGACCGGTCCTATTTTGGGTGGGTTTTGGGCAGAATTTTTTCGCCCCCAAATCCGGTCGGACACAGCCCGTAAATTTAATTTTTTGGGCGGGTTTGGAAATGCGTTTTTATGCATTTTAGTTGATTTTTTTACTCGACCCGAAAAGCCCACACCGCCGGACCATTGTGGGCGAGTTTGGACACAAAAACTTCGGCCCAAAACTTAGCCCAACCAGAGAAGTGAGCCGATTTTTTAACCTTGGCCCGGCCCGCCCAATGATCACCTCTATCTTTGTCAAACACAAACATGTTCTTTTTGTCAAATATTATGTTCTTTTTCAAACACGTTCAACCACCCAAGTAACCATGAAAAATAACATGTTCTTTTTATAAAGACTTTATGTTCTTTATATTGTCATGTTCTTGTCAAACACAAACATGTTCTTTTGTCAAACACAAGTATGTTTTTTTTCAAACACTATTATATTCTTTTTTTTTTGCCATGTTCTTCAAAATATGTCTAATGTTCTTTCCGGGTGCACCATGCGCATGGTGCACCCGGGTGCACTATACTATTTTCATCAAAATATGAGCTCTACCATGTATGTCACATTTTTATTCAATTCCCACGTTACAAACTTACAATTGGATTTAAGTGACATACTCCCTCTGTTTTTAAATACTTGCTCCTCCATTTCTTCTATTTCTTCATGCACGAAGTTTTAAGAGAAATCAGAGAAAGTAATGAAATATGGGGATAGTGGGGTAGGTGGAAGGATAAAAAATTGTAAAAAGCAAAAGTAGTGGAGAAATTGGAGGAGAGAGAATATGAAATTAATAAAATATAATTTATGTTGGGTCTATTAGGTGAGAGAAATGAATTAAATATTATAAAAGCTTTCCAAATAAGGAAATAGAGCAATCATTTAAAAATAGAGAGAGTATATGGTTAATACCTTAGGAGGTTTATGCAACAAGGTAGAGAGGCATTAATTCGGGTGTTTGAGTCTGGTTTGGTGAGTTTTTTTTTTTTTTTTTTTTGGTGAAAAGGGTTTGGTGAGATTGGCTCGAATCTATTATAAATTTGAGTTATGATAAATAATTGTTTTCATATAAGTCAAAATCTAAATTCAGATTGAATGATCGATTCTGACACCTCTAAACGAGTACATATATTTAGAATTTGGTTCATGTTGGGTTACAGCCCATATTTAATTGCTCAATTATTTATTTTTTTTTTTTATTTTTTTTTTTTTTTTTTTTATTTTTTTTTTTTTGCTTACAGTTTTATCTAAATAGTGCACTTAATTGAGAGAATGAGAGGTCGATTTGTTTTCTTTATGTCTAATAAAATCATGGAGCATTATGAAGTGAAGGATCTACACATTTCTTTGGCATGCATATGGCTCACCGGCATACATGTTCAAAAATATTCAAAAACAAAATAAGAAGCTATTTGGCTATTAAAATGAATGAAATTTTAAAGCTTAATACATTATACATACATGTTTCGAAACTCAAAAGATCAAGAAGCCCATTTACAAATAATATACTCACAAATAAATCAAACAATTTTGGGATATACTCTTAGTGCTAAGAGAATTGAGAAAAGAATAATGTCTACGACTATTATTTCTCATGTTCTACAAATATGCAAGTTTAGTTAACTTTACTACAAACTTTCCTAATTTGTCCTTGATCGCCAAGGAGGACATCAAGGGCTTGTAATTTAATCATAACACTTGCAAACTTAGCATTGAATAAGCCAGGATTTTGAGCATACTGTAGAACAAAGCTACTCGTTTGAGAATCACGTGACAAAGCTTGGTCTATTGGTAAGATTCCTCGTCCATTCATGAGTTGATCTAAGAAAGAGTTGTCAAATTTGCTCGAGCTTAGTGGATTTTGATCAAGAAACGTGAAATTATCTGAGTTTGTACCTTGGGGGCAAGTACCACTTAGTTGTTCACGTAGGTTCGAGTCCATATTTGGATCAAACTGGCTTGTACCTTCGTAAAGTCGATCTTGAAAGAACAAACAATGTGATTTTCCAATCGTGTGACCGCCAGCTGTTTCAATAAATAACACGTTCATATATAAGAAATTTCTTGAACAATGTCACTATATACTATAATTGTAACAAAGGAATATTTTATATCTCACAAATAATACCCCTTTATTACAATTAAAAAGTAACGGAGGCAGTATATACATTCTTTTGGATATCGAAAGGTTATAAATTTAATAAATATTATGAAATTAATAGAGCTAAGGTAGAAATGTAAATTTACCTATAAGAAGCAACATTTCTTCGGGGTTAAAGTTTTTTTCACCAAAGGCTAAGATACTTTCGGTAACAGTTGCGAATGGGCTTGGAAGTTTTACGTCTTGGGCATTAGATACGAGTCCATCTTTTCGCCCTGTTTGTACAGAATATCCCGGTCCACCACCCTATTTAGATAAATCATACTGAGATTAATTAAAAGTGTTATTCAAAAGAAATACGAAGTAATAATAAACTTAAGTTATATCAAATTATGAGGGTGAACAATGAGGATAGTAATTTACCAATTGAATAAGTTCTTTGGTTGCAATTGCTATAATGTCGGCACATGAGACAACATCAGGACATTCTGCTTCAGCTACACTCTTCAAAGTATCAATAAACTCGTACCCTCTAACACTCAAATTAGGACCCGCAGTTTTCTCAGACGCTGGTCCATCAAGTAAAATTGAAGCATCACATCCCTGTTATAAATACGTAGACAAAAAAAATATTAGCTCATTAAATTAATTAACTAATCATATCTAGGAATCAAAAAGGAATCTCAAGTACTCACGTTAAATTGTTTGTTAATAATTTTTCATGCCACCTAATAAATAAAATTACATTATTTTTTAAAACAACATTAAATAAAAGAACTTACATGGACAAAACAATCATGAAATTGCATACGAAGGAGAGCAGGAAGAAGAGTTGCATCCTTGCCAAAAAGCTCTTGAACTTTAGTAGTAATGGTGGCCTCAACGTCGACATTTGGTGTAGGACATAACCCTTTATAGAAGCCTACTCGCAAACCCGAAGGTCTAGTAG
Organism: Chenopodium album; assembly: GCF_948465745.1. Taxonomy (NCBI): domain Eukaryota; kingdom Viridiplantae; phylum Streptophyta; class Magnoliopsida; order Caryophyllales; family Amaranthaceae; genus Chenopodium; species Chenopodium album. The sequence continues at coordinate 71,020,423 of NC_137837.1, forward strand.
GGTTGGAAGAATTTGGAGGAGTACTTGACGGACTTACTGGTGAAGAAGTGGGAGCATTTGTGGGAGGACTAACCACAGGACTAGAAGGCGAAGGCGAGGTTGTAGGAGGATTTGAAGGCGTTGAAGGGGCCGGAGTTGTAGGAGAACTCGAAGGACTTATCGAAGAGGAGAAAGAAGTAGGACTAGGAGGACTAGAAGAATCTGTAGGAAAATTAGGGCTATTCATAGGACTAAAAGGAGTAAACGGAGTGAAAGGACTAAACGGACTTTCGGATTCTCGTGATTCAAGTAAAACACGTGAGAGTTTACGACCCTTGAATGCATTCATTTGACCATCGAACTTACCTCGATGACCTATTCTAGTTCGCTTTTCGGGCAAACCCGAGCCGTGACACTCACCAACATGGCTCAATGACAAGATGAGCCATATGCTAAGTGCCTTAAGTAATGTAGCAAAAGTTGGAAGACTCATTTGGTTTTGTGATTTGAGAAATATTTTGGTGGTTTGGTCCATTGAGAAAGCAACACTTATATATATGAAAGGGTAGGAAACATGAGCATAATTTGTTTATTCTTGTTACAAAATAATGTGGTAACGTGGAAGTTTCAAATGTTGGTATTATGTAGTGTGATAACTAATGAGTGATCATTAGACTACATTTTCTTATTCGAACACGATCTGACATGAGATTTATATTCTTTAAAACCATATGGATCTCATATGAAACAGGAAAGCCGCAATGATATAGTATATACTAAGTTTAATGTATTTATCGGTTATTTATTACTATACTAAGTTTAATGTATTTATCGGTTATTTATTACTTCGTACTACGTATTAATTATATACAGAGTATATGGGATTTTTTTATTTTTTTTTGAAAACCCCTTAGGGATATAGGATTCCTTAAATTATATAGATCAGCAATTTTTATTTTATTTTATATTTTTAATCGGTTCGATGAAAAAACTACTAGATCATAACCCTTATATCATGAGTCAATCCAATCTGAATTAGCAGGTTAGACATTTTCGAATTGGTCAGAAAAGGATAAGTAGATTTCATTCCCAAATTGGTTCATGATGGAGACAAAAAGTGGATAGTATTATTTGATATATATATATATATATATATATATATATATATATATATATATATATATATATATATATATATATATATTTGAAAGGTGCTTTTCTGTCCACTATCCAAAGCTTAAATTAGAGTAAATCAACAATATTTATACCTAATTAAAATAAGATTTTCAAAATCACTCCCGATATATATTCCAAACATTTAAGTTGCTACCTAGCACGAGGTGTTGTAAAAATAAATGTTTCAAATGCTACAAATGATAGAATAAATAATGTAATTGTTTAATTAAAAGGAAGATGGTGTGGCGTGAGTCATCACTGAATTTGAAAACGAATTCTAGCGCAATCAGGATGTAACGATTTTACCTAGTAAAGTTGTTATGTATACCTTGAGTAGCAGAGTAATTTTTATCCCGTTGTAGACATGTAAATAATTTACGCAACAAACATGCGTAAATGGTTAATTTTCAATGTAGCAAAATTTTCCAATATGACCAATTGGGTGCACCTAGAAACAAGAATCCTAGATACATTGGCTAAATTAGACATTTATTCTTGAGATACTTTGTGGTAAGTTGATTGTCTTTTCCACCATTTATTAGTCATTGATACTACTAGCTTGCTAGATTACTACTCCCTACCATATAAATTAGACAAATTAGCTGTTCCTAATCAATCCACAAAATAAAACGCGCTCAAAATTAAAATAATCGCACGTCACCCCCAATATTAATTAGAACCACCTATTTAATTTATTTTATTATGATTAGCTTAAGCTAATAAGCTTTTAGTCAATCTGCCAGTGGATTCAAATGAAGCGTATTTCATTTTACAAAAACTTATTATTAATTAGATATCAGACAGCTTAAGAACATAATCTATATATTTTTAATGTTTATAAATTTTAACTTAATTTATTTAATTAATTAAATGACGGTGAGATTATGTCCAAAGTCAAATTGATCGATTATTTTTATAAAATAATAAGGAAAAAAAAAAGTCAAATTCATTATACTTTGTATATGAACATCCATGTGGTCAATCACTAAGATTAAGGTGATCTAAGAGTATAAAATGTTTATAAATTATAATGATGGAGAAAATGCTTGTTCTTTGCTAAAAAATTATACGTTGCAGAATGTTGATGGAAATTCCTTAAGTTGACTTAAACAATAATCCCACCGCTAAACTTACTTTCATTATTGATTAATGATAATCCATCATACAACGCACGTCACTAGGTCTCTTGTATTGGGACAATATAATGTATTATGTGTGTTTATACAACAAGTATATGTTTGTCTTCAAATTACACAAAAGTCACCCCTTTAAGTTTTTCCGCATTTTTTAGAATCAAGTTTGTTACACATAATATGTCTCTTGTATAGAAGGTTATAATTTTGATCATCTAATTAGTGTATTCTTGATACTTAGAAACATCTAAAGTCCGAGTTGACTCATGTTATTTCTAGCACGCGAATTAAGGCTCCTATGGCCGCCTTGAAGATTGATATGTCTAAGGCCTATGACCGAGTTAACTGGACTTTTATCCTCAAAATTCTCAAGGCTTATGGTTTCCCTGAGAAGTGGGTTCGATGGGTTGAACAATGCATTACTACTGTCTCTTACAAGTCTCTAGTGAACGGAAGGGTTACGGAATCTTTTAAGCCCGAATGTGGTCTTCGTCAGGGGGATCCTCTTTCCCCGTATCTTTTTCTTTTCTGCATGGATATTCTGTCTAGGATGCTCCTCCTAGCGGAAGATATTGACCTGATTAAGGGGATAAAAGTTACGAGGCGTTCTCCTTCCATCTCTCATTTGTTCTTTGCAGATGATGCGATGATTTTCTTTAAAGCCACGACCTCTTCGTGTGGGTATTTAGCTGATCTTCTAAGGAGGTTTGAAAAGGTCTCAGGCCAACAGCTTAATTTTCAGAAATCTTTCATTCGCTTCAGTCCTTCTACGTCAACTTCGGACAGGAAAATTTTCAAAGATATTCTGAAAATGGACCAGAAGGATAATTTGGGTTCTCATTTGGGATCCCCTATCGATTTCACTAGTAGAAGGGCGGATAACTTTCGTTTCTTGGTGGATAAAGTGGCCAACAGAATTTTACAGTGGAGCTCGCTTAGGCTTTCACAGTCGGCTAAGCTTGTCCTGATCAACTCTGTCCTCATCATAAGTATATCCTCCCATGTGATGAAATGTTTCAAATTACCGACCTCCACGACAAATGCGATCGACTCCATCATTGCTAGATTCTTCTGGGCTTCGAACAAGGAGAAAGGGATGCATTGGGTTAAGAAGGATATTCTGCATCTCCCAAAGGGGATGGGGGGCCTGGGGATTAGAGCAATGGGCACGCTAAATGAGGCTATGCTTTTCAGACAAGTTCAGAGAATGCACTGCAATCCCCAGCTTCTGGCCTCTAGGGTGCTATACCAAAGGGAGGAGAGTCCGCTTACTACTGGTCGTAAAGGATCAAAGTTAGGCCTCTCTCCATCGTGGGGAAGAAGGGGTATTTTCTCTATTTCCAACACTCTAATTGAAGGTTTTGCTTGGAAAGTGGGTTTGGGTGATAGGATCAAGTCGGCGAATATGAAATGGGTGAATGGTAAGGTGCCCATTATGGCCTCCAGCCAACCGTTAAGAGGGGTGGGGGCAGGAGTCGTTAGTGAGTTTTTGCTCAATGGTCCCGGGAGGTGGAATATTCCCCTGGTGAGGAAAAGGTTTGAATGGGAAAGTGCGAAGGAAATCTTGGGCATGGAACTGTCTAGTAACCAGGATGAAGATCTACTTTACTGGCCGCACCATAAATCAGGGAGATATACGACTAAGACAGGATATGCTTTCCTTCAGGGCTTAAGAGATGTGGAATCTTATCATAGCAGATATAAGGAGGTGTGGAAGATTTTGTGGCGTCTTAATATTCCTCCCAAGTGGGGCCTTTTTCTCTGGAAGTTATTTCTGAATGGTTTGGCAGTCAAGGCTAATCTCCATCATAGGGGTATTCCAGTGCAGTTAAGGTGTGACTTGTGCGGAGAGGTGGAAGAGGATTTCCAACATCTTTTTAGAGAGTGTGCAGTGGCACGGTATGCGTGGGATAGTTGTTCCATTAATCTCAACTTGAATCTTGCTAAATCTACTCCTGTGCGACAATGGATTCAGACATATATCCCGCTCTTCTATAGCGAGGATGGCATTCATAGCGATAGGATCATTAAAATGATAGTGACTCTATGGTGCTTATGGATAACTAGAAATGGTCGGGTCTTTAGAGGGGAAGATGGTGACGGGGAGGTGTGGCTCCATCATATGAACAGAGCAGTGCAGGAGCTGGAGACATTCCGGGAGAAAAAGGGTAAGTGCCCTCAAAGAATAGATGATGTGATGACTCCTGCGGATACTCGTCCACCGGGGTTTCTTTATACTTCTGTGGGTATAGAGGACTATACTATCCTCCACTCGCCAATTACAACGCAGGGGGTGACAGTTCTTGTTGATGGTTCATGGACGAAGAACAATGGCAATGCAGGGTTAGGATGGGCTTTTTCTTCAGATGGTAACATCTTTGAGGATGGTGGAGGGCACTTCTGCAAGGCAGTTTCGGCTTTGCATGCGGAGGCTCTTGCCTGCTTAATGGCCTTACGATGGGTTGTTTCGAAGGGGTTCCCTAGGGTTTTCCTGTTCTCTGATTCTTCTATTCTGGTTAAAACTCTAGGTAATCAGCTAGCAGCGGATATCAGTATTTTGTGGACTATCCGGGACATCCAGATGATGGCTGCGAATATTAGGACTTGTGTTATATGGAAGGTTAGTAGGGACCAAGTGGCTCAGGCTCACGTTATAGCTAATGACTGTAGAATTAATTTATCTTCTTTTGTTTCTTAGTTTCTTGTGTTTTGCTGTTGTCAAAAAAAAAAAAAAATCTAAAGGCATATGATGGACTTAGCAAATTATGATAGCTTGGAAGGTTGACAAAAGATATCACACTTTTGTTTGTTCCCATTTGAAGAATTTAATCTCGCTTTTATATGTATTAAAACTTTTTAATGTGAAAGTAGAACTAGTACATAACGAAAGTTAATTTTTTTTTTTTACTAATTAATTTGTTCATCTTGGAGAGTTTAAGTGATCGAGCATATGAGAAGAACATGATAGTGAAGTTGTATCATGTGTATGGTATAGTCGGTTGTTAAATGGATGATAGGAATCTAGTAAAAGTATTAGGTGAGACAGATTCATTATGTATACAGTGGGATACACCCTTCATCCTCAACGCAAGCTCAGAAGTCATGACTCCCTCCCTCGTCTCTTCATTAATAGTGCATCACGCATGCCCCAACATATATATTATGCATCAATCTCATGACAAAGAGTAGCTTAAAATTTTTCAAGAGTAATAAACTTCGTTGCAATTCAATTCAATTTGTTATACTTGTAACCCATAAAGTACAAAATGTACCTTGCCTCTTAGGTACGAGAAATCATAATTCCCTTCAAAATAAATGTAGATTAACACCATAATAAAAATAATGAATGATCATCACAAAATCCAAATTATTTAATTTGGATTTTAATTACTTTGTAATAAAGTCTATCCAAAATTTTAGATGACTTAACCAATTATACCCTTGTTAACCATGCGACAAGTTGTCCTAATTTGTCCATGTAATCCGGTAAGAACATTAAGCCTAGCCAATTTATCCAATGCCAATGCAAATTTAACATTAAAATCAATTTTGTTAGCTGCTAAATCTTCCACAATTCTGCGAGTTGCTCTATCATAAGCAATGTCTTGATCAATTTGGAGGACTCCAAGATTTTTTATGATCGAATCGTAGAACTTTTTGTCTACTTCATTAGGAGAAATTTGATCTAGATCGACAAGGTTGGTCTTCATCCCATTTTCGGGACAAGTATTTTTTAAAACGTTTAGAAAAGTGCTATCGATTCTAGGGTCTGATCGTCCTGCTTTGCCGTTGAAGTTGTACATACGGTCTTGAAAATTAACGCATTGTGCTTTTCCAACCGTATGTGCACCTATATATGTACATTGATAAATGGTAATTAGTAGAAACAATAGTGTGTGCACGTTAACAAAAACATAGTTCAAATAATAAAATTTAATACGCGGTATATATTTAGGGCTATTCGTTTATATGATTTACCCAAAAGGAGGACAAAGTCTTCAGGAGTGAATCCCTTGGCACCAAATGTTGTTATGGCTTGAGAAACGGGCACATTTGGAGGAGGTAAGCTCATGGCATCGCTAGCTAGAGAGGTTTCACCGTCACGTCTCCCTGTTTCAACTTTATTGTATGCAATTGCGCCGGAACTTGCCTATATAATTTTTATACGTGTATAAATAATAATAGTACTTAATGTGAGACAGTTTCTCATAAAGTAATGACAAAAAAAAAAAAAAAAAAAAAAAAAAAAAGGCCTATTTGACACTTGTATTCGTCAAATAAATTTAATGTTTTTTTCTTTGAAACTACTTGTATTCTATCTTTAACTTTAGCACCTAATTTGTTAATGTAAGTATTTTTCGTATATTGTTAATAACTACAACTACCTTTTTTACGATTTATCAAAATAAGTTATATATGATCTTTTTTCATATCGATATGGTAGTGAACTAGTGATACCTAGCTTTGTACATTCTATCATAAATTCGTAATAGCTCAATGGCATCAAATTAGAAACAAATTAATTTATTAATTAAGCAAAAACATTAAATTTACGTACCAATTCAACGGTTGCTCTTGTCACTATAACAATAATATCAGCACAAGAAACCTTGTTAGGGCAAACATTCTCTACGTCTCTCTTAATATCATCAATGAGTTCATAACCTCTAACTGATCTATTTGGCCCTGCAGTCTTCTCAGTGTTTTCTCCGTCGAGTAGAAGTGATGCATCACATCCCTATTCAAAACATGATTAACATCGAAAATATATTAGTTGTTAAGTTACAAAATATAGAAGTAACCAACTAATAGACCATCAAGCATTCAAGCATTAGATGATAGGAGAAATTAAACCCTGTTTAACTACAAAGTTAGAATACAATAAAAGATATAAATTTTTTCTTAGTTATGCAAATTTTATACAAATCTAACTTTAATACCTAAAACTTAACTATGTTTGATAATTATATATAATTGGTATTCATGTCTTAACTTTAATTTATGTAATCAACGTTGTGCCCCAATTCTCAACAACAACAAAAAAAAAAAAAAAAAAAAAAAAAAAAAAAAAAAAAAAAAAAAAAAAAAAAATTGATAGGAATTTAAGATGAACATACATGCATGAACTTTTTAAAACTTATTTAACCTTTTCTTTCCGAAGGTAAACTGAAGATGCCTACTAAGTCATTTTTATTTTGTTATTTACACCTTTCTAAACAATCGGTTACTCATAACTTCAAAAATAATTCAAACAAACAAGTACATTTTAATCATAAATCTAGATGAATACTAAATGAATCAAGAAGGGGCATTGGAGTATACCCTAACAAAGCAATCATGGAAGAGCATACGAAGCATGGCAGCTGCTAGGGTTTTATCACTCAGGAAAGCCAATTGCACTTTCCCACGGATAAACTCCTCAACCTTAATATCACCACACTGGCCATTGTAAAAACCAACGACCAACTGACCGTAACACTGGCCGGCCAGGGTCATGACAATGAGCCCGAGGGCTAACAAGGCCATCGACGAATTGTTCCTCCTCATGACTACTTATCTATCACCTTCACCTCCTTCCTGAAACGGTCTAGTTATGAGTATATAAATGAATGGGAAAAGAAATTGGAAATGAAAATCATTTATAGAGGACATTTATCAAAGTTATGGTTTTAATGTAATGTTATAAGGTAGATTAAGTCCATGCATATAATGCATGCTACGTGCAACCTACTAATTAAATGACTATTTCCCATGTCTTTCTTTGTAAAGCATGAATTTGATACATTGATTGTATTTTTAAGAATAGTTCAATCATTTTATATTGCCAAATTGCCATTTTTATATAGAGGCCTTGAAAAATGAAGACTAATTGAGAATATTATTTTGAAACAGTATGGAATCACCAATTTTTAAGGGTCTAATTGAGGATCTTAGTGGCCCTACACCATTTAGTAAACTCTTCATCCACCTCTTTGATTCTTGTTTGTACTCCCTCTAACCCTCGGTTTGTTTCTAGTTGTTTCACTTTGACTTTGGACATGTTCTCAAAACCCGATACAAACATATAAAATCATGTACTCTGTAAATTATTTTCGGGTTTGTCTCAACATAATTTAATACAAACTATGAAGTAAAGTTTGTGGTTTAAGATAGTTAAAAGTTTTAATGATTCAGGTTATGCATTGCAAACTTGCATGTCAATGTTGACAGATTTATACTCTGCATCCCCTTTTGTTTGCTCATTAAAGTATTGATCAATCATTAATAACTATATACGAAGTACTAAAGACGCCACAACAATACACGTATCATCTCCTAGTGTGTCCTTAATTTGTTTTGTTAATATAGTAATTACTTAAAATAAACTATTTATACTACATATCTTTTAACACAACTATAAATAAATAAAGGTTCTCCGTAATAATTTCATAACACTAAAGTTAAGTGATATAGGAGTAAGATGTTTTCAATGTTGTCAGACTGATAAAGAATAATTTTTATAATAACGGTGCATGACATAGGATCTAAACTAGTAAGACGCTCCAACATAGTTGACATGATCTTTTGAGTTACTCGAAGCGAACCCTAATAAGCTGCTGAGGCAGTACTACAACCAAAATTTGTCATCTGCAGCTGCTGAGGCGGTAGAGAAGCATACAGATGCATCTATACTCGCCACTAAGATGATTCTATAAACTATCTTAATTGACTGCTAAGTATGCTAATATTTCTGAAGAGAATTAACACTACAAGAATGTCATGTATTGATACAGTATTTGCAGATAAATAGCTGATTACATGTGAGCTGTAAATTAATTGGAGGAGCCACAAGCTTGGCAGCAAAACGGCTATATTAGCCAACTTAACTGGGTAAGTTAAAACTGTACAAGGAAAAAAAAAAAATGGATTTCTCCTAAAATGAAACGTGACTCGTTACTCCAGAAGCCAAAAATCACAGATTTCAGCTTTCTGCGGCAATCTCTTTCTAGCCAAATTTGTGCTCTAAATCTTTACATTGATTTTATCTACTCTGCTTCAACGGCCAGCAACAAACAATGAAGTGGACGATACCTGCTTTCCTTCAGCCTGCATCTTTCTGAGTTTAGCCTTGTCAATTCGTGCTCTCCTTACAGCTTCTTGAATATGGCGATCATGATCTTTCAACATCTGATCCATGTTGCTTGAAGGGACTATTAGAGGTCCTGAGTAGTGAATTTTGCTGCCCTTTGACCCGTAGCCAAGCTAAATAATAGTGTAAACAACACAAAAGTTTAGGGGCACAGGATTGAAAAAGAAAAGAAGCTGATCCTAGTTATTGATTTTGCAACTACTAGTTGAAAAACATAGACAAAAAAAAAAAAATAAAAAAAAAAAAAAAAATTAATTTAATTAAATTTAATTTTTTTAAAAAAATAAAAAAAAAAAAAAAAAAGATATAAATTGAGGATGCCTACTCAAGTTTTACTTGAACCAAGGGTACATGGTTTTAGGATGTTGCAAAAGCAGATCAAGTGGTTTAATAATTCCCTCCATTTCAAATTACTCAACACATTACGACTTTCAACACTATTCACAAACTCTACTTAACTAATTTTTGTAATTTATAAATAAGAAGAAACAGTTATATAGAAACTTCTTAGATTTCTCTCAATGTGTATTTTCAAAACACAATGTTTATAATTTTTACTTGTTGATAAACAGAGATATTTATTATGACTGAAATTATGCATTGGCTAATGTGATAATAAATGTATCATTTAATTTGGAACGGATGATATATTAAGATAAGTATGGCTAAAAGAACAGATGAAAGAAAGAACTTACAAGCACAGGATCATTATTGCTACTTCTTCCATCTTCGTTTTGATGAGAACTTGCAAGACCCTGCCCTTGATCTGCTTGATCTCGCCTCTTCATAGACTCTGACGATTCTTTAAACGATCCAGGGAACCTCGCTACTAGTTTTGGAGCACCAGATCGCAGAGAACTAGACTTTTCTCTCTTGTCCTCAGATAAGAAGCTCCTCCTCGCTGTCATTGGACCAGACAACGTTGATGTATCAGCCCCATTAGACACATTGGAAGCATCGTCCAAGTTCTTCCCAGCCTTCACCCATGCTGCAGGGTTAACAAGTGGTCCTGAATGCGATGCTCTCTTATGATGGAGCCCATGCCTGCTTATACCAGAATCTTCTGCTGCTTGAGATGCTCTAGGGGGTTCGATTGGAAAGCCAGAAGCAACCTCCTCTTGGTGAGGATTAAACTTCTCACTTCGACTCTTTGAATTGGATTGAGCCTGCCTCTTCTGAAAGCAGCATATACATGAGTACAGAAACAAAGTCCAAGAAATGGAAGGTAGAGAAAGTAGAAGAAATATATAATCTAGTAAATGGTGATTTAAGAATTTTTTTGGCACAAAAATACTTAATCAGCAATGGAGGAACATGGTGAAGGGAAACAGAATATATTTTACAACTGTCAGCAAAGGGACATGACACGACATTACTCAGAAAAATATCTAAGGCATGTCAGCTATTCTGGCAAATCAAAATATAGGATAAGTACTTCCTGATCTATTCAGTATCACTTCGGGTTTCCACTTTCCAGTTTTTAATTTACAGTTCAACTTTGATTCTTGTTTTCAAGAAATATAACTGAACTCACAATGATAGGGAATGGTCCCTAAACTAAATATCCTTCCATGTTAGGCATAACCATCCACCCTTCAACAATTATAAACACAACCAAAGTTTGGAGGGAATTATTAAACCACTTGATCTGCTTTTGCAACATCCAAGAGCCTTGCGCTTTTCCCAGAGCCTTGCGCTTTTTAAAACTAAGAACCAAACCATATTGTGAAAAATATCACTCTTAGGTATTGAGTTGCATCCAATAGCACGAACCTATCCTTACGGCTTTACTTGGATTGGAGCATAAAGTATCAAAGATGATAATAAAATTTAAAACACAACGAATGAAAGTCGATACAGGTGGAGGTAGAATAGATGAGGTATTGATTGCGCAAGGAGGGAATAATTAGGGGGATATTTCACCCTCTTATTGAAGGTCAGACAATAGTAGAGCACTCTATTACCCCAAAATTGCCCATTCCCTCCCTTCTTGTAATATCACTACCGGTGTATGCAAAAGCACACCTAGGCAATAGGGGTGAGCTCTTTTTCAGATCTAGGCTAAACACATTTAAAGTACACTTGAGGCACAAAAGAGGAACAGAAGGGGCACATCAGTCAATTATTTTGAATTTTAATGTATAGTACTAGGTTAAATCCCGTGCCATGCACGATCATAATTAAACTTTACAACAAAATTTATAAAAAATGGTGTTAATTCAACAAATTTATCCAAAAAAAAAAATATTTGTAACAAAATAATATAATAGTCTCTAATTAAAGATATTGATGCTATTCAAAAAAAAAAAAAAAAAAATTAAAGATATTGATGGTCAAAGTTGTGTCTCAACAAATGTGCAAATTCAACCATAAGTCGGTCATAACTTATAAAAAAACAGAGGAACATAATATAATAAAATGATTTTGTTCGGTTGTTCTTATAAACGTTATGTATATTTGTAAGATTTATACAAAGTATCCTACCAAAATTATTATTCCTATTTTTAATTAAAATAAATTTTAAGTCGGAGGAAAAAAAAAACTAATATTATGATAATCTTGGATGATGATATATGTCAATACCTTAATTTAAAACTATGTTAGTATATTTGTAACTAAAAGATTTATAGTATATAAAATATATGTTGAAAAATAATAATAAAAATTTAAATTGAGTATGATTGGATTAAATGTGTTGTCAAAATGGAAATAAGTATTATGGTAGGTTATAAAATGGAAGTCATTAAAATTTGGCAAAAAAAAAAAAAAAAAAAAAAAAAAGGAAAGATAAAAAGGCGGGAAATTTTTTTATAACATCGTGACAAGTGTCACTTTAGGTTCGCTTTTAGTATAAGTTAATTGATGTCTCATTTCAATGAGGCCTACTGAAGCAAACCCAAGGCACAAAAAGACCCATATTGCCTTTAAAAGTTTATTTTTCTAATAGATTTTAAATATTACACACCTCAGCTCACTCGAAACATAAATACGTAATTAAGTAAAAGCCCAACCCATGGCCAGTACAAATCTCTAATACTCCACTACCCCAGGCCAATAATATATCTGACCCAACAACATGATGTGGCCTGCCCTAACCTAATCAATGCTAAGTTCAAGGCCAAGCATTACGATCAATAATTGGAAGCAGGACTTCTTAAGATCAGAGCCATTTATAGGCTTGACATTTTGCAGAGTTTAATCACCCCTAACGTGCCTCTGATCCATGGCTAGTCCAAATCGAGATATTCAGGCCAAGAATATATAACCCAACAGCATGATGTGGCCTCCCTAACCCAATAAATGCTAACTTCAAGGCCACAAATTACAACCAATGATTGCAAGCAGGACTTCTTGAGATTTGGGCAATTGTTAGCTATTACCATTTTGCACAGAAATTAACCATCCTATTCTGCTCCAACTATCTAACTTCCATTGAAATCATTAAATCAAATGGTAACTAATATGTTATAACAGTAATCCACCACTGAAATAATTACAAATAAGATCATGAGATAATGTCAAAATCTGTTGCACAAGTTGTAACTCATAACTCATCCTGAATGGACAAACTTGCAAAACAGGGGTTTCTAACAAAAACATTCTTTTACTTAATTTTCCTCCATTCATTCAAAATTCCGACTCAAATAATAATTCAGGTTGAATATTGAGATTGTAATGAAAATCTAAAATTCTAGGTGAGGTCAGGTTAGAATAGGCTCTCAAGCCATGTCATCTTTTGGTGGATTCCAGAAGCGACTGCATGCATATTAAAATCCCTTCCTATATAAAACTATACTGTTACATTTCCTTGCCATCCCAACAACAACATCATCAACCCCATATAACCCAAGTGAGGTAGAGCCTATAGAATCCAGAATTGATAGTCTTACTCATAACCAGTCTAGAAAGGCCAAAATAAATGAAAATGTTAAAATAAATACTTCCTCTGTCCCCAAATATTGCAGGATGGGGCATAGATTTTACAAAGAGGAGAGAGATAGAGAGGAATAAAATAGGGACCCATGTGATGAGAGAAAAAGAGAGAAAACATGTGCAAATAAGGAATTTTTGCATATTTGTGAAACTTCCTAAAATGGTTAATTGTTGCAATATTTGTGGAATAGAGGAAGTATTTATCACATTTTAGACAGATACACCACGGCTATGGCTCATGCAAAGTGCCTGAATAAGTCATAAACTCATAATGAGCTCAAGATATAAGCCAGAATAAGTTATGGAGAGCTTAACCACAGTATATTCAAAGAGAAATACGCCTACTAAGAATCCCTTAGCCAATCTCAATATGTGGACTGCTACTGCTGCAGGAAGCAGCAAAAAACACCCAAAAAAATTCATTAAAAAAAATGGAATAGAAAGGTACCTGCATGGACACAGCTAATTCAGCATTGGCATCCGGTGCGGGAATGGCTCGGGACTCTCTTGTTCCCCTCTTTTCAGGGTCACCCCTATGAGCCCTGCTTCCAGCAGCTCCTTGTCTGCATGCATGCACAAATTCGTAAGTTCTCATTTCTCAAAAAGGGCCGGAGGGGAGAGGGGTGGTAGAAAACCAGGAAGTTGATATGTCTACTTTCAGTACGTTATAGATCAGCCTACAGTTCAGTTGCATTGAAGATTGTGGAAACAGAAATGAAACCATACAGTTCAGATTACAAGATGATGTGGGGATGGTATAAAGAGTGTGCTGACATGTCCTCTTTCGGCATACTATAAATAAACCTTAAACTACACTCTAGTGTTGTCCTTGAAGATTGTGGAAACAGAATTATAGGTAAACCAATTGTTCCTCAAAAATAGTATTAGGACACCAATGCTGCCATAAAGAAAAATGTCTCACTACATTCAAATTTTAGAATACTTGTCCAACTTCTGTCATTCATGTTGATCAAAAAGGGACTATAATTTCTAGATTGCAAGTAGATGTCAAATCCGGGATGTCTATCTGTCTTAAAAGTCATTGCTCTGTTCATTGCATTCTCATTAGAACACTTATTTTCAGTATAGGAACCTTCAGAGCCAAAGCTAATTAGAAATGCCAACATTTAAAAAAAAATATATGAAAAAAATCACCTTCTAGCCTCCTCATCTCTCATTTTTGCATCAAACTCTTTGCTTGGAGGATATTTCGGCAAGCTTGATGGATCACAGGGAAGTGGTTTCGTAAAGAAGAACTGAAGAATAAAAAATACACTATTAAGCACAGGACGCAGCTTGGAAAAAAAAAAAACTAAAAATGTTCACGATACACAAATTAAGGATGGGGATCAACACAAAAATATAATACTCTCCAAAAACGTCAGTTAATTCATAACGTTAAACTAAATAAGTAACACATATTTCCCTCAAAAAAAAAAATTAAGTAACACATAAATCAGGATACGAGGGGAAAAAAGAGAGGTAGGAATGAAGGGAAGATGCAAGAGAGATAAAAGCTATCTTCAATAACTGAATCTTATGCTAGAACACATCTATCAGAACATCAAATAATGCAATACTTTCTAGAAAATGAAGATGAAATTCAAAGGAAATCAGTTGATACCCCATCAAGGTGAGTCTTTAAGTCGCTTAGTGAAGGTTTAGCCGTTTGGCAACCTTATCACAAGCTACAGCTTAATGATGAAATTAAAATTATTATGTATAAATATCTGATACATAAAAATCTCAAAAATGGTTTGGAAACCAAGAATATAGCCAAATGCCAAATATTCTAAGGAAGTAAAGGTGTCAAAGAATTTAAAGTTGAAATGAGCTTGAATATCAAAAGCTCTAACTTCCCATCAATCAATCAATCAAAGCCTTAATCCCATAAGTGGGGTCAGCTACATTAAGCAAAAGTGATTATTCCGTGTAACATTCCATAACTTCCCATCAGAATACAAAAAACATCGAAAAATGAATACTACTTGATTCAATGTAGAACAGTCCTTAATTTCTACAGATACTAGTAGTTAACAAAACTCTACCTCACTCTTTAAGGCCGAAGATGCAGAGCCACGGTCAGCAGGATCAACTGAAAGTAGAATTTCCAAAAGGCTTAGAGCTGGAGCAGGAAAGTCTTTAAATGTATCCGCAACACGACGAATGTATGGTTGTTGGGGTTTGAAGATCGTTGCATGAGGTAACTTCGATTTTTTCCAATAATCTTCAGAAGGTGAGCCACAAAGCTTAAAAATTTTGTGTAATTGTTCCACCTATAAAACATAGCCAGAGATAGGGCATCAAACCATTTTTCACAAGAACCAAGGTTGGTCCTGATCGGGATATTCCACTGTCAAAATATTCAGCATGGAAATTAAATGCTACAACAAAATCTCCAAAACGTACTTATTTACTTCTAAAAAAAAATGATTTTAATTATTGGATACTACTCCCTCCAAATTTCAAATTTAGCTTATCTTCAAGCATAAGACGCATGCAAGAAGATGACAACCCCTCATCCAACTTTATATATAACTGTTAACTTACCCAATCTTTCACAAAAATAACTACACAGAAGCCAGAAAGTACAGACCTAACAGTGCCAACTGCATCTAAAGTGCACATTTATTCAATTTTATATCCTTGAGAAAGAAATAAACCAAATACCTCTGTTCGTCCAGGCATTACTGGCTTGCCAGCATAGAGTTCAGCAAGTATGCAACCAGCACTCCACAAGTCCACAGATGTACCATAATAAGTTGCACCAAGTAAAAGCTCGGGAGGACGATACCAAAGTGTTACAACTCTGCTTGTCAGAGGCTGAGTTTGACGGGGGTCATAAAAGCTTGCCAGACCAAAGTCTGCAATCTTCAGTATCCCATTGTTATCAATTAAAAGATTAGATCCCTTAATATCCCGATGTAAAACTCCCCTGCTATGACAGTGTTCAAGTCCACATAACAGCTGTTTCATATAGCACTTAACCTGTACATATATATGCCGGTTAGAAGATTGAAACACCATGCAGGAGGAAAGAATCAAAAATCTCAAATAATTAGAAACAATTTTGTTTTCATTAATTAGGCTTTCTTACATGGTAAATGCTACAAGGACAAACTGAGGAATTAGAATGCAAAGATAAAGAAACTAAAGACTATATACCTGTGGTTCAGTGAACTTTACAGCTGGATGAGAAGCAAGCCCTGCAAGGTCATGCTCCATGTACTCAAACACAAGGTATAAGCTGCAAGACATCCTTGAAGTAACAAGACCCTCCAGTTTTATTATATTAGGATGGTCTAATCTACGAAGAATATGGATCTCTCTTGCCATGAAACGAACACTTTCAGGCTCCAAGTTGTCGAATCTTACTTTCTTCAAAGCAACAATTTTCCTTTTTTCAAGATCTCGAGCTCTATAGACATTACTGTAGGTGCCCTGCCCAATCTGAGAAGAAATGACACAAATTGACAAAGAGTAAGGAAATATGCCTAAATAAACCAGGCCATACTAATCATATCAGGTTATCAATTTAAAAAAGATACATAATGATCAATCATGCTTGGAACTGTTGAGCATTTATCAATGAAAATTAGAACCCTGACAAAAAGTGAATGCAGAGACTGCACTTTTTCATCAAAACCAGTCCACAATATGAAAGGGAAAATATGAGTCACTAATTCCTCCACCTAAATCTTTGTATTGTTTGGTACGCGGGAAAAAATGTAGGAATTTTATCTTTAAATGAATTAGATTTTTGACATGGTGTTTGGTTGACCAAATGTAAAGAAAATGGGGGCCTGGGGGGAGTTAAGATTCTGGGGAATTTGCAATTTCGACAAATCATGGGAAATAATTTACCTAGCCTCCCCTTGGTTAATTAAAATTCCTATGCCAATTCATGGAAATTATACTTTCCCTAATGTCAACCAAACTTAGTCTTGGCAACTCCCATAAATTACAAACGGGAAATTAATTCCCATAATATAGAACTTCCTATAGGAATTAAATTCCTACACAAACAAAACAAGCACTTAAGTAACTGTGTAAGCCACAGAAATAAATATATAACCCTGTAAACCAAAAAGGAACCAGTAAAATATGTATCCAAGTGGTCATTAGGAAGCAAGTCATAAGACCATCCATCAACACCATTCGCAAAGATAAATTATCTAGCCTTTGTCCAGTAAGACAGTTTTATACTCAAGCATGTGATTTCATCTAAACTGGGAGAGTAGAGATCTAACAACTTCAAAAGCATACTCACAACCCACAATATATTCCTACAGGGTCGCTGAAGAAGTGGCTCAAGTGCTCACTGATAGTCAAAAATTCAACACGTCAAGTATTTCTAATGATGTGTTCGTAGTAGTACATGCTTCGTAGAATTCAGATGTTATTTCAACAATACTTTTTAATCTTTCTGACCAATTCTCCACAATGCAGACGCATTTAATAATAAATACATAAACAAACAAAAGATCAAGAAGAAACTTGAAAGCAACCTGTAAAATAGGACGTTTCCTATAATTTAGTATAAAACCATATTTTCCAAAAAAAATCTTAGACATGCTAAAATATTACGATTGACCAAGTAAAGCTTTACCCAATTCTTCATAAATTCTAAGATAAATTAAAAATAATCCAATTGACCAATTAGTTCACCTAGATATCAACCTAAATTCAACTCTAGTCCAAACTTAACACACATAACCAATAAGCAACAATATCAGCAACCAATTAAACTGTCTTTTTTTGGTATTCTAAATCCTAATTATATCAGTAACATGATTGAATTAAATGCACCAAAATCAACAAAAAAAAAACCAAAATTGAATTACATAACAATCCAAATCAATAATTACAACGGATACATTGAACCATACCTTATCCAACTTCTCAAAGGAATCCGCCCGCCGTGGCACCCATCCTTTAATAGCCTCCCCAGCAACGGCGGCAAGCCAAGTCGGCCACCCAGCAGCAACCTGCTCTCCTTCAACAGACACCGATTTCGGAATCGCCCCAATCACCGGAGGATGATGATGCGGAATAACAAGCTCCGGTTTGTCCCTCTTTCGCTCGAAACTCTCACCATGTAAACGAATACTCCCATTATTCACCTGCTTATCAATCAACATCACCTTCTCATCACCTCCATTACCATTACTGCTAATACTATGACTACTATGATGAGTATTCCGATCTTCCCTCCTCAATGAAGCTACTCTTGATGAAACCCTTGCCTCCGACGATACCGCCTTACTCGAAAGCCGTTCCCTTGGACTCTCCTTACTATCATCTTCAATTGCAGATGGTTTGCAACAAATGCAACCCATTTTACCCCCAATTTCACACTAACACTCCTTCACTGGAAAATCGCATCACTCCATTACACTACAAAAGGAGGCAAAACCCAGCAATTTCGCACAATTCCCAGTAAAAATTCAATACCCATCATCCCAAAAAAGGGGAAATTGAAATTGAAATTGAAAATCCCAGAAAATTCAGCTACAAGATCTGAGTCAAATTCGTACAAAACAAACCCTAACTTGCAGTAAATGTCAGAGTAAATAAATAAGTTAAGCTAATATAAACAAAATCATCAAACCCTAGGAAAAGAGTAAATTGGGTAAATAATTAGGATTGAATTAAAGCATAAAAAACAATGGATCTAGGGCTCCGATTTCCAGAAATATGAGAGGATGAAGAGGAGAGAGAAGAAGAAGATGCATTAATTTGGTTGAGAATGTGAAGAGAGAGAAAGTAGAGAGAGAAAGAGTGTATTATTCAGAGTTTTTACTGTCGAAGAATTTATATACGTTTTTGAGAGAGAGAAGAGTGAGACATAGACATTCTTTGTATTTGAGAAGAGGGATTGCTCACTCGCTTCTCTTTGACGCGTGGTTTCTATAAATAGAAAGAAGGATGATTAGTGAGAAAATTAGCAACTTTATTAATTAATTATGGTTGGTTACAAAAAATGTTGTCTTTTTTGGGTTGTTTAGGGGAAATTATAGGTCATTTGGTCAGATATTAGAATAGATATTATAAGGGTCTTCATAATTGGATACCTGGTTTTTGGGTAATTGAAGTGACGGGAATAATTTTTACGAATAATGGTTAAGAAGTAGCAGATGATGATTTGACAATAAAAATTTGAAATCAGTTTTCATGGGTTGATCAATGGGTACTCAAAATTTATTTATTTATTTATTTATTTTTAAATCTCCCAAATCCTAATGCTCATTACAAACACCAACTTAAGTAATGTCGTCAAGAATTTTGAAATTGTTGAGAAAGGTTTGAGTTATGAATGAATCTTTAAGTTAAGTATAAGGTTTTGGATTTGGATGATTTTGGTTAATTGACTTCGTGTATAGTTTTTAAGTTATTAATATTAGTATAATTAATTATTATACAACCATTATTAATGTACCCTTAGTGGAAGATCGAGAAGATGAAATTGGTTGCCTCAATTATTAGGAATGAAGGACCATGAAAATAAGAACTACATAATGTAGAGACTTTCTTTGCCTTTTTAAGTTCATCTTGTTTATCGATATGCTTGGTTGAATGTCAATAGCATGATAGTAGGTCTTTGGTAGACAGTTAAGACGACATAGTTAACTAAAATAAGTAGATAGAGCACCATTAGATGAACCATTCCCCTAAATTGATTCTCATTGTTGATATTCCATTTTCATTTTGCTTAGTTTGTAAATGAATTGATTGGTGGTTCTTCTTCCCAAGATTATTAATTTTTTTCAACATCATTTATCTCCTAAAAGAGACTTGACACTTGACCTAACTTGTCATAAATCAATAGTTATAAGTGCTCTCAAAACCTTTTGTATGTTGAAATTTTGAATAAAAGCTAGTAATTGGCCCAAGATATGCCCTAGGTCATTATATGCCCTAGGTCATTATATGAAATTACATGGAATTTGTTTTACTATGTTTGACTTAATTCACACTTATCTTAATTTAATTTAATTTCTCACATTTTCATTCACTACATTTTGATATTTTATTTATAAATTAGAATAGGAAATATGACATAACTTAGTGTAAAGACATGGTTTACTTGAAGCTAAATGTTCCATAATACCATTTTGATGATATAGTGCCAACCATATTGCCCGTAAACTTCATTTGGGATGCTATCCTATTACTAATTTGTGGTTGGTGCACCCGGGTGCACCATGCGCATGGTGCACCCAAAAGAACATTTAGTATATTTAAAAGAACATGGATAAAAAATGAACATGTTTTTATTTTCTTGTAACTGCAAATCCATCACTCTCTTCTCTTGCAATTTCTCACTCCTCTTTCCCTTCCTATCACTCCCTTTCTTGCTGTCAATTTTTTCTCTCCTTTACACCATCGTTTTCATTTAAGAATTTCAATGAATTTGGGTAAAAATCATTTCCATAGTACTCATTTTCTCTCTCCATAACTTTTCTCTCTATCTTTTTCTATTTTTCAAAAAAAAATTCAAAATAGCAAAATTGTTCATCTTCAAAGTGAAACCCAAGAAAAAAAATTGAACTTATTTCAACAATTCAACCTTCAAACTTAAACAAATGGTGGATTCAAGTAAAATGTAAGTATAAATTTTGTACATGCACATTGTTTTCCGTCAATAATTTTAAAGTCAAAGTGTTTAATTTTGTGAATTTGGGGTTTTTTTAAAAAAAAATAATAATTAAAGCTATAAAGTACAAGTTGTTCAAAAAAGAACAATTAGAGGAGAAAGAAGAATAGTAATGAATTGAAGCCAACTGGAAGATAACCAAGTAAGGTTAATTTTTCAAACACTAGCTTGTTCTTTTTCAAACACTAACATGTTCTTTTTATTCCATGTTCTTTAAAATATGCCTAATGTTCTTTTCGGAGGTCATATTCTTTGTCAAACACAAACATGTTCTTTTGTTGAACACTATTATGCATGTTCTTTTTCAAATACTATCATGTTCTTTTTCAAACACTAACATGTTCTTTTTATTCCATGTTCTTTAAAATATACCTAATGTTCTTTTCGGAGGCCATGTTCTTTGTCAAACACAAACATTCTTTTTCAAACACTCGTATGTTCTTTTTTTTTCTTCTCATGTTCTTTAAAATAAGCCTAATGTTCTTTCCGGGTGCACCATACGCACGGTGCACCCGGGTGCACTATACTATTTTCATCCTATTACTCCGTGTAAATTTAAGTAGAATAACAAATAGAGCAAGTAAACATTGAGGGATGAAGGGACGGATCGGATAATCCGTAGTAGAAGAAAGAACTAATTATCCTGTCAATTTTTTTTTCTTTTTTTTTTTTTTTTTGTAAGCAACCAAATTGCCAAATGGAAATGTGTTTTTTAAACTACCAAATGGCAAAGTGTTATTGATAGGTACCAAAGTTTAAATGAGAAAAATACAAGTTTATCAATATGATAAACAAAATTTGTTTATCAAATGGCAAAATTACAATTTTTTATTAAATATGGGTCTCATTGTTGTTGATACATTTACGAAAATGCCATAATGACTAGGCATTTATGCTGTTTTATTTACCATTTTGTCATTTGATAAACAAATTTTGTTTATCAAATTGATTGATTGGGACTTCCTCGGTTAAAATTAGTGCACATAGCTAGATTATTTAAAAGCAAAGTTCATATATTTACATTTATTTGCCTACGTAAAGGCCACAGTTAGAAAATAAATAAATTTAGTAATTGCTTACACCATAATTATGCTTACACCATAATTATTAAAGAGCATGTTTATCTAAAATCCAAAGAGAAAATGAAAAAGATTTTATCCAAGGTTAGATCCTACGTACCAGTACAAAATTCACTTGAACAAAAGCACAAAGAATATTCACCGAACAAATGGTTGCATGCTGACTGCTTGTAGCCTTGTATGATTGTATTTCATTCAACCAGTGTCATTTTTATTGCTAAAGGACTGACTGGTATAAAGTTCAAGCACATAACTAACTTAAAATACCAAGCAAAGATTGATGGAGTTGGTGGAGAACTCGCCTTGTGACACTAACTACAAAATGCTTAGGACTTATTTAGGACTAACTAACTACAAAATGCTTGGGAGTAGGGGATTCTTTTACCTCCCTCCTCTACTCAAACTTAGGACATATTTAGTTCACCTTATTAGGTGGGGTTTTGTTAAACTTGTAATATTATTGATATGTAATTTTCATAATTTTTTTCATTACGAAATTAAAGATATTTAGCGATAAAATAATAATTTGATCTAAGCTCTTTTTTTTTTTTCAAATTTAAACTTTTTATTTCTAATTTGATCTGAACTTATTTTTTCTGAAATAAGTAAAAATAAATAGAAATATACAATGCCATACGAAAGCAAAGGAACAATACATTGTAGAAAGAAAATTGCGAACTTATAGAAGAAGACGTGTGAAATGATATGCCAAACTTTAGTGGGTCCATTAATAATCTACGACTAGATGAAATGATTTTGTTAGTAAAACAAAATCTGGGCAACAGATATCCCAATATATATGCTTCCTTGACCCACAACTTCATAATTAGTTTAACCCTTTTGGTTAGTGATTCAGTGATTCTGTTACACTTTATGTCACACTACATAACCCTTTTTATATTTTTGATTTGAGATCACATCATGAAAAAATGGCATTATTACATTGCTAACACCGAGCTAGAATGTGCAAATCACATCATTAATCCGGGACAACCATGAACAGCCATAGGCTCTTGCCAATGTTTTGGGTGAATGTGAAATTGTGAATGTGATCAGTTTAATTATAATTTGTTCTTCTAATATGTTGGCGAGAATGGTGTACAAGTCATCATGCACCCTACCTATTTGGAAATGAGTTTGATTTTGCGTTGTAACTTAATGTTACATCGTTCTAAATTAGTTCACTGATAGAGTATTTATAGTACATAAGGAAGCATTAGATTATGACTAGATAGACACATTATTAGAGTATTTGTCTAAATACATCAGCTAATAAGAATAAGGGATGTGTTTAACTATCAACCTACGTGAGTAAATTAAGGGATTACAAAATAAACTAAGGGCTTGTTCTCTTCACCTGAAATAAGTAGATATAGTATGAATTTTGTAAGGTCTGATCTGAATTTTTATGATCTAGTCTGATTTGATCTGATTTAACAATTTGACTAAGGGCCTGTTCTCATACGTTGAAATTTAGTTCAGTTCAGTTCAGTTCAGTTCAGCTGAGTTCAGTCAATGAGAACAAGCCCTAAATTTTGATCCGCGTTTTAATACTAATCTATAAAGAAAAACATTATCAAAAGAGATCTTATTAGATTCGTCTCATCATGAACTTTTATAAAAAAAAAAAAAAATTTATACGCAATCAACGATAAATAAATGATAATCAAAAGTTCTTATCTGGTCTGATCTGAATCTTTCTGATCTGGTTTGATTGATCTGAATTATTAAGGAATAAGTAATAATTATCTGAAATAAATTGAAGAGAACAAGTCCTAAAAAGAGTAATAAATAATGATAAGAAATCATCATCCTTTATACACCCCCGCAAGGTTGACGACCGAAGGAAAAGTACAACCCTCATAACTAAAAGGTACTTCCTCCTTTTATTTTTAGCTGATACGTTTTCTTAAGTCACGTTTGTCAAGACACAACTTCAACCATTCATATCTTTAATTACTGATAAACAAAAATTATGAATATTTGATAATTTGAAAATATATATCATGACGAATCTAACAAGATCCCACTTGACTATAATTTTCATTATATATAAACCATAAAACACAAACAAAAGAGAGTATGTAAATAGTGCTAAAGTCAAACCATGTCAACTAAAAAAAACGGAGTAGTATGTCATAATTTAATAGATTACTACGGATACTCTTATTCAATGCAATAGTGATATTGAAAAACCTTTTTCCAATAGTTACAATTTATAAATATTAGAAAATATATGTATCTCCTCAGGAGAGATTGTTATATACACCGGATGCCCCGTACGCCTATGCGTATTTTGTTCTCATTTTGAGAATTGTTTTTCATTTAATCATTAAATAAAGAGCAAAAAACTAACTTTGGGTTAGATTAGTGTACGACTTACCTCAGTGTATATAGCAAATTCTATCCCCTTGGCCCCTCTCCATCGATACCATCACTTAATCTAAGGGCCTGTTCCGATTGATTAAACTCAGCTGAACTGAACTCAACTGAACTGAACTGAGCTGAACTGAACTGAACTGAACTAAACTTATTAATTAGTGATTTTTAACTACGGATTAGTGATCTTTGATTATTTATTGATTATTTATTACTATACATATGTGTATATTATTATTATTATTATTATTATTATTATTAATTATTGATTATTATTATTATTATTATTATTATTATTATTTATTGATGATTATTATTAGTAGTATTATTTCAATTATTATTGTTATTATTATTATTATTATTATTATTATTATTATTATTTATTGATGGTTATTATTATTATTATTATTTATTACTTATTGATTATTATTATTATTATTATTATTGTTAATATTATTATTATTATTATTATTATTATTATTATTATTATTATTATTATTATTATTATTATTATAACTGAACTGAACTGAACTGAACTGAATTTCAACGGAAGAGAACAGGCCCTAAGTAGTGACATATTACCGCCAACAGAGAAGGTATGAGCAAGCAGGGATATGATATTGGCACGCACGATAAAAAAATAAAATGAACTATACACGAACAAAGAAATGCATAACTAACCACACAAGTGAGATGATAATTGAAGAACGTGAAGAAGCAAGGAACATGGTAATATGGCCTACTTACAATGGATTCTACCTCTCTAACAAGCAGATTTAAACACAAGGATGATGCTTGGGTCGCGTATTTTGACTAATAAACACAAACTTACAGGCAGAATTTGGAGGGATCGACTTTGTGATATCTATTATAACATGTGAAGTTTTCTGGTGTGTTTTTGGCATTAAATTAGTTGTCTTTGGTCTCAAACTTGTTACATACAAATGAGGGAAGCGTATAGGGATTGAATCATATATATGCTTGGGGTATGGCCGTATGGGGATTCCCTTACTTTCACCTCAATTCTTAAATCTTAATTGCCTACGTAACTAACTGGTTAAATGGTTATACTCCAACGAGGGTCCTTCTTACCAAAAAATTAGAAAAGAAGGCAATACCTATATTAGGGTATGTCCTGTTCAGCTTATTTTCAGTTTAGTTCATTTCAGTTATTAATTTTTTTCTCTCATAAAATATTCAGTTCAGTTCAGTTCAGCTTCAATAAGTTTAGTTCAGGTCAGTTCAGTTGAGCTCAGTTCAGTTGAGCTCAGTTCAGACCCTAGATTTATTACAATATATTATAGGGTTGATATCAAGCATAAACTACCCTAGTAGTAAATTAAATTGGATGTAATCTAGTGTTGTTCAAGTGATGTATGTTGGACCCGAGTCATCCACCCACCTTGTTGATATGAGCTGCACACACAATATTAGTAAAATATTATCAGCTTAGCCCACACAGAATTGTTTTTGGGCTCCTTTTCAAAAGGCCTCTAATGGATCGGAGTGTGCACGTGTAATAACTTGGATTGCATACCCTCAAGTCCTCAACGCCAACCCTTTGGTTATTGCTTAGAGTCTGTTACATATAGTACTGATTATTTCATTCACAAAAAAATACCCGAATTCGAACAACTTTAAGACCTTCCAGATGTGATATATAGCTAAATTCCATCAACAAAAGGCATACCATAGAAAAGGCAGAATATATGCTGACAATTTTTTTTAATTTTTTTTTTTGCTTAGTAATAAATTTCTAGATTATGTTATATGTAAACCTACCAAATCCTGCATTTCTATATAATGCCCCTTAAATTGTAATTTTCTTAGCATCAAACAATAAGCCTATAATATAGAAAATAAATAACCAAAATTAAACTAGTTTAATTCGAAATGGCCTCTTGTAGACCAGTAGTATATGACAAAAACTCCTACTATGGTACTGAACAGGCCAAAATTAACCAACATGGTGTGTCTGAATATAGCACGGTTTATAAGCATGAGGATGTTGTGGCTGCAGGCGCGCCAAAGCATAACCAGCATCATCATGAGCAGGGGATAATCGGTAAGATCACCGGGATGTTCCATAAGAAGAAGAAGAACCGAGAGGGGCGTTGCCATGATGGTAGCAGCAGCAGCAGCAGCAGCAGCGACAGTGACAGTGATCATGAACGCTGTGAGCCTAGGAAGGTCTGTATTTTTATTTTATCTAAGAGTTTTTAAGATTGAATTATTTTGAAAGAAAATTTTAAGTTTATTTTGTGTTTATTGAATTTATTGTGCATATTTGGTTTATGCAGAGGTGTGACTGAAGTCTAGGACTGGAAAATCGGAGTTTGTTTACTACTTATGACTTGTATGAAGTGTGATGATTTGTGTGTAATATGTAATGTAATGTGTAACCAGAAATCTATGTACAAGTTTTACTTTCCTAAGATCAAATAAACCCAACTTTGTATTACTAGTAGAACTGTTTGTTGCACTATACTACGTATATAATATGTGTTATATTGCGTTCATGAGCAACCGGTCACGTACTGATAAAAAAACACTTCTCATTTTTGGGACGTTTTTGGAGGAATCCAACCAAAGTTGATCACATCTCATATTGCATCTATTCCCTATTTGTGTGCACAATATCAACAATCATTATGTTTAGTGCAATGTTAAGGGCCTTAAGGCCAGGGCAACCATTATTTCTTTCTCTTCGTGTAAAGAGAGCCACAAATGGCGATATTAACCAGCAGATTTGATACCAAAGGGTTTGCCTCAAAAGCCTTAACCTGCTAAACTAATTGGAAGCCACATCTTATGTTGATTTTTTTGTTGTCTTAAATTCTCAATAATTTGACCCAAATTTATTTACTGTGTTTTTATTTTCTTTTACAATGACTTATTTCCATCAATTTCGCAATAATTACAGTTTCTCTTGTAAAAACAAAATTAATTTGAATCCAATCATAATATCTTAAATATCTAAATCATATTCGAGTTTTTATTTTGTATTGAAAAGATAACATTACAAACATAGTGCAAACAAATTCATTAGATAAAAAAGTACAAACTTTCACTCATTAATAATACTTAGATCATTATGTTTTTAATCCACAGCAAGTCAGCAACTCCTTCCAATCTTCCATAAATTAGCATCTCTGCATGCATGTAACAATACAACAAATACAATTGTTAGAAATTTCATATTTGTATTATTTTTTTATTTTTTTTTTTTACTATAAACTTATTTAAATTAAAGCAGAAAAAAAAAAAGAGGAGTTGAATTATAAATCATACGTCTAAATGCTTGGCTCCTTCCTTGTGGTCATGACACTTCCTAACATGGCTAATTACCACTCTTTCTTTTATTTTCCTCTCAATAACAATTGTTTCAGTTTCCTCATCAACGTCCGAATCTGCAAGGCCGGCGGCCCCATGGCCGAAGCACTGCCTTAACTTGTGACCTCTAGGGTTACTTGTAGTAGTCACCTCGTGTTGGTGCTTGTTATTAGCAACTTGACCTTGCGCTTGCCCATGCACAACTTTGACCTCAGTATTCCCTTTCTTAGGGTGTCCGCCAACATCCTGGCACGGCTTGTTGGCGGCTTGCCCATGTTCATTTTTATGCTCAAATGTTACATGCTTGTAATTAGGGTGTCCAACATCGTTTTGATGCTTGTTAGTTGCTTGCTCATTTTTCTTTTCATTCCCATGCTTCTGCCAGAAGTGGAAGTGAAGTTTTTTCTCATTGTTTTGCCCGGTTTTCGGATTTTTAGTTTGATCACAACTAACTTGAGCAGGCTTACACAATTGCATTGTAGCCATTTTTATGAAATTGATGTAGGATCTTTTGCTGGTTTATGCTATAAGAGAAGTATTAACATTAATTTTATAGGTGTTCTTTGTCGATGGGTATTTTTCTTTTGCTTTCAATAGACAATATTTTATCAATTATTTCATAATGGGATTAATGGTACATATTCTTATTTTAGGCTTATTCATTTCTTTCAATTTAAAATTACCATTATATGTGATCTTGAATTGGTAGAGAGAATCATGTATAAATTAATTTATCATAGCAATTTGGCTTATCATTTCTTTCAATTTAAAATTAACATTATATGTGATCTTGAATTGGTAGAGAGAATCATATATAAATTAATCTATCATAGCAATTTAAAGTTTTTAGTCTCTCTATTTTGATTGAATTTTAAATTGGGTGGACATGAGTTTTTCATTGATTAAATATATATAGAGAGATTGGAATATATATTCTTAAGAACCAATTCACTCAATTGAAATTTCAACAATTTAAGTTTTACAAAAACAGGATTCTCAGTTGTGCATGCATTTGCCCAAAAAAAGTAACACACGTCACACAACTACACAAGCCATACATGAACATAAACCAGTTTGTAACTCCTAAAGAAGATGAAACTTATACGTAGTTATTGTGTTATGTTACATAGCCGGTCTGTTTCCCTTCTTAAATTAGTAATATAATAACGCTCAAAGAGACCTGTTGTCTCACTTATTAGCTCTCTTATTAATCACAAAGAGACCTGTTACACTAAACAAGTCTCTTTACCAAAGAGATCTGAGAGCTAGAGACCTCCTCTTAACAGGTCTCTTAGCCCTATTTTAACAGGTATCTTTGGCCTTTATTGTAGTAGTGCTTGCTAAGAATAATGGAGAAAGTCATGTAGATCGAGAAATAAGGAGTTTTGTAAATCATACTTAGTACCTCAAATTTGTTCAAGTAGAAATATAGACTAATAAAATATTGACTCACTTAGTAAGGTTCTTACCTCAAATTCTAGAGATATATATAGGGTTTGAATCCTACTAAGTGAGTGCACTTGAAGGTAAAGAATTTTATTTATTTATTTTTTTTTTTTTTTGTTTTTGACAAAGAGGTAAATTCTTATCCTCTCTTATACTCTCAAGTATCAAGGTAAACCCATCTGTCACCCGCTTCATCTTTCACCTACCCTTCATCTTAAAGCGGATTACTAAGGGCCTGTTCTCATTGACTGAACTGAACTGAACATAACTGAAATGAACAGAAATTAATATTTTATAAGAGAAGAAAATTAGGAGCTGAACTGAACTGAACTGAACTGAGCTGAACTGAACTGAACTTCAACGTAAGAGAACATGCCCTAAATCAGGTAGATTGAGTCATCGATATCCGATCCAAACAAAAGTCACAAAAACATACTTTGTATCATGTAATAGTAGTTCATTATCAAAATAATATGTCCATATTGAAAAGAATATAATGTAAAAGAACAAATAATTCATCGTAAAGAATGCCATAGAGTTCAGCCTCAATAATAAACATAAGTTTTTATATTGACCACATGCACCATTAACTTTGTACAAGTGTTAAAATATGCAGATGGGGTTGATTTAATTTGGATCAGGTCAATCAAATTGGGTCAAGTAATTTTAGGTTGATTATGGGTTTCAATTAAGATATATTTCGGGTAGAATAATTGAGTATGAGTAGAGGTGGGCAACGTGTCGGGCCATCGTAGGTCGTGCTTGGTGGTGGCTCGTGTCGTGCCTGTATTTTGGCGTGTCGTGTCGTGCCGGGCCACCATTTAGCACATCCCAACCCACGACACGACACGGCCCACGTGCTAGGCCGTGTCGTGCCGGACACTGGGTCGTTCATAATATTTTTATTTTTTTAATTTTTTTGAACAACTTTTAGTATGGATACACTATTTAAATAAAAAAAATTATTAATTTATGTTTATGTTTTTTTTATTGTTATATTATTATTCTTTTTATTATTATAGTTATTTATTATTATTTATTATTATTTACGTTATTTTATGGTCGTGTCAGGCGTGCCGTGCTGGTGGGCCAAACTACCATGCCGCCCGCGGGTTCGTACCGTGCTCGTGCCGAATTCTTAAAATTGTGTTCACGACACGGCCCATGGCCCACTCCTTGGTGACCGTGCCACTGGCGGGCTTGTGCCGTGCTGGGCCAATCTAGTATCGGGCCCGTGCCGCCTGTGGGCCGGCATGCCCACCTCTAAGAATGAGTCACTTTTGCTAGAGTAGCACTATTATTCATTTATTCTGTTAAACATGTCTATTCCACTAAACTTGAAAAAAATACATTATCATTGCATCAAATTCGATTCCATCTGGCTCTGATAAAACTATTGGACCTTTTATTATTTCTTTTATTGATTCTTCCTTTCCAAATGTTTCACTACTATGAAGAATTGGGACTCTTTGGGTAACTATGATCGCATAATGTCACTTTAACCAAAGGCAGCATATATCATTAATATCAATATGCAATGTATGATTCCCAAATTCCATTGAATTGTCCACTAGCTATGACAAATTTGCTTGAGAGGAATTTCAGGAAGGTCAGATTTTCTGAGTAGTAAAGATAAGTTAAGAATATATACCATTTTTAACTCAAAACTAAGATGTCACACCATCAATTTCAGGTGAGGCGGACTTTCAATAATAGTGAATTATTAGTGAGTCATTATTTAAAGGTTTTTTTAGATTTTAACACCTGCTAAAAACACGAAAATGGTTTTTAACACCTCAAAAAAAAAAAAAAAAATGGGTATTAACACCATACAAATTTTCAAAAATTTGGTATTACCACCACTTAACGGTTTCCGTTAAAAAATTCCGTTAAATGTGGTCCACAGTGACACGTGTCACTAATTTATTTGTTTAAAAAAAAAAAAAAAAAATTGAAAACCTAAAACTACCCCAGCCCCACCCACCGCGCCACCACCGGCGTCCCCAAACCCACCCCCTTCCGGTGTCCGGCGTCCCAGTGAATCGCCCGACGCCGGTGACCCCACCCCCACCACCCTTTCCTCCACCTACGCACCCCACCCCTTCCCTTTCCCCATTTTCGTTCCCGACCCACAACCCCGAAACCACCCTAAACGGGTTTTAGGGTTTCGTTTGGGGTGGTAGGGAATCGATTAAGGGAGGGGGAAAGGAGAGGGAGGGCGTTTCCGGGGGAGGAGGAAGGGGAGGAGGGGCGTTTTCCGGAGGAGGGGGCGTTTAGGGTGGTTTCGGGGTGGTGGTCAGGAAATGAAAATGGGGAAATTAAGGGAAGGGGTGGGGTGCGTAGGTGGAGGAAAGGGTGGTGGGGGTGGGGTCGCCGGCGCCGGGCGATTCTCTGGGACGCCGGACGCCGGCAGGGGATGGGTTTGGGGACGCCGGTGGTGGCGCGGTGGGTGGGGCTGGGGTGGCTGGGGTAGTTTTAGGTTTTTTTTTTTTTTTAAAAAAAATTTTTAAAATTTTTATTTTTTGTTTTTTAATTTTTTATTATTTTTTTGGCCAATAACAAAGCGACACGTGTCTATATGGCCCTACTTAACGGATTTGTAAACGGAATCAGTTACGTGGTGGTAATACCCAATTTTTTGAAATTTGGTTGGTGTTAAAATCAATTTTTTTTTTTTTTGGAGGTGTTAAAAACCATTTTCGGATTTTTAGCAGGTGTTAAAATCTAAAATAACCTTATTTAAAATAGACAGTCCCTTGTTCACATCAATCTCACAACGTTACTCCTTTCTGTCCATTCACTTTTAATTAATCGTAATATGGGTTTGCATAAAGTTTACTGAAAATTTTATTTGTGAAATAGAGTTGATCGATGAAGAAATTTTTACAATGTCCTCTAATTTGGACTGGATTGATCAAATTTTCTAGTTTGACTAGATTATGACTTATTTGTACAATAACATTTGACTAGAGAGTATGAATTTAACTGTACAATAAATCAATAATCTTTTAGATGAAACATTATCAAATGAGATTTCATTAGATTCGTATTAGTCAAGGGGAGAGAATAAAGTGGTAGTAGACTAATAATAATAATAATAATAATAATAATAATATAATCTATAGGTTGTATCTCCGTTTTCCACTAATTTTCTATAGGTACTTGTGCAACTGCTCACATATTCGGCGGGATCGGATTTACTATAACTAGAGGAGTGAGGGCCCAAATTGTATCTCGACTCTCTACTAATTTCTTGTAAATCAATTAATTTTGTTGGTTTTTATTTTATAATAATAATAAAGAAAGTAGAATTGATGGGAGAAAAATAATTCAGAGTATAACTCTCAACAAAAAAATTATGGAGTATATGTTCGCCTTCTCCCCCACTATCAAACTCCTATATAAGAGTGCGAAACTCCTTTGTTACAACTTACAAGTGCATAACAACTTATCTTCTATACTAGACAACTTAAGTGTACTACTAGCAATGAACTCATATCCTTATTACCCTGGTCAAACTGACCACTACAACCATCAGCAAGGCGGCGTATACCATACTAACAACCACCACAACCAACACACTGTCCCGTATTACGGCCATGGTGGAGGCCATCATGGCTATGACAGCCACCACGCTACGGCCGTCCCATATTATGGCCATGATGCCCACCATGGTCATCATAACAACCACCACGCCACCCCGTATTATGGTCACGGTGCCGGGTTAGGCGGCATGGCTCAAGGTTTCATGAACCATGGAAGTGGACACCATGGGATGGGTTACAAGAAGAAGAGCAAGAAACACCACTTTGGACATCATGGTGGTGACAGCAGTGGCAGTGACAGTGATTAATATGGTAATAATTAAGACTTTTGTACTGTATTTATATTAACTTACTTTTTTTTTTTTTTTTTTTTTTGTTATGGATTAAAATATAAGTGTCAATATTAGAGGTTACAAATAGGTTAATCTGATCGAAGTTTATTTGGTTTGACCTGTTTGTCATCATTAAGTCGGTCCAGTATTAACTTAGATTATTATATTTATGTTGTGTGACATTTAAATTATGTGACTCGTATCTAAAAACGGTTTATTACAGTAGATTAGATACTTAGGGCCTGTTTTAATAGACTGAAATCAGCTGAACTGAATTGAACTAAGCTGAGTTAAACTGAATTGAATTGAGCTGAGCTGAAATGAATATTTTATAAGAGAAGGAAATTAGGAGCTGAATTGAACTGAAAATAAACGTATAAGAACAGGCCCTTAGTCACGTGAAATCTCATATGAAGATGTCTAGTTCAATTTTGGTCAAAATTCTGTTTTTATAAATTTCAAATATATATATCAGAGTTGTGTAGAAAATTTTTATGTACGGATTTATTTTGCCTAGTCTAATTAAACATCTCCTACATCATATGAGATTAGGGAATCAAAGGCACGTACGACCCCATAACTTTTTCGAGCGATGACATAGATACTATTCCCTCCGTGCCCTTAATACAATGCCTCTTTTGAGCATTTATTCCTCACATAATGAAGAGAAAAAGGCATTAAGGGACGGAGGGAGTAATAATTAATCACGTTAATTTTGCTAATTAATTAATGTTGCTTGGCTTTGATGACACAGGATGATCGAGCAAGTAAGCGAAGAGGAATTGGAAATCTGAGTACTCCGATATATAGTCCGATCCTTAGCTAAGCTATCTGATCCATGCATGCAGGAGTTTGTAGTAAAATAATAAAATGGCATATCATCAGCTTATGATCAATGTGTCTAATTAATGAGTTATGATGTACTAGTACTACTCTTGTTCTTTGTACTAAAAATTATATATGAATGATGAACTTTTTATCTATTATATATTGAATTTTAAATATCGGCTTCTCATCTAATAATTACCATGCATGCATAATTTTTGCAATTGTATGATTAATGGAAATTTATGATCTGAATTCTTGATAGTATTCATTGACACATAAGCCAAACTAAAATATCTCAAAGAATGTATACTTGTATTCCTTCCGTCCCTAAATTACATTCCTACTTCTAGCATTTATTCCTTACCTAATAGAGAGAAGTAGGAATATAATTTAGGGACGGAGGGAGTATTAAAGATTTAAAGTTCTGTTTCATATAAAAGTATTTCAAAGTTTTTAAACACTGATTATACTCCCTCAATCCCATCATATAGTGTTAGTTTATTTGTTTTTTTGTGGTTAAATATTTAAAAACTTAAGAAAAAAATATCATTGATATGTACATTCATGGGAGATATATATTGTTGGATACTTCACAACAACATTTTCATAAAATCAAATTTTTTTTCTCCATATATAATTTATTTATTACCCGAGTGGTGGGAGAAAAATTTCACCAATTAATCCTTCCACGCACTATGTAGTAAAACCTTGAAGATGAATGAAGCAAGATATGATCTAACACAACTTGAAAGTTTGCACCTCTCAAATTCTCAATCCTCTCTTTATCTTAAACCCTAAAAGTACGTATGAGCAATTATGTACAAGATGCTATTTCGTTCTCTGTCAATATCAATCTCTCGTCATGACCTAATAATGAAATAACATGAGTATATATATACATGCAAGACTTTTCTCCTTCGTGCGCAACACGCATAGTCATGACGAGAGATTTTACAAAAAAAATATGAATGACTTTACAAAACCTTGAAGATGAATGAATGCAAGATGAACGTCTTGTGCGCAACTGTGCGTGTGCGTATTCTCCTTCGTGCGCAACACCCTCTCTTTCCATGCCCTTTTGCTCATGCCTTAAAGCATTGTCTACACTTCTCAAACCCAATAGTATTATCTCCACACACCATATACCCAAATTTGTGCATTCTGGGCTCATATTTGACGTCATTTACAAAAAAAATATGCGCACAAACTTTTAGTGCATGCGCAAACATTAGAGATGCATGTAATTAGGTTATTTTTAGTGAGCCACTAGCCAATTCATATGAATGGGGGTATGGGATCGATGATTGCAGAGGGGGACCTTCCACCGGAGCCATTCGGGGCCAGACCCCCCCCCCCCCCCCCCCCCCCCCCCCGTAAATTATTGTAATTAATTAGTCAATGAACTTAAAATATTATGGTACAAAGATTAGTTTTGAGCAAGAGGTAAACTTTTTAAATCCCCGACCCCTCTAATATTTTTTGCCAAGATCCGCCACTGGATGATTGGAATGAAAATTTGATGGCTTAATGAGCGCTCATGATATGATGGGAAAGATGCTCAACGCTCTTGTCAATGACGGTGGTGTAGGGCCCTTTTAAGTTCAACTCAAAGTCCATTTTTATATATTCCATTTATCTCATGTTTATAAAATAATTTTTAATAATGTAAAATTTAATAGATTATTTAAGAAAAAATAAAATAAAATGCGATTATATTTCTTTTGCTTCTATTTAATTATATGTGTTTGATATTCAAATTTAATTTGACTTCAAGCCTTTAAGGGAAATTTAGGACAAGTAATTTGAGTATTAAGTTGGTGTGGATATTCAATTTGCTTAGGATAAGTTGTTACATCCATTTTGTAATAATCGCAACCATTTGACTTTTGCAAAATTAAAATGTTTACTTTAACTATACTTTTATTTTTACATTAATTATTAATGATCAAAGTTATACTCCGTACATTATTATACATGCCGGTCAAAGCGTGCAAATATACAAATCGGAAGGAGTAAATTTAGGTGGGGGTTTTTGCACCCGCCCCGCCCCGCCTGCGGCCTGCCTGCCCATCTCTAGTGACATGGTACCGGCCTGGATCTACCATATAAGAGCCGTTGAACATGTATGGGAAATGTAGAGAAAGTGGAAAATAAAACAGTAAATGACATATCATATGATAATTTCATATCATCATTATCATTAAGATATTAATTAAAACTTCCCTAAAATCAATCAATCAATCAAAGCCTTAATCCCAAAAGTGGGGTCGGCTAACATGAACCAAATTTGATTATTCCGTGTAGTCATCAACATAAATCTTTCTCCTCCATCCCTTACGATCCAAAACTTCATCCTCACGTAAATCCATGCACTTCATATCCTTCCTCACTCCTTCCAACCAAGTCATCTTTGGTCTCCCTCTTCCTCGTTTAATCCCTCCATGGTCCCACTCTTCCACTCTTCGCACCGGTGCACCCTCGGGTCTCCGTCTTACATGTCCAAACCAACGCAGACGATTTTCCCTTAATTTATCTACAATGCCCGCCACACCTACTTTCTTGCGAATAACCTCATTTCTGATTCTATCTCTTAAAGTGTTTCCACACATCCACCTTAACATGCGCATTTCCGTAACCTCCATCTTTTTAATATGCTCTTTCTTAGAAGCCCAACATTCTGTACCATAGAGCAACACTGGTCTTATGGCAGTCCTGTAGAATTTTCCCTTCAACTTTAAGGGAATGCTGCGGTCGCATAGCACTCCCGTGGCCGCTCTCCATTTAAGCCACCCTGACTTAATCCTGTGGGTCACGTCTTGATCAATGTCACCATTCTTCTGGATGATCGACCCTAGGTACTTAAAACATTCACTCATGGTCAAATCCTTTCCATCCAAACTCACCACTTCATTGCTTGTCCCCCTCTGAGTGCCAAAACGACATACCAAATATTCAGTCTTACTCCGACTTAGCTTAAACCCTCTAGATTCCAACCTTTGCCTCCATTGCTCCAACTTGACATTAACCCCATCCTTAGTCTCATCCACCAAAACGATATCATCTGCGAACAGCATACACCATGGAACCTCATCTTGAATTGGTCTAGTTAATTCGTCTAGAACCGTTGCAAAAAGAAAAGGGCTTAATGCAGACCCTTGATGCAATCCGATTGTAATAGGGAAATCTTTTGTCAACCCTCCGCATGTCCTCACATTTGTTGACACATCCCGATACATATCCTTAACTAGGTCTACATACCTTCGTGGGATACCTTTCTTCAACATTGCCCACCAAAGTATCTCTCTTGGCACCTTGTCATATGCCTTCTCTAAATCAATAAAGACCATATGAAGATCTTTCTTCTTTACCCACATAATATAATCAAAACACATTAATTATAATATTAAATGAAATTATTCCCTGACATACCTGTTTAGAATATCACGCCTATAAAATTTTGGTTTTAATCCTATCCAAATTCTATACTAATCTTTCTTCACCATTCTTATCATTTTCACCCCCAATAAAATAAAAAAAATAAAAAAAAAAACCCTATTATTTCGATCCTTATTGCAAGAACCCTAGAATTCATTTTGATTTTATTTTTTGCCGAATTAGATAATCTAATCTTCCGAATATCCCTGCTTCTACTACTGATTGAGCGATTTGCTCATAATTCTGCTAATTTGGAGGTAATGTCGCAATTTTATGAATATTTGATTGTTTTGATTTTTAGCATTGTTACTCAATCTGTAGTTTCTTTTGAAATTTTTGATGCATTGCAGCATTGGTATGAAAATTCAGCGTTAATTACTGAAATCGATTAATGTTTTGTGATTCAGATTACTGATTAAATTTGCGCTTGGAATTACATTGTTGACTTATTGATTTATTGTTTGGTAAGTGATATTCTATCTTTAATTTGAATTGTTGATTTGATGAATGTATTGGGTTATGTAAAATGCAAGATTTTTTTTGATGTTGTTGGGTTGATTTGTTTTGGTTCAGATTATTGAATTGCATTGTTATTTGGGATTGATTTAGGAGTGAATAAGTTGGTGAACTATCGAAAAGTCGAAGGCATAGCAAAATTTGCATAGGGGAGTTAGTGTTTTTCATTGATGTGAGAAGGGGTACTGGGGAATAAGGCAATGAGAGGTCAATTTGTGGGTTTGAAGATACAATGACCACTAAGTCATTGGGATTACGTACCGGAAGTAATGGATCACTGCATTTACAGCAATCGAATGGCCTATTGCAGAATCATACCTCCTATGTCTTCCCACGGAAGTCATCGAAAGTGCAACTTTCAAGTTACCGGGAAAAGGAAAGGGAAAGGTGCATCCCATTTGTTTGTAGATACTTGTGCCGAGGAAAAGTTGGAATGGTGATACTGTTTGTCTTTGCCCTGCTGATTTTTGCTTCAGGCTTCTTCACAGTTAACAAAGGTTTGTTAAATTCTGCTTTATTTTGCTGAATTATCCTTCAGTAATTGTGCTATTTAGCGACTTGTGTTTGGCCCCATTGTATGATCTCTTATACAGTACACAAGCTGTCTACTGTAATATTTTACAGATGATTGAAAAGTTTTTGTTTTTAAGTCGCTAGAATACAGTTACTATGTTCTTATTAGGGCATGCTTAGACTGAGGGAAATGTATTACTAGGGTAATAAAAGTTAAACTAAGCAAAATGAAAGTAAATAGAGAAGGAGGAGATAGTGATGGTGGTGCTTGTAAGAAAAATTATGTAGTGATGGTGAGGTGTAAAGTGAAGAAAGAGGCTCATTTTGGGGTAATAGCTACACTAGGGGAAGGTGTGTAACTATTACCCTCACTATGAGGGTAATAATTCCTCCATTTCTCTCATGGAACAACTACCTTATGTCATTTGTAAATACCATACCTCCTACAACACCACCTCTAATTACTTATGTTTTTTCGAGTTTGACTTTTATTACCCCTTTATATATTACCCCCCAATCCAAGCATGCCCTTAGTAGTATTATACTTTAGAAGGATTGAAGATGAAATTATTATTGAGCATTTTGTACATGATAGTTTTCTGGCTTCTGTATCTCTTTCTCTTTTTCCCCTGTGACTTTTCTGTGCTGGTCTATTTGAAGTTCTTGATTTTAGGACAAAATATTTTATCTGATGCAATCAAGAATTCAAGATAATTATGGCATTACATTGTGTGTTTAGCATTGGTGTAACCTTTTGATGTTCTATGTGTAGAAACGAGTGGTAGCAACCATAGAGGTTTTCTTGAAGCTCTTCAAGAGACAAAAGTTCGTGGAATAAGTGTTATTAGTTCCCTATCTTCAACTCCTACATCAAAGAATCTTACGAAGGATGGAGACAACTCAACATTACAAATTACTGGGAATAGGAACAGTGGAAAATCTCTTGCGTTTATCATAGATCCTGGGCTTCATCCATGCAAAAACTTCACTTTTCCCCCTCCTCCTCCACATAGCACTAAACGGATCGGGCCAAGACGTAAGGCTCATAAATCTATTGTCTATTACCTCTGATTTTTGCATAGAAGTTAGATTGAGTTTCTCAGTTTTGATTGACCATATATTGATCAAACCTTTCTGGTCCATATAGCCCATATGTATGATTGATTACATTCAACAAGTTATGAAATTTTTCTCTTTACACTTAAAGTTGTGAATTGAGATAGAAAAATCACTGCAAATTTGGCAAAAGCACAAAGTTTTTAATTGTTTTATTTTATTCTATTTATATATCAGCGATTGATGAAATTTGAATTTAATTAAAATTTATAGTTTTTATAAAACTGAAATTAATTATATGTACCGAAAGAATTCTTCCCCATTGAATTCTCAATTGTCATTTTTTTTTAAAATTTTTTTGATGTTGGTCCGTGGTTAATGTTACTTCTCCTTTTAAATGTACTAGCTTGTCCAGTATGTTATCTATCAAACAAGCAAGCTGAAGCAAGTATGCCAAGTTTACCATCGGCATCTCCAGTGCTTCAACATTTGACTTTTGTGCAAGGGGAGAACTCTACTAAAAGTGAAACTCATCGAGGTTCAGACTTTGGTGGATACCGTTCTTTGAAGCAGAGGAATGACTCTTTTGACATAACAGAGTCAATGACTGTACACTGTGGGTGAGTACTGGCCATTATGGATCATTTATAGAACTCAAATTCTAATGTAGAAGAAAGTAGTCTTTCAATTGGCGACAAACACAGATAACTGATGTTGCTGTTTTGGTGTCGCTTAAGTATTAAATTTAGATTAGATGACAGTTTTGCTTTTTGTATGATGATGTGTTCTGTTACAGGTTTGTTAACAGTAGTAGGCCTGGTCGTGGAGGTGGATTTGATATTGACGAAGAAGATCTTCCTGAGCTGGACAAGTATCATGATGTCATAGTTGCATCTGCAATATTTGGTACATATCTACATCTCCACGATTTGTAAAAACTGTGTGTATTATTCTGACTTTCCTTTGAAATTTGTGGTCTTATGTAGGAAACTATGACATTATACAAGAACCAGTAAATATTAGCGAGATTGCAAAGAAGCGTGTTCCATTTTATATGTTTATTGATGAGGAAACTGAAAATTACATGAGAAATAAGAGTATCTTAGATAGCAGCAAGATGGTGGGCCTTTGGAGAATTATTGTTGTCCGTAATGTTCCATACACTGATGCAAGGCGCAATGGAAAGGTAGAACATGCGACAGTGTATTCTTGTCAATTTTGCAGAACACTAGAGCATTAAATTGGCAAATGAACCTTAGAACAGTGATAGATTTTTGAGTATTGTCAACATTATAAGCCTTTTGCATTACCCGACTTATCTTTTCACAGCTTGTCAACTATAGGATTCTAACTTTTTAAAAGCTGGCTTACCATAGCTAAAGCTAATATGATAACCTCTTGGTGAATTGCCTCTTTCAATCATTTCTTCCATCTAGTCTTATACATGACCTGAAGCAAATAAGTGAAGTGTGGCCAACAAATCATATAGAACATGACATCTTGTCTGAAATTCTCATTAGAGGAGTCTTCTCCAGCTACTTAAGGCTCAGTTAAGTGCTTTCTCTGTGCCCCTTTTAATTGCTCTCTATCACATATTTTTCAATCTGAAATCCTGAATTAAGAAAGAAACCAGGAAGAAAGAGAGATAACTTGATGATTTCCTTTCTATGGTTAAATCTATAGCAATTAGAAAATCAGGAAAATGGGAGCTTGTTAAATAGATAATTGATGTCCTGGGATGGGGTTTCTACAAGGGATGCATAGCACAGTGTGTTGGCCCAAATCACTACCATGAGTATTTCACTGCTACCCTTTTTTGCAGTCTTCGTTTAGGTGCACATGTTTAGCAGTTTACTAAACCTGAGTAGCCAATCAATCAAAGCCTTAATCCCATAAGTGGGGTCGGACCTCAGCTACATGAACCAATAGTGATTGTTCCGTATAGTCATTTACAAAAATCTTCCTCCATCCCTTACAATCAAATACCTCATTCTCAACTACTTATCTTGAGTAGTCAATTGTTTTAAATTTAAATATTAGTAAATTTTTGGTAAACACTAACTGTAGTCCGCATATGAAGTAGTTAACGTAAATTAACATTACTTATTTAATTAAACCAGTTGCACAAGAAAGTTTGGCACGGGAGGCAGTTACACCTTCCATTATGACTCTCTCTCTCTCTCTCTCTGAGTTTTAGTATACTGTCAGATTTCCGTTGGGTAGAATTCCTCTGGCAAGGTTCTGGACTTCATTTGCCATTTGGATCTTTGCTGATAATTTATGAAACTGTTATGGATTTCATATGTCCATACTGTTTACAGTTGCTGTTTCACACTTTTGGATGAATTAGCTCTCCTTTCCTCACCCATTGCTACTGCTGTGTACTTGAAGTGAGGTCTTATAATATGCAGACATTATTACCTTTTGATTGACCGCAGAGCCAGCCTTTTGATACTCTCTTACAATTATCCATATCCATTGTAAATGCATACCATTATACATGCTCTTGATAGTGGAGCTTAGGCCATATTAGAAGGATTTAAATTACTTTCCCTTTGATTATTTGATGTCAAGAAAAGTTTTCAGAGATGTGCTATTTATGAGCAGGATTTTGATTTTGTTTCCATTGTTTTAAAGTTTGCACAATTTTGATCACTTAGTTGATCATCCATTTTATGTTCAGTATGTCTATCTTTACAAGTCAAATTGCTTGCTTCAGCTATAGTATGCTGTTCTTCTTCTAGTCAAAATAATTTATGCCCTCCTTCCTTTTCTTGTCCTTTCTGGGGCATGTATTGCGCAGAGCAGGGTGAGCAATACAAGTAGTAGACTATTTTATTTATATTATTTTAGACTCTTGCTGATGATGGATATATTTTTTTGCAGGTTCCTAAGCTTTTATTGCACAGACTCTTTCCCAATGTCCGATATTCAATATGGATTGATGGAAAACTTAAGCTTGTACGGGATCCTTATCAAGTTCTTGAAAGGTAATCGTATCTGCAAATAAAGACTTGTGCGTTGTGCCCACTTCATTTTCTGGATGATAACATGTAGACAAATAGTTTATGGTATTCCCTGTGCTGTCATTGATGCTAAACGTATTTGTTAACCTC
The DNA here is from genome assembly GCF_948465745.1 of Chenopodium album. Classification (NCBI taxonomy): domain Eukaryota; kingdom Viridiplantae; phylum Streptophyta; class Magnoliopsida; order Caryophyllales; family Amaranthaceae; genus Chenopodium; species Chenopodium album. Next base: position 71,063,008 of record NC_137837.1, read on the forward strand.
ATCATAAGGGTGTGTAAAATTTGCTATTCATTTTTTTATGTATTGGAAATGAAGGCTATTATTGACAATATGCCGAACAACAATTGCTAAAAACAATCTACCACTCTCCGTATGATAGGCAGCATATATAAAATATCAATACAAATTTTTAGATCCTGTTCTACCTATGGCTTTGGATCTTTTTGGCACCCATATTATGGCTCAATCTTAACCATGAATTATCGTTGATGTAAAAAAAATAAAAATTGATTTTCAAGGAAATCCACATATTATGGTATATAGCAAAATAACCAACTAATCAGGCTAATCTCATAGAGAGAGACAAATTACTGAATCGCAATAACATCAATTGATTGGTGGCTGAGAATGGGAATAAATTTAACACTTTTGTTGATGGAATATGTTCCAGAAAGGCAGATCCCCATGAAAGATTTCTTTAGATGAAAAGTGAAAAGAACGCAAATGGCCTTATAAGACTATTTGGAGTGCTGAAACATTAAATAATTTAAACCTTGTGTTGATGGAATATGTTCCAGAATGGCAGATCCTTGAGAGCTTTCCTTCTACAAAAAGAATAAGCATTAACAAGGATGTTTAGTTTGCTGGTTTTTATCTGAAGTTATAATGGTTTCATAGTTTCAGACTTTGGTGCATTCAATCCTCAATAGTAAATCAAATTACATGAATGACTTGCTTAAGAATAAATGACATTGTATCAACTCAACCTTTTTCCTCCTCTTTTTTTTAGTGTTGCATTTTGTCAGTTTTCTTTCTTTTTTTTTTTTTTTTCATTTTCATTTCAAGAAAGTTGATGTTTTCTGATATAATAGGTGGAAGAGTGGTACCAGGTCAATAAGTACCTTTCTGAATATTGAGTTATCATCCCTTATTTCTAACACAAATAGATGAGTCAATTTGGTTAAACTCTCTTAAATGAGTTGTTTAAAATATGATAGGGTTTGTGTGTTTGGGGAGAGGGAAAGAGGGGGGGGGGGGGGGGGGGGGTGTATCATTCTTTTTATGATTTATTTTGTGCAACCTAGCAGGAATTTGCTCATTTATTTACAATTAAAATCTGCCAACCCTCATCCAAAGATATTTTTTATGCACCTGCATTTATCTCAACAAATGATGCAAAAGTAACTGGGTGCATTTCTTTTTCCATCACCTGAATATGATTTGTCTAAATATCCTTTGCCTATCTTACCGTCTCATGCTTTCAGTTAATATATGGCATTATCAGGTTCTTGTGGCGTGAGAATGCGACCTTTGCCATTTCAAGGCACTATACAAGATTTGATGTGTTTGTAGAAGCTGAGGCAAATAAAGTCGGGGGAAAATATAACAATGCCTCTATTGATGAGCAGATTAGTTTTTATCGTAATGAGGGTTTGACCCCATATACTGAGACAAAATTTCCTATTACTAGTGGTGCGTAAGTCAAACTTGCTTTCATCTTCTTTTTCTAGTTTGGAGAATCCATTGTTTTAATTAAAATTATCTACCAATTTTTAAGTTGCAATGTATTGATTGATTTTCTGCAGATGTTCCTGAGGGTTGTGTGATCGTTAGAGAGCACATTCCAATTACAAACTTATTTACCTGCTTGTGGTTCAATGAAGTTGATCGTTTTACTTCTAGAGATCAGCTAAGCTTTTCTATTGTTCGTGACAAAATAATGTCGAAAGTTAACTGGAGTATTTACATGTTTCTTGATTGTGAAAGACGGAACTTTGTGATACAGGTAATCTCATCATAATATAACATAGTCTGATCACTGTATGAAGCATTGATATATGTTGAGCTGCTGAAGTGTGTTATCTATCATACTTGCCTACCAATTTTTAAATTGATAAATAAACAATGTTAAGGTAAACCATCAATTTTTTTTGGAAGGTTTGTGTTGATGCAAATTTAACCAAGCATTATGTTGGGATCTCTTCCTGAAAACAACTAACATGCTAGAGTATGTGTTTGATTTTTAAAGAATGACTAGGATCCAAATTCATTTTTTGCTGATTTTTATAAATTAATCAATGTGCAGGCATACCATAGAGGAGTTATAAAAAATCGGCCCCCTCCACCACCTCGTAGAATCATAGTACATCGAGAACCAGCTATACGAATGTCACCAACTATAAATAGAGAAGTGGGTAGGAAAATTCCTTCAAAGCGTGGAAAAGATAGGAAGTCTGGTTCAAGGCGTCACCGCAAAGTTGTTGCAGGTAGCAGGGACAGCAATTTTTCCTAAGGGGTTCTTCCGTTTTATGTCTTTTTCTTGCTTGCTTATATTTTTTAGCCCACTTGATCTCAATATAACCTTGAAATTAAAATTTTTGCACTGTGAATCCATTACAACATGATTCATCAACAGTATAGATAGTAGACTAGACATACTGCTTGTAGGACAGTTAGGAAGAAAAGCAAAAGAGAACCCATTTGGTTGAATCGATTTGTCAATATCGAACTCACAATTTTACTCTTGTAAATACATTTTAATGAAAAAATTTCATACAAGTTTCTCTTATCTAAGTTCATGGGTGGTGGTATTGTGACTACCTGTTGCTTGGCTCTTTATTTATTTGTTTACTTAGTTAATTTTTAATATGAGACACTAGTGCCATATTTCTATATTTGGGTTTAAATCTAATTCTACAGTATGTAATCTAATTTGTACCATGAACCTTGAGCTTAAGGTGTGTTATTAGCCTAATTTAGTAATTTATACCATTCTACCAATGTCCTTCAGAAATTAGTAAATTCTCACAAAATTTGTCTCTAAAACCTCAATCTCATTATTCAACAATGGATGATGACAATCTTCGCTTTTGGATAAGTTTTGTGTCATCAATGACAAACATGGCAATGTTTTTCTTGGTTATTTTCACATCCATCTTCTTTACATAACCCTCTGAATTTTAACTTCAGCCCATTAGCCCAATACTACATTCGGCAATGGTCATGGTCGCCATGACCATTGCCTTAACAACATTACGGTTTCAGTATCACTTCTGGCTTTGTAATCCAATTATAAGCATCCTCTACAATGAAGCCGATGTCTCAATGTTCTACAAACACCATAATGTCCCTAAGCACCAAATTTCCGCTTTCTGCAATAGTCCTGCAATACATTCTTATCACCTGGGTACCTTCCACTGTTGTTTCAAATGATGGCTTGCACTGCTTTCTCTTCTATGGTTTCGGACATCAAGTGCTGCTAGCTTAACCTAACTGTCAAGCTCACGTCGGACAAAGGTTGGACTATTACTTACCCTCCATGCTCAAGGTGACGTGCAACCACATTGAGGTCCGTCGTCTTCTGGCTAGGCTTGGTGCTTCCATGAGTTCCATCCCTTGCGAAGTCAATTGGAAAGTCCTTGAATTTAAGGAGTATTTGTTTTATTCAATTTTTCTGCTTCTCTTTTTTGCCAAATTAAGCCACTTGTTTTGTGAGGATATGTGGTTAGTTTTATGGATGGATTGATGAAGTTTAAACAGGGTGCAATCTAATTGTTCAAGCAGGATCCATTTAGGTCTATTATTATTAATTGTGAGTGAAACACTTTAAAAGTTTTCAATGCATCTAATTTCAAAGCAAGTCTATTCAAGGCTGTTCATTTTCATGTAGGAGTTGGACCTTTCAAATAGGTTCATTTTGTTAAGATTATCTGTAACACTCTCAATTTCTTTGAGTTAATCCCTCTTTGAGTTCAAGTCCATTTAGTTAAAAAAATCTTTCTCTTCCATCTCTTTATCCTGCTATATGAGTTCACTTGGATAAACTCAATTTGGGCAATACGAGTAGTGATAGACCACTATCAGATATGGGCTCGTTGGGCCCATACTAGGAGCAAAAATGTAATTTCACGTATTATTTACCCATGTTGTAAAAATGCAATCTCTCTCTTCTCAATAACAGTACATAAAATAAGAATAACAGTATAAAATCAACAATTGGTCTTAGGTGCATCCTTATGCACCTAAGATAGGTGCAACAAGGGAGGGCCCAAAACGCACGGCCCAAATTAATAACCCAAACAACATATCCGCGATCCGCCAAAATCAACACTACGCTCTACAAAATGAACATTTAGTAAAAAAATATGAACATGAAAAAAAAATGAACATTTAATAATAAAAAATGAACACGTAAAAAAAATGAACATTTAATACTTATAATGCATATGTTTCTTCTTCAAAATATATATATATATATATATATATATATATATATATATATATATATATATATATATATATATATATATATATATATATATATATATATATATATATATATATATATATATATATATATATATATATATATATATATATATATATATATATATATATATATATATATATATATAATGCATATGTTTCATAATCATATTATTTTTTATTTCTTCAAATTTTTATGTTCATAATTAAATGCATTATATTCATAATAATATTTTATATGTTCATACATAATTTAAAATATTCATAATTTTTCGCATATTCTTAGTTGCACACTCATGCATATTTACATTATGAATATTTTATATGTTCATACATAATTTCAAATATTCATAATGTAAATTAGTTGCACACAAACCAATAATAACAGTATAGAAATTAATAATAACTAAGCATCGACAAAAAATTACTGGCGTCAATTTCGACCGAACTCAGCGATTTCCAGTATAGAACTCACCGTTTTTAATGGCTAGAGTCATAATTTTGTGTCTCTTGTTTTTGGGTTATGTTTTTTTGGGTGGTTTCCGGTGATTTATAATGGAGGTAGTTGCGTGTTTTTGGATTTCGACCAAGGTAGTAGCTGGTGGGGTGGGCTTCTTGCTGTCGGAGGTGAAGGTGTGGTGGGCGGAGGTTTGGCCGGCAATGGGAGCTATCCATGGAGGTGGGGAAAAGGGTTTAAGGAAAGAAGAAGATGAAGAGGAAAGGGGAAAAAATGTGGTATTGGGTAGTATTACCCAGTATTACCCATACCATGGTAGTGGGTAATACTTACTCGACAATATCTCTACCTACAATGCCTTATTATTATTTTTTAAAGACAAATACAGCAAATTCAATTTATTAAGTTAAGGTTTGTCAAAATTTGAAAATTTTAAGGGAACGGATTCATATAATTATGTTCTTAATTTATATCCGTATTCTACAAAAGCTTTATTTGTTTCTCTTGATAATTTTAGAAAAATTGTTATTGTGATTTTTTCTAAATAGGTAAAATATATTGAAAGAATGCAATGAGAAGCTAAAAATAATAATGTTCGAGAAGCAATACAATATTAGATGGACCAATAATACCAAAATAGAAAATTGGTATATCTACCCTCAACCTTGAAGACTAATCATAAATATGTGGGACAGAGGAAATGATACACATGTTTTTAAAGTTACAACTTTATCATTCCCAAAAAAGACTAATAAAATATCTACCATCATCATCTATATATTAATATATTTATGAAAAATTTAAAGTACAGTCGCTTGTACCTTGCTTAGTACAGACAAAAAATACGAAAGAATATGTAGTTGTCTTGTAAAAAACATATAGATGTTTTATAAGAACAAATAATTGTTTGGAAAATTTGAAAAGAATAATCCCACATTTAGCACATCTGCTCAAATTAATCCTACATTTGCATATTCAAGAAATAATCCTACCTTGTACCCCCATTTTCCCAAAATGGTCCTTTTTACTTTCAACCTAAACAGGTTAGATTTTTTTTTTTTTAAAAAAAATTTCCTTTAATCCCTCCTCTCTCACCTTACCCCTTCCATCACTGTCAACCACCTCTACACCACCACCCACATTCTTAATTCGACACCACCACCACCACACACCAACTCCCACGCAGTCACCGCACAACCACTTATCCCTGCTCCACCCTCCACGTACAACAACAAAAAACCACAAATCACTACTAATCCCCACCTTCTGCAGTCCCCATACGACCATACTCAACCCCAACGCAGAATTCCAACTCCAACACCCCTGCCTTCTCTTACCAATGTGCACTACTTGCGAGCTCTGGCACCACCAAAAGCTTACCCCTCGGGCGAGCCGTTTCAGTCCGGCGATGAAGGGTGTGGTCGTACACGGGCTGGGAGTTTATTTTAATTATTTTGTTTTTTTAGTTATTTAAAAATAGGACCAATTAAAAGGTGATAAGTGTCAAGTCACCTTCTAAAACAGGTTACTAATGTCATAAATCGGTAAAAGAACCATTTTGGGAAGATGGAGGTATAAGGTGAGATTATTTTTGGAATACGCAAAGGTGGGATTATTTTGAGCAGATATGCCAAAGGTGGAATTATTATTTTCAAATTTTCCTAATTGTTTTATAAAAAAAAAAAAAAAAAATCTAATTTTATGTTTTTTTATATAATTTTTATATCTAAAGAACATTTGCAATATTAATAAAGAAATATATATATATATATATATATATATATATATATATATATATATATATATATATATATATATATATATATATATTATACAAAGGATTATATACATTTGTATGTTCTTTTCATTTGTATAATATGTTCTTTCCACAAAGCGTCTGTACGATGCAAGGTACAAACGCTTGTAGGAACCACGCACTAATATATTTAAGAATTCCATTGCTATTGTTAGAAATTAAACATGTGACTATGCCAACAATATTTTTTACAGTTATAAATTTTCTTATGTGGTTGACTATATCGTGTGACTAGGGTTACTTATTCAGGGTTAATTCATGACCGACTGAGTAACCCCTGACTAAATAAATACCTGACCGACTTAGTAACCCCTGAATAAGCAACTCAAGTCACAAATAAACTGAAGTAGGGATTAATTTTGACGGATGGAGCAAAGTTCGGATTAATGGTGACTATTTTTCCAATAAATAAATAGGGTTTAGGCAACCTAAAATGTCCATTTTTAGTTTAGCTCAAAAATCCGCTAATTTACAAGTTTGGGCACAATTTTCCAGCTCAGAGCCTATTTTTCAAGGTTAAACTTCAGCCGACCTGGCCTGTAATCACCTCTAAGTAACATAGAAAGAAATGGTAAAACATCTTACTAGCTAGTATTTACAATCAAGGATGATATAGAACTAATTCAATCTTTATAGGGTAGAAAAGCTGTGGATTTAATTATTGGTTGGAAAAATTGCTCCCATTAATCTGAACTTTGCCTCGTCTGCCGAAAATAATCCCAACTTTCGTTTATTATCTATTGCACCCAACTTTAGGGGGTATTAATTTCTATTGCACCCAAATGACCTGCAACCGATAAATCAGGTAAACATTTCTGTTTTTTTTTTTTTTTTTTTTGCGCACGTGTCAACATGTAATTGGTTGAAAAAAATAGGAAAAAAAAATTAAAAACTTAAAAAAAGGAAAAAAAAAAAAAAAAAAGACCACCACCAGCAACCCCCCAACCACCGCCAAACCCTAACCGTTCCCCTAGCCCCACCGAACACCGGCCGGCCGCCGCCATAAACCCATGAAAACGGCCGGCCGGAACCCCTAAATACTGAAAACCACCCCGCCAACAAAACCTACCCCCGAAATTACCCTGTGACGCACAATCCCACCTCAGAAACCACCATAACCACCACCCTGAAAATCGCACCTAGCCGCCGTAAACCCGTCGAAACCCCACACAGGCGCCGAAAATACCACCCAGCTACCGATAAACCGCCGATAATTACCAACAACTTCATCCCAAACATCCCTAGACCGGAAATTCCCACCCAACCTCTTGGGTGGGGGAGGGGTTTTTGGGGGTGGGGGAAGGGAAGGGGTGGGTTTCGAGGGAGGGGGAAAGCTGGGCGGTGATTTTCGGCAGCAGGGGAGGGGGTTTTCGGGGGTGGGGGTGATTTCCCGGCGGGGTTGGGGTGGGGGTGTGGTGGCAGCCGCTGGGTATAGGTGGTTTGAGGGGTTTTTTTATTTATTTTTGTTTTTTGTTTTTTTTTAAAAAAAATTTAAGCCAATCATACGCTAACACGTGGCTAAATAACCTGCTACATCAGGTTAGATGACCTGTTGAGTGCAACGAAAATTAATACCCCCAAAGTTCGGTGCAATAGATAATAAACGAAAGTTGGGATTATTTTCGGCGGTTGAGGCAAAGTTCAGATTAATGAGAGCAATTTTTCCTTATTGGTTAGTCAATCCATGGTTGGTAGTAAAAATAGAGATCCATCAACTTTTTTACAAAGAAAGACAATTATTGTCTTATTGCAATTTATTCTTAATGTAGGGTGAAATAACAAATTTATGGATCCAATGCCGACATACCAAATATACAAAAATCTTCTACGACTACATTGTACATTAAATTATTTATATTTATTAAATTATTAAATTATTGTTACTACTTGTATAAAATTAATCAATAGCATTGTCTTCTAAGATCCAAAAGGCAATCGTTTTCTAAAAGAGGGAACCAAATAGCCAGTGCCAACAAATCAAATTAATATCAAAATCAAAGAGATGGCCCCTCAATCAATCTTCCGTCCTCATCCCTATATTTTAATATTATATCATGTTTTATGTCATATAAATCTTTATCTTTGACCCTAACTTAATAACTCATAACACCCCAACATTAATTAATTATTAAATTAATACTTAATTATAGTAAATCTCTTTAATTAGAAGTTTAGAACAAACACCATTAACCTTGATACCAAATCCAAATTCATTAAATCCCCAATTTTTTTCCTGATTTCTTCTCCAACCCATTTAACTTCTAACGTGCAAAAACTCTTTCATGCTCCCTTCAATTTTCTTAAATGCAGAAAATTTATTTGTGGGTCCAAGATTAAAGGTTTCAGTCTTTTCTTCTTCTCTCTTCTAGTATTATAAGTTGAATTAATGGTTGATTAAACTTGTCGATTTCATATTTCTTGATCAAGTTGTAATCTTTAGGTGCTTAATTTTTCTGGGTTTTGATCAATTGTTTTTGAATTGCTCTTATTTGTGCATATAATTGTAGAAATGTAAAATTGAATTTAGGGTTTATAGGGTTTTGTGATTATAATAATTAATCTTTGTTGGGATTGTTAATTGGAAAATTTGCAGTGAAATGGGTATATATTAGGAATTCAGCAGATTAATCTTGGGGTTTGAGAAAGAGGGATTGAGTAATTTGTTTAGAGGTTGAAGATTAAGTTTTGGTGTTGTTGAATTAATTTGGTGGAAAGTTGGATAATTCAAAACTTAAGGGTTTTTAGGAAATGGGTTCTTCTGGTTTTCCTGTAATATGTCTTCTACACTCAGTAATTGCTCTTGCTTGTGGAGCTATGATGATGTTTTATACCAAAGAAATCGCGGTATTTGGTCATGGTAAAGAAATTGGTAGTAAACTTCAAGGATCAACCCCTCATGATGAGCTATTAATCCAAACATCTGAATCATTTTCTGGGTTGCTTCTGTTTGTGATTGGATTTCTTCTGTTTATGGTTGCATTTGTTAAGGACAATAAGTTTCAGAGCTTTTTTGCCAAGGGATGTGTGATCCTACACCTTTTGATGGCTGTTTGGAGGGTATACTTTGAGACGAATGTCGAGGATCTTGCCCATGATTTGCCTAGGCAGGTTGTTGGCGATGTTGCATTAGCACTTTCATGGGTTTTCTTTCTCCTCTATTCGTGGCGAGAGAAGTATGATTGAGTGTTATGGTAATGGCCTAATGGGGGTTGTGCAAAGTATTTTTTTTAGCTTTTACAATGGAAATTGCTGATCACTACAACTATTTCACATTCTTTGGTTGCACTCGTGCACTCTTTAGTGATCCAAAGAATTTGATTTGAAGATCAACTTCGACAAACGAATTCTTCAAAGGTTTTTAATGCTTTCTGTGCTGCTGATTCAGTTATGAATTAGGGTCAAATTATTGTAAAAGCAGAGCTCATATGCCAGTTTCATGTGCTACCCTGGTACCACATCCTGAATAAAATTGGCCTGTGTGTTATTGAGTGTCCTCTTCCCTGTAAAAAAAAAATGGTAAAGCTTGTCTATAACTGCTAGCTTGTTATCTTTAAAATCTATCCAATCTGTACAGCACACAGTGTAAATTTCGTAAATAAATGTCACTTGTCATTGTAAGTATTGTTTGGTTGATATATGATACGATCTTATACGCATGACCATCTGCACTCTTCTGTTAGTTCTGCTTCTGCACTTAAAGGTTGTTATTATAGAATCTTTCGATGTCTTATTACCAGTATTATTTGATTCCTCTGTTGATATTGGAAGACCTATAATCATATCAAAACTAACAGGTGAAATCTTGCTCTTTTAGCAAGCAGAATGAGCTCGTTATAGGCAGTATACAAGACAAATTATAATCTCCATCTACTGCGAAAATAGTCTTTACTTGAGTGAAGTTTTTCTGATGCTGAAGTATGTGTCTTTGAATGACTACTATTAGAGCTCAACAATCTTCGATGTTACAATTTGATACATCCTAATGTGAGAGATAAATTACCAGTTTGGCAATTTGTGGTGCTAGTACTCCTTTGGAAAATCGGATTTGTTCAGTGCTTTGTCCAGGTAGTTTAGTTATCTTCATGCTTCAGATTGTCTTATGGTGTTCAAATCAAGGTTTGCACCCTGCAATTTGGTTTGCAAGTACGTTAGACATGTCCACAAATCACACGTGCCATTTTTATATTACTCTAGTTTGGGGCTTCAGGCCACTGGCCATTTCATGGGTGACACAGCGAATGTGGAACACCCTCTTCTACTGATTATGCGGTTATGCCTGTTATCTCATGGATGTTTAATACAAGTAGAAGTTTGTAATGCTTTTCTAACCGTGTGTTTTGGTTCCTCTGTGATTGTATTGTATTAAAACCGAAAGCTAGGCTTATAGCAAGCAGAAAGATAATTTTAATTTTCAACACTAATGTTTTACCGTATAAGTAACAGTAGAGTGAAGTCAGTGAACCATATTAAGTGCACACAATATAAGTGTGTTCAATATGCATGAATTAAGGCTAAAAAGCCAATAGCAGAGCGATTTTCCTCAATATTATTGAAGCAAACAACAAATTTCTATCATGCACTTGTTTAAAATAAATTCTCAAAGTACCGTCCATATAGGATTGGTCTTTGGTTCAACCTAAAACCACTAATGTCAGCACTAAATTCTAGTCTCTTTGTATCACTCTAAATGTAGATGATCTCTCCTAAGACTCTAATAAATGGATATTATTCATATGAATATCAAAAGTCATACTTGTCCCGGGTATTGGGTAGTTAATGAGTCGATGCACTAGTTTTTTACCTGAACTGTTAAACCCAACTGTTTCGAACCGATCCGAAAAGGAACCAAACCATTAAAATTCCATTTTTTCCAACTTGAAACCGAATTGAATCGAATTTGTGCAAATCGTTAATGACTTGACCCGTTATCAGGTCAAATCATAACAACCGAAAATTGAAACCAACCTAAACCAATTATGTTCGAACCCGATAATAATTCAATCCATATTAAACCGAAAACCGTTTAAACCCGACAAAAATCTGATTAACCTGAACTCTTTCAACACGTAACCCGCTGTGACCGAACCATTTATAACATGTAACTCGTAAGGGCCAAACCATTTACAACCCATAACCTGTTGAGACCGAACTGTTTACAAACCGTAATCCATTATGACTGAGTCGTTTGCAACTCGTAACCTAATATGTTTATGATCTGATCCTTTTCAACCCACTATTCAATAAACCAACGTATTGACTTAACTCGGTTATAACCTAACCCGTTCCTACCCATTATTTGATTAACCAGACTCGATAATGTGACCGAACCATTTATGTAACACCCCAATAATTCTCCCTTTTTCAAACCACTTACTTTAAATAAAATAGTGGAGAACCATTGACATGTTACCGCCACGTGTTAAAACGTTAAGGCTTTATCAAAGTATCGCAGCGGAAAAATCAAACTTAAGTATTTAAAATAACACAATTTAGAAAACGAATAAGTCAAAGCTTACAAATTGGAACCATATAAGGCCCTTATTTAAAACCAAACCAATATTAAAAATCCAAAACATAAACGAAATAGCAAAGCATAAATAAGTTCAACACAAGAATCGAATACTCTCAATCACACCAATCCCTTGACAATGCGTTTGTCAAATCCCTTAACTTCACATCATCAAGCTAACCTGTGCATACTGCTCCCCAATAATACAAGTGTAATAATTGGATCATCACAGGGTCATTGAAAGGCGAAGGCCATGACCAAAAGAAAACACACACAAAAGCACGCAATCAGCAAAGCTGAGTACATACAAGCTACAACGTACCAAACCTAGCATGCTCAATTAATTAAAGTAAATAAACATACAATGTGAATTCAATAATCAAGACTCCACACTTAAACAATTCAATTGACTCAACATACTACTAACCAATTCCAAACACTTGACTCATCATATTCAATTTAATAAATTTAATTTAGTTTGGAGTAAGCAATAGACCAGGTTGTCCAATCCAGGTCCCAAATGACCATTTGAAATAAAAGTTTAGCGCGATGCAAGAATGGGCGCGACTCCATTCTCACAAAGTTAGTCTAGGATAATCAACATTACTAGCTCAATTAAATAATGTAGTTCAAAACTACATAACACATTGTACTCTGAAAATAACCTTTATCAACTCAACCTCGAATAATAATACAAACCTTTACTCAACTCTTTATCCCGTAAGTGTGCCATGCTCATTGTTCTATACCTAGCCTTGGACATGGGTAATTCGAATAAAACCAACAAGTATAAAAACTTGAATACTCCCAATAACTAGAAAACACCTTGAACCAGACCACATACGGGTCAATTCCCACTGTAGGGGACCATAGAAAAATAAATAATAAAGATGGTACCTCATTCTTAACTCATGATCATTATCTCATTACCAACATGCCAAGGACTAAGGTCTATAACGCCGAGCCTCAAACCAATAACAAAATAATCATTCTCAACCTTTTGATCGCATAGTCTGATCAAATTATCGTTCACGTGATAATAAATAATATCTCAATAATGGCACATGTTCCCAAATAACATAACAATTCACTTCATAAAACGTCTCAACCCTAATAGGGAAATAATACTAGCACCCAAAAATAATCAAATCCCAACCCAAAAATAATACTCTTCATTAGCAACCCTAAAACCTCGATAAAACAATACTCCTTATGGAAACAACATTAGAACCCTAGAAAAATAACACAATCATTCAATATAACAATAGTAGCAAGACAATTAAATCAGATCATATCATAAAATTATATACGTCAATTATATATACATACACTCAAGCATATGAATATCCAATTATACAATAATAATATAAGGTAATAATTAATAAATTCATTCCATTTAAACCATTAAATTTCAATCCTTTACTAATCCAAATGTGGTTAACAAACCAATCCAATAAAATTATGCTTGTATCAACATTCCATACAAACAATTAATCCAATATAATTCAACATGTTTGCATCCATAATTCCATACAAACATAATCAATTCACCAAAACATGTCTCATAAACATAAGCACATGAATTAATTAAATGTATAACCAAACAATTTTCATCCAAGTGTTCTCTAATCATGAAACTAAGTTCTTTTCTTTGGTACCTAAACATGATACTACTTACAACGAAGTAGACATGTACGTACCTCATACAAACAATCCTTTTGAGCCACTTTTAATCACTTAAAATTCTCCTAGGGAATAATCACTTCCTAGAAAACAACCAACAATTAATATTACTATCCCAAGTAATTTCCAACAATATAATATGATGAAAAACTTATTAAAATAAATAAAACATATATTTATATGCTTAATTAACTTTAAAAATAATTAATTTTATTAATCAAACTCAAGGATAAAATTTTAAAAATAAAAAACTTCGTTAAAAATGAAAAACTGCCCGAAAATCATATTTAGAGGCAGAATTTGGCCACGAGAGGGTGGTGCTCACTACCAAAGGTAGTGAGTCTTTCTTAAAACATCGTTTCCACATGGAAAACACTACTTTTTTGTCAAAATCGGATGAGTTCAGAACCTGATCGGGATTAAAACGGGATTAATATTAACGAACCGAAATCTAAACATTAAAATACGAATTTACGTGTTCAAAATAATCTGGAAACTAATTAGTAATATAATCACCAAAATTTCAAAACATCATTACTATAAAAGCCCTAAATCAATTGTTCATAAAAACCCTAAAATCATGATTTTCAATAAATTGAAACCCTAGGTTTATAATTCATAAAATATGAAATTTATAACATAAATATAATCTGAAATTTATAATCTTTATACCATTAAAATATAATTTAATACTAAAAATATAATCTTTATACTAAAATCAAAACCCAAAACAATTAAAATAACATTAAGCAAAATAATGAAACAAAGGAGGATGAAAATAAGACTAACCTTTTTGTGTGGGAAATTTTGGGGATGTATGGGGTATTTATAGGAGAGAGAGTGGTGTAGGGTTAGTTTTAAGATTGGGCCTCATAAAATTAATGGGCCAATTAAGAAAAGAAAGTGGGTTTGGTTTGTTTGCTGGATATAAATTAGTGAAGAAAGGTTCATAAAAAGTTCTTTGTAATAAAATCGTTCATCAAACCCAAAAATAATTTGAAACTTTTGAAATTAAATCCGAAAAAAAATACAAATAAATATTATGAATAAAATATAATTTCATTAATAATATATTTAAAAATACGGGGGATTACAATCTACCCCTCTTAAAAGAAGTTTCGTCCCGAAACTTAGCACAAAATCCCATAAATTGCAAAACTTTTGCATAAAGCCATTTCAAAAATTACAAAATTATATCCCAATTGTGTCATAATATCGACACTAATACTTTATCACCATTCCAATTTACGCACTTCACTAGATGCGTAAACAAATAAAATCGCTATGAAAAGCATGAAAACACCATAAAATAGCATAAAATAGGGTAAAAAGCGTGAAATTATACGCATTCTACCCCCCTTAAAGAACAGGAGTTACGCCCTCGTAACTCACCTCATTAAACAACTTAGGTTATCTCTTTCTCATATCATCCTCGGCCTCCCAATGGCTCATGTTTTCCTCACTTTTCGAGTATACCAAAATATCATCAATAAAAACAACTACAAACTTGTTCATGGAATACTCGATTCATCAAGTCTATAAAAATTGCAAGTGCATTGGTCAACTCAAAAGACAAAACTGTAAACTCGTAGTGCCCATATCTAATCCTAAAAGCAGTCTTAGGTATATCCTTATCAGCCACTCTTAATTGATGATACCCCGAACGTAAATCAATCTTGAAAAACACACTAGCTCCCTTCAATTGATCAAACAAATCATCGATCTTGGGTAGTGGGTACTTATTCTTTATTGTGACATTATTTCAACTCTCTATAATCGATCCACAATCTCATGCTCCCATATTTCTTCTTCACAAAATACATCCAAAACTCATTCACAATTGGCACATCTTCCACATTCACTTACTACTCATTTCCAAGTCTTGCACACAACAAAAGAACAAAGGATGCCCCTTACGTACAAGTTTTGACAACTTTAACGCAGAAATAATCCCAATACCATTTGGTTTCCCAAAACGTCTGTAATACACAATCTCCCCCAAAGAACTCCTTAAGTAAACATTCTTTATCTCACAATCAATCTTATATTAGCTTATAAGTGGCTAACCAATCTATTCCCAAAATGACATCAAGGTCATCCAACTCAAATTCTATAAGATCAGATGGAAAATCAGTCTCTCCAATCCTCAAAGGTAAACCCTTATGTATCTTGGTGCACCTCACAACCTCACTAGTAGGCAAACTAATAAGCAAGTCAATCGAATTTGGTTCAACTAGTCCTAATAGCAGCAGCTAAAGCATCATTGTTAGCCATCCTCCTTCTCTACCTAGAAATGTAACACACTCTTAGGCTGACATCAGCGCGAAAAAAACTCTTCTTGCTTAATAAATCACATTCATAATCATCAAATATATATATTAAGGTAGAAAGGTGGACATGGCCACACAATCGCCCCTAATAAGTCACTTTCAAAGGAAATGATTATTTATTTTTAATCATTCCTACGCACACGAAAATTAAATAAAATAATTCCCTTGATTCAATTCCACCAAAATTCATGCATCAAGTGCATAACATCATTAAATTAACACACATTAGTAGACACATAATTACATGCTTCACACAAATAAATTAAATCATTTAAACATTTCACATTACACAAAGAATCTCATTCCATTCCATTCCATATGACATGCTTTAATCCTTAAACATGATACTAAGTGATCACTCAAGTTTGCACCATTACATGAACATACACAATTAAATAACTTGCATGATCACTTCATACAATATAAAAGCATTAAGTAATTAATTACAATGCATAAAGAAATAAATAATCTATTCTATACGCCCTTTCTAATGCTACCCAAATCTCACCGATAAGCAAAATAAGCACACAAGTTAGGAATAAAAATAAATAATTAAATTCATTTTATTTCAAAATAACAAAAATACTTTGAAAATATATAAAACAAATAAATAAACTTTTTTTATTAAATGCCGAAATAAATATATTAGAATAGAATAATTTTTGAAAATCTAAGTTAACTTTAAATAAGGTAGTCGAATAAACTCATTAGATTTAAAACGTTAGGCGCCTAAAAACTTTAAATTAATTTTAGTGGTAATTAAATCGAACCTAAGCTCTCAGATACCACTTTGTAACACCCCAATAATTCTCCCTTTTTCAAACCACTTACTTTAAATAAAATAGTGGAGAACCATTGACATGTTACCGCCACGTGTTAAAACGTTAAGGCTTTATCAAAGTATCGCAGCGGAAAAATCAAACTTAAGTATTTAAAATAACACAATTTAGAAAACGAATAAGTCAAAGCTTACAAATTGGAACCATATAAGGCCCTTATTTAAAACCAAACCAATATTAAAAATCCAAAACATAAACGAAATAGCAAAGCATAAATAAGTTCAACACAAGAATCGAATACTCTCAATCACACCAATCCCTTGACAATGCGTTTGTCAAATCCCTTAACTTCACATCATCAAGCTAACCTGTGCATACTGCTCCCCAATAATACAAGTGTAATAATTGGATCATCACAGGGTCATTGAAAGGCGAAGGCCATGACCAAAAGAAAACACACACAAAAGCACGCAATCAGCAAAGCTGAGTACATACAAGCTACAACGTACCAAACCTAGCATGCTCAATTAATTAAAGTAAATAAACATACAATGTGAATTCAATAATCAAGACTCCACACTTAAACAATTCAATTGACTCAACATACTACTAACCAATTCCAAACACTTGACTCATCATATTCAATTTAATAAATTTAATTTAGTTTGGAGTAAGCAATAGACCAGGTTGTCCAATCCAGGTCCCAAATGACCATTTGAAATAAAAGTTTAGCGCGATGCAAGAATGGGCGCGACTCCATTCTCACAAAGTTAGTCTAGGATAATCAACATTACTAGCTCAATTAAATAATGTAGTTCAAAACTACATAACACATTGTACTCTGAAAATAACCTTTATCAACTCAACCTCGAATAATAATACAAACCTTTACTCAACTCTTTATCCCGTAAGTGTGCCATGCTCATTGTTCTATACCTAGCCTTGGACATGGGTAATTCGAATAAAACCAACAAGTATAAAAACTTGAATACTCCCAATAACTAGAAAACACCTTGAACCAGACCACATACGGGTCAATTCCCACTGTAGGGGACCATAGAAAAATAAATAATAAAGATGGTACCTCATTCTTAACTCATGATCATTATCTCATTACCAACATGCCAAGGACTAAGGTCTATAACGCCGAGCCTCAAACCAATAACAAAATAATCATTCTCAACCTTTTGATCGCATAGTCTGATCAAATTATCGTTCACGTGATAATAAATAATATCTCAATAATGGCACATGTTCCCAAATAACATAACAATTCACTTCATAAAACGTCTCAACCCTAATAGGGAAATAATACTAGCACCCAAAAATAATCAAATCCCAACCCAAAAATAATACTCTTCATTAGCAACCCTAAAACCTCGATAAAACAATACTCCTTATGGAAACAACATTAGAACCCTAGAAAAATAACACAATCATTCAATATAACAATAGTAGCAAGACAATTAAATCAGATCATATCATAAAATTATATACGTCAATTATATATACATACACTCAAGCATATGAATATCCAATTATACAATAATAATATAAGGTAATAATTAATAAATTCATTCCATTTAAACCATTAAATTTCAATCCTTTACTAATCCAAATGTGGTTAACAAACCAATCCAATAAAATTATGCTTGTATCAACATTCCATACAAACAATTAATCCAATATAATTCAACATGTTTGCATCCATAATTCCATACAAACATAATCAATTCACCAAAACATGTCTCATAAACATAAGCACATGAATTAATTAAATGTATAACCAAACAATTTTCATCCAAGTGTTCTCTAATCATGAAACTAAGTTCTTTTCTTTGGTACCTAAACATGATACTACTTACAACGAAGTAGACATGTACGTACCTCATACAAACAATCCTTTTGAGCCACTTTTAATCACTTAAAATTCTCCTAGGGAATAATCACTTCCTAGAAAACAACCAACAATTAATATTACTATCCCAAGTAATTTCCAACAATATAATATGATGAAAAACTTATTAAAATAAATAAAACATATATTTATATGCTTAATTAACTTTAAAAATAATTAATTTTATTAATCAAACTCAAGGATAAAATTTTAAAAATAAAAAACTTCGTTAAAAATGAAAAACTGCCCGAAAATCATATTTAGAGGCAGAATTTGGCCACGAGAGGGTGGTGCTCACTACCAAAGGTAGTGAGTCTTTCTTAAAACATCGTTTCCACATGGAAAACACTACTTTTTTGTCAAAATCGGATGAGTTCAGAACCTGATCGGGATTAAAACGGGATTAATATTAACGAACCGAAATCTAAACATTAAAATACGAATTTACGTGTTCAAAATAATCTGGAAACTAATTAGTAATATAATCACCAAAATTTCAAAACATCATTACTATAAAAGCCCTAAATCAATTGTTCATAAAAACCCTAAAATCATGATTTTCAATAAATTGAAACCCTAGGTTTATAATTCATAAAATATGAAATTTATAACATAAATATAATCTGAAATTTATAATCTTTATACCATTAAAATATAATTTAATACTAAAAATATAATCTTTATACTAAAATCAAAACCCAAAACAATTAAAATAACATTAAGCAAAATAATGAAACAAAGGAGGATGAAAATAAGACTAACCTTTTTGTGTGGGAAATTTTGGGGATGTATGGGGTATTTATAGGAGAGAGAGTGGTGTAGGGTTAGTTTTAAGATTGGGCCTCATAAAATTAATGGGCCAATTAAGAAAAGAAAGTGGGTTTGGTTTGTTTGCTGGATATAAATTAGTGAAGAAAGGTTCATAAAAAGTTCTTTGTAATAAAATCGTTCATCAAACCCAAAAATAATTTGAAACTTTTGAAATTAAATCCGAAAAAAAATACAAATAAATATTATGAATAAAATATAATTTCATTAATAATATATTTAAAAATACGGGGGATTACAATTTATAACATGTAACTCGTAAGGGCCAAACCATTTACAACCCATAACCTGTTGAGACCGAACTGTTTACAAACCGTAATCCATTATGACTGAGTCGTTTGCAACTCGTAACCTAATATGTTTATGATCTGATCCTTTTCAACCCACTATTCAATAAACCCAACGTATTGACTTAACTCGGTTATAACCTAACCCGTTCCTACCCATTATTTGATTAACCAGACTCGATAATGATCCGACTTGATTTTAACCTGATATGATTTGAACTGAAACATGCTTCATATTGGTTAAAATTGCTTCCATAGAGACCCAATTCAATCCAAACCGATTATGACCTTAACCAATAATGACTCGATCCGATTTTTGACTAGAAACCCATTTTCAAATCAAACTTGTTAACCAAACTGATTATGACCCGATTACAACCCGAACTGTTTTGAACCATAACCCGCTTTTAAACTGGCTTAACATTTTTTCTAACTGACCCGGTTTAACCCAAACTGATTATGACCCAAACTGAATACAACATGATCTGATTAGGACTCGACCCGAATGTAAACTGCCATTTATAAAACCAAACCAAATTGACCCAATAATTTTCAAAACCGACCCAAACTGACCCGCTAACCATTTCAACCCGTTATAACCCGAAATTACACTCCTAACCGTGTGTCTATATGGGCTGGACTAGATAATATCATGAATTGATCAATAATTGGGCTTTAAGGCTTTAAGTACATTTTGAATTAATGGGTCAAACCTTACTCCGTATTACGTAATTACCCACAAAACAGTAGTACGGTATTACGGAGTACACAGTACAATTTGTACAAACGCCCGAAAATAAAACACGTCGTTTCTGAAATTTTCTTCCTCCTTTCTACAATTCAACCTTTTCTTTGCGTTCTTCTACTATTCTGCTATTCAACTTCATCCCCGTTCTTTTGCTGAATTCTAAGGTATCATCTCTTTCAATTCTTAATCCACTGTTTTATTTAGATTTTGAAATTTGAACAATAAAAAGCAGTTAATTTATCTAATTTAATTGCTGCAACAATTGGGTGTTTCTTGAATAAGAAGAAAAAGGGTGTTTTTCAAACATAAATCCAATTTATTTTATGAATATGGTCATATTTATGATTTATGTTACTGAATCAAAGTTATATGTTCAACCCTTATGTTAGTTTTTTACTTTATTGTTGTATTGCTAGTGTTACATTAGATTGAAGTAATTTAAGTTTTGCTATTTTGATTTTTAGATTATTAGAGGAATTTAAATTGTACCCATTTCTTGTTTATTTCTGATTGCAGTTGGGATTTTTCAGAATTTTTAGGGGGAATGACTGAATTATTATACAAATTTGTAAGAAATGTGGATTGAATGGTTTGAATGTGTTTTTCTGTTCAGGGTTTTAATCATGGGAGGAGTTGCATCCTCTAGTAATGGTGTGCCAGTAGAACAAAAGAACCCGGAAACGGTTTCGAAAGCTTCCGAGCAAGATCAAAAGCCGAAAAAGAAGATATGTTGTGCTTGCCCTGAAACTAAGAAGCTGAGAGATGAATGTATAGTACAGAATGGTGAAGATAAGTGTACTAAGTGGATCGAGGCGCATAAGCAATGCCTTCGTGCTGAGGGATTTAATGTTTGATGAAGAATTGGAATTGGATGTTTCGAATTCTTGAAATTTTGCCAAATAGGTAGTTCTTTTTCGGGTTATACACTTGTTGATCACATTTATGTGAATAAAAGGTATCAAAACTATTTGAGATGAGTATGTTGTCTTGCAGTTAGATATCGTATTTTTGTGATAGAATCATTGAAATTGATCATATAGACATGTCATGATATTGTATGCTACAATTTGCATTCTTGTTGATAAATTTAACTGGATGGTCTGACTATTCTATCTGATGATTGCTGACTTTGATATGAAGCCTAGCCCATCTTTTGCAGTTATTTTGCTATCGTAATTTATAGGATTGCAGAAAAGTGTGTTTTGTCTGCGTTTCAGCCGAGCTTCCAAAGGGATTAATTGATTATCGCTTACCAGTCCTTCTAGAAAGGGTGCTTCTTACAGTCACAGGATACTGTTATCAAATGTATGTGCTATTTGTATGATGTTGTATAATGTGCCAAGTAGAACCGTAGATGTGTTAATATGGTTCACTGTAAGGAACTTGGGGGGTTGCTAGCTTATGAGAAAAAAGTCTTTTTTCAAGAGCCAAGTCCTCTCAAGAATAGAGTTTATAACAGTTTATTAGTGACTCAATTCAATGAGCAAATTGATAATGACATGAGCTATTAGAGAGAACAATCAATAGACCTGAGGACTAGTTATGGTTAGAGACTTAAATTGGTGTTTTGTTGGTGTCCAGAAGTTGGTTGCTTGATGAGGAACCATCTTATATAACCATAGAAGTTAGGAAACTTAGGATCTGAACAGCAGCTTAGTTGAAAATGTATTGTAATACATATTTTTTTTGGCCACATCAATTGGGCCTTCT
Organism: Chenopodium album; assembly: GCF_948465745.1. NCBI lineage: Eukaryota > Viridiplantae > Streptophyta > Magnoliopsida > Caryophyllales > Amaranthaceae > Chenopodium > Chenopodium album. The sequence continues at coordinate 71,085,276 of NC_137837.1, forward strand.
CACCCAATTATACTTGGTGAGTTGGTGGCACCTTAATATGAGAGACCAAGCATCCATATTAAGTTGCAAACAAACTATTCTTCAGTGGACACAGAGGAAGTTTTAGGCATTTAATCATTTGGCAATTGGCATCAATATGAGTGTAATTTTGGCTTGTGAGATTTTGCATGATTGATAGTTCTTTTTTGGTTGATTCATTTCCTGAGATCACAATTATGTGAATATAAGGTATCTGACAGTTTTAGATGAACATGTTGGTCTGGAAGCAAGATGTCAGACCGGTAGACTCTTGCCATCTTTGTTATGGATTTTCAGAAGTTGATGGTTTAGACATTTCAAGATGTGGTATGCTACATTACATGTTGCTCTTCCTTATTATGATCCATGATTTAAACTATATGGTCTAAATCTTCTGTTTGACATTTGGCAATTGCCATGAGGTCTCGAAGTAGTTATTTAGTAATTATGGTCTCATTTCTTTTTAGTGGATAATCATTGCTTTGGATTTTCTTAATTTTAGCTTCTAGCTAGGGTAGTGGATAATTATTGCTTTGGATTTTCTTAACTATAGCTTCTAGCTAGGGTGTATTGCTGTTAGATAATGTTTTGTTAGCATCTTAAGTAGCTTAGCTGTCTAAGATGAGTGAAGTCAGATTATCGAGAATAAAAGCTTTTATACAGAAGTAGTATGCAGAATGGGAGGTAAACACATAGCCCACATTGGCTGTTATGTAAACTCTCTCTTTTTGTGGTCTTCCCTGATGAGAAGCTTACGCCATAAACTAAATTAAGGAAAAGCTTTGTTGCAGTCTTGGTTATGTCAAGGAAAAATACAATGATCTGAAAGCTTGTGAATTCTTCCATGAACACTTTAGTTGGGTTAGGACAAAGAAGTGATTTGGGATCTTTCTACCAGACCTGGATGAGATTTCATTTGTTGGACCACCATATATGTACTGCTTGATATTGTAAATCATCTTTTCTTCATATGCAACTCAGATTATATTGTTAGGTGAAAATTCTTGGTTATTTTTGAAGAGCATCACTACTTTGCTAGTAGATGGAGCTTTGTGAAATAGATTAGATGGTTTATAAAACACACTATTAGCCATAAGATGTATGATAAGAGTTGGAAAGGTTGTGTTTGCTGCATCAGTTTAACAAGGCATGGAAGGAAAGTAATACTTAAGTTTTGCATGGTAGCTTGCCAATGAACTAAACATAATCAAATAATCTTTGGTTGAGTTTCCTAAATTAAATTGTACTATGTGCAATGATGAGGGTTTTGTTTTCTTATTTTATCTATCTTTCTCGATTTTTACCCCTAGTAATGGGCCAGTTCATTTTGGGCAAGAGTTGTGGTAGCCAAGTCAGACACTTAGATGCGTGTTCATATCAGATTTGAGTACCCGGGTGTGAGTAATATGAGTCCTAGGCAGTTCTTTCCCCTGGATTTTGATCTTTTTTTTTTTTTTTTTTTTTTCTTGCTCCTGTAATTTTTCTTCTTGATATTTGTGGGTGGCTTCTTACCATATTCAGGAAGATGTTACTGACAAAAATACAGAGCAAAGAAGAAAGAAAAGACTACATGACCATTTACAACTGTCGTAGATCCATCGTTAAATTCATTATGTGACCATCTCTCCCAATTCTTTTGGGGCCTTGGGAGCATTTCAAAATTTCTAGTCTTTTAATGCTAAGCTGCAAATAAATTATGTCATGTAACATTGAGTAGATCTTAACTCTTTATAATTTTAGGTTTTGATATACTCATCTAGTCATCTACAGTTGTGACACAGAGTTTGTTCATGATGACTAGAAGAAGATTGATTGTTTGGCATCATGTTAAGTGTATAATATCCTTCTGTGTTTAGTTGAATAAGAGAGGAAAAAAAAGCTGAAAATATTTGTGTATTAGAGAATAATTATAAACAGCAAATTATACTATAATGATATTAGAAGCTCATATGAGTACAGAGCACAAACGTGATCCTCAGGTGTCGAAAGCAAAGTTAAACATATCTCTGTACAGAAATATGTCTCTTATTGAAGTACTATATCATCTATAAATAGCTTATATATATATATCCTAAGATCATATGAGCTACTATAGGTAAGTAATAGGTGCTCAGTGAGGACCGCACTTGCAGTCAATGCATCGGCAGTTGCTGCCGCACTTGCAACCATGCTCGGGACCCTCTGTCATCATGAACTCCGAGTACCTGCAATGTGATGACCATATTGTTTGTTAATCGATGGGGGGTTCGTTGTACATGGGAAAAAACCGAATTAAGCCATTGAACTTACTCAGTCTCGGTGACCACAAAACCATATTGGCTTCCCTTCTTCCTGCAAGGACAGTGAAAGAGTTGTCAATCTTAATCTGATAGGAATTTCACTATGCTTTTAGAAAACTTAGTAAAACAGCACTAAAGTCTATGAACTCCATAAAACAAAACTTACACACACTGGCTCCTGTCAGCACAGTCACAGTTTCCGCACTTGTCTGCCATTGTTGATTGAGAGTGAAAGACTACAAGTTTTGGGATTCAGCGGCGTATGTCCGCGAGTTACTTATAACCTGAGTTTGTGCAATGTAGGTCAGTATTTATAGAGGAAGAGCTAGCTAAGGTTTAGGTTCGATACAAGGGGTTGCTCTAAGAGGATCAACACGACACGCAAGAGAGGCACCATTCAAAGGGAATCTGATGAATTGATGGATTTAAGAAGGTGGTGGTGCCCTCCCAATGTGGGGGATTTTGGCATTGGCATTCTATTCTTCTCTCGAGTCTTATGTTATCTTTTCTTTTATGGGATCGATCAATCGTTTTCTTATCATCTCTTTTGTGAGTTCTAAAGCTTACACTTGGAGCTTGAGACGAACTAAACCTTGTCGAGTAATGATAAATCAATTTCCAATAATCGACCAACCTTAATAATGTTAATTTGTTATTTTGGGAGTGTATGCACGATTTGCCTAAGCCTTAATTTACCAAAATTACTGCTCTGTTTTCAATTTTTCTTGAAATCCACCTATAATTGTCTATTGAAGAAAAAAAATTATTTGGCTAAATATTCTAATTTGAAATGCATGATTTCTTCCTTACAAATGGGGTTTGCATTTTTTAATGTAGTTGATAATTATATCTATCACCCGAAATTGAATCGTCTATTTTGTTGCTATTGAAGCAGCTTTAAGAATCGATAGTGGTATTTCTGTTTTATTGAGAGAAGGCAAATAATTTTGTCCTTCCAAAGTTCCAACTTAAAATTGGGAACAACTCTTGATTATGTATGTAATCGCCAATTACCCTCCATTGCATTTTTTTAAAACCAAGGATCATATAAGAATTGATCAAAGCCGGTAAGACTTAACCAAAGAGGGAACTAGGGCATAGAGACAGAGATGAGAGCATTTACACGTCATATCATGAGTCATTGGCTAAACACCAATTCATCCTTACCCGTACTTATGTATGTTCGAGAGCTAACACCTCATAAAAACTAAAAAAACTTGTACATAACCTTAATCAACAAATACTCTTTGAAAAAGCCATGCGCCCATTGCATCTATGAGAGATCAAATTGCTGTAAAAGGAAAATTAGAAATGGACAATAGAATCAGAATAATTTGCTTTTTTTAACTAATGAGAGGATGAAATTTAAGATTGAAAGGAGATAACAAAAAGGCCCTTTAATTAATTTTAGATGGCTAGCATTACAATTGCTTGTAGCCATGAACCATGACCGAGAATCTTTGATGTGGAAAGTTTAGTCTAGTCTACACTTTTATGGTCTTATTAGTTATTATTATGGTGCAACCTTTTTTATCCATGCAAAAACAAATAAAAACCAAAGTAGTACACAAATTAGGGATTATTGTCACATCTATTTTTTCAAGTGCTCAATCTATAATATTCTTCCTATCAAGTCTATGTCATATTAAAGCCATTTGGATGTATGCTTCTTCATAAGAATCTAAGCTTTAGCAATTGTGGCTCGGCCAACTTGTTATCAAAGTGAGTCTAGATGTTGATATCTTGTACTTCCTCGTTGCGTAATGCATTTGTTTGATTGTCGGTTCATTGGGTGGTTCGTTTAATCTGTTTAATTTGATTAGCTGACCGTATAGTTTAGTTTAGTATAGTTTCGTTTAATCTGTTCGTTTTATTTTTTTTTTTTTAATTTTTTTTAACAAAGCAAACAGAGTAATAATATCAATTAATAGATAAAGAGTCCGACAATACATACAGATTAATCTCAGAAGGGCGGTCATGAGAAAAATTTCACCAAAAGGTTGTCAGGAGAAAATTTCACCTAGAAACTTTTTCATTTTGGCTATGAAGTAATGAAAGCTAACTTTGTAACTAGTATGTTATAAACCTTTATACCAAACTTCATTTTTTGACTGTTTAATGAATTAAAATTAGTGCAAAAGTCAACTAAGTTTTTTTTTAATTATTTTTTTTTTAATTTTTTTAAGGCCTCGCATTCCTAAACTAATTAAAATATACTCTATATAACATGTAAAGTTTGTATTTTATAAATTACAGTCATTTTAAAAAAAAAATATGCAAATTATAACCCGAATGTACTAATAGTTATAAATTGTCACCCAATTCAATTTTTTCACCGATTTGCATGCTGTAAAATATCCCGTCAAGGTTTTAGGGGTTATTTTAGTTCTTATGGAACGAATTGAGCTCAGAATTGACAAAAAAAAAAAAAAAAAAAAAAAAATAAGCGTCTAGTTTTACGCATTAAAAAATATATTGATCCGTGTGCAACTTTTTTTTGCCTTGAAAACGAGGCACTTACGTTAACTATTTGCTGCTAAGTAGCTTGAACTCTTTGCTCCTCTTGCATCTAGTTTTCACTTTCTCCCAATTTTTTTTCAAACGACAAACTTTCCTCTTCAATCAATCATGCAAATTACTTGCATTGCATCTATTAAATCCAAAATATTCCCCCATTCACTTGAGTTGTAACTGTTTATAAGGTCGATTATGGTAACTTGTAAAGTTGGCTGATTTATATACATACACTTTCATCGCTATTGTACAAGATTAAACACGTTGGTAAGGTATTATGTACAAGATTGAGGGATCGGATAGCTTAAGTGGTTAGAGCTTGCCTCTCAATTTCAAGAGATGTTGGGATCGTCTAGTTTTAATTTAATTGGGGTTTCTTTTGGTTACAGACAACATAATCATAAAATATGAACAAAATGAGACTGATCAATAGCTAATAATAAATTCGATGCAATAATATTGATAGCAAATATAATTAGGCACAGGGCCATATTACAAAGCATACAAAGTAACAAATTATTCCAATAATAAATAAGTCTTCTTATACATAATGTATAAGGTACATAATTAAGTAGATTAGAAGCTCATATTAAACAACATTAGATAATATGATAAGGCCTTCCATCTAATGAGGTTGCTTTGCTTAGTGAGAGCAGCATGAGCAGCTGGTGCAGGCGCAGCTAGCGCCGCACTTGCAGCTGTCGCAGTTACCGCCTTCCATCACCATACCATCGTAGAAGCTGCATGATCGAAGGCAAAGAAGAAGCAAGTTAAACACCATCAATGATTTATTTGCTTTATAATATAATAGATTAGATGTTAATTAAGCATTATTACTACTCCCACCGTCTCTAATAGTTCAACTAGTTAAAACTTTTAGAGATACTAGGAGTAGTAAATATTTTGTTACGTTTACGACTTTATATACCGTGATCCCAATAAGAAGAAATAATCTTGACATTTTTGGAACTTACATGACTTCATCAGCCACGGTGTCAATTCCGTACTGGTTTCCCTTGTTGCTGCGAGTGCAAAATTGGTCAATAATATTAACAACCAATATAAAACAAATTGCTCATTTCAAGACAAATAAATTTATATTCAACTTTTTACTAAATTCTTATTGTATTCTTTGTTAATACATATTTTTTTTCACATCATTTTATAATAAAGAACAAAAATCATGTTTTCAAGTCGAGTAATATATTGAATGATATGTATCAAATGTAATTTTGTAGCTGCCATTCGTTTAACCCCTTAGATTATCTCAATTTGTAACACATCAATTTGTAACGAATTATTAACATGTACTAATTTGATATGTACAAAGTTTGATTATGCATAATTAAGCATGAATAGTTAGCTAAATAAAATGCACTTACACACACTGGGTGCTGTCAGCACAGTTGCAGTTTCCACATTTGCCAGACATGTTGATAAGTTGATGAATTTGAAGAAAACTCTTAAGAGGTTTTGAGCTTAATAAGATATTTGTAGATATGAGTTTGTTGTGATTTTATTTGATGTAATATTGCTTGCTATTTATAGATGAAGAAGAGTTGAACAATTGCTTTATTTTTTTTAACTTTAGGAGATATTTATGCAATGTGTGGGTCCAATGGAATACATGCACATTTAGGGGATCCTCTTAATGTAGCGTTTTTTACAAGTGAACCATCCAAAACGAATATTTTGATTAATTTTTCAATTGGTAAAAGGGGTCTTCGACTCATATCCTCCTCCCATTTTTTATGCCTTTTTTTTTTTTGGGAATTTTCTAAGCTATGTTCTTCGGTTTCTAAGCAGTATCTATGCTTTTTCAAAGTTCACCTCATGATATTTTATCAATAATACCCTTTAACATCCATATCCGATAACGAAAGTTAAGTTATTTTATCAACAATGGTATCGTGGCGTTATTAATTTGACACGTGTTCCGTTCTAATTGGTTTAACACTTTAAAAAAAAAAATCAGAAAATAAAATAATAATAATAAATAAAAAGTTATTGATAACGTTAAAGGTTATTGTTAATAAAAATTAGTGAAGTTGAGGGCACAACTTAGACGTTTAAAAAAGCATGGGCACAACTTAGAAACCGAAGAAATTTGGGGGCATAACATAGAAACAAACACCCCCCCTTTTTTCTATGATATTCGAATGTAATGTAATAATTAATCAGGTTTTGATTGATATTTGATACCTTCTTGGATAATTCAGTGTAAGACAAAAATGTTTTTTAAAACTATTAATAAAATTAAGGTCATATTAAATCAAACCCGATTCTAATAAAATCATATCAAAACATCTAATTACAAACAAACAAACAAAATATGTCACTTGTGACCTTTACACAAAATTTAAGTCGTTGGAAGAAAGTAGAGGATTGAATCTCTAACATGATTAGTATGCGAAAATATTAAGTTACATCCGAAAGTTGTATCTATGTTTGCAACTCTAGATTATCTATGTGTATGTAGTTCATAGTTTATAGAAATATATGGAAGTTTGTGCTAGGTGTCGTGGGTTGTGTAATGAATTTGTTAGCTTATGATCACCATGTATTCCTCCATCCCACTTGTCATGTAATCGGTATTACTATTTTAGTTGTCTCATCGAGTTTGTCTCATTGAGTTTGTCTCATTTTCTTTATGGTATATTTTCTCTATTTAACGACTTATAGTATTCTCTTTTTCAAAAACACTTCATTTGCATATGAACTAACTCTTAAAAGCTGAAATTATGAATATGGAGCAATCTTAATGGGATAGAAGTAGTTCGTAAATTTTACAGTTTTCTCAATAGCAAAACATTAAGCTCTTTTATAATGTCCTGATCCAATATCCACTTTCATGCCTTTCTTTTCGCATAGATTGTTGCTAGTGTAACACCATGCTCTTAGGCTTTCGGCACTAAGTAGTATTAATTATTACAATGAGGTATCCAACTATCCATGAAATAATATATGCATGGTAGAAGAAGCCCGGTGAGTTAAAGACCCTTATTAGAGTCCTCCCTATTCGCCCAAGTGAGCTCATAGACCTAGCAAGCGAAATCCATGGACCGATGAGCACCAAGGAAATTAAACATCTTACTCATTTATAACTTTTGATCATTGTCATAGCAGTCTGGACTCTATACATAACCATGTACTCTTTCCCCTAGCATCAAGAATCAATGGTAGGGGTGGCTATGGAAAATTCATTAGCAACGATAACTTTTACCTTGGCAAATTATATATAACCAAGGAGAGTAAAGTTGGGTTTCTGCCTACAAATTGCTTCTTCAACATGTTGTACATACATATAATGGTTTCTGTAGTTGCTCTTAATGCACCTGTTGAAGGAATTACAAGATACAGTATACCAATTGGTAAGATATGAATGCATAAACATTAACTACTACGAGTTTACAAGTTATTTCAGCTATTGCCAAGTTGCAGAACCAATTTTAACCAATTCATAATGTTATAATCAAACTGTTGATATTTTTCCAATATAAACAAGTTCTAGCTGTTAATATTCAAGAATTAAGGAGCAGCAGGCCAGTTACATCAGAAATTAGCATACAATTGCAAGACTGATGCAGCCAAAGACAATTACAGCAACCATACGAGGATTTTACCTCTAGTTGGCTGAACTTCACATCAAACATAAGACGAACAAGTAGACGTTAGATGCTACACTGCCTACATACAATTCAGAAACTTGTTTCTCCTATATTGTGTTGTTCACTAGTTCACATCCCTGTCGTATAATGAATAGACTCCCATATTGTGTTGAACACTAGTTCACATCCCTGTTGTTGTATAATGAATAGAAAAATGAAGACGGGTGGTGGATAGGATAGGATGAAGTGGTGATCTATTTTCAGGCAATCCAACCAAGCACAAAGGGTGAGATGGGCATGTTCAAGTCTTCTATAACTCGATCAACCAACTTGAGGTGCCGTTTCTGTCCCAATTAGATCCAAGTATGCCAATAAATTTGTACAATGCTAAAAGGAAAGATAAGTGAGATTAGACTCTCAACATGTTGATGAACCAAGTATACACCATCATCAAAATACATTCCTGTGGCATGCTCAATCAGCTTGAGCTACCACTTTTGTGCTACCTAGATCCAAGAATGCCAATATAGTTGCACAGTTTTAAAGGGAGAAATGGGTGAGATGAGACTCTCAACATGACAAAATACTGAGCACACACCCACATCAAAATCAATACCTTGGGAATCTTCGAGCTCTTCTAAAGTCGGATCAACCAACTTGAACTGCTGCAAATGTTTAACCAAACACAAACCAGCCGGAGAAAAAGCAAGAAGGTCTTTACCAACTGTGAAAGGCATTGAGAATAATTTCTCCCAAGAATCATTACCATCTTGTTGCTTCAGAATCCAAACACCATAGGACTGATCACGTGCACGACAAAGCAACGATAAACACCCTTTCATCTCATAGCAATCAAAATCAATATACTCACTAGGTGAAACCGTCACTAAGATTTCTCTACACTTTTCGTCTACTAAATTAAAACAAACAACACGTTGCTGAAACGAACCCCCCGATTTGAAAACATACCAATACAGAGAATCACCAGCAAACACTCCCTTCACAATACCCTCAGACTTAATCAAATCATCCTCACCACTCGAAAACTCTATCTGTTTCCACTTTCCTACTCTCAACGAGAAAACCCAAAACTGGGTACGCGATTTATCAAGACTATCATCCTCCTCATAAGGGCAAAATGCCGCGAATATCCTGTAATCGTCAAGAGCTAATGCATAACCAAAACCACATTTACACAACCATTTACCAGAAGGAGTGCTAATTTTACGATATTTACGAATACAAGGGTTCCACAAAGCAAAACTATTGACATTATACCTATTCTCAGAAAAATACAGACATATCAAACCATTAGAACAACCTACTTCTGTTGGTTTTCGCATAGTATAGCTCAATTGAGCATCCAATTGAACTAAATCTTCAAGATTTTTATTGTGTTCATCGTAGGATAACAAATAAAAATCACGCCAATTAACAGTATTGTTGGAAATAAACTTAGATATCAAAAAATGAGGAGATATTGAAGAAAATTGAAGGTGGTGTTTAGCGAATTCACAAGTAGAAATAAGATTATACCAATTCTTACAAACAGATTTGAATCGAATTAGGGATTTTACCGGGAGTCTGGGCAGAATGTGGTCGAAGATCAAGTCATCTGGAATGATTAGGGTTTTGAGAAGCTCGTGATTCATCTTCAAATTAGGGTTTTAGAATCGGAGTTTGCCCAATTTTGGTTGAAGTTGAAGTTAAGGTAAGAGGGAAGATTCTATACAGTCGTTTTTATTTACTTCGAGAAAAATTCATATTTTAAGAGGTGTAGAGCGTTGACTTTTGATTTATTGAGCCGAGATGAATTGAATTGAAGTTAGCTTAACTGAGTTGAAGTGACTTGTTTATGAGAGAAAGAAATTAGGAATTGAACTGATGTTTATGAGAGAAGAAAATTAGGAATTGAACTTATTTGAATAGAACTTAACTAAACTGAAATTAAGCTGAAAAGAACATACCATAACTAGCTAAGGCATAGTGGTAAGATAGTTGGCCAACTCACAATTTTTAATTAATACTCCGTAAGGATTAAAAGAAAAGCCAAATACTCTAATAAATAAAATATCTTATATAAGTCTCTTAATTGGTGTGAATTAAGAAGTTAATAGAGTCCGTCTTTAAAGCTATGGCTTTTTTTAAATAGATCGTTGATTTTAGGTTGACAATATTATTGTACCGGAAAGAAAACCCTACAATTACATAATTGATTGGCCCGCAAAATATTGGGTAATTGTGAATCAAGTGTTAGTTCCTTTGCTACAGAGAGTCCAATTGTGATGTGGATTGGCTCGTGAACTATGGGGTAATAGCGAATCAAGCGTTAGTTCTCTTTGAATTCAAAGCGGTCGCTCGAGATCTTAATGTCGTTTTATTAAAAAGACTTGAATGGAGTAGCTTGGCCAAGGATGGTTCCTAAATAAGTTAGCTTCGTAAAGTTGTAAATTTGCAGGTTTGCAATAAGCCACTGGCATTAGTTGTTTTCTTATTTTCCTCTGTTTTTCTTTTCGTTTGTAAAGAACATAATTGATGATTGTAGTTGATAATTGCCAATCAACTATTGAATTGTTATTTCTATACATTGTAGTATAACATACATTTTCAAGTTATAATTAATACCTTTGATTAATAAGAGCTTGTTTGGGATCATTTTTGGTTTTCAGTTTCCTGTTTTTTTGAAAACCAAAACTAAAAACAGGAAACAAGAAAATAGTGTTTCTACTTTTCTGTTGTCAGTTTTCAAAATTATCATGATTTTAATAAGTTTAAATAATTTTTGATTCATTATGGGATATATATCATATATTTTTAAGAAACAGAAAACCAAAAAATAGAAAAATACAACAATGTCAAACGAACCCTTAGTTTATTGTTTTGCTTACACAATTTTACTCAATTTGGGTATAATTTCATAGCCAATTTATGCACAACCTATGTTTACTCCTACCAACATACTTCTTTTGCCATACCGGGATTGTGGCAAGCTTGTGCCGGGCTAACAATTATTAAAATAGATTCACTGGCTCTCTTCTATGATAATGTAAATTAGAGCTGTCAATTCGGATAAACGGATCGAGTTAGTGTGAGTCGGGTCATGCTTGAGTCGGGTCATACATCTTATCGGGTTTGGGTCGGGTTTAGGTCGGGTTTAGGTCGGGTATCACTCGGATCGGGTGAAAAATAGGTCGGGTTATATTCGGGTCTTTAAGGGTTTAAACGAGTTAGGGTCGTTCTCGGGTTCGAGTCGGGTTTGGTTCCAGTCAATTATATACGGGTTATAATCAGGTCGGGTCTTTCTCGGGTTCGAGTCGGGTTCGATTCAAGTCAATAATTTGCGGGTTATAATCAAGTCGGGTCATTTCCAAGTCAATAATAGCAAGCTTTTTTTTAGTTATTTCATATGGCACAATGCCCATCTTGAATTTTAATTTCCTAGAAAACCATATGTCACATTTCTCAATTGTTTCATCCTTGAAATTTGTCCCTAAAAACATATTGTGAAACTAACCTCTTAAAATTCAAAGTGAAATATTGAAGGAATAGAGTTAGGATCGGATTCAATTTTCATTCCAATACCAATATGAGATAACGACCTATACATATTGATTCAATAACAAGTCGGGTTGAATTTGGGCCGGGTTAATAACAAGTCGGGTTGATTCGGGTCGGGTTGAAATTCGAGTCGGGTTTGTAGCAGGTCGGGTTAAATTCGGGTCGGGTTAGGAAAAAATAGGGTTAAATTCGGGTTGGGTTAGGAAAAGATCGGGTTGAATTTGGGTCGAGTTAGGAACAGGTCGGGTTGAATTCGGGTTTTAATGGGTTAAAACAGGTTTGGGTCAATTTCGGTTAAGGCCGGGTTCAGTTCAAGTCAATAATTTACAGGTTACATTCGGGTCGAGTCGTCTCTAGGTCAGTTAATGTTCGAGTTCGGGTCTCAAATACTCGGGTCAACTCGGATCTAGGATTGGTTTCAGTTCGGGTCACCATTTTTTTCAGGTTCGAATAGGTCAGGTTAGGGTCGGTATTTCGGGTCGGGTCAGCTTTTGACAGCTCTAATGTAAATCAGATTAGTTATCTTTTAAAAGCAAATGAATTACAAATCTTGGTATACCGTTAGATAAGATGTACTATATGATGCTACACAATAAGATCCTTAATTTCTTTATTTATTGTGAAAAAATCATAAAAGTTGTTGATAATTTTCCAATATAATAGTGTCAATATTCAAGAATTGAATATGAAGGTGTTTACATTACAAAATCATACATAAAATTCCACGATTGACATTATAATATTTCATAAATGATCCTTGCAACCCACAACCAACATGACAATAGTTATAAATAAAGTTAGGATTTGACCTCTGGTTTGACCTCTGGTTAAAACTTACAGTAAATTCAACACATCAAAAACAAACCGCAAGCAGAAACTAGAAAGACTGATAATAGTCCAGCTACAATGCCGACATAAGACGCACATACTTTGCTTCTCAGATGTGTCATTCGCATCACTACCTAGTACCTACATCATTTACCGTGGTAGTATATGTGATGAGACAATAAACCATTTCCATGCTACAAAGATCCAAACAAGCAAATATACTCCCTAGTTTTAGAGTTCTAAAAGGCAAAATCAGACTCTCAACATGCTGATGTGCTACTAAATTTGCAAACCCACCAAAATCAATACCTTGAGGAGATAATCCATTTTCATACTACTTTGGTTTTTTTTTTTTTTTTTTTTTTTTGACACAAAACACCAAAGAGCTTCATTAAGAAGAAGGAAAATCAGGGTACATCAAGAGTAACAGCACACTCGACAAAAGGTGGAACAACATCAGTCCACAATTGCAAAACAGTAAAATTTCTACTAGAATTAGCAAGAGTATGAGCGACCTCATTCCCATTTCTACCCACAAGACAAAGGGAGAAAGACGAGCAATAAGAAGCAAGCTTTCGAATGTCTTCGATGATAGCACCCGCAGCAGATTTCACCTTCAGGTTCTTCCTCAGTTTATGGTAAAGATTCGCACAATCAAGTTCCAAAACCGAGTGACTGAAGCTAGCATCCAAAGCCATACACAAAGCATTTCTAGCAGCCATAGCCTCCGCCACTTCAATTTCATAAGTGCCTACCTTCAAGCAGCATGTAGCCATCAAAACTTTCCCCATACAGTCCCTCACCACAGCACCAAACCCCACTACATTATCAGCAAAGCAGGAAGCATCAGAATTAACTTTGACAAGCCCAAGGCTCGGAGGAGACCACGAAGAAACAGCTCCAGCAGAGCAGCTCACACTTGGGGCAGAGGCCTCGTTGGCTTTAGCATATTCACCCACCAGGCTCGAAGCTTTCACAAGGACCTCTTCAATTGGGGTGATTCTATTCTCGAAAACAAAAGCATTACGCTTCAGCCAAATTCCCCAAAGAAAAGCCCAAAAATAATCCCACCAGAGCTTCTCTTTATAAATAAGCAGTTAGAGAACATATCCATCCAAAAAACAGAGAAAGAAAAGTGCGAGGGAAAATCCAAACGAAGAGGAGAAAGATACCATAAAAGTTTGGCTTCAGGACAGAGGAAAGGTGAGTGGGCCAAAGTCTCAACATCGGAGCCACAGCACTGACAGGTGGTATGCACAGCCATACCACATTAGGAGAGGGAACCCCTAACAGCCACACTGTCATGGAGCACACGCCAGCCAGACAATTTTATCTTCGGGGGAATATTTGCACCCCAAAGCCTCTTCCACACACAATCATTCACAGTCACAGAGGGGGAAGCACGCGTCACAGCCATGGCCTTCAACTCAACATAATAAGCACTCCGAACAGAAAAATCACCATTTTTGGTGAAGTGCCATGCCCACTCATCATCCCCACCAAATCTGGCTAAGGGAATTTTCATAATTTCATCAACCTCCCACGCAATAAAATGAGTGTTCAAAATCTCATGGGACCAGTCACCATCACTCAGTAGTTCACAAACCATAACAGGTTTACAGCCAGGTTAACATAGTTCCAAAGGGCGAGATAAGACTCTCAACATCCTAATGTGCTACTAATTTCTCAAACCCGCCAAAATCAATACCTTGGGCATGTTTCACATGTCCTAGAACTGGGTCAATCAACTTGAGCTGTCTCTCCAAAGGGCGAAACAAGACTCTCAACATGCTGATATGCTATTAATTTCACAAACCCACCAATATCAATACCTTGGGCATGTTTCACATCTCCTAGAACTGGGTCAATAAACTTGAGCTGCCTCTCATGCTCTATCAAACTCCTGCCAGTTGAGGAGAAAGCCAAATGTCTGAAGGCATAATAAAAAGGAAATGAGAACAATTTTTCCCAAGAATTAATATCATCCTGTTTCTTTAGAATCCAAACTTCACACAACGAAGGATCATACCCATTCTCATAGCAACGCAACAATAAACACCCTTTAAAAACCTCAATCTCAACACAATCATAAAAACACTCAATTGTCACCGGAAATTCTCTTAACTGTTCATTGACTAAATTATAACAAATAATGCGTAACAAACCTCCCGATTTGTTGACATACCAATACAGAGAAGTATCAACAAAAACACCCTTCATACCACACGCAGAGTAAAAAATTTCGACATCATCCTTCGATAGACAAATCTGCTTCCACTCTCCTAGTGTCAACGAGAAAACCCGAACCCGGGTACATGTATCAGCATATGAATAAAATGCACCAAAAATCTTATAGTCTTCGAGAGTTGATGCATAACCAAAACCACAATTCAACAAGGTTTCTCTAAAATCAGTGCTAATTGTACGACATTTACGAGTAGCAGGGTTCCACAAAATGAATTTAACAGTTCGTAAAGCTTCATAAAAATAAAAACAGATCAAGCCATTACAACAACCTACAACATAATATTCATGATTGAATTCGGGCAATTGATAATCTAATTGAGCTAATCTCATATTTTCATCGTGTTCATCGTAGGACAACAAATTGAATTCACGGAAAATACCCTGAATTCCAAACAAATCCTTAATAAGTAGAAAATGTGGTGATGCTGATGAGAATTTTAGATGAGATTTGGCGAATTGAGATGAAGAGATAAAATTATACCAACTCTTACAAACAGAATTGAATTGAATTAGGGATTTTACCGGAAGTCTGGGTAGAATATGCTCGAAAATCAAGTCGTCTGGGATGGCTAGGGTTTGTGAATTCGAGAATGGAGGTTGAATTCCGCCCAAATTTGGTAAAATTTGCAGATTCCAATTTGTACCCTCCATAATTTCTTGCTCAAAATTGGGAGAAGATAGTGAAATTAACAAGTTTTGGAGTATGAAAAATCTCAATTTAGGGTTTGTATGCCCCAAATACTTCACTAGATTTCTACCTCTACGCCAAATGGCTGGAGTGTTATTATTGTAAGGGGTTGTTTACTTGTTTGGTTCAAAACTACAATATTTCTCTAAAAAAATTTAATAGGAGTATGACTGTATGAGTACTCCATTTTTTTACAACGAAAAAAATTTGACTTATACACTCTCTTAAGTCTCAAGTATGTTTAAGTATGAGAAAGCAAACCATACAATAACTTGTAATTATTGTAAATATATGTAAGAAACTAAGAATTACTCCGTAGAAAGTGACATAAAAAAATTAGAAAATGTTATACATAGCCCTTAGGGCTACATATAAGCATTGAAAACATTCTTGAAAATTGTTTAAATTTAGAAAATCATGACAATAACACACTAATTACACTGATTTACGCGTGTTTTTATCATGAATTCCTATTTTTATACAATTTCCAAGAGTGTTTTTAATGCTTATATATAGCCCTAAGAGCTATATATAACATTACCCAAAAAAATTACTCAACTAGAACTAAAAAGTGACAAAAAAGTAGTACAATTTTTATTAAGAGCACCCACAATGGTGGGGAGCACCCTCCCCCCAACTCTCTCTCTTTCCTCCATTTGAGCTACCTCACCATTGTAGGAGGTGACTCATTGGTAACCCATAGGTTGGGGATGCCCTCTCTGGCAGGTCACCTGACGCCTCGGCCCACGTGAAGCTCAACTCATCTTTTCATTTTATTTTTTTTTTTGCCATATTGTGAATTAAAACAGTACTAATAAATCATGGTGAGGTATTGATAAAAGTACGAGAGAGAGTAGTGGGGTTACTCACCATTGTAGGAAAAATAAAGGAGTGACTTAAGAGAGTGACTCAAGAGAGTGAAATATGATGTGGAGGGAGAAAAGTAGGGAAGAGAAAGTAGCGAGCCACTCCACCATTGTAGGTGCTCTAAGAGCGGGACTAACTATCCATAAGTATTAAGACTTGGATTTTACTGACATGGCACAGGTCATATCATGTTTTTTTTTTTTTTTTTTTTTTTTTTTTTTTTTTTTTTTTTGCATATCAAGTTTAAAGACCTAACTACAAAATTTATAGAATTGAAATAGATAGGTCTTCGTGTACATATATAAAGCACAAATGAAAGTCAAAGTGGTGTTTATGAATAGTGGACAAATCAAGATATGACATTTAATTTTAAAACGATGGTTGTGCAAAATACAGTAAAACATATAGGGGTGTTTGGCAATTGACTTTTTGCCTAGCTTTGGGCTTTTTCGTTTGGTCAAACAGTCAAAGAATATGTTTGGTAGTTGACTTTTTTTATTGGCTTTTAAACTAGCTTTTCCGCCAAAAGCTAATAAGAGTAGCTTTTTCTATTGGCTTTTGGATTGTTGGCTACTTTATCACTAATAAACAACTAACAACCATTGATAATTTTACCAAACACTTTTGTAAACAGGCGGCTTAAACAATAACTTAAAAGGCCAATTCATACAGTTAATACTTCCAGCTAGTCAAACAAACCAACAGCCAACCGCTGATTGCCAAACAACCCCATAGTCATATGGGATATATTTAAATTCCCTCGATTTATGTACACCTTGATATTTGAAGACTTGATCAGGGAACACCTTCATTATAGTAGCTAGAATCTTGTAATACAAGAAAAATTTATATATGGCATGCAGGTTACTAGGTAAATGGTGATGTGTGGATTCAGTACTGCTTTACTTTTGAGCGAAGTGGGTGTGAAAATATGAACACGATTTTCGTAGATAGTTCAATACCATTAATAAATAATATGCATATCAATTACCTAACATAAAAATTAAATAAATAATCCCGGAAATGGGTAGAATATAAAAAACCAAGGTCTGATTCAACATATGCATATCAACTACCAGGTGAAATAAAAAGGAACAGCCATGAGTTGGAAACAATGGATTGAATACTGAATCATTAACACTGATTTGACAAACTCAATATCTGCTCGAACTATAGATATATATGTGATACTACATCGATTAAATAATAAATTTGCAAGGCACGATACACTCCAGCTAAATCTCTACAACACCATAATTAGATTGCTGGGGCTCCAAAAAAAGCTTGAACCCAAGAAATCATAAACAGAGGATAAAAGATTGTATAATCCCATGTATAATTACCATCTGTTCAGAACTTTTGCTGAATGACTAACGAGGAAAAAATCACAGAACTAGCCACAAAGTAAGCAACAGTTACAGAACTCGACATTGGTATACTCAAATCAATACCGGACAAGGTCCTGAAGACAGTCATAGAAGTGAGATATATCAATCTTTTCTGTTCCAGAGTAAATGGCTTCTGCTTTGCCGCCATACTCTCCTTGAGCAGCCATTTCTATTAGCATATACACTTTCTTGATTGGCATCTGCAAAGAAATATGATTAATTAAGGACAGCTATAACGTTTAGGAAAACTTAACTCTCCCTTTTAATTGTGCCCTACACCTAAAGCTTTCCTTGAAACACATCATAAGCCTTCAATGTATAGTGAAGTTTAAACTTTAATCAATACGGGGAAGGGAATTGAAAGAAGATCAACTTACATCGTTAAGGGCCTCAGCAGCAGAATCTATGTCATCTTCTGAGAATACATTGAGTTGTTGCAACACCTGAGGATAACAAACAAAGGAACAAAACTTAAAACCTGAGCAAAAGAAAAAAAATAAAGAAAGAAAAAAAAGCATAAAAAGAAAACTCCAACCACCCTTTTATTGATCAGATGTCAGTGGCACAAGTTTTAGCCCTTTTAGGTTTAAGTAGTGACCTGCCCTAATAACCTGCCCTGATTTCATAAGGTGGGAATAGGTAAAACTGCAAAAGTTTGGTTGGGGAGGTGTGGGGGTGGGGATCAAAACCATACCCATGGGTGGTGGGGCGGGGGTGTATTTTTTAGGGCATACCCGCCCACTCCGAATTTCACTAGTTATAAATATATCTCCAATTTAATATGTTGAAAAGTATTTATCAAAAAATTTAAATAAGTAAAAAATATAAAGCATAAATATTCAACTATACTAGAGTATTGTATTTTTACTTTTATTTAATTATATATTTTGAAATTAAAATTTAATCTGGTATTCAAGGTGAATCTGGGCAATGTAGGTGGTGGAGTGGGTTAAGTACTTAAGTGGGTGTGGATACTCAGTTGAAGGGTGGGGTAAAAATGGTTTAAATTTTGTGCACGTTGGGACAGAGATGAAGATAAAATTTATACCAGCGTGGGTAAAGGAGAAGAGATGGGGATATATATTCTAAATCTACCACAAAGATAACCTAAATTTCATTCATCCAAAACACAAAAGACATCTACAAACAACATTTTGCACCACAATTGTTAGTCTCACACATCAGCCTGGGGAGGTGGATGACTAACTAAACATAATCAAAGAATAATCCATTTAGTTGTGACACTATTATAAGCCCTAAGACCCTAGGGCAGACCTAGGCAATAAAAGATTACTTCAATAATAGCATGCTGAACTCTGAAGACTGTAGATATACACAATCACATTACTACTTGAGCATATAGATCTAGATCTCTTTATAGTAATCATTTGAACATGGAGATGGAGACTGATTAGGTTACCTTTCGGGAATCTTCAGTTTTCAATGTTGGAACATTGTACGTGACTGAGAATGCATCACGAATGCCAATCGAATCCAAGAAACCAACTTCACTGGTAGTCCCAATCACAAGAAGTTTCTTCCCCTGGAGAAAGACAGATATTAAGACTAGATATGGAGCAACTATGATTGTTTCAGAAGAGTCTACACATTCCACTAAGTGGTTTTATTTTAAAACATTAATTAATGGCTACTAAATATGAATTTCATGAGTAATGCCAAACTGTAAACATCCTTTGAAACGCACACATACCAAACTACTAACCCAAACCATTACCAAACTGACAAGTATTTAGTACACAGGACCAATAAATCTAAGATAAAAGAAGGCATGAGTAACAAGGGCTTCCATCCCAAGTGAAAGTGTCAAATTAAAATTTACAGTTACCCCCATGGTACAGGAATGTTAGCAATTGCCTCTCACAAAATGTGGAAGCAAAGAGATAAACCCCCCCCCCCCCCCCCCCCACAACAACCTTCCTTTTTCTTATTTCTCCAGCAAAAACCCCAACAACACCAAATTTGATCATTTATTAAACTCTTTCAGCACAAGTTCCACAAAATATTCAACATCAATCAGCAACGCAAAACAAAATAAATGGAATTTTGATCTAAGGTTTGAAACTCCATTATGCTGCTTATCATTACTAGAACAGAAGGATCAGTTACAAAGATAACAGGCTAGCAACTTGAGGGAAATCACAATACAAGGAAGATAACACGGTTAGGAAGGATAAACGAGAGGTTAAACGAGGGAGAGGGAGACCAAAAATGACTTGGTTGGAAGGAGTTAGGAAGTATATGGATGTGCATGAGGATGAGGCGTTAGATCGTAAGGGATGGAGGAGGAGGATCTTTGTCTATGATTACACGGAATAATCAAATTTGGTTCATGTAGCCGACCCCACCTATGGGATTAAGGCTTTGTTTGTTTGATTGATTGATTGATTGACAATACAAGGAAGATAGTATTAGAAGAAAGAACCCGATGGTGCTGAAATGCTGTTCAAGTAAATCGAGAAAAAAATGAAAATTTCATGGGATAAGATCAAATGTAATACCAATGGAATTGGATCACAGTACAATGCTGGAAGAAACAATATTGACAAGAGCTTATCCAGAGATAGGAGGAAATCAAAGAAACTCTTTCAGCTACCAAACCCCTCCTCAGAAGGGCAATAAAGGGGTAAAATAGCAATTACCGCACTGATAATCATTGTTCACATTATAAGATAACCTCAAAATGAAATGCTGATGAGTTTGTTTACCAAAACAAGTCCATGTTCACACAGCATATTCATTACTGTACATTTGAGCATCTAGTATACGAATATTGACTGGATGAAAGAACAAGTCATTTTTCATATCAAGCTTCAATTCCTCAACAAATCAAGAAGCACAATCATCAAGGCCCAGTTCTATCTAGCTCATAAAAAACCACACTAGTAAAACAACTTTGAGCGGAATCAATGTGTCATTTTACCAGATGCAGTCTATGATGCAGAGCAAATGGATCATGTAACCAAACTAAAGTCATCTAATACAGTTTGTCTATTCAGTGTCTCTTAAAGGGTGTTCAATTACAACCACTACAATAAAAATGCATACCCCTGTGGAAGCTATTCTGATTCACAAGATAACATTATTAGAGTTTAGCCATGGATGGGCATTTAGATGCTCCACCCTTGCAACTCTCAAGGACAAGTAGAGCTCAAAGGACTAAAAGAGGCTGAGTTGAGTGATCAACCATTAAAATGTTTTATTTATTTTGCTTGTTTGTCCAGATGTTAAGAGGTTCATTATATAGCGCGGCTCATTCTGTGCTGGAGACTAACATCTGAGAACAGGAAAAAGAAAATGCTGCAGAAGCCATCACTTTCTTAAGAAAGCTCCCGAAGCCATGACCACCAATAAGGTATAAATCTCGCAGGACTTACTTACTGATTTGGTGACTCAAGCAAGTGCATACATTGTGAGACTGATATTCTCGTTTTATATAATGTTCTCCCCTATCAGTTTAAGCACTTTATGAGCTTATTTGCACTCTTCAGAACAATTTTATCCAACATTTTCTCCAGTTGTGGTTTTTGGTTTCTTCCTCTATATGTAGGTTTTGACAGTCCGTTATTCTACCCATTTGAATCAACCACGGAAGATTTTTGTGATTAGGGAGCTTGTGACTCCAAATAATTCATGCATTATTTGTGTATGAAGGGCTTTTTGAAGAGAAGAGTTCAGCTTAGGTCAAGTGAAAGCGAAAACTGTCTTAAAGCACAGTTGCTCGGTCCACCAGGCAAGGTGGCCTGACACGAACTTCAGAGTGCATCAAGGTTGTGATAATGAAGTACAATTAAACTTAAAATTCACCCCACCTCCCCCCCCCCATATATATATATATATATATATATATATATATATATAGGAGGGATCCGGTGAGAATAAGTTCATATGTGAGAATTCATACTTATATGAAAACTGATTTTAAATTTAGAACATATAAGTAAAAGTTTAGAACATACGAGTAAAAATTTAAAACATGTGTCTGAAATTATAATTTAGAACATCTATGTGAGTAATATGTTTAGAACATTTGATTTAAGAATTAGAACAAGTGATTAAAAATTTATTAAATCTGTTTTATAAAATTTTAAACATATGAGTAAAAATTTTAACATCTGATTTAAAATTATGAACGTGTGAATAAAAATTTAGAACAAACTGATATAGAATATAGAAAGTGTGAGTAAAAAATTTAGAACATACAAGTTAAAAAATAGAACATACGTTTTAAAATCTGGAACATATAATTAAAAATCTTAGAACACACATTTTAAAATTTAGAACATATAAGTTAAAATTTTGGAACAAGTTATTTAAAATTTATGATATTAAACTTAACTAATTTATGGTTTAGAACATGTGAGTACTAAATTAGAACATTTGACTTAATTTAGAACACCCAAGGAAAAGTTTAGAACATCATATTTAAAATTTAGAACATACGAGTAAAAATTTAGAACATAAAGAGTGTTCTCACATAAGAAAAATTCTCACGAGAACCTCCCCCTATATATATATATATATATATATATATATATATATATATATATATATATATATATATATATATATATATATATATATATATATTATCATTATTAACGGACCTAGACTTCTTAGTCGGAGATGAAAGTCTCCAAAGTTGGGTGTACATAGCCTCATCCTCATTACCTATACATCTTTATTCATTCAACACACAAAACAACAAGGTTATCCTTAGATTAATTGCAAGATAGGCAACAATCATAACAACCTTTGTTTGTGGAAGACAAGCTACAGACCTTCCAATGGAAGACAAGATACAAACCTTTCAATCAGTACAGAGAAACTTGTACTTCCTAAGTTTTTCTTTTTAATTGCACCATTTTCTTTTTTGAGAAGTTGCATATTGATTGCACTATTTCTTTATTTGATATGTTTTATTCACTTTTTTCTTGTGTTCACACACAAAATACCCCAATTACCCTTGTTCACATGTTATAACAACAATTATTACCCCACCTTTTCTCTCTCTTATTTGTTTTTTCACATGGGCACAGATGACATTCTCTAGTTTTTACACTTTTCCTTAAATCTTGTGCCCATTCAAAATGGTGCAATTAAATAAAAAACGGAGGAAGCATATATTAGAAGTAATCAGAGAGTTGTACGAAGAATTATTTTCAAGGCATGGGAATACAAGCACAAACCAGTGGAGGAAGTCGTTTCAAGAGGACCATCAGTGTTTGTGAGATAATATTTGAAAACCGTGGGCCGATTGCCACATACTCAACAAGCCTGCAGGAAAACAGTTGAGCTATATAGATCCACTATAGAGAGAAAATAAAAGAAAAATACAAAAGAATAACATTTTGTCAGTGTCACCTCTCAATATCATCAAGTATTATTATGCTCAAGGGTGACCTGTAAGCATCCTCAAAGACCTACAAATAAAAATTAAAAATTAAAAACAAAACAAGGGTTAAACTCAAGATAGCCCAGATTGCAGTAATTGTGCACCTCAAACATATAACCACATGGATAAATAAAGGGAGAAAGAAGCACGTATGCAATAATGCCACATGTCTAATGTGGCAATTGTATGCTTGTCCATAAATAACAGTATAGCAAGTATAGAATGATATGTGGTAATGAAAGAAACATATTATTAAAACATGATAAACAAGACGCTATAGTCCTCACCTTATACTCACTACGTTTGGGAAAAGGAAAAAAAAAATTGATCAATAAAGTTCAAAAATAAAATCAAATTGAGATGAGTACAAATCAGGTTAAGAGAATACACACTAAGCTTACTTTTCACAAAAAGTTATAGCTACAAAAGAAGAGTAGTAGTAATAAACCTTGACAATATGTGCACATTTTGTACTCTCACTGAGACCAATCATGGATTCCGCTGAAACCTATTCATTAATTACAGAAACATAAATATGATACGTTCCAGTTATGGATCTTGAAAATTGCATGATCAGATCGTCAAGTTGGAACTTACAATCTTCACATAAGGAAAATCACTACAGATACCAACTGTAGCAGCCATTGCAGTCTTCCCACTACGGAGGTGAAAATTAGGAACAATTAGTTATCCAAAAAAAGCAAAATAAGGTACAAATGTAAGAAGATATATTTATTACCTGCCACTTTCACCTTCCAAAAGACATGTCAAAATTGGGCTACCTTTGCTAATTTTTACTTGTTCAGCAAGTAGCATAGTCCGTTGCTGGATATGCTCATGACGAACACCACAATCCACCATGCCATTTAACCTACAAGTTTTAGCAGAGATGTGATATAAAACTCAGACAAGGTAGATGAATAGGAAGCATGCGATTACAACAAAAGGATCATCTCATAAACCTCCAGATGGAAGCGCAGTATAAGCCAAAGCTAATTAATACTTTTATATCAATATTACATGTTATAGCACAGTAAACCCTTAATGCCCTACCTGCAACGTTCAAGATCACTAGTAGATGCTCCAAATGCTGGTTTAACTTCATCAACTGCTTCTAAAAAGTCCTTCATGGTAACTTTTATGTTCTCCTCATCCACTGGCTTATTAAGATCATCCATGTTTAATTGTCGGTTCAAAGCATATGATACAGCACTCTTTACAACACCTTCAAGCTCTGCTCCACTGTAATTCTTTGTTCTAGCAGCTGCATTAATGTGGACAAGTGTTAACGCCCTTAAATTATTTAAGAAAACTTTCATCAAGGTCTTTTCCAGTATATCTCATACACCACAGCACTGGACTCATTACATCATGAAAAAAAAAACCAAGTTAACAAGATTTAATTTCTTATCGTGTGTGTGTGTTTTTTTTTTTTTTTTTTTGGTGCCACAACACATCAAAGGTTTGAAATATACTAGGTACAAAAGCAATATAAAATCATAATACCATTTCAATATTTATAAATAATTTGCAAGAAAAAAAAAACCCCTTAAGTGGGGCATCAATTTTCAGTGATACTTCACACTAAAGGGGGGCTAAGAAATCCAAATCAAAAGGGAATGAAATCAAGAATGGCATAGAAACAGAAAAGGAAAGAAAAACCCTATTATGTAAGTCGTTTGGGTACTCTCACCACCTTTCCTTCTCCCACTATGCTCCACCATTCATCACTCTTTCACCACCATATTCTCCCCCTCTCTACATGTCTGTTCTATTGCCCCCCTCCTCGGCACCTAATCAAATCACCCATTCATGGAATCATGGTGATGTAAGTAGAGGTGGGTGGGATTTCGTGAATGTTTGAATGGGTTTTTTTTTTTTCCTCCATCCCTTATATCCAATTATTGTGGGTGTTTGGGGGTTGATTTTTGGGGTAGATGGTGCAGGGGGAGTTATTGGGGTATGTTGTTTTATTAATCTAAACAACACTGAAATCAAGTTATTAATGGTTATTAATCTTTAATGAATATAATCAACCTTAAATAAATGTTTTGGACGGAAAGTATAGATGGGTCTACTAAGAGTACAAACTGGAGATAGTGCAATACCTTCCATATATATGCAACAGGTTGAATACACACTGCTTAGATAAAAACTTTATACTCCCTTCCTTGTATAATACTTATACTCCATTTTGTAACATTGGATGTTTAATGCTGTAATTTGAAGCAGATGAGGGAGGGGGGGGGGGGGGGGGGGGGGGGGGTGGGGTAAGGCCTTGAAACAATTAGCTAAACAATCATTCGTCAACGTTGCAATTACTCTGGGCATAAGCCATACGGGAACAGCAGTCAGGTGAAATTCAAAATTTTGCATTTCATCTCTATTGTTTTTTCCAAATGCTCATTTAAAATGCAAAATAATAATTGTTACATGCATCAATGCCTCATAATATGACAAAGACAGTAATTTCCTAGTGGAATGCCCAACACCAAAATTCAACATACGTCAACAAGAAGGGCACATGTGACTTCAAAACATTCACAACTAAACCACATACCCAGTTCAGCCAAATTAACATCTGGTGCAAGAAAGGAATTTTCTTTCATCTTGGTTGTATGAATTTCAAGAATTTGAAAACGACCAGCTTCATCAGGGAGGCTTATTTCCACCTGAACCTCTAAACGTCCAGGCCTGCCAGAAGTAACTATGAACATGAGTATTCAACAAATCCTATATTAGACTCCCAATGAGGTACCACTTATTTATAAATGAATATTAACAGCTCACCTTAAAAGTGCTTCATCAAGCAAATCTTTTCTGTTAGTCATACCAATCAACAAAACATTATTGAGGGCCTCCACACCATCAATCTAAAGAACAAAAAGCTTTTAGTAAAAGATTTTCTGAACATCTATTATACACAATGAAACAGCCAATTTGTAAGATACCTTTGTTAGGAGCTGGTTGACAATACTATCATGAACACCTGTACCATCCCTAGTTGAGCCTCTTGACTACAAATTCCATCAAAAGAGCATATTATATGCTTGAATAAACAGACACACAAACATACGAAGTAAGAAGTCCCACAAGGACAATAAAAGATCATAGTGTAAACATAGAGTTGCAAAAGGGCCTATGCCAATATGGTGTTTTAACAACAACAAAGCCTTAGTCCCAAAATGATTTGGGGTTGGCTATCATGAAATGTAATATGGAACCATCGCGAAAAATGAAACAAGGAAATTACATAGATAAGTTAAAAAGAAGTAATAAAGAAAAGTGAGGAAGTTAAAATAAAATAAAACAAGAGAAAACGTAGGGAGCAAGAAAACAAGGGATGTATTACGTGGAAACCCGGAATTAAGGAAAAGGCATATCACAAATGAAATTTAAAATTTTTTGGAAGTCTTACAAAAAAGTGTGCTAAGAGGAGATGTAAGGGGAGGGGGGGGGGAATAATGATGTGATGGAGAAGTTAGATAGAATCTTAAGGTAGGAAGAAAAAAAAAACACTCCCTATGTTTCTGAAAGTTCGACTCACTTACTGTAGACCCTTGTTTCTAGGACAATTTGTAACAAGTGAGTGGTTATTATAAGAAAAGGGTGGAAAGGTGAGTGGCGTAATGTAATCCCCCGTATTTTTAAATATTTTATAAATGAAAATTTATTTTATTTATAATATTTATTTGTTATTTTTCATAATTTAATTTCAAAATTTTCAAATTATTAATCTGGGTCGAAAATTATTTGAACAAATTATTTTATGCACTTTTATTCTACAATTTATGTCCAATCACACAAGCCTAACCCATTTGTTTACTTAATCGACCCATTATTTTTATGAGACCCAATCTTCCTATTTACCCTACAATTCTTTCCTATAAATACCCCATGAATCCCCAAAAATTTCCCACACAAAAACGTTAGTCTTATTTTCTTTCTCCTTGTTTTATTAATTTGTGTAATTATAATTATTGATTTATGGGTTTTGATTTTATTGTTTGAAATTAATTTAATTAGTATCAAATTGTATTTTGATGATTAAACTTTATAATTTCAGATTTTATAAGTGTCATAATTTTCAGATTTTGTAAATTTTATAACCTAGGGTTTTTAATTATTGAAAATCATGATTTTACGGGTTTTATGAACAATTGATTTAGGGATTTTATAGTAATGATGTTTTGAAATTTTGGTGATTATAACTAATGATTATTTTAACTTAATTCCATATTATTTTGAACACTTAAATTCGGATTTTAATTTTTAGATTTCCGTTCGTTAATATTAATCCCGTTTTAATCCCGATCAGGTTCTGAACTCATCCGATTTTGATGAAAAAGTAGTGTTTTTCATGTGGAAACAACGTTTTAAAAAAGACTCACTACCTTTGGTAGTGGTAGTGATCACCACCGTATCGTGGCCAAATTCAGCCTCTAAATATGATTTTCGGGCAGTTTTTAATTTTAACAAAGTTTTTTTATACTTAAAATATTATCCTTGAGTTTGATTGATAAAATTAATTATGTTTAAAGTTAATTAAGCATAAATATATGTTTTTATTGAAGTTTTAAGTGCTGGAAATAGTTTCTAAGTACTACTTTTGATGTTTTATAAAGAGGGTTTAATCACCCATTAAAAAGGGAGATTATTAGGGGTTTTTAAATAATTTTCAGATTTTTATTAAACTTTAAACTTGCTGTAATTTCATGTATAAGAGTGTATTTTAAGGTTTTTATGAAGAAAATTCAAAGAACTATATATAAGCCTTTAATTTTCACTAAAGGGAAGGTTTTAAAGTGTTGTTTGATTTGGATTTTGAAGGTTTTTAAGTAAGTTAGTATTGCTGTAAATTTGATTGATTGGGTCTTGATTGAGATGTTATTGTTTGGTTTAGGAGAGGAGTTTATTGAAGGTGATTTCTAGTTTTAAAGTGGTCAACCGAATTGTTTACACAAGGTACGTACAAGTTACGAAACCTTGCTTGTAGGTGCATGTTTAAGGACGGATCGAGAACTTAGTATCATATATAGGATTGACTGGGTTAAATTGTCTGGTTATACATTGTGAATTTCAAATGATGTGCACTAGTTTATAATGCAAGTATTATTTGTGCTCTAATTATGCAAGGTACGCTTAAAGGCAAAAGTATGTGATTTGTGTAAAGATTAAATTATTACTCATTCATGATTATGCAAAAGGGTATGTGATTTGTGTAAAGATTAAATTATTACTCATTCATGATTATGCAAACAGGATGAGTAAAGGAGGAATTCACGTCTTGTAAGACGAGGTTAAGGTTTTGGGGTGCCTTATGCACTCAAGGTGTTTATACACCGAGGTAGTAAAGGAATAATTAATAAATGTTGTTTGTCACTAATAAATCAAGATTTAAATTGAGAATTTTCCATGTTTGATTGAATTGTGTTGGGATGTTTGTATTGTAAAGTGTATGAGTCATCACCAAGTCTAAACCTATAAATCACGTAAAGTGCAAGATGGATGAGCAATAAAACTCTGGATTATGCACTTCTGGAGTAATGACAATCAGGGGTTGGAGTACATGGGGTATTAGCCGTGTACTTTTATCGAGGCCGTCTGATCTACGAGTCTCCTATTTCAAATATTATTTTTCTAAAACTAGGAGTTAGGTGAGATCTCATACTAACTACGGTCACGGAGTCGCGCCCGTGGTCGTTGGATGTTTATTGATGTTTCCGAAAGGAGGCATGGGGTTTTTCTTTTATTGAGGTTCCAAATGGGACATGGGTTGGACAACCTTGTCTATTGCTAAATCCAATTAACAAAATAAATGAGTCAGTTAATATCAATTAGTGAGGTCTTAATAAATTTGATAATCGAGTCATGAATTGAGTCTGTATTTAATGATGCTTGTGCTTGATTGTTAGTAGCATGTTAGGTATTTTCTTAATTTATTTCGCAGCTTGTATGTACTCAGCTTTGCTAACTGCGTGCTTTTGTGTGTGTCTTTCTTTGGTCATGGCCTTCGCCTTTTAATGACCCTGTGATAATCCAATTTTTACACTTGTAATATTGGGGAGCAGATTAACCACAGGTTCTTACATACGCAGCATTCGCATCAGGGTTGTGGGTTGTGGGATTATGAGTAGAGAGTTGGTTATTATTCGCAGTTTATTTCTTTTCATAAATTTAAATTTATTTAAACTATGGTTTTATTTATTTATTACTTTTGTGGCGTTTTGAATAAAGGCCTTAAGGGTTCCAAGATGTAAGATTTAATTTGGTTTTTAACCAATTGTTTTGAAACTTATATATACTTGATTTAGTTTTCCGCTGCTATTTTCTGAAAAAGTCTTAACGTTTGAACACGTGGCGGTAGCACGCCAGTAATTCTCTTGGATTTTGTTCAGGGTATTTACAGGTTTCAAGAGAGAATTATTGGGGTGTTACACGTAAGAAAAAAATGGATTAAGAGAAAGTGAGTGGAAAGGTGTAAAGAGTGTGGGGTAAGACCGGTAGTTAGTAAAAGTGAGTTGAACATTCTGACACACCCAAAATAAAAAGTGAGTCAAACTTCAAAAACAGAGGGAGTATGATGTTTCTCAACAACAACAACAAAGCCTTAGTCCCAAAATGATTTGGGGTCGGCTAACATGAATTGTCAAAAGGAATCGTACAATATAAAGAAACGAACATAACAAAACCATCATTTAAAATAGTTTGAAAAAAGGTGAGTAAAGTGAGTAAACGAAAGAGCATTTAAGAAAAATAAAGGGAGTTTTAAAGGAAAATCAAGAATAAAATTCAAGAAAGTGTTAAAAGAATGGTTTAAACATTTAAGTTGAAAATATAAAGGTTTGAGAAAACTTTAGCAAAGGAAAACAAAACATTTCATAAAACATTGGTGGGCTAAAAATAAAATTTAAAACGAAAATAAATTTAAAAGTATATATATAATCATGACACGTCATTGACGTAAATTTTCTCCCTCCACGCTACCCTGTGTGCTCGCGTGCGCGCGTGGATGTGCGTGTGCTCGTGCGCGTGCATGTGCGTGTGTGTGTGTGTGCGTGCAAACAAGTGCACAAATATGTTTTGCCAGGAACAAAGCAGTCAAAATCTGAAACAATCCTGACTTCCTGAGGTGATGACCTGTCTATAACAGAAACAAAGAACTATGAAGCTGTCATTGCACTCGCTGTTTTACCTTACAGATAGCATCTATTTCGTCAAAGATTATAACATGCAAATCACTTTGATCCCCTGAAAAAGCACAAATTAAAAACTTAGCAATAAAAAAATTTTAAAAAATAATAAATAATAAAAAAAAATAAAGAAAAGAAAAGAAAAATGCTCAGCTAATTACATCCATTACTTCATTTGTGATCAAAGTCAATAAAACCAGCACAGGCAGCTCTAAGTATAAACGCGCCACATGCAGAGTATATATCCCACATTACCTCGAGTTCTTTGGTCTTGCTCAGCATCAGCAAATAGATCCCTGATGTTCTTCTCAGTCTCACCAACAAACTTGCTCAATACTTCTGGCCCATTGACAATCTGAAAAATAACAAAAAAAACATAACTCAATAGTCAAAATGTACTGCAGCAGAAAAATTATATGGTATCTCAAATGAAAGAGAAAACTCGAGAAATAGTTGCAAGAACATAAACTAAACATAATCTATTTGATATAGAGAGATAAAGCAAAGACAATATGTTTTTTAGGCATTTGACTGTGGCTCAATGTCCATGATACAAACACTCAATAAATCACAATCACAAGTTGAAGTAGCAATCTCTATCACTTCATTTTGACTTTTCATTTCAAAAGAACAGAGATTCCACAATCTCAAGTTAGACAAATATAAAGTAGTTTGTCACAATTAGTTTCCAGATTGGTAATTCCAAAATTCAAACTCAAACCAATATTACTCATTCATTCAACGTCTCAACAACCACAAAGGATTGCATATTCAGATTCTCGGAACTCATAAGTCATAACAGTTAATACCAATAAGGGTCACTTAAATTAGTTAACCCTTCCTTCAAGAAAAGAAAAGAGCGTCCCAGCCTTCATATGCAACAGATCAATTTTCAAAAAGACGGTTGACTGCCTGAATATTAACACCTCAAGTCTGGGGTTTGGATTTTGGATTTTTTTTTTTTTTTTTTTAAGGGAGTCTGGGGTTTGGATGTGAAACTCCTCAATTCACCAATTGCAGGGTGAGAATCCCAAAATTTGAATATTTAGAAAAACAATTAAAAAAAAAAAAAAAAAAAAGGAACTAAGACCTAGGTGCTTTAGTCCAAGAATAAAAGTCACATAAATTCTATTATTTCCTGTAATTGGGGTAGTGACAGAGCTTGCCGGAACATGAATTAGCACAATTTCAATTAAGCCTAGGCCTAAATATGATGTAAAACACACAGTTTTCATTCATTGCACACCTCAAACAAGCCATGAAAATTCATTGGTATTCTGCTACTCTCTTTATTTCACTGTGGATACATCTCTGCCCACTATTTTCCTTTTTGTTTTGCTTTTTTGTACCTTTTTTACTTTTAAATTTTAAGGGTATGTTAGAATAGCCTCAAATTATGAGATTCTGAATGGTCAAGATCAAAGGTAACATGTATATTTTAAAAATATACTCAGTATATAGGTTACAAAAAATAAAAAAAAAAAATTAGTTACGCCTTCTCTCAAACTTCCCAAATTATGAGTACCAAGTTGCTCATGAGCCAAAAAAAAAATGCAAGTTCGAGCATTTGGCTAAACTACATGTCAGGGTTCCAGCTCTTCCATGGTTCCATCTACCCTCTCTCATGTTATCTTCAGGCAGCATGTTATCAGCCAACAAGCTCTAATCCCCCAAGCAAAATGAAAGTTCTTCTTCCTAAGTCAACCAACAGTTAGGCACTTCTAAAGAACAGAATAGCAAGTTCATGAGAAGTATAATTTCCTTTCCTATGTCCGATGGAGCTACTTTAACATCACATAAAAGACAAGTCAGCAAATGCGCTTCAAGTTCTTTCAATCACATAACTCCAATACTCCGTCCAACATCAACAGATAATGCAAAACATGTAATATGCCCACTAGCCAATTTTACAAATCTCATTTCCTCTCAACCTATACAAACTCCAAATATATATATATGTTTCAAAGGTATAAGGCAAAGAATAAACTGAATCAAAATCATCACGGGTGCATTGAAGCTACAAAACCCCTCCTAACATCAGACATACCTTTGGATCCTTTCCATTTAACATTTTTCCAATCTGGCGAGCCATCAGAGTCTTGCCAGTACCAGGAGGACCAAAAAGAAGCATTCCTTTAACATGCTTGATACCCAATCTACAGTAGCCAATATGGAATACAAATCAATGATACATATATTCATCCTTCCAACATCATAGTAAATAAGGTTAGAAAAAATTACTTGCTAGTAACATGGGAAGGGAAAACCCTGGAGGCAAAAGCTCTTCGAAATATATCTGCAAACTCTGTACTCAATCCACCTATACCAAGTTCCTTCAAATTGAATTCTTTTTGTTTAAACAGGTTGCTGCTAGCAGATTCACGTTGATTGATAATCTGAAGAGCAAAATAAAATAGAGTCAGTTCTACAACAATTTCAATAATCATATATACTTCCAGATCTTCCACAATTTCAAAATATAGTAAATTGAAGAAGAAGAACAATCACATAATTAGAAATTGAATTCTAGAAATGTCCAGTATACATACTCAAGCTCTGGAATGGAGACCTTACCTTTATTCCACTGCCACCGGCTGCCTCAAAAATTGTGTATGTGTCATCTGACAGCATCCCTCTTTCACTATCTGACTTTTCCTGTCCTTCAACAACAGCCTGGTTGACTGTGAAAAGAAAATTATTGCCTAGGTACTCAAAGACTACCTTTTGGCCTACCGTCATAACCTGCAGAAATTAAGTCATTGAGCAAATTTTTAAGAGGTACAACAGAACAAAATACATCACTTCACTTATTCATTCTTCAACACCCATTAAGGAAAAACAGCATTTCTTGAAAACAGACCATTAACAATAAAAATATAATACCTGAGTCTCAATTTGTAGGCATTACTTCACAAAAACACAATTGTTAGAAACTTAGCCAATTAAAGTGTAAGTCATTTCATTTAGAGTCACATAATAACTATTTTTTTGTCCCCGACTAAGAGTACCTGTTCCACTAGAAGGTTATTGACTAACATCATATGCTATGGTACCCTTTAACTCTTGATATGAATGCAAAATTAATTTGGGGCATACGTGGGATGGTTTGATTCATTAACTACCAGCTAAGACTCTTGACACACACACACACACACAGGTTTACCTTGACAAGAACCGTCCGTCAGACGAAGAGTTTGATCTCAAACACACAAAACTAGTTTACCTTGAGTCTCAACTCTTAGGTGTGCCTCGTACAATGGTCCAAGTAATATAGCTAAAGTGATGTGATGGACTGTGCCACCAAGCCATGATTCAAGGTGTACGCAAGAAGAAAGAAAGACAGAGAAGGGAATGTCCAGGTGGAAAGGGGACAGAAGCAATAGCCAATAAGAGAGCAGCACACCAAAGCACAAGAAGACAAATACGTTGAATGATCCACTATGTTGTTTGCAACAATGCTGATACTCTATTAGAGTGAGGACAAAATCCATTAATGTCAGGTTAATGAAATGGCTTGTAATGCTTGAGTATAAAAGAAACTAGGGAGTAGTTGTAGTAGTAATTTTTCATCCAGAAATTGAGTGACATTTGAATGAGAGATTAGTATCCTCAAGCAACCATTGAGAGTTATAGCCTAAAGCTATACTTACCCTTGTAACTTCCGCTTATTTTCAATCAAAGACTCAAGCTTTCAGCCTTTATCCTACCTTGTTCGTGTTTACTGTTACATTGACATGCTTGTGAAACTAGTCTGTAACAAGTGAACCTTAGATTGGCAGCAAGACCAAAGCTTTTATGATATATTTGTTTGACAAAAAGGTCCAAGTAATATAGCTAAAGTGAACCTTAAATTAGCAGCAAGACCAAAGCTTTTACAATATTTTTGTTTGACAAAAATTTGTCAATTAGATGAAGAGGGTGGATCAGTGGAATGCCTGCATGCTTTCTTGGAAAGTAGGAATGTGGGCACTTTGTTTGATAACACTGACTAAAAAATCCTTGATGTTCAGTTATAAAGGCCCATGAAACCGCAGTTACTGAGAGAAGTGGGCTTCTGTGTTTAGTCCTTTAATAGATTTGCATAGTAGCCATAAAAAATTTATAAAAAGAAAAAACATGAGTAATAAAGAAAAGAAAGGGCTAATTCCTATTTTTTCAGTGTGCAGATCCAGCACCACAGATTCGAAGCATGCAATAATTTGTCTGGTCAACAAGTCTCCTCTTTATATTCATAGATCCAGCACCACATGTATATTCACACATAAACTAAAGCAAACAGAACAAAAAGTAAAAAAAAAAAAAAAAAAAAAAAAAAAAAAAAAAAAAAAAAAAAAAAAACCTTGCCTGGTCAACAAGTCTCCTCTTTATAAGTTGAGCTACAACAACAGCATCAACCTGATAACAAAGAGATTTCAGCAAAAGCTTCATGGAAACAAACTGTATGGCACCAGAATTAATATGCCCATGAGGCTACAAAACAAGAAGGGTTATCTGATTCTTACTGCAACGACATTAAAGAAAGTGGAAGCATGGGGTTGCCAATTAGGAAACACCCTTTTTCAAGAAGTAAAAACGTGTAACATTGGAACATAACCCAGATATATAAACCCAAAATGAATACAGTTTCAATGGAAGTTAAGGCGAACAAACCTGTTCGTCTCTAGCTTTTGCTCTTGATAAATAGTCCAATTCAAGGGTAAGCACTGCAAGTTTAAATTCCTGAGGAGGAACGAATCTTCAAACAAGAGAAAAGTTAAAGTGTCAAACATGAACTTTGAAAATTATCAATTGTATGGCAAGTATCATAAGATTAAACTACCAAACCTTTTGACAGATATTGGATCCCCAGTAGAAACCCTCAAATACTTCCGTTGGACAGAATTAAGACCTATGCTCCCATTGGGTATGTCATTATGCGCTGTGTCAACAATTAAGGAGACAACAAAATTCAACTACAAGGATCATCATAACCAGCACAAAATAACCCACATCAGAAAACCAGGGACATGATTGTGGATTCACTGTGTTTTGCGACTTTAAAGTCGAATGATCCCAATTGGTGGCAAGTCTACTCACATTTGACCTATGCAATTCAACAACACAAACCCCAATCCCACCCCGTCCTAAGCAACTTGAAAGACATAACTCACAAGCACAAAATGCCCCACTCCACCCACCTCGTTAACATCGTCCAGACAGATGCCCCGCCCCGCCCTATTCCATTTCATTAACAACTTGTCCGGTGCAAAACCCGGCTCATTGAACAAGTCTAGCCATAACTACTCACCATTGAATTATGCAATTTAACTACACAAGTCACAAACTCAAAATTACTCAACCCAAACCCAATCAAAGTAACATACGTGACAGAACTACTCACAATCAACTATTGCAAATGTAATTTCATTAATGCCTGAAGCACTTTCACTTTGTTTACTTGCCCCACTTTCCCTTTGGCACTCTACTTTCCACGGATGGTTTCGGTTCATGTTAGCCGACCCAAAACTCTTTTGGGATTAAGGCCTTTATTGATATTGTAATGCCTAGAACATTTTGAAACAACATTTAAGCAACTAACTAAGAACAACATGATCTACACTTCATACATCTCACTTGCACTAATTCACACCCAGATTCAATCATCACAATGCGATTAATTCGCACATAAATTCAAAATAATCTTAGCATAATCCAATCACATAAACTAATTTCACAGCAAAATTATCATCAATAAACAAAAATAATCATTCAAAAATCAAAATGCAAGAAAAAAAAAAAAAAAAGGATATCCAAGAGAAAGAACCCATGAATCGCCGACTAAAGCGAAGACGAGGCGCGAGCCAGGGGAGGAAAAGCGGCGAAGATCGGCGAGAGAGCAGTAGACGAAATTGGTGTTGACGAGTTCTTTGGCCGGTGTATTGGTGACGATCATAGTATCATTCGCCATTTCTGGAAATCACAGAGCTTGAGAAAGGGAGTAAAAATGGCGGATTTGATGAAATTTTAGAGCGCTGGATTTTGTTATTACATAAAATTTTGGATGATAGAGGAAGGAGGAAGAGCTTTCAATTGATCACGGTGATTTTTTTGTTAACTTTGGCCGGAGGGAACAAATCATATCCTACAAGGGCAAAATCGTATTTTGATACACTTAGATCAAAGTGTCTATTTTACTTCAACTTAATTTCAGTTCGGTTCGGTGCAATTTAACTCCAATCAGTTTGGTTTAGTTCTTAATTTTCTTCTCTCATAAAATATTCATTTTAGCTCTATTCAGTTCAGTTCAGCTCCAATCAATTCAATTCAATTCAATTCAGTTTAGTTTAGCTCCAATCAATTCAGTTCAGTTCAGCTCAGTAAATGTGAAAGGCCCTAAAGCTCTATTCACTTGACTTTAAAAAAAAATATTCAATGAAAATAATTTTAGTTAAGTAGAAATAATTTCAGTTTAACAAAAATGAGTTCAGTTCTAGTAAAAATAATTTCAATTTAGTTAAAAATCAGTATTTTCAAAGAAGAAATATAACAGAGTATCAGTAAAAATAGTTTTCGTTTAGTTAAAATAATTTCAGTTCAGCAAAAATAAGGTGAAGTGAACGGGGGCCTAAGGCTTCATTTTCTTCAATTCTTCACCGAACTAAAAAATAAGGAGTAACGGTTAAGTGCACAATTGGAGACTTTACTATGATGAAAATTGTATCATACACCCGGATATACTATGCGCATGGTACACCTGGTCAAAATACAAGGACTTAAAAAACGAGGAAAGAACATTGTGTACAAACAAAAATTCAGCTTTTATCACAACAACAAATTCATCAATTACATCTTTCGATTAAAATATTATTCGAAACTATAAATCAACTCTGTAATATATTGAATCACTTTGAAATTCAAACTAGCCTTTTGTCCCATTAATGCACAGGTTATTACTTAGATTATTTTTCTTGTAATGTGTTGCTTATTTTGTGTTATATGCATTGGTGTTGTTTTGTACTCCCTCGATTTTTTTTTTTTTTTAAATAATATCATGCTAATAAAGAGAATATAAAATTAAAATATTAAGTTAATTGATAAAACTTAAACGAAAAAAATAGTGAGGCTGGAACTACAAAAAAAATGAAGGAATAATGAAATACTATGTAGAGGTGTCAAACCCGAACCGACCCGAAAAAAATTATCCGTTTCGAACTGTAACCGATCCGATTTGATCCGAGAAATTCAAGACCCAAACCCGATCTGTAACCGAACCGAACTCAACCCGAATCCGAACTTGACCCGATCTGGACTTAATCCGGCACCGATTTGATCCGACCTGAACTCAACCCGAATCCGATTTGACCCGACCTGAACTCAAACCGAACCGATTTGACCCGACTCGAGCTCAACCCAATCCGAAATTGACCCGACAAATAACCGATCAGATCCAATCTGTTTTGACCCGAACTGATATTAACCCGACCCGATTTAAACTCGATTTGATTTTTACCCAATCCGAATTTAACCCGACCATAATTGATTATTGACCTTTTTATTCAAGTTCTTATACTATATATTTACTAATTATTAATAAGTTAACTTTTTTACTACAAAGAAATAGTCTGGAGTCTTAAGTTTACTACAAACCCATCACGTGAGACAATCTGACTAAAAAGTAGATGGGGTTCATATAAAGAGCTCTCTCTTCCTATCTTTCTCCTTTTTTCTCTCTCTACCATGTGTTTTTAGAATATTTTAATCGTTGTTTTACAAATACATAACATTCCTTCATTACTACTTCCTCTACAACTATGCATTATCCTAGAATTATAGACATTATACATCGTACGGTTATACACACACTACGTACATATGCAATAATTTATGCTCAAATAAAAAGAATGTACATAGTAACAATTAACTATCACTATGTATAATGTCAAGTTTTTAATATAAAAATTGAATTAGTAATAAAGTAATTCTAACAACTCTAACAAATATCTTATACAAATTGAATTAGTAATAAACTAAATTAATAGTACAGAACTCATAACCTCACAAGATTGTACAATTGATGAAGAGTTGTAACCTTGTAATAACCTTAAAAAATTGATATTCTATTTTGTATATATCACCATATGTAACTATTATTACTCATCAATATATCACTAGCTCGGTCTCACTTATATAGGTATGATAAGTTATCGATAATTATTCAATCTCAATTTTCCTTTAAGATAAAAATTATACATAACTTGATCAAATGAGAAAACTAAAACTTCGTGCTTCATAATTAATAATCATATTGAACCAATAATAAGGTAAAAACTCAATAATATCTCTAGATTAAAAATAACCTTATTTGGATATGAATTTGGTCAGCTCGACCAAAATCCAGCCAAACACAAAAAGGAATTAAATCGAAACTGACCATTTAATGAATCAACGGATCAACCTTATCTTAATCAAACCGAACCGAAATCATCCGAACCGAAATCAACCCGACCCAAATTCATCCGACCCGAAGTTATCCGGTTAAACCCGATCCAAATTTATCCGAACCGAAAGTGAACCGATCTGGAGTTGACCCGACCCATATCCGACCCGGACTCGATAGACCATGACCCGAATTTGACCCGATCCGACCCGACCCGAGTTAAAAGGATAATTTTGATCCGAACATATCCGACCCGAGTAGACCCGACCCGAACAGACCCGACCCAAACTCCATCCGGTTATCCGAATTGACACCTCTAATATTATGTATTGTTTAAGTTATATTGTAAATTTAGGAGATGAAATGAGTTATGTAATGTGCATTTTTTTTTTTTAAAAGCAATGTAATGGCATTATATAGTTTTTTTTTTTTAATAACTTTATTTTATTCTAGTGGAAATGGAACACTTCATTTTCTTACATTAAAAAAAAAAAAAAAAAAAAAAAAAAAACCTTAAACATTAAATTTTTTTGTTTTAAAAAAATTATACAAAGGGAATACAAAAAATAAATATTAAGGGAGGTGACATGTGACATGTGCCATGTAAACTAAGTGATTTGTGGTGACATGTGGCATGTGAGTGATTGTAGTTTGTGTTTTTAAGTAGAGAAGTATCGGTAGATAGATAGATTTAGATTAAGGTATAGATTTGAATGGTTTTACTCTCTATATAAACTCAATTTGTCTCTCTCTTAACAAAAAAAAAAGTGAAATGTTCTTTTGCCAAAGTAATATGGAATCTAAATAATAAAATCAAGGAGTGTAAATAACAAATATATGTCCTTAAATCAAGGAGTAAATCGAAAGGTCTTTACAATTTTTTTTTTTTTTTTACTTTTTTTTTTTTTTGTGTGTTATTTTCAGAAGTCGAAGATAATGTCCTTCATATATGATGAATGTTTTTTTTTTGAAACATTTTTTGGATCCATATTCGTATTTTAATTGGAATGGAATAAGTTCTTTGAGTCGGATCAATATGTTTTATAGGATTGAAGTATATGTTCCTTACCTAATACTTTGTATTACACATAATGTTCTTTAAAGTATATAGATTATACTGTTTCAAAAAAGTATATAGATTAAATATGTTCTTTGAGTATTGACGATTGATTTTTTTTTTTTTTTTTTTTTATTCTTAAGAAAATTGTAGATTTCTTTTTTCATTTGTTGAAATGATATCTTTCATTATGTGGCATCCTAAAAACTAGGAGGACACAGAGTCTTAGGAAAACTATAGGGTAGAGACCAAAAGAAATATAGTTAGTAAGGAACTAAGGATACATGCATTTAATTGTTACCTAGGTTAGGTCCCATGCCATGCACGATAATTTTTAATAAGTATTTTTCTTTTTTAAAATTAATACTATATTAAATATTTCAAATAATTTATGTTGTATTCATATCTAGAGCTATCAAAAGCTAACCCGACCCAAAAATTTTACTCGAACCCGTTCATGTCTTTACCTGTTTGAAGCTGAGAAGTTGGTGACCTGAACCCAATATGACCCGACCTGAGACCAACCCGAGACCCAAGTTAACCTTAGGATCGTGACCCAAACTAGAATGTGACCCAACCTGAGATGACCTAATCCAAACATAACACTAAAGAATAACAAAAATGGCAGTAAAAAATCACACTAAAAATAATCAACATGTATCATCCTTGGTAGTATTGTTGAAGTATCTATAGTTGATTATAGATTGTTGATTGATTAAAATTCCAATCATAAATTATTCAAGGAAATAACAAAAGTATCATTTGTTGATTTGATATTCGCACCATTGCTTTGGTAGAAGCCGATTTGCTTTGAATTTATAAAACCCTAACATTTCTTCCAAAAAAAAAATGCATTTTATTGTTTACATATTAAAACAAAAAAAAACAAGAAAAAATATATATAATCTTGTGTCTTTCTTAAATAAAAAAATATTCGTATGTTACAAATTATGTTAAGAATATTTGGGAAAGATACATCATCAAATCTTTTCGGAATTTGATTTGGGCACACCCTTAATTGATTTTGGCACACCCTTATGTGAGAAGAGCATAGAAAAACGTGCTCTCACATAGGGGTGTGCCAAAATCATTTCCCAATCATCTCTTATACTCTATGTACTACCTCCGTTAAATATTATGTGCAACTTTTGCCAAAAACGAATGATCAAGGTTATGTGCAACTTTCCA
Source organism: Chenopodium album (assembly GCF_948465745.1). Lineage (NCBI taxonomy): Eukaryota > Viridiplantae > Streptophyta > Magnoliopsida > Caryophyllales > Amaranthaceae > Chenopodium > Chenopodium album. Next base: position 71,126,538 of record NC_137837.1, read on the forward strand.
TTGTCTTTCATATTTTAGTAAACAAAAAGCTTACAAAACTTATATACTCTTATTTAAAAAATCAGATTTGAGTAATTAAGTGGAGTGATCTCATTTTCTCTTTTCTAAGTGGGATGGTCCCATTTTCTCTCTTCCTCTTAATAAAATTAGATTTCCTACCCTTTTTTAAGTAAGGTGGTCCCATTTTCTCTCTTCCCTTTCTTTAATTACTTTCCATTACACTAGCTAATCTTTGCCCTTCAAATTTTGCATTGGTAACCGCTACCTCCTCCAAATTTGCATATAACATTTAATAGAGGCCGTATAAGTAATCATTATTATTTATAAGGAATATGTATATTTGTTGCTTTTATTTTTCAAAAAAATAAATAAAAATAAATAAAAACCTAAGGACACACCGCTGGTGTGTCTTTAGTATATAGTTATTGATTGATAGGAGAGAGAAATAATAAAATAAATATAAGTGGGATTGGTAGGAGAGAAATAATAAACTAGTTGTAGATCCTTAACAAAAGTAAAATTGTGGAAAACTGAAATTCCTCGAAAAATTGGAATTCCTACAAAACATGAAAATTAATTTACCCCTTACCTTGGCCACACAAACTTGCCACATAAATTTTTTATTTTATTTATTTTTTTTACATTATTGCCTAAAAAAAATTACATAATAGTTAAAATTACTGTAATACATGAGAATTATATTTAGTTAGGACCTGTTCTGATCATACGTTGAAATTCAGTTCAATTCAGTTCAGTTCAGCTCAGTTCAGTTCAACTCTTAATTTCTTTCTCTTATAAAATATTCATTTCAATTCAGTTTAGTTTAGTTCAGCTGAGTTCAGTCAATGAGAACATGCCCTTAACCAAACAAAACACCATAACTTAATTCATGGGAAATACAATTTCCTTTATGTCAACCAAACATGATTTATATTTCCTAGGAATTGCAACTTCCCAAGCATTGCAACTTCTAGACTAAATTAAGTTAAAAGTTCAATTAAAATAAGTATTAGTTCATCATAAATAAGGCAAAAAATAATACTTCCTCCATTTTATAAGATGGTAAAAACTAATACTTCCTCCATTTTATATGATTTGCAATTTTGAAATATTTCAAATATATATATATTTCACAAATAATATCCAAAATTACAAATAATATGAAACATACTTAGCATAAGTGTAATCTTTGCCGCGGCCCCACACTCGAGTATATATTAACAGACTAAACACATCATCTAATCAATCCGGTTAACCTGTTTTCAAATAAAGGTGGACCATGAGAGTGACTAAACAACTCCGTACCAATTACTAGTTTACTACGTATAAACCTATTTAAAGATTTCCAAACCAAACAACACAAACTTCCTTCTTTTGATCACACAATTTTATTCTCATTTTTCTCTCTTTTCTCTGCATTTCGCCGGCTATGGAGGATCCTACGATTCCAATTCAACCTCCTCGAAAATCCAAGTAATCATCTCTTATTTTAAAATTTCTGGGTTTTGATTATTTTTCATAAATTTTGTATCTTTTTTCTTGAATTGTCATTTTTCTTTAATTAATTTGATTTTTTTTTTTCTTCTGGGGTTTTGAAGGAAGAGAATGTTTGCTGGGAGTAGTAGTAGCAGTAGTTTGTCGTTTAAAGACCCTGATGTGATTGAAATTCCGCGTCCTTCTACTTGGAAATCGAAGCCTAGAAAGCAAAATTTGGTGAAATTCTTGAACTATTTTGTTGTAAAATTTTGTTAAATTGAATTGAATTATGTGGGTTGATCACTTATTCATCTGATTTTTCTGGGTTTGAGTTGATTGGGCTTGTTTAATTGTATTAGTGTAGAAATTGATACTGTGGTTCGAGTAGGTTTTATAGTAATCATACATTTAGTTCATAGAATTTGATTTATTTTATGGCTTAAGTATTAAGTTAACTTAAGTAACATTAATTGACACATGATTTTGTCATGAATACTATAATTTATACAAGTATCACATTAGGAAATGCATTAACTCTTATATTTGAATCCTTAAGGATTTTGCATAGAAAAATTATTTATTTATGCAATTTTGTTTTGATAATTTTAAGAAGAAATGAGTAGTCTTGAGCTTTAAAATTCAGAAGTTGGAGTTTTAGAATTTTGAGTTGTTGATTATGTTATTGAAATTCCTAATTTTTGGGTACTTGATAGATTTATATATGCACTTGATTAAAGGTTTTGAAATGGTTAAGGTTGAGACATTGGAAAATTAAAGTTAAGTGTATCTCTCTTGGCTTCATTTTGATTATGTCAAGGCACAAGATAACGTTATACTCCGTAGTTTTGTGCAAACAATAGGTTGATGTATCATATATGGAGGTGAGGACTGGATAGTACATGTGTGCATGGTTGGTTGATTTGAAGTAAAAAAAATTTGGCATTTCATTCCTGTGTCTTGTGCTGATGTGATTTGGGTTATATTAATTTTAGGAGCTTACTGCATTGAATCTCTTTGAGCTTTTGGTTTGGGGAATTAGACATTTAAACCCTATTTATTCTTAATGCAAGTTAATGTCTCATAACCACAGCAAAAATTAATTTCCTCTTTCTCTCTCATTTCCTTAGTGCTAGTGAACCATTCATGGCCATTTAGAGTTCACAAGAGGCAATTATGAGTCCATATCATAACTTTTTTGTCTATTTTTTTTGGTTTATCAAAGCAATCCAAATACAATTTTGTTATGTCTACACACTAGAAAAAAACATAGAAAACTTTCAAAAAATATTGTGATGTCACCGACCTTGTTATGACAGTTTGTATACATTCATCAATTTTAAGAGTTTAAGTAACTGGGAGATTGATTTTTGGAATTATGAAATTCACATATGGTAGTTTGAAAGTTTTCCTTGTTTTTGTTTAGAAACATTATTTGTTCCAGGAAAAATATGGTCTTTCAGCTGTGATACTAAACTAAATCAATCAAAGCCTTAATCCCATAAGTGAGGTTGGCTACAAGAACCAAAAGTGATTATTCCGTATTTTCACTCACAAAAATATTTTTCCTCCATCCCTTACGATCAAAACCTCAATCTCATGCAAATCCATGTGCTTTATATCCTTCCTAACTTTTTCCAACCACGTCTTCTTTGGTCTCCCTCTTCCTCGTTTAACTGCTCAATGATCCCACTCTTCCACTTCAACATGATAAGACTGCTGGTTTTTTGTACTGCTGCATTTTATTGCTAACAAGCTGTTGTCTTTGTTATTCAGGTCATATTACTCTAAAGTAATAGTGACTCTTGAACACCCCTGAAATGGATAGTGCTTTAAGTTATTAATAATATCTGTAATCAAAGGTTGCTTATAATGAGCTAATTTTGCAGTTGGCACTCTTGGCAGGAAAATTAAAGCCATTTTATCGTTCCTTGGGTGCATGTTGAAGCTACTATTTATTTATTTATTTATTTATTTATTTGTCATATTATTTTGGGCTCTCTTTTTTATTTTCCTTGTACCTATTGTTTGTATAAAAATGAATTGCTCTCTATGCCTTATGCAAAAGCAATGTGATTTTTCTAGAATATGAATCAGTCACATCTCTGTTTTCTGTATACATCTAGGATATGTGCTGTAGGTTTTTTTAGTTTCCACGTCAATACATTTATACATTTTTCTTGCTTTTATGAGTTTTTGGAAGTGTTGGTGCTATGAGTTGATTTGTTTATTCTTTGCATGAAGATTGTTGGCCATGAGATCATTGTTGTTGATGATGAAGATCCTGCTGATGCTGTAATCATTGGTGAGAAAGCTGCCTCTAATGGTAAAGGAAAGGTAAAATTGTTTCTAGGCTAGTAATTCACATAGTCAATCTTTTCTTCATTAGGGTTTGTTATTTTTTTTGTTTTATTTTTTTTTCCTTTTATTTTATTATAATCTATATTTATTTTTGGTTCAAGGTGGAATTTTGAATTTATTTATTTATTTATTTTCATTGTACAATCTACAGAAACCTATGCTTACTGGACATGAAGTGATCACCCTCGAGGATGAGTTTGATGGATTTGATTTTGGAGATGTATCCTATGATGATCAGTATGCTATGCTGCAATCTCATGTTGATAGTGTAGACATTCCATCTAGAACAGAGGCATTTGCCCATTTGAAGCCAGCTTCAGCCGCAATTGAGAAACATGCAAAACCTGCGAGCAATTCTTCTTTATATGGCTCACACCCTTACTCTAAATTTAAATATAGTGGTTCCAAGGTGGATCACTTCAGTTCAACAAGCTCCCATAAATATCACCAAATTAATGACTATTTGTCTGTGTATCCTCCTCATAAATTAAAGCATTCTTTCTCCACTCTTCCAACTTCTCAGAAGCATGCCCAAACTAGTGGCAATGTTCTACCAGTGCCTCCATATTTGTTACCTGTGAATTCAGCTACTTTGAATTTTCCGCATATGCCCTACTCTTATGGAAGTGCATATGCCCAACCGTCACAACATTCCATCCATGGAATTCAAGATCCTATTTTAACTAGTAGTAGCTTTACTAGTGCATTTACTAACAACAATTCAGGGCTCGAGGGAATATGTGCAGACATATCACCACCCTCTTCTGATGGGCAAGGCAATTCTAGTGAAAATTCTATTTTGAAGAAGCTGGAACAGTTTAAGAAATTTGACACGCTAGAGGATCACGTAGGTCATTTTTATGAAAATAAAAATGTTTCTTTGAAATCGGTGAGGTTATGGATACTTGTGCTTGTATTTCTGTCCTTAGCAATAACCTTATAGAGCAGCTAATGATTTATATTGTTGTTGTTTTTTTTCCTAATTCTGAATAGTCCAAAAGCTGGGTAAATAAAATTGCGGATGAGTGGAGGATGCTGGAAAAGGATTTGCCAGGTTCATTTTGACTTTGCACTTGTGTTAAATTATGTCAGTTATCAATATATTAGGCATTTCGATCATGTTTGAAATTGCCACCAAATCCTGAAAAAAAGTTCAGACCAATTCTATTAATACCATGCAGGGGCAACTTATTAATAGTTTAATACCTTTGTCTTGTCTTGAATTTACATTATTTGCTGATCGCCTATTTTCTTATCTTCTGCAGATACAATATTTGTTAGGGTTTATGAGGCTAGGATGGATCTATTAAGGGCTGTCATTGTGGGAGCAGATGGTACACCCTATCATGATGGTCTCTTCTTCTTTGATGTTAATTTCTCTGCCACCTATCCAAACAAGCCACCAGTATGTACCTGATTATGGATATATTGTCAGTTCCTTATTTTGCTAAATGTATCTAACAATGTGGAATTTTATTGTCCAGCATGTAAATTATCATGCACATGGTCTTCGAATGAACCCTAATCTATATAATTGTGGCAAAGTATGCTTAAGTCTTCTGGGAACTTGGAGTGGTTCAAGAGATGAGAATTGGCGACCTAACAAATCAAATATGCTACAAGTCCTTGTCTCAATACAAGGGCTTATCTTAAATGAAGAACCGTATTATAATGAGCCTGGTTATGCACATTCCAAAAGTACCTCTTATGGCATCAAAAGTTCCAAGAATTACAGTGAAAATGTATTCCTTCTATCGCTGAAGACGATGCTTTACACATTAAGGAACCCACCAAAGGTAAAGTTGTGGCTATAGTATAGCTTATGTTCTTTTTTCAGGGAAGAAATTCTAGTGATGTTGGTAGTAGATTAGTTATCCCTTTCTTTATAATTTTTGTAAAGTTTAGGGTATGAACTAGTGTTATGCTGTTATCTTCCTATTATTTCAGGCTTATAAGTAATCTCGATGTAGTTGATCTTTTGTAGCATTGCACATTGCAAGGCACTTATCAAGATGGCATCTCGTGGAAATGTTTCATTAATGCTTACTTTGAATTATGAAATGGCTTTGATATTAGTTGATAGTGTATTACTGTCCATAATATGAGCAAGTTTGTTATTTTAAACAGGTGGATTTTCTGATATGAGATTGAAAAATAACGTATATGTATGTGGATTTACGTAGTTGTTTCATTTACTTGGAACAGACTGAACTTTACCATAAATTTCACCTTCAATGTTAATTATAATGGTAGATTCTATAATTCAGCTGAGATTGTGATTGAACTCCATGATGGTTATTGTGGACTTTGTATGTTTTGTAACAAGGCTTTAGTTTTCAAAAATTTAATATAGCCCCTTTGTTTTGGCTGCAGTATTTTGAGGACTTAGTTTATGGGCATTTCTACCAGCGTGCTCATGATATACTGGCAGCTTGTAGAGCGTACCTGGATGGTGTTGAAGTTGGGAGTTTTGTCAAAGGTAAAACCCAAACTACCCAGGGGAAGAAAAAGACTTGCTCTCAATCGATCAAGATGAGTTTGCCAGGCTACATCAAATCACTCGTGGAGGCTTTTACCAAGATTGGTGTCAAGGGATGTGAGAAATATTTAGTACCTATGGACAAATGCACTAAGAGATAACCGACCAGATGTAGCCAGTTGACTCCCCTCTGGATGTGCAAAAGTTGACACTCGGAACATTTCTATGGGAGCAGAGCTGCAATTCTGGCAACCCTTATATTTGGAAATTGGAAGGCGGGATCAGGGAAGCTCGGTATATATTCTCACTAATGCTGATTGGTTTTACCTTTTTGTCACTGTATATAGGCGTAGTTGATGTTGGGAATAGCTTTAGATCAGAATATGGCTTTTAGAGTACAGCTTATTAATTAACATGCTTCTTTTGGCCAGAACTTAGTTATCAACTATTTTAGTCAGTTAGCTGCTCTCTAACACTGAAAAGATTAAGCAGAGGAATTAGAGAATCAGAGATGTTATTTTGTGTAGAATTTCCTTTTCTATGCTATTGGTTTGGTGTTCAGTGACATCTAGTTTCTTGCAGTATAAGAGATTAAGAGTCCTAGGGATCTTTGGAGCTGGAAAGTAAGTTATTCTGCGTCTTTGAGAGTCGAAATCTGAAACAAGCTGATTTCAATTGCTGAATTGTCAATATTTCTAGTGATAAAATCTGATTTTAATCTGATCTGTATTTCATGCTTGTGTCTCTTCTCTAGAATATGAATGTAGCTAATCTTAGGAAGATTGGCGGTGAATATAATCCCAAATTTTTCTCTAATAATGCTCCAAATTTAATCCCAGTTTGTTAATTCCAAAATTTTCGACTTCTTTATAATAATTTTGGATAAACTTGATTTTTTTGACTCATGAACTTGATATCATCCATACTTCAGGAATCACGTTCTCATAATCATCTCAAGCGGTCATTGTATTACCACTTTAGCGGAGATTGATTTATTATACGAGTAATAAAAACCCGTTCAAAACTTGGAAAAGGGAAATGTACTTATCTATTGTATGTACACATCTGATAGCAAAAGTATAGCTCTATTGTTTTTCCTAATACTGTTAAAACCGAAAAATATGCCTTGAATGTGGATGAGGAGAGGAGAGGCAGCTGCCAAGAACACAGCTGGTGGAGTGGTCGTGGAGCGTTCGGAATGAGAATTGGCTATTCGACCATCTGGAGGGTGCCTGCTGCTTGGTAGGTGCCTGCTGCTTGGTGGGGCAAGATGAATTTCGGTGCTAAAGTGGTGGTAGAAGTTAGCTTGGGTGTGGGTACAACAGTGGCAGTGGGGTGGTGTCTTGTGCTACTGTCCAATTTCAGGAGCTGTGAGGGCCAAGAGTGATGGAAGCCAAGGCGGGTTTTCGAGGTTGAAGATGGCACTGGAGCTGGACTTGATCAGTTAGTGGTTAAGACTTATGGGTATAGATACATTGCCCTTTGCCATATGAACACTTCTAGTCTTATCTGGCTTATTCCTTTCTCTTCTTGCACACAATTGAGATATGAACTCGTTAATAGCACATTTCCCCTTTTGACTATTATAGCTTATCTCAAGTTGATTACGATTTTACATGAAGATCACATTTTCTTTTATACAAAATTGGGATAAACATAGAAAATGACCCATTTGTGGATTTCTTTTATACGAAACTTTCTTTCTTTCTTTTTTTAACCCCATCCATATCCATTCATCTTTTATACCTCTTGATTTTTTAAATGTGTTTCGGTTTTTGACTTTTTAATTTTGAGATGAGATTATTACTCTATAAATAAGAAGAGCTTATAAAAACGGAAGGAATAGTATCTCTTTAATTCGTACTATTTGACTAAAGTTAATCCCAAAATTAAAGTTTATCACAATATTGAAATCATATTCTCCATATTAAATAGAGAAAAAAAAAAAAAAAAAAAAAACTATGCCAAAAAAAAAAAAAAAAAAAAATGAAATTTGTATTCACAAAATTTATGCTTGTATTGTATTTGGAAGAACAACTTGAAAAATATTCCTACAAACAGGGCAACTCTGCCTTTTCTTGAACCATTCATCTATACAATCAGAATGAAATACATGACAACATCCAGGAAGAACCTTACACATCTCATCATCTTCATAACCTTCTTTTAAACAAATCGAACACCCGCTTCCTCGATTCGACACGCGATCCTTAGCCACTTCTATGAACTTCATAGCCGGTATGAGATCAACTAGTCTCAAACCCTTCGTTTCTTGTTGGTTTTTGTTGCTATCATTATCGTGTTCATGTAACAAGGCCACGTTCAAATTATGATCATTTTCGAATCGATATTGAAGATGATCTAATGCTTCAATATCCGTGTTTTCGATACGAGGCTTGCAAAGATGGATCAACAATGTGGTAGCAAATAAGAAGATGTTTAGAAGCAAGCCAATTCCTGCAACATAATAGAACTCACCATTATCTGAACTACCCATTTTTTATAAATTTGTATTTTTTTTTTTTGGATGATGAAATTTAAATCTTTTTCTAGAAAATGAGTTGGAGTTAATTTGTACAACTAATATTGATGATGAAGGGGATAAAGTTAAACATACATTATATTAAAGTGTAACAATAATTGCTCTAATTCTAATAATATAAAAACAAAAATAATTTAAACAATCATGCATTTAGATGACGAGTATAGGAAGTTTGAGTGTGTCAACTGTAAGTCTATTATTGTGGCCATTGTGGGATTTGTTTCTTCTTCGAGAGAGATTTAGGGGCCGTTTGGTTCGCTCAAGGGAATCGGAATGGAATGAAGAAAGGTAATTAAAGAGAATGGAATGAAACCCATTCTTTTTAACATGTTGTTTGTTTTAAAAAAAAACACTCAACAATCACACCACCACAACACAACCGCAACACCTCCAATTTCAACACAACCGCAACCCACAGCCTAGCCACCGCCCCTCCCGCCGTCGTCGCCCCTGCTAGATGTTCGCCGCTCCTCCCGTCCTCGAAAAACCACCCCTCCCAATCTCCCATCACGCAAAACCCCTAAAAAACCCTCCCTCTCCCCTCAAAACCATCGGCCGCCGTTACCCCCACCCTCGAAACCCTAGCTTCTAGGTTTTCGAGGGTGGGGGTAACGACGGCCGACGATTTTGAGGGGAGAGGGAGGGTTTTTGCGTGATGGGAGATTGGGAGGGGGTGGTTTTTCTAGAACGAGAGGGGCGGCGAGGGTCAAGGCAAGGGAGGGGTGGAGAAGGAACGACGATGTCCGGCGACCATGGGGGGAGGAGCGACGATCTACGTGCGACCAAAGGCAGCGACTGATGAGGATCGCCGTCGAGGGAGATCGATCATTCGGCGGCGACGTGGCGACGGTGGAGCAGCGATGAATAGGGAGAGGCAGCAAGGTGGCTGGACGGTGGTGTAGGGCAGCAAGGTGGTGGTTGGTGTGAGGTTGGTGGTGTAGTGGTGATGAGGGGAATGGGAATGCAAAAGGGGAGGGGGGTGGGGAATGGGTGTAGAGGGAAAATGGGTGAACCCAAAAATAAAAGGGGTAAAGGGAATGGGGAAATGTGGCAAACAAACAATAACAAAGGGAATGAAACCCTCTCATTCCCATTCCCTTGTTTATTACCCCCAACCAAACGCCCCCTTAAGTTTACTAAGATTAATTACTACTATAAATGAAATAATCATAATTGTATTGTAATCAAAAGTATTACTCCGTATTTTTTATGTTAATGTCATTTTTTTTTTAATAAGTATCAAATGCGTTAAAAAAAAGGTACCTATGTGTGTTTCGAACCTAATTAAATACATCTTTCGCCTTCCCATTTAATATCATAATCAAGCTTTATTAATTTCCGATTTAAAGAAAAAAAACTTCTTCCATCACAAAGAAAAAAAACTTCTTCCATCACATAGTTAAATTTTTTTTTTTAATGTTACTTACATATCCTAATTCGACCATTTTTTTCTATACTTCTTTCGCCTTCCCATTTGAATATCATAATCAAGCTTTATTAATTTCCGATTTTTTTTAACATAACTAGAAGAAATATATATATTAAAAGGCTACAGCCTTAGTATTTACAATAAGCATCCCATAATAATTACAATGATGATCTTTGTAGCAGCAAAAAATGCCTATGCAATAGGCTTTAAATACATCCGAGATTAAGCTCCTATAATGAGCTATATATACAGCAGTACACAACACCAAGGCTACAAGCCACCAAAAAACTACACTAACAGTTATAATTAGCCATAAAACCAACCCAAACCAAAAGCTGTAGACATCCAAAACTGAGAACAGAGAACCTACATGATTACTGAGCACCTGTTGCTGCTGCAACACGCTCCCTTTCAACTTCATACAGATCAGAAACGCAGTCAGGTACAAGGTAGTGAGTTTTATACCTAACTGCCATTTCTCTTCCAAAGATAGCAAGTCTATGAGCTAACTCATTAGCCTCTCTTGGGATATGAGTCACCACAACCACCTCAAACTTGGAAAGAACAGTAGCAACATCACAAATCGCAGCAGCTAACTCGTGGTGTGGATTCGGACCAGTAGTCATGAGCATATCTCTAAGAACCTTAGCATCAGTTTCAACAATCACCCTCTTAACCATTAGATCCTCAGCAATCGAAAGACCATCATTCAAGGCATACAACTCAGTGAGAAGGGGAGAAATAACATCATATTTGCAGGAGAAACCCACATACCAAGAGCCATTCGACCTCCTGATAACACCTCCTCCAGAAGAAACAGCTGAATTTAACCAAGCACCATTTGTATTAATTTTGAAATAACCATCCCTAGGAGCTTCCCAACCTGTAGCTGATGAACCTGATCCATTGCTTTTCCTTTTGTTATTCATCTGTAATAGAGATACAGTGATCTTATAATCAAAGAAAAATTTGGTAAAAAGAGAAATTGGGCCAACTTGTTTATTTTCAAAAATTGTATTGTTTCTATGTAACCATAAGTGCCACAGAGCAGTACCAAAAATTAGTTTCCATTTCCTATCCAAACCTAGATTATAATTAAACCAAGTTCTCCAAGACGAATTTTTAAAAATATTAAAATCAAAATTTTTTGGAAGATAAACTTTTTCAAAGATATCATTCCATAAGATAGAAGATGCAAAACAATCTCTAAAGATATGTATATGAGATTCCGAGAAAAGATTACATCTTGAACATATAGGTGAAATAAGATGCATATAACTTGCCAAAGTTTCAGCTACTGGAAGAATCGAATGGGCACAGTTCCACAAAAACATTCTATATTTAAAAGGAATTTGAACCTTCCATAAACTCTTCCATGAATTTAAACTAGAAGAAATTAAACACTTCCCTTTTAAAAGATGATGATAAGCTGATCTAACATTGAAGATACCATCCTTGCTCAAATCCCATGTAATGAAGTCCTCTAGATTAGCAAACCTTGATAAAGGAGTAGCCTTGATCATATTGAGAATATGCTGGGGAAGAAGGTGTTCTATATCATTCAAGAACCATGATTTATTCCTAATTATGTCAGAAACCTTCCAATTGAGCATATGAGTAGGGATATCACTAATAATGCTGTCTTTCAAGGGAGCAGTACCTAACCAATGATGATGCCAAAGGGATGTAGAAGTCCCATTACCAATCCCCACTCTTAAACCGGAAGCAAGTAATTCCCTCCCCTTCAAAATATCCTTCCAAATCTGAGAATTAGAAGGACTAACATGACAATCAAACAAACATGATTTCTTAAGATACTTTTCATTGAAAATTCTGACCCAAAGTTTCTCAGGTTTTGTGAGCATAGTCCAACCTAATTTAGCCATAAAGGCTATATTCCATAATTTTAATCTCCTCACTCCTAATCCCCCTATTTCCATAGGCTTAGTGACATGATTCCAAGCTATTCTTGTAGAATATCTAGTTTTATCAACCTTATTCCACAAAATTTTTTTACAATTCCTTTCAATATCATCACAAATAGCCATCGGAAGGATACTAGTTTGCATTAAATAAACAGGATAAGAAGAGAGAACAGACTTAACTAAGGTACATCTCCCTGCCATGTTCAATAATCTAGACTGCCATCCTTTAATCTGATTAAAAGATTTATCAAGCAAGCCAAAATAATCACTCTTTTTTAATTTGTTAGGGTGAATTTCAACTCCTAAATATTTTCCAAAGGAAGTAGTGGAGGTGAAATTAAACTCAGTGATCAAATCTTTTCTTATATTGTGATTCATTTTCTTTGGAAAGATTACAATAGATTTATTTTGATTAACTCTTAATCCAGAAATATCACCAAAATCCTGCAATACTTTCATAATTAGTTGAATATTACATTTCGAAGCCTGTCCAAATAGGAAAACATCATCTGCATAAAAAATATGAGACAAAGAAATTGAATTTGTTACCCTCAAAGGCTTCCAAAGTTTCTGATTAACTTTACTCTCTATCATCAAAGAAAGCCTCTCAAGGCATAAAACAAAAATATAAGAAGACATGGGATCACCTTGTCTAATTCCTCTCGAAGGAGAAAACTCACTAGTTATTTCTCCATTCCAAAGGACAGAAATTTGGGGAGAAGTGATGCAATACATAATCAAGTTAACAAAATTCATTGGAAAATTAAAACCAATTAGGGTTTCCTCAATGAAATTCCATTCCAAGCTATCATAAGCCTTTGTTAAATCAAGCTTAAGAGCCATTATGTTTTTCCCAATTCTAGCCTTATGAAAAATGTGAGATATTTCTTTAATAATGATAACATTGTCCTCAATTCCTCTACCTTGAATGAAACTAGATTGCAAGGGACTAATCAAACTATCCAAAAATGATCTAAGTTTACAAGAAATTAACTTAGTGATCAACTTATAAACTGTATTACACAACCCTATTGGTCTGAATTGAGTCAAATTAATCGGATTATCAACCTTAGGAATTAGAGAGATATAAGACTTGTTGATATCCAGATTAAAAGAGCCGTTAGCAAAACTATCAGTACATAATTTAGGAAGAATATGACTAAAAGCTAGCATCCCAATTCGCTTGAAAAAATCTTGGCTGAAGACCATCAGGACCTGGACATTTCATAGGTTCCATGCTAAACAAACAATTTTTAACCTCAACCATACTTGGAATGTAATTAGATAGAAACCTATTATCATCAACAGATAAATGATTAGAGGGATAAAAAGATCCAGAGCCACCCCTATTCCTAATTTTGGATTGAAAAATATTTTTATAAAAGTCAGTAGCCATATTTTTTAATATCGAATCATCAGTGATCCAATTATCATTCGAATCTTTAAGACACAAAATCTTTCCTCTACTTTTTTAAATTTTGGCCAAAATATGGAAGTATTTAGTATTTAAATCACCATGCTTTCGCCAATTAATCCCTGCTTTTTGAGCCCATATAATTCTTTCTTTGTCATATATATCTTTTAATTCCTTTAATAAATCTTTTTCCAAATTCATCAAGAATACCGAATTCTTAGAAATTAATTTAATAAATCTATTAATTTCCGATTTAAAGAAATTAACTTCTTCCAAGTTCCATCACATAACTTATTATATATATTTTTTTAACGTTATTTACATATTCTAATTTGACCATTTTTTATGGGGAGTATTAAATACAGGACAATTTTACCTAAATAAAGAATAAGTTATTTTTTTTAAAAAAAATATATTCCAATTTTGTCCTTGTTTTAACTTAATCCTTTACACTTTTTTTTAAATGATTAAAATTAAATCTTGTACACTCCTAACTATATAATCATCTCAACTGTTTAATTTACAACCATATTCTAACGTATTCAATCTTGTATCTTATTTAATACAGAGTATTCAATACTATACAAATTCCTAGACAATAATGAAGTGCACTAAGACATTTTTTTGAGGTATGAAAATTATGTGCTGTAATAGATGAATAATCAAACAACATAAAATTTCCATCTTATACGGCTAAGATTTTTGAAGGTCTCTAGCATCCCCCTTATACAATTTTCGGGGGTCTCAAGTACCCCCCGGCTATGATTTCCGGGGGTCTTCAATACTCCCCGGCTAAGATTTCCGGGGGTCTTCAGTACCCCCCGGCTAAGATTTCTGGGGGTCTCTAGTACCCCCAAAAAACAAAGTCGGGGTACTTATAATGAAAAGTAATAACAATTCAACAAAAAAATTAAACAAAAAAAACCTAAGACCGGATGGTTTATTATGAGCGGTGAACGACTTCTTCGTCTCTAGGGCTCAAATTGAAGAATTTTAAGGGAAATGGTGGAATGAAATGAATTGCAAAAAAAAAAAAAAAAAAAAAAAAAATGGTGACTGAAATTGTGAATGAAATGAAACAAATTGGCAAGTATAATGAATTGCAAAATAAAAAATGTAAAAACAAAAGTCCTGGTGAAATGGCAAATCAGTTTTTTCATTTTGGAAAAGGGTATTTCAATCATTTTATTATTTTCATATCATTAATTAATTTCTGCATTTAGGTTATTTTGTACTGCATTTAGTACTTGCGTTTTTTTATTTAATATCCACCTTCAAATCCACCATCTCATCATCAAAATCACTTCTAACCCCATTTAAACCAAAGTATATGTTCTACGTAAGCTTGTCACTTCATTCAACAAAATAAATTATGCTTTGAGAGGTAGATTCGAAATCATAACCTTCAACACATAAAGGTCATACATTTATATTATTACATCTCAACCTTCATTAACATTTTAAATTTCACATAACATTATGTATTCCTTTCACTTATTAAGAAAATTAGAGGTAATATAATTTATTCATTTTTCACATAGAAAATAAATCCATATGTGCTAAAAAAAAAAAAGGTTAACCGTCGAAGCAACACCCAAACCACACACTAGCAATACAAGCATTCGAACATAATTATCAAATTAAATAACGACAAACATTAAATTAAAGAAGTACAAACTAGTAACTCGAGGCATTACATAGGCCGCACACTAGTTTATTATATATAAAAAGGGTTATAAAACAAAGTCTACATGCCATGTGGGTTCTTTAACATTCACTATTTCTCATTCCATATCATAAAATTACATTAAAATTTTTTTTGTAAAAGTTGTCTATACAAAATTTGAACACACCCCCTTTAAAAAAATGTTTCTGTTTTTTTTTTTAAAAAAAATCTAAAATCTAGAATGTATTTTCTTTATTTATTTTATTTTTATTTTTATTTTTCAGAATAATTTGACAAAAAAGAACATCAATTTTGCATTTGTAAGAGAGAGAGAATTCACTTTACAAGTGCAAGAGGCTTTCTTCTTAAAATTATATGACAATACAACCACCAAGCTAAGTTTGGCCTGGCCTAGTGGTAACAATAGTACCTTCCAACCTTGAGGTTAGGGGTATAATCTCCACTACATACATTTTGAGGATGGGGATCCCTTATTCTTCTCCGTTCACTCTGAAAGTGTCTGACTTAAAAACAGCAGACCAAAAAAACCATGATGTGTCTATTTTATGTAATGTTTTACCCCGCCTTTATAATCAGGAGTTTTTTTGGCTCTTCGGACCTATTTTTATTACTAATACGCATTTTCTAGTGTTTTAGTAGATTTGTTATTATATTTATTATAGGAAATTGCGGATTTTAAGGCATTTTCCAAGGTTATTTAGCCACTACGAGCATTGGAAATGGATAGGGGTGAACATGGTCTGGTTTGGTGCGGTTTGAATCCAAACCAAACCAAACCGCAAAATGCGATTTGGTCAATTTTTCAAACCAAACCAAACTATAATAGTATTGAAACCATAATAATACGGTTTGGTACGGTGCAATTTGGTTTTCGGTTTATGTTGAGACGATATATTTTCTTAAAAATGCCAAATAATACTACATTAACTTATAATAAAGTTTAAATAATTAGCCTAACGGATTAAATTGTATTACAAATTTACAATGAAAATAAAAATTATTTTTTTTAATATATAATAATTATTTTTATTTATTTAAAAATTATATAAATATTAAAAATACAGTTTATTGGTTTACGATTTGGTTTGGTTTATAAATTTTGAAAAACCAAACCAAACCGTAAATCGTATTTACAAAAAATTCAAAACCAAACCGTTAAAATACGTTTTGGTCTGGTTTGGTTACGTTTCAGACCAAAATGGTGTACAACCCTAGATATGGAGCATGCACATATGACCGGTGTCTGAAACCCATTATCGTGGTATGAGTCACGGACCCCAATGATTAAGGGCTCGGCGAAGGAGAACCCAAGACTTGTGACCATTTCTTAGCAAGACATGTTAGTTTTAAAGCATTAGATCAAAATTTCTAAGTCCAAGGAAGAGATTTGAAGAATGGGCCAAGCAAGGAGTACGGGCCCATTGAACAAAGAAAAGGTAAGGAAGCCCAAGGCAAGCATGGGCTCTTGCCCAGTGCACTCGCCCGACCAGGCAAAAAAGAAGCACACGAGACTCGTAGGCGCGCCTGATCGGGTGGTTGAAGAAATTATGTCTTCAATAAGTGCAATTACTAGATATATCAAGGATCACTATTATAGAGATAATTATTCTTTTTTTTTTTTGAAGACATGTAGATAATTAGTTCATTCTATTTGGTCGTTGTTGTCTAGTGCTAGATATGGCAAATGATCTTTGGACCAGTTAAATAGTCAAGCCAAATAGAATAGATCCTATAAGTCACACAACAAGGATATTGGGTCAAACAAGTAAGAAGCCTATTAATGGGCCTCATGAGATCATGACATACCATATGGGGTGTTGAGCTAGAGTAGTTTGATTAGGACAAGGAGTTTGGGCTTGACATGAACTCTTATTTAGAGATATGATCTATAATTAAGATTCATGACTTAGTTTGAATTAACAATTAACAATCAGTGAATTATAACTCTAGGAAACCAAGTCCCAAACCCTAATCTCTCTCTCTCTCACTCACGGCCCTCCCCTCTCTCTCCCTATCCATACGACCGACCACCCCTTGGTGGCGCGTGGTGGTGGATCATGGTTAGTTTGTGTCTCTCTTCTCCGTTGAAGGTTGATTGAAGCGTTCAATCGCAACTAACTAACATTAGAGAGGTTTGATTTATGCCCGTGGACTAAGTAGAGGAATCACTCTTGGGGTTCTTTATCTCTCATTGTTCTTGCTCAATTGCACGTGGATTCATGCTTCAAAGGTATTATTATTTGTTCTTTATGTGTTATGCATTGATCTTGGTGTTTAGATGCTAATGAATATGATTCATGCAATTCCGCTTATAGTATCAAAAGTCATACAATGGGGTATCTAGCTAGGCGCTCGTTTTTCAAGCAGCTTTTTAGATTGTTTTTATTCTTTTATTTTAGGATACTCTTGCTTAGTTTAAATACATTTTCTAAGCGTGGTTAAGGAAGTCTTTTCATTAGCTTAATTCCAGATTTTTTAGTTTTAAAGATTCTCCAGTTAATTGTTCTCTCAACATTGTTCCTCATTCATTTATGCAATTCAAAGTTTCCTTTATTCCCGTAATTATTTATCCCATTTTATTTCTCGCGATTTATTTCTTGATTTAATCATGTTTATTTTAATTGGTTTGATTAGTATAGATTGAATTATGCGTGAGTTTTTTTTTTTTTTTTTTTTTTTTTTTTTTTTTTTTTTTTTTTTTTTTACTACGGTGTTGGGGTTCCATGCATGAATAATATGAAGGGACGATTTATTATTGTTGATTATTAATGTTTTAGATTAATTTCCCTTTGATTGTTATAATGCTATATAATTAGATTTTGGCCAGGTTTAGTTGTATTAGTTAGTTATTACGCAATGTTATTTCAAGATTCGAAAGATGAGCTTAATAGTAAGGCTATTTTCCATAGGTAAAATTAATTTATGTATTGTTAAGTCAAGATTCTGAAGATGTGATTTAATACTACTTAGATTAATTCCATGCTTAAAATAAGTTGCAGAAGCCATTGTAATATGCTTAACTTATGCATTGATTTTTTTTTTTTTTTTTTTTTTTTTTTTTTTTTTTTTTTTTTGACAAAGGAATGCATTGATACTTGATTGTTGTTTGTCGTTGGTGAACTTATGCTCGAGTCTTTTATTTAATTGATTTCTTTTTAATTCATTCAAACACGACTCGTTTCTTAATAATTTAGATTACAATAACTTATTAGGAATAGAAGAACATTGTTTCCTTGTGGATTTGACATGCTAAAGTCGTATCACCTAATCAAAAGTAATTCCTAAAACCACTAACTAAAATAGATAGGGAAGTAGGGTCGAATCCACATGGAAACAAGTCTTTCTATTCCTAATTAATTAAAGCAATCTAAATTATTAAGTAACAATTTAATAATATGGATATAAAACTAAACTACGGTGATTAAGAGTAAAGAGAAAACAATGAATATAAGGCCTAGCACTACAAAAATAAAAGCTTTTTAGCAACTAAGTTTGGCAACAGATTTTTAAAATGTTGCTAAATAGCAACGAATCTAAATTTTTTCATTGCCTAATTAAAAGCGACATTTTATGCTTTAGTTTTTAATAAACAATGACTACATATTTTTGATTTGTTGCTTTTTAAAACAAATTGTCTTACTAGTTGTTACTAGACGGCATCATATTTTTCTCTTGTTGCCAAATAGTAACAAACTATGACAACAAATATTTTATTTGTATTGATTTAGAAACAAACAAATACAATGAATTTTTGAATTGTTTCCATTAGAAAAAAGTCTTCTAAATTATTGTTGCTAATTGATAACGTATTATTTTGTTTGTTGCCATTGGAAACGAGTTGTGTTACATATTGTTGTTAATTTATATGTAAGCCACTTTTTGCTGTAATGTATAAAATTATTTGTTGCTAAAATGACATCAAATAGAAACGAATTTCAATTTCGTCTCTAATTTAGAGACGGATTTTTGATTTTGTCCCTAATTTGGAGACAAATTTTTCAATTTCGTCTCTAATATTTTGTTCACTTATTATAAATTATATGCATAGAAGTAAACAAATAGTACTTGGTATAGTTGGTAAGAGATTCACCATCTGACTTTGAGGTCGCAAGTTCGACTCCTACCAAATGCAATTCTTGAGACTGGGGATTCAAAGAGCCTTATATGCTAAGTCGAGCCGAGTTGACCTAACCTGAGTGAGATTTCAGATTGGTAAAGGCCGAGATCGGGTTGAACCGAATTGCTAATAGGGATTGGGTTTTTGTCTCGTAGTGTTGATAGCAACCAATATTAATGATTTGTAGCTATTTTTATGAACCAACTTTAATAATTTGTTGCTATTTTTAGGAACCAACATTAATAATTTGTTGCTATTTTAGGAACTAACATTAATAATTTGTTGCTAATTTTAGCAACAACCAATGGTAATCTGTTGCCAAAGTTGGCAACGAATGCACCAAAAACAGCAACAATCATGGAAACTATATTTAAATTGATGCAATATTGCAACAAAATTGCTTTGCAACTGGTTTCCAAAATCCCATGGCAACAAGCCTTTTAGCAACAACAAATTTTTGTTTCCAACTCGTTGCTAAATAGAGTTGGCAACGGATTTTTGGTGAATAACAACAAATTTTAGTTAATGCTATATTGATTTTTTTTTTGTAGTGTAGGGCATAGGTTCACCAATAAATAACATTCCAGGGTAAGACATAATAATTAATCATCAATGCATCAATTAATCAGATCATAAAGGGCTTTCTCTACGTATTACAATCACATAATTAATCTACCGGTATTAAATCTCATCTCTCGAATCTCAACTTAACCATTTATAAATTAACCTGACTATTGAAACTAGACCTAAACATCAATTCTCATCTCTCGAATCTCGAATCAATATTGTCAAACTCATGCATAAAAGATCAGGCCTAATCTAGTCACAGAGCATTAAATCAATCAATAGGAAATTAATCTAGCATTGATAATCAACAATAATAAATTACCCCTTCATATTATTTATGGATCCCCACAAACCCTAGAATGGAAACTACTCACACATAATTAAATCTAAACTAATCAAAGCAATAAAACAAGACATGATCAAAAGAATAAATAAATAACTGAGATTAAGAGAAAAGGAATCGTTACCAAAGTAATCTGGAATTAAGAGTAGAGTTAAGAACAAAGTATTAGAGAGAGAAACTAATCTAAAAGCTAAGTAGAGAGAGAAAATCTAAGAGAAGAATTAAGAAAGAGTGAAAGAAGATCCTAAACTCGCTTAACGGAAAAGTATTTATATTAAGCAAGAATCCTAAACTAAAACAAACTTAAACGACGATTAAATCGCCTAATAATAACACGCGCCCGATCGGGCCCGCCTTTTTACTCATCAGGTACGTCTCCCGCGCCCGGCCGGGCGCGAGTTCGGGCGCCAGCTTCTTTTCCCCCGCC
Source organism: Chenopodium album (assembly GCF_948465745.1). Lineage (NCBI taxonomy): Eukaryota > Viridiplantae > Streptophyta > Magnoliopsida > Caryophyllales > Amaranthaceae > Chenopodium > Chenopodium album. Next base: position 71,147,302 of record NC_137837.1, read on the forward strand.
CGGCCGGGCGCGCCTTCGGGCGGGAACTCCTTTGGCCGGGCGGCACTCTTGGGCCACTCTTTGGACTTCGATTGGGCTCCAATTCTTCAGGCCAATCCGGATTTCCTATTCGAGTCTTGAATACTCGGTCCAAATGCCCCGATATCACATATACCGAGCCCTTAATCACCGGTTCGATGGCTCTAACCGGCCCTGGGCTATGAAGGATGGTCATGCATCTCCAATGCTTAAGGATACTCCATAAAATTCCGGGAAAATGCTCCAAAAGTGCAAATCCCTACAAAAGTCAACCAAATCTACGAAAACATTGAAAAACACCAATTAGTAATAAAAGTGGCTCTAAAGAGTCAAAAACAATACTAATTATGACCAAGGGACGGGGGTAAAATACTATATAAAATGAACATATCAGGATTCAATCGTACTTCCCTATCTATTTTAGTTAGTAGTTTTTGAAATTACTTTTGATTAAGTAGTACGACTTTAGCATATCGGGTTGAGTTACGATCAGGGTCTTTTTCCTTATTGTAAATATAAAAAAAATTAAAAAAATATGACAATAGAAGGTCTAAAGGGGTAGCTCCTTAGTCTAATCAAGTGTTAAACTCTCATGTTCTCATACGTTTTTTTTTAGTTCAGTTCAGCTCCCAATTTCTTTCTCTTATAAAATATTCATTTCACTTCAGCTGAGTTCAGTTTATGAGAACATGCCCTTAAGCTTTTATCAAAATCTTTCTCTATAACTAATTAATATGCTCATTTACATAATTGCTTACATTAAGTTGAATAAACATTATTAATGGTACAAACCATTGTACAATTAAATAATTCCAATACTAAAAAAAAAATAAAATAAAAAAATCATGTGATCATTATATTGCTCTTAACTTTCACCCCTTCCTTTGCTATTGTCACAAAAAAAAAAAAAAAAAAAAAAAAAAAAAAAAAAAAAAAAAAAAAAAAAAAACTTTCACCCCTACTAAAAGTTAGAAACTGAATTATTGAATGCACTTCCCTTTTAGCCCTTAGCTTGTCATGGCTTACCACTATTAACATAACTACATATGCTGTACATTAAAATAAAAAAATTAATAGTGCAAAAGCCACTTGAGCTTTGGTGTGTAACAACAAAAAACAGAGATCTTTAGCACATTGAATTTTGCCATAAAATCGTCAAAAAAAAAAAATAATAATAAAACTTTGCCGTAATACGTGTTCAATTTTAACACTTCTCCATTGTATTTTTCATTTATCATACAATAGTATTTTAAAAGCTTGATGATGAAGTACATTTAGGTCGTTTACATTAGTTCATGACATTTATTTTGAGATGATGCAAGCTTAGTGTCGACCATGGTTTAGGTAGACACGTGAGTTGTCTAGCCCAACGCAAAAATGGTTCGTTTGGCATAAGGTACACTGGATCACACATAAACAACATATTAAATCTTGACACAAACCCAACATGAGAATGACAAGCTAGATCACTTTTTCGACTAGTTGATACAAGATCTATATTAGTTACATGTGGCTTTAAGCTTGGCACGGCAAGTTGGCTTGGCTAGCATGGGTTTGTTTTTAGAAGACTAACATAACACATTTTTTTTTCTTGGTCCATTCTAGGTTGAATAGGTTCTCATCTCATGAAGGATGCTCATAAGAGAATTCAAAGTTTGATTACACCGCTTAATTGGGCAAACATGTGATCCACAATCTTCTAAATTAGATGCACCATGACATAAAAAGAATAATTTCGTTAGATGTCATCTATTCAGTGACAAATTATTAGACGATATTTTAAGTACCAATTTGATTTAAGCAACATTTAGTGCCTAAACCTTTTTTTCAATTCCTTCCCAAACATTTCCAAAACGAAAAATAAATTCAAATTTTAATCAATTAATCATTCATTAAGGTAGCTTAAAAATTTGCAACTCAATTGTCTACATTATTTCCTTCACAGAAATTCCTTTACATTAGTTGGTTCATTCATGCATGTAATATTTGTTACTTTGTAATAGTTTGTATTGCCGTTTAAAGTATTGTAACTAATCTGTCTTGACTAAAGATGACCTAATCCAAAAGTGACTTGCTCTAGATTTCAATCCATATAACCACAATGATTAAGCATAATTTAAACTCGAACGATACCCCTATTCTACTAGACCCAATTGAACTCCACTTAGTTACCTGAATTAATATCTCTAATTATAGTTGATTGTTTGAACCCCTTTTGTCCCCAATTTTTTTGTTTTCCTATTACTCCATTTTATAAAACTGTCACGCCTTCCCATGACAATGTATCTAGATTTAAGATTTGTCATTGCTTCCACATATATCGTAAAGAATGTTGATCTACACGACTACACCAACGAGATTATCACCTTTGGTATTAACTCATTCGTACTCTTAACTTCCAACTCTCCAATATGTTATATACACTTTGTAGTTGTAAGTTTGTAACATGACAGAATTTTTAAAACCCCTAAAGATTTTCTGTTCATTTTTTTTTTATATTCATTTCAAAATCTTAGAATAAATAAATAAACAAATAAAATGAGTTAACATAACTCAAATTTAAAAATTGACTAGACTATACCTGAATCGAACGTGATCTCATATTCTCATGGAACCTAACGCAAATTGACATTCTGGTGTATATATAAAAGGCGTTGGACAAGAAATGGGTATAGTAACGTGGTTAAGTAATGGCGCATAGCAGCATAATTGTTATTTACATGGCAAGTAAGCTATAAGACAAAAGAGTGATGTTTTTTTTTTTCTTCAAGCACATTAAAAATACCACTGTAGTAATAAAAAATCACAAAAATTAAGTAAATTTACTAATTAACTTTCCTATAAACATCCCAAACAAATAGCATCTATACGTCTAGTTACACCCTAATAATGTAAACTTTAGATATCTCTTGTATCTTGGACCATAAAAAATAATATTTGGCGGCTAGGCAAGAAAGAGCCTTCCCCTGGTAAAATATCATGGGGTGACCCTTTAGCCGCTAGTTTTGGCTGGCAATCAAATCCACTGACTATCGAACACAACCAAACATTCAACCAAAATGACCCTTAACCATTTCCAAGAGTCCCTTTTACTTGTGCTTATTTACTAGTTGCCACACTCCTCTCTTTCTTTGTCTTTCTCTCTCTCTTCCTCCTCTATTCATTCTTCAATCTTTCATAAACAATTCAATCCATTAATTATCACCATCTTTGTTGTTTTTGTAGTAGAACAGAGCAAAAAAAAAAAAATGGCATTACTTCCTGTTAACAAGATCATACCACCAACATTAGCTTCATCTAGGAGAAATACTAGCCTATCATCGACAACGTTATCGTCGAGTGTGATAAGATGCAACCAGATTAGACCCCAGAAGGCTGGTGCTGTTTCGCCTGCGGCCGAGACGGCACCGGCTTCATCTATTGATGCAGCGAGGCTGGAGCCGAGAGTTGAAGAGAGAGATGGGTTTTGGGTTTTGAAAGAGAAGTTTAGAGATGGGATTAATCCTGCTGAAAAAGTTAAGATTGAAAAAGACCCAATGAAATTGTTTGTTGAAGATGGGATTAATGATCTTGCTACTTTATCAATGGAAGAGATTGATAAAGCTAAGCATAATAAGGATGATGTTGATGTTAGACTTAAGTGGCTTGGTCTTTTCCATCGTCGTAAACATCATTGTAAGTTTTTTAATCATTTTTTTTTGTTTAGTTTTTGATTTGATATTATTAGATCGGATTTTATGATTTATTTAGTTACTTTTTGAGTGGTTGATTACTTATTTTGGCAATTGTTTCTAATTTGATTGTTAAGTCAACCAATTTTTGTCGCAATTTAGATCATACAGTCGAGAGCATGATGTGCATTATACGTAGCCGTTCATAGTGAAAGGACATGAATAATATTCGGAATCCTGAAATTAGATTGGTACACTGTAAAACCATTGCCTGTTAGTGTTGACTTTATTGACAATAGATTGTATAGAATGATAATGAACTAGGTAGGTGAATTGGTATTGAGAATTTTAACAAATTGGAGTAAAAGTCTGATGGATGAATGTAAATTTGGTGATATTTTTAGATGGGAGATTCATGATGAGATTGAAGCTGCCGAATGGGGTAACAACGAGTGAGCAGACGCGGTACCTAGCAAGCGTGATCAAGAAGTACGGGGAAGATGGGTGCGCGGATGTGACCACAAGGCAAAACTGGCAGATTAGAGGGGTTGTTCTGCCTGATGTGCCTGAGATCATTAAGGGTCTGGAAGCTGTTGGTCTTACCAGCCTACAGAGTGGTATGGACAATGTGAGGAACCCTGTTGGAAATCCTCTTGCAGGGATTGACCCTCATGAGATTGTTGACACCCGACCATTTACCAACCTGATTTCGCAGTTTGTCACTGCTAATTCGCGTGGAAACCTTTCTATTACCAATCTGTAAGTCTGTTTGAGACCCCTGAAGTGAAATAGTCGAATTGATTAGCTATTCTTTGGTTCTTATTTTTGGCTGTTTGTTTTGAACATTGGTACAGGCCAAGGAAGTGGAATCCGTGTGTTATTGGTTCCCATGATCTTTATGAGCATCCTCACATCAATGACCTTGCTTACATGCCTGCAACAAAGGATGGAAAATTCGGATTTAATTTGTTGGTTGGAGGATTCTTCAGCATCAAAAGGTGTGAAGAGGCGATCCCTCTAGATGCTTGGGTCTCAGCAGAAGATGTGGTTCCTGTCTGCAAAGCTATGCTTGAAGCTTTCAGGGATCTCGGCTTTAGAGGAAACAGGCAGAAGTGCAGAATGATGTGGCTAATTGATGAGCTAGTGAGTACTCATAACCAATCCTACTTCTAACTGTTTATTACACCTATTACTATGTACTTATGGAGAAATTCGTTCTGCTTTTTTCTCGACTATCTGTTTGGGCCAATTGATCAAATACTAAGTTGAATACGACCTCACTAACCTTTTAAACATGTCTAACCATCTAACTGATGTACCAATAGACCTTGGGATACTGCTTTTTAGACAGTGATGTGTGCCCACTTAACTCCAATATAATGCAAAGAGATTCTAACTCTACTGCTTTTTTTTTTCTTCTCAATTGTAGGGTATGGAAGGATTCAGGGCTGAGGTGGAAAAGAGAATGCCTAACCAAGTCCTGGAAAGAGCATCTTCTGAAGAGTTGGTTCAGAAACAATGGGAAAGGAGAGAATACTTAGGAGTTCACCCTCAGAAACAAGAAGGCTTTAGCTTTGTTGGCCTTCACATTCCTGTTGGACGTCTCCAGGCCGATGAGATGGAAGACTTAGCTCGTATAGCTGATGAATATGGTTCTGGTGAGCTCCGTCTGACAGTGGAGCAAAACATAATCATCCCAAATGTTGAAAACTCCAAAGTTGATGCACTACTAAACGAGCCTCTCTTAAAAGAGCGGTTCTCCCCTGAGCCACCCATTTTGATGAAGGGGCTTGTGGCCTGCACTGGGAGCCAATTCTGTGGCCAAGCTATCATTGAGACCAAAGCTAGGGCACTAAAGATAACAGAGGAGGTTCAACGACTAGTGTCTGTGACAAGACCTGTTAGGATGCATTGGACAGGGTGTCCTAACAGTTGTGGGCAAGTACAAGTGGCTGATATCGGATTCATGGGCTGTATGGCTAGGGATGAGAACGGTAAGCCTTGTGAAGGAGCCGATGTGTTTGTAGGAGGACGTATTGGCAGTGACTCACATCTAGGTGAAATTTACAAAAAGCAAGTTCCGTGTAAAGATTTGGTGCCTATCGTTGCTGAGCTTTTGATCAACCAATTTGGCGCTGTTCCTAGGGAAAGGGAAGAAGCAGAGCAATAAGCTGCTTTGGGTGCCTGCCTGTTCTTGACAATTGTTACGCGTACCCCCACATGTACGATTGTTTTTTAAGCTTGCATAAGATCCCATGTACGCCTGCATAACAAGATGCTCGAGTTATGCTGTTGGGAGCATAAATTAGATTAATTTGTTTCTTTTATAGGCATTGTAAAATGTCAATAGCAAACCTGCTTTTGTTTATAGGCGTTGTGAAAGTTCATTATTCATTCGATCATTTTCTCACTAATATCTTATTGCTTTCTGTTTTACACCTTTTACTTGAGTTGTTTTTTTTTCTCTTTTCTATTGCAAATTTGCAAGAATTGTCAAGCTTTAGGTCCTATCACACTCGAACTTTATGTATATTAGTAAAAGGTATATAAAATGACTATAAATAATGTATGGTTGGTGCACCCGGGTGCACCATGCGCATGGTGCACCCGGAAAGAACATTAGGTATATTTAAAAGAACATGGGCGAAAAAAAGAACATGGGCGAAAAAAAGAACATTATAGATATTTATAAAGAACATGAACATAATATGTTCTTTAAATTTGATTATTATGTTCTTTGAGTTTGAAATATATGTTCTTTATATTATACAATATGTTCTTTAATGTATGTACATTTAAAAAAAAAAAAAAAAAAAAAAAAAATTCACCCGAGTAACTAGAAAAAAGAACATGTTCTTTACTGTATTATCATGTTCTTTTTGTAAAGCCTTTATGTTCTTTGGCTAGAGGTGATCAAAGTTAGACTGACCCGACTTGATTTTGGACGGGTTTTGGGCAGAATTTTTTTGCCCCCAAATCGGGTCGGACCCAGCCCGTAAATTTAAATTTTTGGGCGAGTTTGGGATTGCGTTTTTATGCATTATTTTAGTTGATTTTTTAACTCAACCCGAAAAGCTCGCACGATCGGACCATTTTGGGCAGGTTTGGGCACAAAAACTTCAGCCCAAAACTTGGCCCGACTCGAGAAGTGAGCTGATTTTTTAACCTTGCCCCGGTCCGTCCAATGATCACCTATATCTTTGTCAAGCACGAACATGTTCTTTTTTGTCAAATATAATGTTTTTTTTCAAACACGTTCAACCACCCAAGTAACCATGAAAAATAACATGTTCTTTTTTTACAGACTTTATGTTCTTTGTAATGTCACGTTCTTGTCAACAAACACAAACATGTTCTTTTGTCAAACACATGTATGTTCTTTTTCAAATACTAGCATGTTTTTTTTTTTTTTTTTTTTCTCATGTTCTTTAAAATATGCTTAATGTTCTTTTCGAGTGCACCATGCGCATGGTGCACCCGGGTGCACTATACTATTTTCACATTATAAAAGGTGCATGAGACATTTAAAAGTTGTGCGAAAGTGTACCACCCAAGCGAGTGATAGACTTGCTTATGTTCCTAACCTTCAAAATTATTATCTTAGACACGTTTGTTGAAATTTGATCATCCAACTTGTTTAAGTCCAATAATATTCATATGCTTATTCATATTCATTAGAGACTTTGGAGCAAAATGATTGTTGGTTAATTTATTTTTTTGTATAGATGCTGTTGTAGGACTTTTTATTTATTAATATCTTATATCGTGTTTAGTTTACCTTGAAAACTTATGTCATATATCAGCTTAGCTGACGGAGGAATAGTTAAGAGCTTAAAAACACTTTATTATATAAAATACTAGATATGACACGAGATCTATAGTTATGTATATAAATTATTAAATTTGATTAATAAGTATCAAAATCATAAATTAGTCGAGGAATAATAAATAAAAGTATGTGATAGATTGATTTTGTATTTGCATATTTTAATTGTACCTTCTAATACACAACTAAAACAAAAGTAGGCAAACTATTCAAGCAATTTTTTTATTACTGTAAAATAGGTTACAAACTATTTTAAGAATATATTTTTGGTTTATAGTTTCCCAAATTATTTTAAATAGATTTGTGAAATTTATTTAAATTTAATAATTACTGCATTAATATGGAATCTGTATATAAAAAAATATAGGGAAATTTTCTTTGGTGAACCCCAGCTTTTTCATTTTCCAAGTGGTAAACGTTTTCAATTTTTATTTTCAATGGTAAACCTAAATTATTGCTTACCATTAATAATGGTTATTTTACTAAAAATCCTTAACTTTAGTTAGTTTTTTTTTTTTTTTATTTTTTTAATAATTAAATTATTATAAAAATATTTTTTTTTAAAAAAAAAAAAAACCCCTCCCCCACCCAATCAGCAGCCTCTCCCCTTTTCCGGCGGCTAGGCCCCCACCGGCGACGCACGAAATCCCCCACCCTCGGCCGGTGAACACCCGAACTCCCCCACCCTCGGTCGACAATACCCCCCTCCTGTTTTCGGACACCCACCTCTACCCCAAATCGACCCAAACCGCCCCAAAATCCGACAACCACCTCCATTTCTCCCTAATCCGACACCCACCTCTACCCCAAACTACCCTAAAATTCGCCCCAACCCTTCCCCGAAATTACCCCTCTCCTGTTTTTCGGACACCCAAAACCCTAATCACCCCCCTCAAACCATTCGAAAACCCGAAACCTCCCTGAAATTCGTTCTACCCATTTTCTACGGTTTCGGATTTTAGGGTGGTTTCGGGTTTTTAGGGTGGTTTCGAATGGGTTTTTGGGTTTGGGGGGCCGAAAAACTAGAGGAAAGGGAGAAAAGTACAGTCGTCGGCGCCAATGGTTGGGTAGGGGCGTCGGCCGCCGATGGTTGGGTAGGGTGTCGGCCGCCGAGATGAGGTGGAAGGGCTGGAAGTTGGTGGGGGAAGGGGTGGTTAAATTTTTTTATTTTAGTATAATTGTTAAAAAAATGAAAAAAAAAAAAACTAACTATGGTTAAATGTTATTGTTACAAAAAAAAAAAAAAAAAAAAAACCTAACTATAGTTAAATAATTAGATTAAATCATTATTAAGGTTACCAATTGATTATTCATTCTATTTGGGGTTTACCATTGATAATTAATTTTAAGAATGTTTACCACTTGTAAAATTAAATAATTGGAGTTCACCAGTGAGAATTTCCCAAAAATATATTATTTTTGTAAATGATTTATTTCCTTAATTAATAGATTTTTTTTAAAAAAAATAGGGACAAGTGTCATTATTGGTGCGTCTTTTAGTGTATACTAGTTCTTTACCAGAGCAACACTCGGATATTCATTGAAAAAATATTTTTATAAATTAGTATAGGTTTTGTATACAATTAAATATCTATTTATGTTATCAAATTATTATAGATGACACACGTTAATATATAATATCTCTATTTTTATAGTTTAATTTGCTAACATATTATGAATTTAAAATTTAGTTAGAATTCCTTTTATTAGTAGGAAATGAACAATTTAATTTTATAGATTAACAAATGAATATTCAAGGGGAATATAGAATATTTTCTAATCTTAATACATACATAAAGTTTTTTTTTTTTTAGTTTTGTAGTTTTCTATTTGAAACAATAAATTTCGGTTGAATTGATCAATTGATTTAGAAATTTGAAGGATAAAAAATCATTAATTTACTATGACTCTACATTGTTCGTTGGTTCACTTTTCTTATTTATTTATAGTAGTTGTTATTGTGCTATTTTTTAAGATTGTTTAGGCTATAGACCTTTTTTAAAGATAATTATCTTAAAATTATCTAAAGAATAAGAAAATTTAAAAAAAAAAACTATAGCGAGAATTTTTTTAATATAGACACGACAAGTGTACTTTTGAGATACTTTTAGTGATTACTTTAGTATATAGTATTGATGATTAGTAATATAAATAAGAACTAAAACCCTTTAAAACAAAGATACTCACATGCATGGTCTCACTTTCATTTTTTTTTTTTTTTAAATTATTTTTTCTAAGTTTATGCATGTAGCCACATTATTTGAGTAAGAATTAGAAAAACGGAGGTAGTATGTTATATTACCATATTTGACTTTCGTAGCTTACCCTAAATTAAGTTTATTCAATTCATTATTACATGTTTACTTAATCTAATAATAATGTATGACATGTTTATTTTGCTGTTTTGATTGATTTAGCATCGCGTCTACGATGATTCCATATCGGTAGGAACAATTGAATCAGTAATGACTAATCATCAGGTATGTCAATGCCTCACAACATAACAAGCCCTTCAAGATTTTGCAATCATCATTCAAAGTTTAAAAGCTGATTTATCCGCCTATTCATAGTCTATAATAGTTGTCGACAGTGGCTAGCTAGAAGTGAGAATTCTTGAATTTTTTTTTTTCATGAAATTGTAATTTTTTTAATTGTTAATTGATCTTGACATGTTGAACTCTAATAGAGACTATTAGTAATTTTAAAACTCATAATTTGATTTTATTTTTCCTTTGCAATCAGCAGACAAAGCAAAAAATTTGGCTAGGGAAAATGTATTCAAATGCTGCTAAATATGTTGGTCCGGTTAATGTGAACATTAAAGTGATATGCGATGAAATACAAATGGGAAAAGATTTTGGAATTTAGGGAGTTGTTAGTGCACTACACACGGACTTGTATGTGGGAGAACGTTGCTTTGGTGACTACTTTGTATATACTACATCCGTTCTTATTATTGCAACAACGGAATATTTTATCTCACATATAATAACCCATTGTTACAAATAATAAGTAATAGATGTAGTAATATATATGTGCAATATATGTATAATATATAATATAAAATGAGTTTGTTTTAAGGATTTTAAAATCATTATTATGAAAGGTTTATATAATGTTTTTAATCTTTTTATTAATAATTTAGAATAATAAATTCATTTATCATTGTTTAAAAATTAGTTAAATAAAATTGATTTGGAATAATAATATTAAAAACGAAGATATACTTTTTCATATTGGATGTGCTGACGAGACTATGTTGTCGTCTCGACCCTTTGTACAAGCCCATTTCGATGTGGCTTATCGTTTAAAATTTGGAAAAGTTTCTCTGTAATCTCCCTTGACCTTTTACGGCCGTCAGATATGTACTAACAAATTTTAATTTTGATTTTACTAATAATATTTCGTGAGAAATCCTTATCAAGTGGGGGATAATACTTCAATTTAGATTTTTAACTATTTGATAAAACAACATAACCTTACTATTTACTTCGTTGACTAACATAATATTCACTCTAATTGATTGGATGTTAGATGATGTATCATCAACCATAGTTGCAATCTAAATGACTCAAGGTATGGGTTCAAAACTTTTTTTTTTTTTTTTTTTTTTAAAGATGTATAATGATGTTATGATTCAAATACTAATTAAATTATCAAATAGTAATTAATTATTACACTACGATAATACATTTTATCTTCTTTTATATATGAATCTGAAGGTTCAAAAAGGGTTGGAGATGTAAAGGCTAGGGAAGATAAATTGAAGATATTTTGAGGTTGGGTTCGTATTTCATCATATACCCAATACATCTTCCTATCCTATCAATGTATTTTGGTTACAACTTTTGATTTTTGTTTTATATTTATGTGTTTAATTTAATTAATGGTTTTTTTTTGGTATAAATTTAGGTTTATTATGTTTATGTGTTTTATTGGATCACCTATGACTCAAGTGATTGAGTTAAAATCAACAAATTTATGTGTTTATGCGTAGTATTAATGTTTATGTCGATTTTATGTAGCATTATTGGTGTTCTTTGATTTATTTGTTATTCATTATTATAATAAGATTTAATAATGATAGTTAATTGAAATTAAATGAATCTATTAACTAATACTAAACAGAAGATGATGATATCATCACTGCCCACTTACGTGTCATTCTCTTAATAAAAATTTTCTCGCCTAAATGCAATGATGACGTCATCTTTTTTTTTTATTTAAAAATTTTGAATTATCCTATTTAACATTTTTTAAATTTAAATATTAAAAGCTTTTATCTTACAATTAAAACCTATCAATTTATTGAAGGAAATTGAAACAATTTTTAATAACACACTAATAAATGATCTCCTATATTGAACTATGAATTAGACGACGTCGAACGGATATTATATCATAGTTTTGATGAAAATAAAAGATTTTAAATTACAAAATGTACGTAATTATTATTTATATTCATGTATAATAGCGATTTATCATTAAAATGTACAAATTAAAAATAGGTTTTATATAAACCGTGCATCGTACGGAATCTAACCTAGTTATATATAAAATAAAATTATAAAAAAATTATAGATTAATAATTTATAAAATACATCATTTTGGAGGGAAAACTTTTCACAAAATTATGCCTAGTGCTCTATCCGGTGATTATTTTAGTATATAGTATATATATATATATAGCTAGATAGATAGATATAGATTAGTTCTTTGCCTGAGCAATTCGGATATTTACAGAAAATATTTTTTACAATTAGTATAAGTTTGTACTTTGTATATATCAATAGATTGTGTATACATTTAAATATCTAATTATGCTATTGTATTATTATAGATGTGATACGTTAATGTAGAGTATTTCTATTTTGTTATTTGCTTGTAAGTTATGAATTTAAAATTTAATTAAACTCCTTCATTATTGGAAAACCAGAAATACATTTTATAGATTAACAATTAAATATTCAAGATAATATACATTTTATAGGTTAACAATTTAAAAAATATTTTTATTTATTTAAAGTTATTATGTTCTAATTTTTAGGCTGCACATTCTCTCTCTCTCTCTTTTTATTTATTTTTATTTATTTTATTTTTATATATCAATTATCTTATTATTTTTAAGGAAAGAGAAATTATAGTTTTTGGCCAGAAATTTTTTTTATTGTGAACGCGACACGTAAACTATTAGGATAAATTGCCTCAAACAAAAAAAATACTATTAGGATAAATCCCGATGATTATTTTAGTATATAGTATTAATGATTGATTATTGATAAATATTTAGTCATTATTAATAAGGGGAAAAAAAGTCATACCAAGCTAGGAAAATTCTTAATAATATCCTTATGACGCAGGCTACTTGACTTTAAATTAAGTTACAAGTCTCCAACATTTGAGTTCAGCAAGATTGATCTCAAAATTAACTAGTGCATGAACTAGCCAGGCTATCCATTTTTCAAGGTCAATCAAATGGACTTGTTCATTTTGTCATCTGAAATCTCAAAATTAACTATTGCTCTCTAAGATACAAAGATGTGAGGCCAACAATGGAGAGGCATACTAAAAAAAAAAAGAACCAGCATTCAAATGTTATGTATAAAATGCCATATTAGTCCAAATAGACCTTTTGATTTAACTTGAAAGCTCCTATATTTATGCGTAATTATGAGCAAAAGATGCAAGAAGTACATAAAAAGATTTTTTTTCTAAAATGCCGAGTTTTAATATAGAATAAAAGATACACTCTTTAACTGAACTCAGATTATCAATCAAAGAAAACCCAACTCCTTATCATCTATACATGGCATTCCATCTCCTTTGAATCTTTACTATAACAAGCTCCAAAAACAGGCTTCTTTAGTGCCTTGAAAACCCCTCAGTCGTTCGATAAACATGTACATAAGAATGAATGTAAAGCTCAAATATACCAAGCAAAAAAGAGAAGTATAAAAGTGTAGATACATAATTGATAACCATGTACAGCATAGAAACTGTTGATGCCGCTTCAGAAGAAGACTTTACGGAAAGAAGGAAGAAGAATGCAGCAGCTGACAATGACAAACCACTGATCCAGGAGCTTATGATGTCTTCTGATTCTGAGAAGATTTTCTCTTAGTAAAGAACATAAGGATCCTTGGAAACAAAAACCTACGCTTTTTCTTCAATGTGTTACTCAGCCCAAACATACCCTTTGGACTTTTTAAGTTTTCCTTAGGACTTCCTGGGTCCGGGGAAGTGCTACTGGTAGCTTTAGACTGGGCTATCTGCTCTACATTCTTCAGACCAAGTCCTTGTCCATATTGGAAAGGAGGGGATGACGAATCAACTACCTTCTCAATTTTGATTCCCTTCAATTCCGGTCCATTCTCGACACTCTTTCTAGGGCTATTAGCTGCACCTAGGCCTAATTCTGCTTTACGCCTTTGTTCACTCTCAGCCCTCCACTTCCTTAACTCCTGTTCTACACCCAATTTCCCTTCCTTGGCCTTCTCGGCTCTTTCCAAAGCGATTCTCAGAGCTTCCTTTCTTTCTTCTACCTCTTGATTTGCTTCTTCCAATTGGGCCAAGGATTTCAACTCAGATTCTTTGGCTACCTCAATTTGAGACATTGCAGCAGCTACCTTCAAGTTGGCTTGCTCCTCTGCCTCATGAGCCCGTTTGCTCAAGTCGTAGTACTCTTCTACAGAAAGTGTCACCCTGTTAGGTGAGTCATTGTCTTCAACATTAGTTTTGGTTGATTCACTCTCTTGGAGAGCCTTGATTGCTGCAAGGGCTAGCTCCTCTGAAGCTTTGGAAGCCTCCATCTCCTTCCGAGCAGCAAGCAATCGGCTATCCATGGTATTTGCTCCAGCTTTAGCTTGGTCAGCATCCTCCTTTGCTCTCTTCAATTCTTCACGAGCCAAACTAACAGCGGATTTAGCCACATCTGCCTCTTCAGAAGCATGCTGCAGTTGCTTGGGCAACTCTGCCATTTTCTCTCTAGCTTCCTTCTCTCTCATCTGAACCACAGCTATTTCTGACTTGATTTTCTCCAACTCGGCCTCAAGAGATGCAACTGCAATTGAAGCCATGCCTTCTCTCTGTCTTAGGTTGGCTAGTTCCAACTTTTCTTTCTCAAGCTCTGACTTTAATGAAGTGGCGGCCACCTTAAGGCAGTTCACTTCATCATTTGCTTTTTCAATATTGAGCTTTACATCTTCAAGTTCCTTAGTTGCAGCAGCAACTGCTACTTGCATATCGGCATGAGTTTTGTTCACTTGAGCTGGTGTATTGTCACCATCACTAATTTCTTGACTTACTTTTGACTCCATGTACGCTGCTAGTTCAGCTTTTAAATCAGCAAGAAGTTTGGATGCTGAGTTCAAGTTAGTTTTCAGTTCCTTAGCCGACTCAATTTGCTGGTTTAGTTTCTCCAGATCTTCTTCTGCCTGTTTCAATTCTTTGTCCCAAGTGAGACTATCTTGGTCCTTGGCCATAGCTGCTCCAATCCTTTGTTCCTCCGCCTCCAGATGAGCAGCATGTGCAGACTCTAGGGTTTCCTTCGTAGTAATCAGCTCTATGGTATACTCCTCCACAGTCTTCTCAATCTCTTTAGATGCAGAGACAGCCTCTTCAGCTTTCTTCACAGCTTCTTCTTTCTCAGTCAACAAAGAAGCATGTTCTTTTTGCAGCGATTGCAGCTCTTCCTTAACGGATTTAAGGTCAGCAATTGCAGCAGCATGTCGAGCTTTAGCCACCTCAAGCTGTTGCTTGGCTGCCACACTAGCTTCGTGGGCAATACCTTGTTCCATCTCTACAACTCTTAGCTGGGCAAGTTCAGAATCTTGCTTTGCCTGACACTCTTCTGTCTGTGCCCTTTCCAGATTCAACTTAAGTTCCTCAACAAGTCTCTTAATGTTTTCCAAGTCCTTCAGTATCTGGATCTTTGACTTCTCAGCCATCTCGGACTGCTCCTTGTACAGGGGGATCTCTTGCTGTACCTTTGTAAGCTCTTGTTCTATGATTTTGCGCCTCTGCACATACATAAGCAGAACTTCTAAATAACGAGAAACCAATATGTTAACAATATCTCATGTTCAAGACTTAAGGCAAAGTACTGGTCTGCAAAGTACTAAACCAAACTAAAAACAGAAAATCAGCTATATTAACCTCCACAGTCTGAACTTTATGAGCTTTCCAGTCAACAATGCCTCCAAACTTAGAAACTGCTTCTTTCACAGATTCAAATGGTGCTGCTGTATCAATAAGAATTCTGTTTAAGTCATACTCAGCAGTAACGTTGGAGGGACTAACAGGAGTTCCACCTCCAACTGCAGCCCCAGCAGCCTTGCCATTTGTGGCAACATCTCCGACAGAGGGAGCCTGAATGTCTTTTACAGAATCATTGACAGAAGCAAGTTCTGGAGAATCTGAAATGACATAAGTAAGAGTGTGTTGAAAAAAGAATGAAATGAAATGAAACAGATAAGAACAAAGCAATCTGTTCTGATATGTGGTTTCCAAAAACAAGCAGATCTAAAAATCTTTTTTTATGAGATCTAAAGTACTACATATATGATATTCACAATCCTAGGTACTTTGACATATCAGCTCAAATTGACCTCAACTGTTCCTAGCTTAATATGCTCTATAGTTTGATTGAAGCCATTGTTTGTATACCAAGTATAGTGCAAAGTATGAGAATTATTTGTCACCAGCTTTCACAATGCTTTTTTGTTTTGCTTTCAAGTACCTGAATTTTATTTTATTTTTTCCTTATTTATCCCCCTTAAAATCACCCAAAAATGTATCCTATGTTACTACAGGAAATTAGCAAGACCTAGATCAATTAATTTCACTATTTACATCACATAAAACAAACCATTATGCATTATGAAACCAATGCACTAAGGAAACAATGCAACAGAAAATAAAAGAAAAAATATCAGAAAAATGGATCCCCTCGGCCCTCCCTACTTTAATTCTCTATTAATATGGAGCAGAAACTCCCCCATTCCCAGAGAGAGAAAAACAT
Organism: Chenopodium album; assembly: GCF_948465745.1. Taxonomy (NCBI): domain Eukaryota; kingdom Viridiplantae; phylum Streptophyta; class Magnoliopsida; order Caryophyllales; family Amaranthaceae; genus Chenopodium; species Chenopodium album. The sequence goes on from NC_137837.1 coordinate 71,163,836, forward strand.
AGAACCAAAAGAGAAAGAAAGATGGCAATATATTCTTTCTAAAGCTATTTATTTAACTTTGGCACTTGAAAATATAAGTACATTTAGATTCCTTACTTCTAAATGAACCAATTTGAAGTAGTGGGAAAATGACACTAACACTAAATTTCTAACAAAAAATTAAACAAAGAGGGCAAATAATCTACAGCTTGTTCCATAAGAAAATCCTTTGTTCAGCTAAAAGAAAACGAGCAGCAGACCGATCATGTAGAGACAAATAATCCTATGCTCATGTACAAGCACTAACAACTGCTGAAGTATGCCACTTTTTCATCAAATTAATAAATCACCCGCAACATTATCAACTGACCTCCCACAAATTATTACACCAACTTAAGGAAACATAAGTTTGTGCTTATTTTGGGCTACTGTTCTGACTACTGAGCACAACTTTATAGTTCCAAGAAACCACGTATGTTCTTGTATCCCAGTATATAAATCTAACTGAAAGTAGTATGTTCTTGTATCCCAGTATATAAATCTAACTGAAAGTAGTACAACACAGAAGTGCAAGTGCACAACAGATCCCATGTGCAATTGAGAGTTGACATATAATAATCAATTTCAAAGCACTAACAGCACCTGAACCCAAGTATCCTTTTGTCAATTCAATAGACCCCTCGACTCATTAATATACATATCCCCGACAACTAGTACATATTAGCTACAGGCATGAGGTTGCAAAGCGATCATGTACAGCAGTACAGACATGAGTAATACTCTTGTTAAGGATGTTTACTAACGATCATTCACAACCATCCAAGCTTCATGCCATCAACTTTTTCACATCAACCACGAAATCAATCACCATTCTATCACATGACACATGACATATAGTCACTATTGGCCCTTCCTCAAACTACTAGACCATCAATATAGTTATCATTAATTTCTAGCTCACCCCACATGCCTCCTTACCTACAATTCTACAAAGAAACTACATGTGTTCCCTTGATATAACTAACTAGTACAAAATATATGTGGAACGCACAAATTTATAAATCAAATTCAAGGCAAAAATAATACCTGAATCCAAATTATTCTCTAGTTGTCCATTCAATGGACCATCTGACCCATCAACACCACCCGAATTATTATCCGAAGCCCCTTCAACCGGTACCGATGACCCGGTACCCTCATCCAATTTTTGCGGATTAGGATCTTCCCCAGATTTTTCATTGTCTTCTATGCCATTAGATAATTCCATATTTTCACTAATTCATTAATAATCACAATATCAATAGTTAAGCATACACTTTATGAAACCAATACTAAACTAGGAAATAAATTAATAGAAGTTGAATCAATACAAGATGGATCATAAAATACCTTGAAGATTTTGTGCTGACCTGTTCTTCCTCAGACTGAGCCAATGAAATCTGTGGATTTTCTTCAATTTTTGTACCCATTTTCCTATTAAAACAAAAAAACTTGTTTTCACATAACGAAATTTAACCTTAATCAAACTTCCAGCAGCAAAAAATCTCTAAACTTTAAGCTGGGTACTCAGAAAAAATTAAAAAAGTGAATAAAAAAAAAAAGCTTGAACAGAAATTACCCAGATAAAATTCAACCCAAATTTCAATAAACCAGCTCAGAAAAATTCAATATTAAAACCCCACCAAAAAAAATTGGAACTTTTTTATTTATGGGAATTATTTTTTGGAATCCAAGAAATTGGGTTTTGATTAATCAATGAAAAGAAGGGTAAAGCTGAAAATTAAGGAGGAAATTAAGCAGAAAAAGAGAAGAGAAAGTTTGAAAGGATATGATAAATTAATAGAAACTTTTCCTTCTACTTTACCTAATTTTTATCTTTAAGATTTTATTATGAAGTTGATTGGAGGGAGAAATTTTTGGGGAGAGCTAGAAAAAAAAAAAAAAAGACCAGAGATTTTGATGGTAGAAATTTTTAGTTCTAATCAAACCGGAAAACAAGGTCAACCTTTCTTTTTTGTGATGTTGATTTGTAGCTCACACTAATTTAGATTGAGTTTTATTACCCAAAAAAAAAAAAAAATGCAAATCTTACAAGTAGTAATTTCTCTCTCTCCTCCATTGTCCTTGACTCCGTGCATGCAACGGGATTTCTTGATTGGCTATTTTTTTTTTTTTTTTTTATTTTTTTTTTTTTATAATTTTATATTTTGCTATTATTAGTTGGACTATTTGGATTTTGGGGTACTCACTTGGCTCACTCTAACATTTATGTTGGATTATGACAAATTGACAACTATTGTAAAACAAACATAACAACTATTTTTTCATCCGGAAAAACAAAATACAGCTACTATTATACTTTAGGAAATTTTATTTTTTACCACCTTGCAAAAGCACTAAAATCTGTACTACCACCTCCCAAAAAAAAAGTATTACTTTACCACCTTATACAAAAAATTAATATAGGTTTTACCACCTCCACCTGACTCCGGTGACGGAAACTTATTGTGGGTCCCATTCTAACGGCTACTTTTTTAAATTTGGCCCTTTCTTCCTCGATTTTCCGATATAAATAACCCGTTTTACCAATTTGTTGAAAAAAATCCACTGATTTTGGGTTTTTTTTTTTTTTTCGATTTGCTTCCAAAAAGCTCAATTTCACTGTGCCCTAGCATTCCCAGCATCGATTTGTTCCATATTTGTGCTCATTTAACAAAGTTCACTGAGACAGAAATTGGAAGGAGGTACGTTGTTCAATTAAATCTCGAATAAGATGAATTCGTTGTAAATTTTTGCAATTGTTGTCTGAATTATGTCGCAGATGTGATGTTTGATTTTAATTGTGGATATGACTTAAGAATTGAGCCCCAATTTCGTATTTTCAACATTAGGGTTCATGTTAGTTTCAATTGAATTGGGGTTTTTTAAATTTGAATTGATTATTGTAATTAGGGTATGGCAATGGTAATTTTGTTCAATTGGGAGTAATGTTGATGATGGTGCTTGCCAATTGTTGCAGGAAATGTCTTCCATAAGTTATTCACCATCAAAAGAAAAAAAATGTCAATGCGGATTACCCATGGCAAGGCTTACTTCCTGGACTAGGGAGAATCCGGGACGCAAGTTCAGGTCCTGCAAGTTCTATGACCTTGTGACAGAGACAAGGGGTTGTAAAGCCTTTGAGTGGGTGGATCAGCCAGATGGAACACCATGGAAAACAGAGGTGAAGGGTGAGATTAATGACTTGAAGAGGGAAGTAGATGATGTTAGTGGGCAGAGGAGATGCTTGTTGAATGAGATTGATTCCTTGAAGATCAAGTGTAAGGCACTGAATTCTGACAGGAAGAAGATGAGCATGGAGACTCATGGAAATGAAGGATCATCAAAGAATTTGGCTATGTTTATGGGTGTTGTTGTGTTTTGTTTCCTAGGTTTGGTTATGGCCTTGTATTTTGCTAGATCTTAGGATTAGTGTGAACATTTGGAAATTTAGGCAAGGTTTTATGGCTTTTGTTAGGGTTTCCATTTCATGTTATGTATTTGAACATTTGCATTTGCTTAATCAAATGAAATGAAATGTATTGAAAAGTTTGCTCTAACTTGTAGTGCTTAATTTAGTTATTCCCATTCATTTTAGTAGCAAAAAGGCATATTCACATATGCATACAAAATGTTGAGAAAGATTTGCAGCAAAAGAGCACTACATAAGTTCACCTTAAAAAACTAAGTTGTCCAACTACACACATGAAATTACTTAAAAAACTAAGATGTTCATGAAGTACAAATTCTCTAAACTATTACAAGCTGTTCAAATTCTTTGTCCTGCTCCTGGTAACTGGCAGCTTGGGCCTTGCTTCTGTTGCTTGGGCTGGCTGAGATGAAGACTCATATGGTTGGGGTTGACATGAGCTCTTTTTTCTGCCTCTGGTGGTGGGTTGAATCAGAGATTGATAGGGTGCTGATGATGTTGGGGCAGTTGCTGTAGGCTGGGATGATGCTGCTGCAGTAGTAATCTGTGGTTTTGGCATTGTCAATGCAGCCTGCATTTCAAAAAGAACAGAAGTCATCAATTGCTGATTGTTACTCAACCTAAAACACATACAATGAATGCAAAATTGCATGTATATACCTATTTTGCAGCTTTAGCCTCACTTTTCTTCCTTTGCTCTTTCATCCAAGCTGTCTACAGTTGTGGCCTTCCCCCTTTGGGATTTGGTGCAGCCTGTTGTGTTTCTCTGGTGCAGGACCTTGCTTACAGGTTTTGGCATAATGTCCAAACCCACCACAGTTGCTACATTGCTTTTTGATCTTTTGTTTTTTCCCCTGAGAAGTAGCAGCAGAAGACCCTTCACCTTGTTCAAGCTTCCTTTTTTTTGCTTTTGGTCTGCTTGGCTGAACCTTTATCACAGGTGGCAAAGGCTCTCTAAGCTGGACCCTTTTCCCAATGCTTTGAACCAGGCATTGCAGCTATGGGAGACTCATATGCATCTAGGTAAGTGACCCTATAATAGTGAACATGCACATACAACTCTGGGTCCTCCCTCTTGTCCAAAATGCAAGCATAAGCATGGGTACAGGGTATCCCTGTCAACTCCCACCTATAGCAAGTGCATGTCCTATTTGACAAGTCAACAACGCACTGGTCATCTTTGTACTGAACCTCATAGGTCTCTCCCCTAGAAGCCACCACAGTACATGCCCTAGCATACTTCTTAATGCTATCAAATAGCTTGTTCACATATGGTGTTAATAAACCCTCCCAGTTAGAGGCAGCCTCCCACTTATCATTACTTCTCTTCATCATGTACCTTCTTAACCATTCCATTTGGGTAAGAATGGGCTTATCCCTAGCTTCCCTAATCACAGCATTAAATGTCTTACACATGTTGTTTAACATGTTAGACTTGCATGTAGTTGAGAAATCATGCATAGACCAGTGGTGGGGGGGGGGGATATTTGCAAGGTACTCATAAGCTTCATCATTCAGGAAGTGAATTGACTCCATAGCCACCTCAAATTCAAACTGACACACACACACAAAGACACACAACATAGATTCAATACTCCAAATTGTACAGCAATGCCAAAGTTATGATATACAACAATGCTAAATTCAATACTCCAAATTGTACACACACACACAAACACACATATGCAAACACAAATATCCTAGACTGTACAAATAATAAACAGTAAAAACACACACATGCAAACACATGAAATTAAAGTGAAGGCATATACCACTGTGCTAGTTGCTGCCCAAAAAAGCTCCTTGAAAGTGGCCCCATGAAATTGCAATTTGAAATTTGCCCAAATGTGTCTCACACAGAACCTCAGCTCTGCCTTTGGGACAACTTCAGCAAATGCTTCAATCAAACCCTAGCATATTACAAAAGACACAAAAGTTAAACCATATAAATGCAAAAAAAAAAAAAAAAAAAAAAATAAATAAATAAATCAAAAACCAGAAAGAAGATACTTACTTTCTGCCTATCAGACATGAAAGTCAAGCCATGTCCTTTATCAAAGTAGCCTAGTGACTCCATCAGACTTTGAAGAAACCACACCCAGGTCTCCTTATTCTCAATTTCACATGTTGCCCAGGCTATTGGAAATATGTTATTATTTCCATCTTTACCTACAGCCACCAATATTTGTCCAGGATATGCTCCTTTAAGGTGGCAACCATCCACCCCAATGATGGGTCTGCAACCAGAGACAAACCCAAAACACAGTGGAGCAAGGCAAATGTACATTCTCATGAAGATTGGCCTCTGTATCTGATCCATTGTATCCACAACCACATTGCAACTGCTACCTGGGTTGTACTTTAGGAAAGCTTTCCCATAGTCCCATACCCTAGCATATTGCTCAGCTGCACTCCCATAAATTACCAATTTGGCCCTGATCCTTGCCAACCAGGCCTTGTAATACCTAACCTTTATCCCCAAATCATTCAATGCCCTCTCTTGAATCTGTCTTATCTTCCACCCTAGGTTACTCCTAAACTCCTCTAAGTACCTGTCTGCTAGAAATTCAGCTGTCAACTTCTTGTTCATCTTTGTCCTAACACACCTATGCTTCAACACTAAAGACTTAATCTGCCAAGCATCTGATTTCACTAACCTAGAAGCATAGAACTTAAATCTACACTTCCTCCCTTTCACACAAGTACACTGAACCAACCTACAACTTTTCTTGTTGTACTGACAGCTACACCTTCTTCTACAGTAAGTTGTTATCCTTTTGTTGTCATTATGCAATAGGTAGTACTCATACTTATTCTCAATTGCATGTTGCCTCAAAGCTTTCCTCACCACTTGAACATTGCTGAACTTTAAACCCACTTCAAATTGGATAGGCTTGGAGAAATCTGTTTCAGCATTAAACCAAGTACAACCACCATTGTCATCATCAGACTCACCATCTAAGCTCCTAAGTTCCTCAGAATCATCATCAGCTTCTTCTTCAACCCTCACTTCAAGTGATTTCAGATGTCTGTCAATGTCAACCCTAGGATCCTTAGGCTCCTCTTCTTCACCTACACCTTTCAAGCTGCCCGACACCTCAGTTCTAAGCAGATCTAGGTTTTGCCTCAACCACTCTTCATCATCTTCATCATCATAAATATCCTCTTCTCCCTCCTCCCAATCCAGTCCTAGATCACTGTGCTTAGAATCAGAAGACTCAATTCCTCCCTCCCTATCACTGTACTCATCTTCAAACACCAACTTCTTCCCTACACCTTGCTTCTTCTTGCCTGCACCTTGCTTCCTAGGTTCTTCACCCCCAGATCTAGCACCAACAGCTCCCTCAAGAACCTTTCCCTTACCCTTTTCAGCTGCAGTAAACTTCCCAGAAGCTCCCTCACCTAACTTTCCCTTTCCCTTATCTTTTGTTATCTCTCTATCTATAGCTGTATGCACCCTTTCACCCCTGTCCTCAGCCTCTTTGTCATGAATCTCAATCCCTTTTAACCTTGAGCTTCTCCTAACTTCTAAGATAGTATCCTTTGGGCCTATCTTAAGTATTCTAGGCCCACCCAACTTCTTTTTAAGTCTGCTCCTCTCTTTTGAAGTCAACTCATTACCATCTGTAAGCTTAAATGGTGTTTTATCAGTTGCTTGAATTTGCTCATGGCTAGTCACATACATCTCTATTTCCCCATCTTTATTCACTGTCTCAAGGAACCCCTTTACCTCATCATCACTATTCAACTCCCTTTTACCAGTTACCCAAGACTTCCCTTTCTGTTTATACCAACAACTAAATCCCTTAGGCACCCTAACAGTAGCATACACAAAACCATGTATAGCTGACTCCCTCAAGTAGTGTACATATATGCTAGAAACAGTAACATTTTTCCTCACATAAACCCAACCACCATCCCAATTTAACACCCTTCTATTTTTACCAACTAATGAGGGTATAAATGCACCCCCCAATGTCATTTTAAGGTTCACTTTATCCATCCTAGCTGTAACATGTCCAACAACAACAAAACAAACCCAACAATGCACAATCTCAGTATTTAATTGAACAATTAATCAATCCAATTTACAACTACTCACAAATTACAACATGCAAGACCAATTAGGCTACACTGTGCACTTAATTAACAATTAACATATATATATATATATATATATATATATATATATATATAACCCTAATCAACTAATTAATTAACAATAACACAGTTTAATCAAGTCAAAGATTCGCATAATTAGGGTTTATAATTGTTTAATTCACATATTCCCAAAAACAGCAAATTTTACCCCAAATTACTCCCAATTACCCACACAAAGTACAGTAAGGAGCTAAAAAATACCTGTTTTGTCATAATTCGAGATTCTTTGTCAGCAAAGACTCAAGCTTTTGGACCTTTACGCGTTGAAGATGAAAGATACCTCGCTGAGTGGCTTCGAAATTGTGGTCCCAACTACTCTTGCTGAGTGAAGAACTGTGCGACTTAGGATTTACTTTTTGAGAAAGATCAGAAAATGAGAGGAGAGAGAGTAAAAGGTTGAATTTCAGAGAAAAATTGATGAGAAATTGATGGAGAGAGGTGAGAATTGATGAGACTTCAGAGGGGAAGGTGAGAAAAGGAAGAGAGAGAGGGAAATCGTATTTTTCGTCTTAAATGTGGAGGGAAATGTTAAATGGTGGGACCCACAGCAAGTTTCCGTCACCGGAGTCAGGTGGAGGTGGTAAAACTTATATATATATTTTTTATAAGGTGGTAAAGTAATACTTTTTTTTTTGGAGGTGGTAATACAGATTTTAGTGCTTTTGCAAGGTGGTAAAAAACAAAATTTCCTATACTCTATTTATTTTATTTATGTAACACTTTGATTGACATATAGTTTTAGGTCGTTGAGTTAAAATAGTTAAAATATTGTGTATGTATGGTTTATTGAATAGTTAATTTACGAGCCTTCAAAAAGAAAATAGTTAATTTACGAAGTATTTTTTATTTTTAAATAGTGGGTTACATTTTAAAAGTAAAGGATATGAAAGGAAAAAATAAAAATAAAAAGGAAAATTTGTAAATTACCACCCAAAAAGGGTCCTGTTCTGAAATTACCACCCATCAAAAAAATTTATTTTAAATAACTACCCATTAAATTAAAAAAACATTTCAGATTACCACCTTTTTTGAATTTCCGGTGGAATATCCGGTTGAGGGTCCCACATAACGGCTATTAACGGCTAATTTGACTCTTTTGACTATTTTCCTCCCCAATTTCTCTTGTTTATAAATTCTCCAACTTAAATTCACAAATTTTGCTCCAAATTTCCCCAAATTTGAACTGATACTGTGTGAAGAAGTTATCTACTAAAGTTCAGACTCTCAATTTGCATCTAAGGTAAGAATCATTTACTTCATAAATTAGGGTTTTTGCCAATTTAGGAATTAGGGTTCCTGGGGTAGTTAAATTGGGTTTTTTTTTTTAAAAAAAAAATTAGGTTACCTTTTTGCAATTAATTGGGCGTTTATGTTAGATTTTTGCTAATTTGAGTTGATGTTGTCCAAATTTGTTGAATGATTGTGTTATTATGTTGAATAATTGTATCGTATGTGTTGTGTTTTGTGAAAGAAAGTTGAATGATTCATTGTTGCATGAAGTTGTAAGCTAGTTCTTTTTTTTTTGTTTTTGGATTATGTCTTGTAGAAATGGAGAAGGATAAGTGAAGTTAGGGTTTTGATTCAACCTTAAAGGGATGGTTGAGAATTTGACAGAGAAATAAAGGAAGAAAAAGGGAAAAAATTGATATTTTGGAAGAATTAAGTGAGGAAATTGGTGAGAGAAGTTGAATTTTAAGTTTAATGGAGTTGTCAGAGTGTTAGGTCGAAGAAAAGAAGAAAAAAAAAAGAGGGAAGTTAATAAGGTGGACCCACAATCGGAAATTTCACCAAAAATTCAAAAAAGGTGGTAATCTGAAATGTTAAACAAGTTAAAAAGAAAAATCCAACATTTGCACTTTTTTCTCCTAAAAATCCAACCTTCAATTTATTCCTCAAAAATCCAACCTTTATACCCCACCTTCTCCAACAGATCCATTTGACCTTTAACTTGTTAAACAAGTTAAAAAGTATGTTTTTTTTTTTTTTAAATTCACTCAATTTCCTTTCTCACTCCTCCTCTTTCTCTCTCCACCAATTCCTACACCACAACAACCAGTACGCCACCAATACGCTAAACCACCAGAACATCAACAACACCAGTCAACCACCACAACCCATCCCCTAACCACTCTCACCACCATAGCCCATCCCGTAACCACTCTTACCAGAACCACTCTCTCACCACCGCACCCATCCCCTAACCACTCTCACCACCACCATGACATGAAATCCCACCATAACCACCCCAAACTACTCGCACCGCCACCACAACCCGTAACCCAATCACCACCACCAAAATTCGAAACCCGAACCCAGCCAATTCGCAGCCACCACAAAACCGCCCCTTACACACCCTCTCACCACCACGTACAAACCCAAATTAGTTTTTTAGGGATTCAATTTCGAGGAGGATCGCCGGCTGTAACTAGGGGAACAATAGTCGGCGACGACTTTAACAAGTGTTCGAGGTGGATGGTCGGAGGTTTTCTGGTTAGGATTTGTGGTGGTGAGAGGGTGTGTAAGGGACGGTTTTGTGGCGGTTGCAAATTGATCGTTCGTGGTGCCTGGTCGGAGGTTTTCTAGTCAGACTTCAAGGGAGATGGACTTCACCGGCGTTTGGGGAACGACTGGGCGCGAACGGGAAGCTGTGCTGTGCGCCGGCAACGAAGGGGAAGGGGAAAAAGGTGGCTGACTAGTGGAGGTGGTGGTGTTTGGCGGGTTTTTGGTTTTTTTTTTTATTTATTTTTTATTTTTTCTTTTAATTTGTTTTTAATAATTAAAAAATTAATTGACCTATTAAAAGCTAACACATGGCATTTGACTTAATAAAACCGGTCATCAACAGGTCATGGATCTATCAGAGAAGGTGGGGTATAAAGGTTGGATTTTTGAGGAATAAATTGAAGGTTGGATTTTTAGGAGAAAAAAGTGCAAAGGTTGGGTGGTTATTTAAAATAAATTTTTTAATGGTGGTAATTTCAAAATAGGACCCCTTTTTGGGTGGTAATTTACAAATATTCCAAATAAAAAATAAAAAAGTATGCATAGGGTGAAAACTGAGAATAGGGATAAGGAAATATACAATATAATTAAACAGTGTTTATAAGGAGATATACAATATAATTAAACAGTGGTAATTTCCATTAAAAGATGTGTTTCATTAAAAAAAAATGGTTGTATTACTAAAGTGTTGTATTTAAAATAAACTGGAGACTTTTATAAGGTTAATAAGTTGTGTGATTTGTGAGAAATGAACTAATTAAGATATATGATTAGAGAAATAAATAAAGCTTTAAAGGTAGCTGATAAATTGCGTAAACAGTAAACATTAGCATGTTGCAATATATCAGATTCTGAGGTAATAGTTTGGAAAACACAAACTTTACAAAAAATCCGATTTACATTATTTATTGAATGGCGGTTGCTGGCAACTTCTTCTCCTTCCTCTTTTAATGCTCATGGCATCTAAAGGAACTGATACTTGACGATATTGACATCTTTCTCCACTTCAACACTACTTTTGCTCTAAATCTTAAAGATTAATCCAATTCTTCAATTATCTTTTCCTCCAATTTCAATGATGCGGTGATAATCAAAACTTCATAATTCCTCCCACTTTCTGCAGTTGGTAACGGAGAGGGAGAAGGGGGTTGAGGGTTTGATGGAGGAGAGAGAATTTGAAGGTTTGTTAATGGTGGAAATGTTTAGTTTTGAGAAGAGATAAAGATACGGAATGAAAGTAGAGCCATTGAGTTAACTTTTGCATTTTGTGTTTATTTTTTTTATTTTGATACTCTGTTTTTGTGAAAAAAAGGGTCACTTTTGGGAAAAAAAGGGTCACTTTGGTGAAAAAAAAGGGTCACTTTTGTAAGAAAAAGGGTCACTTTTGTAAAGAAAAAGGGTCACTTTTATAAAGAAAAAGGGTCACTTTTCGCAAAAATGTTCGATGTACAATAAAATTATTATAAATCGGGGGCATGCAAAAGGAATACATGGAAAATGCATATATAATTAGCTAAATACATTAATATTTTTATGGTACTGGCTTTTCTAAAATTCTTAAAATGGTTCTTTGAAACAGAGGAAGCGGAGATTTTTACATGGTGACACTGTTTTTCAGCTTGTACATTAGCATTTTCGCCGATTAAGCTACCTTGAAGCTAATAGCCTCTTCATATTTGATTCATGTGGACTAAAAAATGTCTAAATTTGAACCACAGAGTAGCAAATTCACTTCAAAAGAGAACCAAAAAACTGTACTATTTTGAGCTTGGGAGTCTATCAAATGATTAAAGGGGAAAGTAAATGCTAATTGCTCCCTAAGACTTTCTAAAGTTAAACCATCTTCCATCTGAATGGCACTTTGTATTGAGGTGCATGCATCTTGCAAAACTAATTTTAACTTCCATCACTATTTCACAGAAAAATACTCCAAGCCCTGAACAAAACTTCGGAATTAAGAATATGAATAACGAATAAATATTGACAACCACAGGAAAAATGTATCACTTTACATTTCATTGTGTATCAACTCACTTCCTATCGAAAAAACACAAAAACTGCCTACCAGGCTACCCTCTACTAATCCTATGTAAGTATGTATATAAATGAAACTAGATATTACAACAAAATCAGTACCTTCCATATATATGGCATATTCCCATATTCTTGTGAACGATTTCTGCCCATTAATACTGGATACTACAGGAAATCTGTTAACATAATCAGCTGCAGTAGCTGTCCAGAGAGGAACAGAGGAAGATGAGCCTGTGATATCTTAGTAGCGGCATCATATACCTCAAACATATCCATCCAACCTCCAAGGCTTCTCAGGATGAATTGTGCTTCCATGGATATAGGATTCTCAACATCACAAGAATTTGGATCGTTTCTTTTCTCTCTTCCTCTCTTTTCTGGATCCATTTTCTTCGTAACCATTCTTACCGGTGCTTCCATTCTCTTTGACCTTCCCAAACGATTTTGATTTCGAAGCCTTCCTCTTCTTACCAGAGGAAGAGGGACTACTACATTCGGCATTGCCACCACGAGGCAGTGGTTCTTCCTCATAATCATTGTCAAATTGCCAATTACACAAGATATCCTGCTTCTCATCATACTGTGAATCCAATGCTTCACCAGCGCCTGGAAGTAAATTGTTGAAAGTCAACTCGCCTTTAATTCCTCCCTTTCGTTCCAACAAAACTGGGTCTGGTCTAATAATTGTTCCAAGAATACTTTTATTGGGACCCAAATTCATGATGGTTTTGGTATTTGTAAGCGTCGCATAAGCCATCATGAATGCTGATCTTATCTGAAGAGGGAAACACAACAGTTGAGAATTTAGCAGCAGAGTAATAAGCAATGAGCCAATGACTCACCACTTCGCCAGTACAAAAGATACAAACTATGTTTGAGAGCTCAGCTCAGGATGAAACAGCAAGAGCACTAGAATCAGAGAGTTAAGACATTCAAGCAATCAAAGTTCCAAATAAATACTAGACATGCATCTAGATTCAGCTCACGATGAAACAAGCAAGAGCACTAGATCAGAGAGTAAAGACGTTCAAGCCATCAAAGTTCCAAATAAACACTAGACATGCATCTAGATTCAGCTCACTATGAAACAGCATGAGCACTAGACTCAGTGAGTAAAGAGGTTCAAGCAATCAAAGTTCCAAATAAAAACTAGATATGCATCTAGATTCTAGAGCACCTGTAAGAACAAAGTTATAAACAAAACAGAACTACACATGGTCCTAGAAATAAATTCTAAGATCCTAAAAATAGTCCCAAAAAAAGAGTGCAATTGTACATGAAACAGATGATTCACCAAAATTAATCTAGGTTAATTGCAACCACCAAAGCAATAATAGAAGTATAGCATGTAACAGAATATCTCAATAGTGCTTAATCTGGCTTCTTTGGTTACAATTTCATATTTTACCTGTGCCCACTTACGGTATGGCCATTATTCAATTCTAGAACTTGTAAAAATAATTAAATCAAATTAACAATTAAAATTTCTTCAGTTTGCATTCTTATCATTCAACAAAGTAAAGACACTTTAAAAAGTTGCAAATTTGTTACAGTATAAGCTTGTAAAAACACACTAGAAGGGTTAAGCTCTTAATTTCTATGTGAAGGCATCACAGGAGAATATGCCCCCAAATAGCATCTAATAGGTTCTTTGTCTCACTTGAGTCTTAGGTATTGTTTGGTCGAACAAAAAAATGAGGCAATTAGAACATCATGTGAATTTGAAAATGACAGGTTTGTTTGGTTGGCTAAAAAAAGTGGAAATGCAGGAATTGCAAATTCATGGGAAGTTTCAATTCCCACATAACATGAGAATTTAATTACCAAGCCCCCCCTTGGTAACTCAAAATTCCCATGATTTGCAAATGGCTTAGTTACAACCAAACATGTTTAGCTAATTCCTAGGAAATTTGATATTGAATTGCGACTGTCCATGAAATTTATTTCCTATATCAACCAACATTACTTTAAATATGTAGAAGATATTATTAGAGAGATAATGCAAGGAACTAAATCATATACAACCTCTACTTCATATTATGTGAAACATTTGCTAAAAATGGATGTTACACACTGTGCAATAAATATTTTCTTTCCTTTCAAGTTGTAAGTTCTCTCCATATCTCTCCTCATCACATGTATATCTTTCTCTCTCCATTTAACACTTACAAACATATTTTGCTTAAGAGTCCATGTCAAGGCCTTTGTTGCACATAATATGAAGCGGAGGTAGAACAAGGATCTCAAAGATTCCCAAAGTAGCATCCGTCTTAACCACCAAATAATTTCCCTTAAGCTGGCAATCATAACTTTAAAACAGAATAGAAATATGGAAGGAGCATAATTCAATACCCATGAAAACTGAGCCAAAAGTTAGATGATCGAAAGTCATTTGCTCGGAATTTTGGAAATCAAGAGCTCCATGACATGATAACACTCTCACCACCTATAATGCTTGGACTAAAACAAGTATTCAACTTGGGTATAGATCTGAGAGTGGGCATGAAAATTCTAAAATAAAATATATCAGGACACCTAAGAAGTCTCCAAATTCAGATATGATAACTGTAATGCTAATTTTTGTTCTCACAATTGATATTCATGTGGTCAAAGTAAATACGTTTGACTATAATTTATGAATTTTCATACAAGAAAAAAATGTTACTCATATCATGTATGATTTCATTAGATTCATTAAATGTGTATCTTTGAAAATTGAAATACAATATATTTTTTTTATATAATGTCACTAGAGTGCAATTAGATATTGATGTTCAAATATGTGCATTAGAGACCGCATACAATGCAAGTGAGTAGAGCAAATCAGCAAAATGACAAGTATTAAATAATAATTGGCACTAAAGTAAAATCTTATTAGAAAAGGAATAAAGGGTTGAAGGGAGGAAAAAGTTGAAAAAGGCTGCATAGAAAACTCAAGGGTTACCATCCTGGATAGATGAAGGAGCTGGATGTGCTTATCCCATGCAATAAAAGACAACATTTTTTTTACTCCAATGCCTAAAAAATTTATATCATAATAATACAAAAGCGAAAAAAAAAACCAGAAAATGACCAGGAAAATGCAGAAGGTGACTAAGGGGAGATATGAAGACAAAACAAACCCTAAATAAAGTCACTAAGTCATGATTATTTTCCTTTCTCTACAAAGCACTTAAACGTAATGGTGCCTCCAGGATCCTACCTCAATATTTAAAGCATCTGCTTATTTGTTATAATTACCCAAATCCTCTCATGACATGTACAATAATGCAAGATTAGGAAAGGAATTCGCATGCAGACAATGAACCCTTATTCACGTATAAAACTTTCACTGCAGAGAATTCAATGATAAAAAAAACTCCAGCAGATTAAACAAATCTAACTAATTCAAAAATGTGAGCAAAGAGAAGAACAGAGTTGTCCAGGAAAAGAATATACCTGAAAGTAGTTAAAAGAGTTCTTCCCTATGTCATTTCCAGGTGTCTGCATACAAACAAAAGATAGTGTCTACTGAGTAAAAGGAAAATTCAACTTTTTAAGGAAACTAAGAGAGCTAGCAAACGATTTTTAATCTAAGAGCATAATGCAAAAAAGAAAATTTCTCAAGTGTCGCAAGCACCAAGAAAATAAATATGAAGAACAGCAGAAGTAAATTTGAGAGAACAAAGCGTAAGTTTGACCTGCGGGTCTTCTATTGATATAAGAAATGGGCGTCCCTTAGTTTGGAACCTGGAACACAAACAGAGAATGTCATGTTGTGTAATGTATGGGAAACCATCATCATGAAAATTTAAACCATCAATCAGTCAAATGGCCAAAACTACAAAGCAAAACATGATTCTTCAAAAAGACAAGAGTTTCCAGATAAAAAAGAAACATACCCTTTGCGACTCTTTAAATAAAAGGTTCCTGTTCCATTACAGGACACGCCAACATCCCAAGTGTTTAATCTATGAGCATAGAACTCAAAAAATTTAACCTGTTTGCAAAAAGAAAAATCTGCTTATAACATATGTAGAGAAGCATGCAAATTAACAGTAATAGCTAAGACTCACACAGCTTCAATGTCCTTTAAAATTGATTAGGGAAATAAACAAATCAACAAAAAAGAGAGCGAATTCAATCCCAATTAACAATGCTATCCCAAAGTTAAGATATTGTACAAATCTACCTCTAATCAGTATTCCCCAATAACAAACCATGCATATTTTCCAATACATATAACCTATAGTGAGTGTAGTACTTCCTCCGTTTTTTTTTTTTTTTTTTTTTACTTGCAACACTTCCCTAAAAAGAAAATGTCACAATACTTGCATCACACCATATATGGAAACTTTTCTTAGCCAAAGTCACAAACTTGCCCTTACTTAACCAACTTAAGTTTCTTTAATTAACCCACTTACCCACCCTTTTTAGAGTAATTTTCTCTCTTCTCAAAACCCATACATACCCACCTTCTTTAAAGTAATTTTCTCTCCTCTCAACCCATACATACCCACCATAACCACCAAAATCACCACCACTATTCCCACCATAAAAACCACCCACCTCACCAAAATCACCACCACTTTGTTCGAATACACAACCCAATCCCACCGAGCCACTGAAACCACAACCAAAATCCCACCGAGTCACCGAAAACACCACCCACCTTTACAAATCTCGCCAAAACTACCACCCTTCTCCCCAATTCGCGCTCCTCGCGCCATTTTTGAGGTACACAATTCATCTTTCGAATTTCAATTTGTTTGATTTTAATTGAAAATTTGAATTTTTTTTTTAATTGAATTTGTTTTTGTGATATTACAGAGGAAGAAGACAGGAGTATGAACAAAGTGGAAAGGCTTAGAAGTGACGGTAGCAGTAGCTGCGGGATAAGTTTAAAGCAGTGGGTGGGTAATTAAAAGTGTTAATTGAAGAGTTAAAAGTCATGTGGGGACTTTTGCAAACGGAGGGAGTATTACCTTTTCACATTTAACCTATTTGCAAAAAATAAATGAATTACTTCCTCCGTTTTTTTTTAAATGCAACATACCTTGGCATGCTTTTTAGGAGTTGATTAGAGTAGGTAAACGTGCGGCTTTATCAAAATACTTTGAATACCAAGATTAGACAAGGGTTGGTACTACACGCATGAATTATTCTGATTAATTTGTCCATTCACGATGCTTAATTTCTACCTCAAAGTGTGCCAAGGTGTGTTAATTATTTTTTTTTTTTTTTAAAAAGTTAAATTTTTTTTTTAAAAAAAAAAAAAAAAACAAAATAAAAATAAAAATTGAGAAGTATTAAATAAAACCTATGTCCAGCACCACCATCCATCTCTCCTCTCCCCTGTACTCCAAATAAGCCTCTGAAAAGCATAAAAGTTCATAATTTCAATTCTATATGAGTCACTTTACTTCTCCTCCCTCCTTTAATCAACATATCTCACTAAAAACAGAAGAAGTCTATAATTTCAAAAAGCTACGCTTTAAATTGAATTTTTTTTATGGAAAATCAGTAGAACACACTAACAACCATCAAAAAGCTATCAATCCTCAAATTGAACAACTCCAAAGTTGAAAACTTACAATTTTCAACAAGTCCAAATTCTCTAACCTACACTACCTACATCTCTTAATAAAAGTATCAAATTATCAGTTGTCTTACTGAAAACTTGAGACAGAATGCTACTTAGGCCCTAACCTCTTCACCTTACAAAAATAATACTTAGTAAAAACAATTTAAGTTCAGTAAAATTTATTTCAATTCAATAAAATAATTTAGTTCAGTTAAAATAATTTATAATCTAAAAAAATCAATAACTTCAAAGGACTGATATTAGAGAATTAGTAAAAATAATTTCGATTCACTAAAATTAATTTTCGTTCAATTAAAACAATCTTAAGTTCGGTAAAAATTATTTCATTTCACCAAATATGAGGTGAAGAAAACAAGGCCTTAGATGGAATTTCCAAATTTACTTTTACCCGTGGATGCCTTAGTGGCATTGTAGATAGACCCCGCAATTACAAAATGGAATTTCCTTAATTTCATCAAAAGAAAAAGGATGAAAAATTTAGAATGTCAATTCCAGTTAGGAAATTCGGATAACCTCACTACAGAAGAAACTCGCTTTGACAAACTTCAAAATGATAATAAAAAATAAAAATTTGAAAAAATTAAAAAAAAAAAAAAAAAACAAAAGAACTTGCAAGAAACGGCCACTAAAATTATCATCAATACCATGTGTCTCAACATTCAGAGAAATATACATAGTCCTCATCATTTCAGACTTGTAGCAATTGCTAGTAGATTTTAGTTTATTAAATATAGAAAAGACTGTAAGCGGAATAAAATGTAATAAGGTACATGATTGATACGGAAATCCGTGACTCCCATTCTCTGTAAACAATGAATTAAAATTTAAGAGAGAAAATTGAGATTTCTTATCATCGTAACATACCAATAATATTCCCAAGTTCTGCTCTGGAGACCTTTGGCAGTCATTCACACTCTGTGTATACAATTAAAAGAGGTTAGAAAGTCGATACAAATCATTACAGAAAATTGCAAGTTCAGTTACACAAAAGGCGCTAACTTATAATTGGCTAATAAGTACAAAGAGAAAAAAGTTAGTCTTACAGAAATTACTACCTCTGTTTCATATTATTTGCAACTATTTAACATAATGTGTAAGTAGATAGTGTCTACTCATTACAAATAATATGAAACGGATAGTAGAATAAACAAGCTAAATTTCTTCTTTGGAGTCATGAGCCACAAAAGAGCAATAATACTGAAACATTCACGGCATTCCCTCATACTGTACTAAGGGGGTGTTTGGTTCAAGCATATTAGGTATAAGGTATGGGTTTAGAATGACCAAAACCCATACCTTGTGTTTGTTTCCAGAAATTTCATTTTTCAAACCCATACCTCAAACCCCCAAGGTATGGGTTTTTGAAACCCAGGGGGGAGGTGGGTATGACTCATACCCATACCTTTAAGTTTAAAATTAAAAGAAAAACTATCATTCCTAGATAAAAACCAAATATATGAAATCAAGTATCAAGTTCCAACCCCATACAACCCAGGTTTCATTCCTCATTCCAAACCCATACCATTGTTTGAACCAAACGCCCCCTAATAGGTTTCAAGAGGCAAAACAAATTCTCAAGCATAAGATGGCAATCTCTCTATTTACACTTTAATAATCATATCACGCATATGAGAACTAATTCATTTTAATGATCCAGTGGAGCAGAAATTAAGAACGAATTTGGTGAGTTATTCCTGAAGATGCCTCATTTTCAAATAAATAATGAAAAAGTAAATATTAAAATCCAATATAATAAATATCTTGTTGGTAACACTAATACCAAATTAACAGATATGTAGAGTACATTAGGTTTTAAAAAACAATTTTTCAATTCCTCCCCTGCTCCGCAAAGGATAAATCTGATGTGCTATTCGACAGATCAATAGTATACAGTTATACACTAAGAATGAGGAGTGAACTACGAGCAAACAGAAGGAACAAAGTGCCTTCTCTTTCCGTCTTTCATTCTTGTAATTTTTTTACAATACCAGAAGAGGGGGGGGGGGGGGGGGGGGGGGGGCGGGGAACAAGAGAGTATAAAATATATTCTTATCTAAAGGTGTTCTTCATTTCTTCAGAGATAATATGAAACTTTAGAAAGAGTGATCAAGAGGAGAATGAGGGAGAAAGCTAGTTCAAGGAATCAAATTGCTTCGTTGCTACGCACATTTACAATGGAATCTCTATGGTCTCTCGCACAAAACAATACAACAAATCCTCCTATTCACCAACTCTAAAGATTAAAGTTTCACTTACTCGCAACATAGCAATCAGCATGGCAAGCAGTGCATAAGAGCCAACACCTCCAGAGTAAACCTATAATTGAGCAGAGATCATGAAGTCACATGGAATTTCAACTCCCAAGCAATTGAAAAGAAGTAGACAGCACATTGATGCATAGGTTAAAGTGCAATAATGTACCTCGTTCAACTCTCTCTGCTGCAGGAAAACCTTAAGAATCAAACAGAGAGGCCGCAAGGGAGGCAACCTTGATATTGCATCCTGGAAAATATATTACAAATATATTATTGAGCTATTCATTTTAGACAATAAAAATGATAAATATAGCCAAATCAGTAAAGCAAGAAATAAAATTAAACTCTACGGTAGTAAACGTTGAAAAACCCATCATTGCATCAATTAAATCTTGATCCAAATCCCAATCCCTGAAAGTATAGACACACATGGATGCTACAAGGCGGGGAACCAAATGGAATGAGAAACAGAGAAATATTGGGTTTATCTATCCATTTGTTGCATTCAGGTTGGAAGCTCCCATATTCAACAACAGTCTTTGGTGCCTAAACTGCCTCCAAACACATCCACTTGCTTCACCCACAAGGATAAAGGAAGGACAGAATCCAGATATCTTCCTACTTTATCCATATATAAACACAAGTCTGAACAGCTGAAGCAATTTATGTAACAAAATAAATCAAATTCCAGCCAAACAGAAACCCAAAAATGTCACATCAACCAATTATCATATAGAGAACTCTTTCGGTACACAGCCAACCATTGAAAGGCTCCAAACATTAAGATCACCATTCCAGTCTGTATCTTCAAATTGTGCAATTTATCAAACAAGAAATGTACGTCCCAAACTACCTATTTCACAGAATAGTGCTACAATCTGAGGAGACAGACCAAATATTTTGAATATTTTAATCATAAAAATGGAGGCAGCTACTTAAATAAAAAAGGTTTAGAGCTCATCAGATTGAATTTAGCTAGTTTTAAAGAGATGCTATTTACTTCTCCAAAAATAAAAAAGGTAATTCAGAACAAACTACCTATTAGTTATCGAGGTTTGAAAACAACTGCCTAATAAGTGTGTTTATTTAAACAACTACCATTTATCAAGTCTTGATTCGAGCAAAACTACAAAAAGACAGATTTCATTAGCAGCTTCCATCAATAAACTTCACTTAAAACAATTTCCCTCCCATTTCAAAATCTTCTTCTCTTCACAATTCCAACAAACTCCATTGAAATTCAAAAGCATTTACTCAAAATCCACCATCTTTCAACATTCATGCAGCAAATTGAAAACCTTGGCAATTTTCATTTTCCGACATAATAAAATAAAAAATCTCGGAGGTTTCAAATGGGGGTTTACAATTGTTGAGAATCTTGAGATAGTTATTCAAATCTTTAGATTAAGATTGTCAATTGACAGTAATAGTTCTATTCTTTGGATTAATCATTGGGAGAAACTGTTCGATTAACCCATTGCAATTTACAATTACCGCAAAAATTGTAAACTTTTGTTCATTACTTCTGGAATTCAATGGAAAGAGGGTAGAAGAAAAAAGAAAAGAGAGAGTAATTACGTAGAAGATTTGAATAGTGAACATAAGTTTTAACTAATAACAAGGACTAATAGGTAGTTGTAAAGGATGATTGTCTTAATATGATAGTTAAAAACTGCAAATATTATGATTTTTTTTATAAGAATAGCTACATAATAGAATACTGAACTTTCTATGAGAAATAGGATTCACCAACCTGGATATACTCAGCAGCTTTGGGACCATTGTCAACATCAAAACTACAACAGCAAAAATCCATTAGATTCCAAAGCAGATGAAGATATGATCAAGTAAACACTTACAATCCAAATTTTACTAATCAATTCATTTTCACATCCAGAACATTAGGATCACATTGTACTTCATTGAAGTGGCCAGCACGTTTTAGTATTTTACTTTATTGCATACACCTCGACCATCTTTTCTTCTCGTGTTTTTTACTATTTCCCAATCAAGCTTTTCACCAACTCTCTTTTACAACATAATCAAATAACTTTTTTTCCAAGATAAGTAGACTGATGACTTGATATTTCAGATGATTACAGGGGAATGGCTTGAGTGGTGAAGGTTTAATTTCCAATTCCTGAAATTAATGCACTAGACCTCTCCAACCACCACCCCTAATTTTCCTTCCTATGAAACTATTGGAAGTCATTTTGGTAGCCTCAAACAGAATATTTCGATCATTCCAGCCCACATTTTTATTTTAATTGGTAAAACAGAATAGTACATTAAGCTACCAAGAGGGTGTTAACTTTATTCAAAAGGAGGGTTACAATAAAAAAAATAAAACATCATGCCAGTGACTCAATGCATCACTTAGAAGTCTCCTAAAAGGAAAAATGAGTAGACGAAAACTCAATCCCACAATCAATAAACAGGACCATCGCCACAAAGTCAAGATATAATTGATCCACAAGTCCACACCCAAACCAGGATTATAAGAGGGGCTCATACACTTCCTTATGATGATCCACTGATTCCTTTACATATATGCTATGTTACTCAAACTC
The DNA here is from genome assembly GCF_948465745.1 of Chenopodium album. Classification (NCBI taxonomy): domain Eukaryota; kingdom Viridiplantae; phylum Streptophyta; class Magnoliopsida; order Caryophyllales; family Amaranthaceae; genus Chenopodium; species Chenopodium album. Next base: position 71,186,390 of record NC_137837.1, read on the forward strand.
ACCAAAAAAGTGTCACACTCACCCATGTCCAACACGAATGCATCGAGTTTGGTGAAATGAAATATCCGTGTAAAATAGCATCCACAAGTACAATAACTATCTTCACCAACATAATCAGCAAGATGCAGATTGTAACCCATATTTATTAATACCACAAGCAACCTCAAAATTTCCAATATATCATAATCAACATTACCAAAAAATTCCCTAAACAGCTACCATGCCTACCACACATAGATGATTGGATGTAAACTTTCTTTCAAACCATATTCAGAAAAGCAATATCATTTATGACACATAACAAACATAAAATACAGACAACATCAAGAGCCTTTGTGATAATATCCAAAGTCAAAGGCTAGTCATTTTGTATACTTTAGATGGGTAGAGGAAACTGAGGAATCAAATTAAGAAAGAAAGCAAAAAGGAGGCTTTCAAACAGAACAATCCAGCCCTCTGCAGAAATTACCTTGTCAAAAAAAAAAAAAAAAAAAAAAAAAAAACACTATTGAGTAGAAACCAGAACAAAATAACTGAAGAATATTCTCTTGTGCATGATACTCCCAAAACCCAATTGAAGACCAAGGCTAGTACAATAGAACACACCCCACCAAAAAGACAACAGAATATCTATATAAATTCTACAGGGCAAAACCACAACCAACTAACCACATACCAGGAATCTCGAAAAAAAAACAGCAGTCAGCCAGAAGCTCTAGAATTACATATTAACTCCCTCTATAGTACCCAACACAAACATGGAAACAATGCTGCACAAGCCTTAGATAGCTTCCAGGAAAAAGAAAGTCATACAATTAACAAGAGATAAACATTTCTTTCCCTTTTTCAATAACTTAACTCCTGAAGCAAAACCAGCCAACGCATAACGTGCTTTGCTATTTGGAATCCTCAAAGGTGCCAGAATTGTTAAAAATATTTGACAGATCAGAGTTCTTTTGAATGTTTTTCGATTATAATCCATCATATCCAAGCGTATACAGGTAGCAAATAAAGGTCATTCAATTACAAAAGAAGATGAATATCTCAGTAGAGAAAATATTCTTCTCTTCTGAAATTCCCATCAACAACAAGTCCTTCCATAATAAGTGACTGCCATTAAAAGCTGGTAAGATAAAAGCAGCCACAAAATCTTTTAATAAACACATTACATGAATAAAAACTAGGAAAAATTGAAAAGAATAATCCCACCTTTGGCACTTCTTCTCAAAACAATCCCACCTTTGAATAATTTGGGAATAATCCCACCTTTGCCCCCCATCTACTAAAAACAATCCCTTGACCGGTTTATATCCTTGGTAACTTGTTAAAGAAGGTGACTTGCCACGTGTCACATTCTTATTGGTCTTGTTATTATTTTTAAATAATAAAAATAAATAAATAAATAAAATCAGCACCCACCTTCCCCTTCCTGTTCATCTTCCCTCTTCCTGATCCCCCACCCGAACAGAGCACACCCACCGTCACACCTATGCCGGAGCAGCTCCACTTACAGCAGCAATAACTCCCCGTCCACCATCGTTCACGCCTCCTTCCAAAACGTGACATTCTTTCATAGCTTCAAGCCTTCAAGTAATTTAATCCCATCACTGCACAAACTCATCACCATTTATTTTCTCTTTTTTTTTTATTTTAATTCTGACTCAATTTTCCCCCCAATTCCTCTTTCCAATTTTAATTCAAAGAGGTAGAAAAATCAGTGGAAAAACCGGAGTAAACTACACCGCCCCACCTCCCGTCCCACTCCCCACCCCCTTCGACAAACAGCAGCCCTCTATCCGCTGCCGATGAACAACAAACCTTCCCCGTCAACAAACAGGAGCTTCGGTGTCATGGTTAATTTCGGGGTCATGGTAATTGTTTAAGGTGGGCTTTTGGCGGGTTTCGAGGTGGGGTTTGGGGCGTTAATTTGATGCTGTTGTTGCTGTTATAAGTGAGGTGGTGAAGACGGCGGCGGCCAGGAAGGTGGATTGAAGGGGTTTTTTGGGGTTAAGGTGGGGATGAGGTATGCCGGTCTAAGTGGGTGAGGTGTTCGGAGGAAGAAGGTGAGGTCACGTGGTGGTTATGGAGTATTGGTGGATATGGAGGAGGTGGTGGTCAACTGGTCATGTGGCTGCCATGGAAGAGGGAGGTGAGAGCTGGGAGGAGAGGGATTAAAAAAAAAAGTCAAAATAAAAATAAAAAAATAACCTGGTAAACAAGTAGTAGGTAAACGGGATTGTTTTGAGCAGATGGGGGGCAAAGGTGGGATTATTTCCAGATTATTCAAAGGTGGAATTGTTTTGAGAAAAAGTGTCAAAGGTGGGATTATTCTTTTCAATTTTTCCTAAAAACTATTGAAATTCCATCATTAATAAAACTGTCATATTTTAATCACTAAATTTCAAAAGCCTTTATATTGCATTACACACAAGTAAAGAAACCAGGCAAAGTGTTGTGTAACAGATGATCAGGGCAATGAAGTTAAAAAAAGATATTTAAGTCTTAGAATAAAAAGTTCTAGGTGCCAACAATACAGAAACGGCTTGATTCACTTATACAATAATGCCAAAGTCAAACTCTTGGTCGGTAGCGGTGATTTGCATCATAATGCTAGGACTTAGCTAAAAACAGAGGATTGTAGTAAAGAAGAAACAGAGAAAATTTAGTAAACAACGGATATTTTGTATTGAAGATCAAGGCAATCAAGCAATACAAATGCTCTTCATTCGAGAGGAAGAGAATCTCTCCAAATTCATTCACTCAATAATAATTTTCATAATCCTCTCTACAAGCAGAATTCCTTATTAAATACAATTAGCCATAACAAACTAACTGCTTAGGGAATATTAAACTAGAAACGGAATTACTAAGTTGCCCTTAAGGCTAACAAACTTGTAACAGAAATTCCAGCTCATTCTTCCAGCACATTCAGCCATTAGATGCAGCTGATTTAGTCTTCCTTCGAGCATAAGTGAATTGCATAGCAGGCCTGGGCTCAACATTGGGCTGATGCCTTGCAATACCCCCTTCCCAAAGATTCACCTTGTCCTCAAGGTGGAAGTGAGGGAACCTGCAGTCAAGTTCAGTGAAGTCCTCCCAAGTTGCTTCCCAATCAGGCAGCCCTTTCCATTGAACCAGAACTTCTGTAGCAGCCTGAGTAGTCCTCACTCCAAGAACGGCTTCTGGCTCCACTTCAAGCACCAACTCAGAAGTAAGCTGTACAGGCAAGGGAGAGGCCTGATGTCCTGTTCCTATGGCTTGCTTGAGCTGGGAAATGTGGAAAACAGGATGAATGCGAGCTGTAGCAGGGAGTTCAAGCTTGTGAGCAACCTCCCCAATTCGTTGAAGCACAGGATAAGGACCATAATAGCGCGGAGAAAGCTTCTCATTCAACCTTTTAGCCAAGGACTGCTGTCTATATGGTCTAAGCTTCACATAGACCAAATCCCCAACCTGAAAGGAACCATCTCTTCTGCTCCTATTCTCATACTGCTTCATATAAATCTGAGCTTTGGTTAAATGGAACTTAAGGTCATCTAAAATAGCATCCCTCTCCAACAACTGATCTTCCAATGAAGAGACATTAGTGCTACCAGGTATGAAGCGCAACAAGGAAGGGGGATCCCTCCCATACACAGCCTTAAAAGGAGAGCACTTGGTGGCACTGTGAAAAGCAGTGTTATAGCAGTATTCTGCCCAAGGCAGCCAAGTAGCCCATGTCTTGGGTTTCCCATTGACAAAACAACGCAAGTAGGACTCCACACCCTTGTTCACAACCTCAGTTTGGCCATCGGACTCAGGATGATAAGAGGTGCTCCGTTTCAACTGAGTGCCTTGAAGCCTAAATAGTTCCGACCAAAAAATACTCAGAAAGATTTTGTCCCGATCAGAGACAATAGAAGAAGGCATGCCATGAAGACGGATAATTTCCTTGGAAAAATTTTGAGCCACGATTTGAGCAGTGAATGGATGCTTTAAAGGAATGAAATGCCCATACTTGGACAACCTGTCAACCACCACAAGGATTGAGTCCCACCCCAAGGATTTGGGCAATCCTTCAATAAAGTCCATGGAAACGTCCTCCCAAATTTTGTCCGGAATTGGTAAGGGCTGAAGTAACCCGAGAGGAGAGAGAGTAGAAGTTTTATTTTGCTGACAAACATGACAACATCTGACATAATTATAGACATCCTTCCTCATGCCTTCCCAATACCATTCCCCAGCCATTCTCTGATAAGTCTTAAGGTCTCCAGCATGACCACGGTGAGTCATGAAATTCTTTTAGAAACAAGGATATAAGCTCAGAATTCCTCGGAAGCACCACTCTTCCCTTGTACTTCATAATTCCTTTCTCCAAAGAAAACCATTTTGGAACAGCCTCCCCAATCTGCAATTGCGATATCAACTTTTGCAAGACTTGATCCCTGGTAATGAACCCACAAATAACCCCCCAGCTCAGACCACATGTGCTAATTACAGCAGAAAGTTCAGATGAGAATTGACGCGATAAAGCATCAGCCACCTTGTTACAAGGGCCAGGTTTGTAGTGAATTTCAAAAGAGTAACCCAGCAACTTACTCACCCATTTTTGATATGCTTGCCCCACCTCTCTTTGTTCCAACAAAAACTTCAAGCTCTTTTGATCGGTTCGTACCACAAATTGTCTTCCTAGAAGATAATGTCTCCATTTCTCGATAGCAAACACGATTGCCATAAGTTCTTTCTCATATATGGGCTTCAACCTAGCACGCATCCCCAGAACTTTGCTGAAGTACGCAATTGGGTGTACTCCCTGGAGCAACACAGCTCCTAAACCATGACCTGAAGCGTCTGTTTCAACAATAAATGGCCGAGAGAAATCAGGCATAGCCAAGATAGGGGCCTGAGTCATGGCTGCCTTCAATGCCTCAAAAGACTTAGTAGCCTCTTCTGTCCAACCCCATCCCTCCTTGCGAAGCTGATCAGTTAGAGGGCTAGCTATCAAAGCATAGTTCTGGATGAACTTCCTGTAGTACCCCGTAAGCCCCAAAAAACCCCGGAGCTCCTTAAGACTTTGAGGTACAGGCCATTCCAACATAGCTTGAATCTTGGATGCATCAACTCCAACCCCATCTGCTGAAATTACATGACCAAGGTAAGCCACCTTAGCCTTCCCAAACTCACACTTTTTAAGGTTAGCATAGAGGTAATGTGTAGCCATTGTGGACAGAACTTGCTGCAAATGCTCTCGATGCTCTGTCATAGACTTGCTGTAAACAAGTATATCGTCAAAGAAAACTAAGACGAACTTCCTGAGAAATGGTCTGAACACGTCATTCATTAATGACTGGAAAGTGGCAGGGGCATTGGTGAGGCCAAAGGGCATCACCAAAAATTCATAATGACCCTCGTGGGTTCGAAAAGCAGTTTTATGAACATCCGACTCCTTAACCCGAATCTGATGATACCCAGATTTAAGATCCAATTTAGAAAACACAGTAGCACCAAACAATTCATCTAACAATTCATCAATTACAGGGATAGGAAATTTATCGAGAATAGTCTCTTTATTCAAAGCACGATAGTCAACACAGAAACGCCATGAACCATCCCTTTTTTTGACCAAAAGCACAGGACTAGAAAATGCACTAGTAGAGGGCTGTATTATACCTGCAGCAAGCATATCCCTCACCAACTTCTCGATTTCATCCTTTTGATATTGCGGGTATCTATAGGGACGAACTAAGATTGGGTTTGCTCCACTCTTCAAGGTGATAGAATGATCCACCGACCGTTGAGGAGGTAGCCCATTGGGCATTTGAAACACCTCTCGAAACTGAGTTAGCAGAGGTTCGAGAGCTTCTGGAAATGGCGGATCCTCCTCCCCCGATCCTTCCAGGTAATTGAACTCCAACAGAACACCATGGCCAGCTTTGGGTATGGTCTTTACCATCGCCTTGAGTGTGATACAAGATCGTCCCAGCTGCGGATCACCCCTCAAGGTGACTGACTCCCCTCCCGCCTAAAAACGCAATGTCTGTGTTTTCCAATTAGAAGAAATTGTCCCCAATTTTTCGAGCCATTGAACCCCCAAAATAACATCAGAATTACCCAATGGAAGAACAAGGAAGTCCTCCCTGACCACGAGTCCCTGCAGCTCCAACAACACCCCAACGCAAACCCCTTCTCCTTGTACAGCAACCCCTGTTCCAGCATGACACCAAAACTCTTAGACTCCGTAATGGGTAATTGTAAGTGGTTCGCCGCCACCGTTGAAATAAAATTATGAGTTGCACCAGGGTCCACCATCACAACCACCTTGCCGCCATTGATCACTCCTTCCAGGCGCATAGTTTTAGGGCTGGTAATACCCATGACCGAGCAAAGAGACACACCAGGGTCAACCGCAAAAGGAGGAGAGAGTGGCGGAGATGCGGGTGCTTCAATTTCAGCAGCCGCGAACTCACCCGTCTCGCAAGCATCCCCGTCGCTGTCATCCACCGTGAGCAACACACTCAGTTCGCGGCGGCGGCAGCTGTGATTTAAGTTCCATTTTTCATCGCAATGGAAAAATAATCCCTGCTCCCTCTTCTGCTGGACCTCCTCC